>NC_091885.1:2881000-3560500 GCF_019399895.1 Cardiocondyla obscurior | reverse complement strand
GGGTTCCTCGACACTCGCCGCCCGGTAATTGTGACCGCGCGGCCAGCACAGCGCGGTGCTCTCTCGCCGATTTAAATTTGCACACCGGCCTAAACCCTTTCTCGCGGTCTCTCTTTCTCTCCCTCGCCCTCTTTTTCCGCCCGCCCTCTCATTTTCTTTCTCATTTTCTATCTGCCCACCTAGCTTTCGCATATACTAAATTTCCTGGGCACCAAACGTGCCGCAAAAGCATCAATCGGCCTCGGCTTCGTTGGCGGAGCTTCACCGTGAGGTCAGACAATAACGCGCCGCTGTAAATTTATTTAAAAACGAGAGAAAAGACAGTTCGACGTGGGACCGCTGAAGCGTTCGGTAGAACAATTTCTCGCCTGAACGAGTCGGTAATATTATAAAATAATTCGCAAATTAGAGGATATATACCATTTTCGAGAGCAATAAATTACAAACGCTTACTCGTCGTTGTTTACTCGCGAAAGAAAAGATTTTCTCGACTTCCACGGATGAACCTGTGCCCGAAAGTTTTATCCACGATCGCGGAGTAGACTCGCGATTTTCGCAACAGTTGCAAAAGAGCTTTTTCTGCTGAACGCGGTCAATGATGACTCTACGCGAGCGCGAAGGGTTCAATCACGGCCGAACGGGATCGGAAGGAACACCTTGTCGCTCCATTTGAATAAGAGCACTCGGCATCGGGGTAAGATAGTTGTCCGAGCATCACATCCGCATGCTCAAATCAGGGCTATAGCGGATGCTGTTGAGGCAGGTTTGCGGGGCACAGGATATTATCGCACTAAATCTCGCATTTGTGCGTTTAACCGGTCGTCGAAGGCACGGAGAACCGAATATAAAATTATTACACAGCAGAGCGTTCTAAGTGACCGAGATTGTAAACTTGTTTTTTTCAAGTGATCGATTTCGTATCGTTACTTTTTAAAAGATTGGGGGAGAATTGGATTTATTAACATTTTGCTCATTCTCGATTAAATTATGATACCTTCTGTGTTTTTAATTTCTTCTAAATATTGTTTTTATAATTTTATCTTAATACGGAATTTTGCTGTTATTAGAATAATTAGAGGATACGAATTATTGCAACACGTATAATGTACGAAATTATAATAATCTTATTTTTTATTAAATTAGATTAGAATTTTTTAATTTGTTTTGGAAATCGTGGGTTTTATTAATTTATTTCTTCATGAAATAAATTATTATTAAAAGATACGTATAATTTTGCGGTTTTAAGCGTAAAGTACAATATATAAAATTTCGTATTATTCTTTCGCGCGTTTATCTTTGTTTCGAAGCAAACTTCAAGATACAGGCCTGATCGTCACGGTAACGAAGCAACATGGCGGCGAGCAGTGTGTGCAATTTCGACGCTGCGATGTACGTACACGTGCGATTGTGCAATTCCGCGCCATCCGGGTATATAAATAATCGAATTTGTTCGCGATGTCGGATTCCAACAAGCCGAGCTGCAGTCGTTATCACGAAGACGCGTCGGCGCATCACGACGACAAGCCCAAGCACGTGAGATCGTTAAATTTCGGGCGATCTATCCTTGATCTCGACACCATCGAGCAACGTCAGGCACAGAATCGCGTTCTCCTGGTCAACGAGAATGTCTCCCGCATACCGTGCACCGAAAAGGAAGACTACGTGCGCAAGTGGCTCGAAATTCACGACAGATACGACTCGCCTATATCGTCCTCTCCTCTAGAGACATCGAAATCTCCGACCTCCCAGAAATCGCCTATACTTTACAGTGGTAGGAAACGACCTAGAGGAAAGATCTATATAAATAGAAACGCTGCGAAGAAAGGTCTGGGTGATGCGGATCGCCTGGAGCACTCTCCAAGCAGTGCGTCATTTGAGCATCGTGGACATGAAGATAAGAATGAGACCCAGAGATGTAAAAACGAGACGCAACACACACCACTTAGTATACAAAATGCAATCGAGAAAACATCTCCTGTTTTTAAAACCAATGCGCGATATAATTTTAACAGAAAGAAAAGAAAATTGCAGTATGAACCAGAGAATAGTGTTTCTCTGAAGTATTCAGAGTTACACAACTGCCAGCTCGCAGAAAAAAATATAGAATTGATGACAGAATGCAATGATAATTTCAATAATCTGAGAGAAATACCTGTAGATCGTGATAAACTAGAAGAAAAATTAAATACCAAAGCTGAAACAGTAAGGAAAAGTGCAGATAAATGTCAGGGATACAAAGGGACACTTTTGTCACCAACACTGGATAGATTGAGTTTTGCTGACAGTTCAAGTGATGTCACTGATAAAAATGACAACATAGAAACGGATACAAGCAGTAGCAGCAAAAATAAGAAACATAAGAAGATTATAATAACTCCTAGCAGTACAAACAATTCGACTAATTTTATAGAGGACACTGATACCCAGGAAACAATGAAAACACCACCACTTTCAAAGGTGGATAAAAATCTGACTCCTTTGAAGCAACATTTCACAGCCTGGCAAATAATTATCGACGATATAAATGAAACTTTTTGCCCGGAAGCAGAAATAGCGCAGGATCAAAGTACATATACATCTGCAAAGATCTCTGAAGTACTGTCTTTAAATAAACCCACGCAAAAGACTCATCTGTCAACCCAAACTGATGTCATTATTAGTACAATAACAACACCGTCGAAAAAATCTCCGAATAGAATTATACACGCGCATCTCTTGGACTCCGGGAAAAAACGTCGCAAACCTAAGAAGTAAGTATCAATAGTACGTTCTTACAAACGTGATTTCTAACGTCATGCTCTTGTTACAGAAACAGTATGGTTGCGAAACTGCAGTCTTTGATCAACGCGCAAATATCCGACATACGTATATGGCGTCACAGGATGAGCAAGAACCGCGACGCCACATCATCACGATACATCAGCGTATTTGTACGTAGTTCTACGAAGCAATTCGGTACTCAATTTTTGGAAGGTGTGCTGCTCGAGGATCCTTACAATCTCTTACAAAGTGATCTACAGATCGAAGAGGCGGAAACAGCTGACGTTCAAGCCCGACCGAAGGAGCCTTCGCGCAAGAACATAATAATTATGCTAGTTTGTGATATAGTAGGTACATTAAAAATGATATCCGACGTTGTGATAAATGTTTATCCGCCCTGGAATATTTTAGACAAAGATAATCTTGTACTGGAAGCATCGTATGTAGATATAAATGACGATAGCAAGGTGATCGATATTGATAACGTTAAAAAATTGTGCGAGCGCAAAACGCGAGTTCTGAAAGAGTTTAATTGTCCCTGTATAGAAGAGCAGAGAGAGTTACCTTTCTGCTCGAGAAAGCCTAGCAGTAATAAACCCGACGTGATGCGACAGATATTTAACTTTTAATTTGATTTCAATCTACTTTCATATGTTCACGATATTGTATATATATATATTTCAGGATTTTCTAATATTCACGGAGAACATCTTGTAGCAAAAACACATTTTTCGCTTATGTTTTTTTTTTTTTTTTAATGTTAGTGATTATAATCAGAGCTGTAAAAAAAAGTAATCACCACAATTACAATTACTTGTAATTGAAATTGTTCAATTATTCATTATCAAAGTAAACATTACTTATACAGCTCTGATTATAATTAGATATATGTATATAACTGTGATCATTTTTGTTAAAATATTGCTGCAGTAATCTACTAAAAAAATATAATTGTGCAATTTGTATATATACTTTACTGTTTTTTAATAAAAATTTACATAAATCATTAAGAAAATTAATATATATAATAATGTTGTTATATTTAATAAATATATTTTTGAATTAATTACCAAGTTGTTTGTATTAAATTTGTATTAAAATACTTATGTATATTATTCACCAAAGATAGTGCATTCCACAGAATAAATTACGTAGTTGAGAATCAATATTAAAATACATAAAATGCGGATCTTTTAAAATTATAAATAAATAAATTTGCAACAGATAAAGTCGACCACTGCTAGCTTTCAGTCTTATATTCTGCCACACATGCAGTAGGTGGCTCTGTTTCACTCTGTTCTCTGAGTTCTCTCCCATTGATTTGTCAGTGTTCTGATAATCTGATTGTTGTACAAATGTACAGTGATAAGCTGTCAGTTACTTTGATCTCGTGTTCGACGTCTCAGTAAAGTGCAGAATAATTGTCGTTGCAAGTAGACGTGAAATTAACGATACTGCAGCGTAAAGGTACGTAAAAAGAGCTACATTTGTCGAAACCATCGTGTTATCGCGTCAGATTAATCGAGTCCCATTCAGTTGCCGTAATTAAGTTTATAGAATTCCAAAAAATAACATTTACAACTCTGACATGTTAGCGCAACATCCACAATCTAGCAAAGCGGGCGAAATCTCTCAACGATAGACACGACGACTTAATTCTTATCGCGCGAGCGTTAACCTAACCTCAAAAGTACATTCTAGTGTCACATTGCACACCAAAATTAAAAAAAAAATTCTAGTGTCACATCATTCAGTATCAGTTTTTCTTTGCAGGTACTCAAGCGATGTCGATTACTCAAGATCGACCGGAATTATACGAAGAAGTTAAGCTCTATAAGAACGCCAGGGAGAGAGAGAAGCATGACAACCAGGCGGATCTTTATGCCGTGGTAAATACGTTGCAACATTTGGAAAAGGCTTATATCAGAGATTGCGTCACGCCAAAAGAATACACGGCAGCATGTAGCAAACTATTGGTGCAATACAGAGCGGCATTTAAGCAGGTGAGCGTAAAAAAGAATAATTAAAGAAATAAAATTAAAACACAGCCTGCCGCGTGCGATGCAATTAATGTACGTAACAAAGAATGTTAATTTTCCCTTGTTTTTTGTCACAGGTACAAAGCGATCAGTTTCCAACAATTGACTCTTTTACCAGAGCATTCCGTTTGGATTGCCCTGCTGCACTCGAGAGAATCAAAGAAGACAGACCTATCACAATTAAAGACGACAAAGGCAACACCTCCAAATGCATCGCCGATATCGTTTCGCTGTTTATCACGCTTATGGATAAATTGCGACTGGAAATAAAAGCCATGGATCAACTGCACCCGGATCTAAGAGATCTCATGGATACCATGAATCGCCTGAGTATACTACCGAGTGACTTTGATGGCAAAGAAAAAGTTGCCGAGTGGCTGCAGACGCTTGATAATATGTCCGCCTCTGACGAATTGTCGGATACTCAAGTCAGGCAGTTAATATTTGATTTAGAAACGTCCTATAATGCTTTTAATAAGATACTCCATAACTCTTAATTTCTTTTTATATTTTTTTGTCGAATTGAGTTAATTTAGCGTTGTCTAATAACAAGCTTTGATGTATATATCAGATATAGTACTTGAACGAAATTATAATATAATATAAAATGTATAATTGTTTGTACATACTGTTATCATTAATTAATTTTACCACAAAATATCAAAAAATGCTTATTTTTTTTTTTTTTTACCGCAGATTGTATTAGTTCATTCGAGTGAAATATTTGCAATATTACCGGTTTTTTTTTTAATAAGTAATAAAATGCTATGTCACTTTGCATTGTTCTTCGAATCGTATATAAAGGTGTGCGTACACTTATCGAACAAACAGCGCAGATAAAAAAATTAATAAATAAATTAAACAATACTAATTACCGATGAATGTTTGCGGTCGCTGTGTCCGTTCGCAAAGCGTATACGTGCTTTGAAAAGCGCAGTGCTTGCGATCTTTATTAATGAATAAAACTATCAGATATACGTTTAAATAAATAAATAAATATATAGATGCGTTCAACAAACTATTTTATATGCAATTCTTTGTAAACACCGACGGATGAAACGCCGAACGCGATGCTTGTATATTATATTACCAGTTAAGCCAATAAAAACACCTATACTTTTAAATAGCTGTGATATTCACTACTCGCAGACGGTCTACCTACAAGCGGCTGTTTATTAAATTCGCTCTATTTAATCGGGGGGGAAAAGGGGAAATGTTAATTGTCTTTCGTGCCAAGAGATTCGCGAAACTTTCCAACGGCATCGGCGACAACAGACGCGTGCTTTATCGCCGCGCGCCAAGGCGCGACTCGCCTCTCTGAGCGCGCGGCGCGTTTAACGTGCAACAATGAACGTCCCCGCGCTCAAAGCCGATATTCCGCTGGTTCTGTTTGCGGGCGGGATGGTAACGCGCGGGTTAATTCGCGCCGCGTCCCTTTGATGTGCCAGGAGCAGACTTTTCCCCGAGCCCGAGTATTTACGCGGGCAACACCCGGTATGCAAATGAAGCGGGGCGGTCCTCCGTCCCGCCACGTCGGGGTACAATAACGGCTGAACTATTGACTGAACTAAACTAAACTAAATTAAACTGAGCTAAACTAACAGCCAGGTTGTATCTGCCAGCCGTGGCAGTTCGTCGCGTTCGACGTCCGTGTGCATGGGTGCAACCGACCTCGCCGTCGTAGCCCTACGCGCTTGCAGCGGGAAAATTTACATGCAATAGGAATGCTATTATTCGCGAGCCAAGACCGAAGGACGAGTTTCTCCACCCGAAGAAGCCAGGCGTCGCAAAATTAGTCGCATCTCTTTGTCCTGTAGTGAGCGGAAAAGCGAGACTAGTCCGTGTTTTTTTTTTCTTTTTTTTTTTGGGACTATTTTCGACATGCAAATAATTTCTTTCTACTTTCAAGCTTAACCGCGGGCTTATTACGACGAGGAGAAATTACTCTGCGTACCCGCGTAAATTTTATATACATGTGTATCTTCGTTAAAGTGATACGAGAACTCCGCCACGGTTTTCGCAAGGGTCTGCGTTCGAAATAAATCAAGCTGTGTCTTTAAATGCCGCTTTAGAATCTACTCGAAATCCGGGCTCGATTGCGTCTTATCAATGCCAAAAGCAGGGGGGATCTACGGGGTCATTCTTCCGGGAACGTACTAGCGCGACCCGAAGACGATGAGATTTTCATTCAACTTTCAAATAAGGATGATCCTCTCAAGGCAATCCTGGAGTTATTTCAACGAGCTCGAACATTGCCGGAGCCACTCTTATTCCGGGATATAGCACCCTCCCTCCCCGCATACGTCTCGGCGATATAACATGTATGTATATACGCACATATGCTAAAATATACACACGGTCACACACGCGCACTCGCTCACCGGCTTATCCGTCAATCTGTTCGTTTACCTGACGGTGTTATTTCAATATAAATCACTCCGGTCGCGCTAGAGCGAATACGCTTGCCTTTGACAGGCCGATTTTAGCCTCTTTCACTTTTGCCTTCGTATAAAAATTCAGATTTCGCGGAGCGATTCGGCAGCCGCGGAATATCAAAGACTTTGATGTATATGCACCGGTCTCCCTCGGCGTTGTAACGCGCATCTAGATCCGTATGCCAGATCCGCGAGAACGGATTTATCGTCGTAGCCGTTCGTTATTGTGCCGAAAAAAAAAAAAAGAAAAAGAAAGAAGAAAAAAAAGCCAAGCGCGATTATCGCGCGAGTATGACGAAAGCATTTCGTATCGCTGTTTCCCAACGAAAGAAGCCACGAGGCGTTCGCGTCTACATGGAAAATCGTTTTTGCGCCAGGCTAACAATTTAGTAGCCGTCGTGTAGAATTATCACGTCAATTAATATCCATTCATATCGCTTTGTGCAATCGCGGCCGCGTCTCGCTCGTTAGATCTCTCGGAGGAAAAACGCCGAGAACTACATTCAAGTGAACCGGATCGCGGGCGACGCTAAATTCCGAACAAGACAAATTCAAAAAGTCGTTATGCCGAAACTTTCTCGCGCGTCCCTCTGATCTCACCGGATTATGGAAAGTGAGATATACACCTAAGTCCTTCTTTCCATCCACCCTCTTCTCCCCCTTCAAAGTCGGTGTAAATCTTTCGAAACTGAACCGTCCATGCTTTTAGCTTCGGTTGTAAAACTTGTCTTTTGACTTAAAGTAACGCGAGTTTCATTCCGTTTGCGCTTTAAAGCTTGGCCTTTGAAAAAAATTCCCTATCTTCGATCACGTAGCGGCTCCGGGCTTACTTCTTGGCCTCGGTGGCCACCTAAGAAAAGGGTCGGTGCCATATTTTTGCTTTGAAAATCCGCGAGTAAAAAGTGACTCGGTGGATCCTTTCATTTCTTTTCCCTCCCCTTTTTTTTTCTCCCCTTCCCCCCCTCCCGTTTCCATTCTTTTTAGCGGAATACCCCCGCATATATGCATTAATATATGGCTGAGGCGTAGATACGCACACGCAGCGCGCTCGCGTGTCTCTCCCTCGGCTTTCGTGTCGCTTGAGAGGCATATCACACATTGAGAGGACGTGAGTCGCTTTGAAAAATCGTGGCCGATATGCCCGGCGGAACGAAGAAAAAGGGACGGCACGTGAGGGCTGCCGAGGGTAGGTAATGCTTGGGGTTTTCTCGCCGCGCGCGATCGTCCCCCGATGGCGACGGTGCACCTGGTCTCTCTCGAATATGCGGCCCGGCAACTCCTGCATGCGCCTGCATTCGTGTATTTCCTCCTACCCTCCCTCCCGCCTTCGAAAATTTTACGCGGCTCCGGATAAGCGCGAAGATCGACGACGTAAGTGAAATTCTCGCTTTTTCCGACAGCTCGGTCGGAATTTCAAAATCCTCCACTTCGTCCGGTGACATCAAAGGGAGTCACCACGAAAAGGGGGAGGCTCGCGATCACCCTTTACCGATTTTGCACGAGACGACGTTGATATCGATTCTATCCTCTTTTTTTTTATTTTTTTTTTTTCTTTTTCTTTTTTTCCTCTCTTCCTTCCACTGCGCACACCTGCACGGAACGCGGATACACGATTGGCTCGTTCCTCGAAAATCTTACATCGTTCGAATATGCAACGGATCGGAACGACGTAAATGAAATTCTCTCGCCTTTACTCGGTGACTAAATCTCGGAATTTAGGAGAAGCGAAGGAAAGAGGCAGGATGTGAACTTTAACTTCAAAGAAAATCGTCCAAGTGTTATAAACGCGCGTGTATGTCCCGCGTATGTGTGTGTAATGAGGGAATAAATAAATGCGCGTGTAAACGTGTACGCGTACACGTTGTGATCGCAAATTAAACGTCGAATTTTTATCCGCTGCCCGGGACAATTTGCGGTCGTGACTCCGCTGATAAAGAAATAAAGAGCGTATCTCGGTGCGATATCCGGGCGGCTGTCCCAGATAATAATCTACATTGCAAAGTAAAGAAAAAAAAAAAAAAAAAAAAAGCAGCGTATATTCGCAACGTGTGCTTTCGCGCCACCGCAGTATCGGGCTAACGCGGCGCTTTAATGAGCCCTCAAGGGACACATTCGCGTGCTGCAGATGCACTCTTGGAACGCCACACCCAACGCGACCGGTCGACCCAATACCGGGGAAAAATTGTGTACAAAGTACGATCATTGCGTTCGCGCGTGTCGGCTCCTTTGTGTACGCGTGTGTAATGAACCGTGGCAATTACCAAAATTACACCGCGCCGCCTTCCGCTCACAGGCACGCTAGCGGGAACGGTGATATTTACCCTTCCTGGAAGATGTATTCGAGTCATTCGAGACATTATTAGCCACGCACGGAAAAAGAGAAAAAAAAAACCCTCCCACAGTATTATACGCATCCACGTAGAACGGCGCGAAAGAAATATATATACTTTTTAATTTAATAACGAAACGAATACGTGAAAGTCTGATAAAAATACAGATATACATAATGATGTTCTCTAATGAGTCTAACGTGCTAATGAGAATTTAAGTGCGACGAGGCAAGGACGTTTAAAAAAAAAAAAGAAAAAAAAAATCCCTACCTCGATTTTTCAAAATAAACCTACTCATTTCTTATTCGTGTTACGTAAGATACGTTTTTATTTATATATCTTTTTAGACGAAGCAACGGAATCCCGGAGAGCTGCTCGCTCGGCTAAATTTTCTTGTTTCCCCCAGAAACACTAATTTGACGCCGCTTCCTGCTTCGTCGAACGGACGTAACTGCGCGAAAGAAAAACTGCCGTTTCGTAAAGTCTCCCCCAAATGACGAAATTACACGCGGGGTCGAATGCCCGTTCGCCCGTCGGGGGTTTCCGCGCAATCTCACTTCCTGGGGAATGAATACAGTTCTAACGGGGCCACCAGGGAGCTATTTGTGTGCCGCGGGGTCCATCGCCCATCGTCGCGACGCACACCACCGCTAGCTTTTAATGTTCAACCGGGGAGGACTATTCGTCCCCTGCGGGCCGAACGAATTCGAGATCGAAATCGTTTCCGTTTGGCGCGACGGTCACCGAACATCGTTGGGCGCGCGAACGTCGAACATCACGCGAACGAAGAGCCCCGAATCAATTATTGCGCCGATGTATCTACGGACGGCGGCAACGCGCCACGCTTATCAACAACTCGCCACGAAACGCGTGGCAATTAGTATTTCGTAACGCGACGAAGCTAATGACGCAGCTAGATACTCGCTACAACTAATTTTACATCGGACTTTGTATCGAGCGAATAACACCAAACGTAGATAACGCTCGGTGTATATTTATCGATCAACACGACGAGGCATGTAAAATGTCCTACTTCGAAAGCGTTTGATAAATTCTTAAGTAAACCGTCGTTACGTAACTCGTCGGTCGATTTTTCATTACCGATGCCCGATCCGCTAATCGACTTTGCTGTTACTTTATTTAACTCGAGGACAGGCTGGCGAGGCGCGTGCACCTTTTCGCGAATCGTATATACGGGAAAAATTCGTCGGCGTTAACGCATAAACTATCGCCGTGACATCCGGCTGCGCAGAATGTTGCCGAACAATGCGCCGCGACGAAAGCCGCAATACAGTCCTCCGCCTGCGCTGCTCCTTCATGCGGCAATCGAATTTCTGGATGCGCCCGTGAACTTCGCCCTCGGGAATGCGGCGCTGCTCAGCCAGAGAAATCCAATTGTTCGCTGTTGATTCCTTTGTAATCGGCCGAGTACAGGTATCTGCCGTCGCCGACGGGCAGGTAACGTTTTAAAAGCCCTCCCCGAAAAAACAAGGAAAGAAAAAAAAAAAAAAAAAAGAAGAAGAAAAAATTGCACCCCGGTCGCGCGATGCGCGCCGCGATCAGAGAAACGTAAGCGCGCCGTTGCGGCGGCGTACGCGGCCGCGAAACAAAGAGTTCGGGGGATTTAATAATGCGTTCTTTGCTGATACCGTGCCGATGCACGCGCTTCCGAGGGGAGGATCAATAGCAAAACGCCTGGGTTCCTGTACCGGTTCCGCTCGGTTCAATAAAAGTTTACGCCCTGCCCCGGGCTGTGTTGTCGTACGTCTATTCCGTCGGGCAGATACAAAGCCGGGCCGCGCGAATTAATCCGACAGCACGCGGGGAGAAACAGGTGAGCCACACGGCCGAAGAACAGAAGGGGGATGCAAGGAGGCGCATGCATGCCCGCGTTTGTCCCGCGGCCGTCTCCACGGACTAATTAACTTGTACACGCGAGTTCGCCGACAAAAGGTCGGGGAGGGAAACAATTTATTAAGTTGAAATAGGGACGCGCGAGTATGTGTGTATATATCTGCGAGGAATTAAAATAGAGATTATCTTACGCGATAATCCCGACCTCCGGAATGTCATCTTCGAGAATCGCGGCGGAACTAATTTTTATAATGTGCGTAACTTGTGCGTTTCCGAGGAAGATGAATACGGCGCGCAGAGAGAAGGAAATAGGGAAAACGAGTTACAGTTACGTTTCTTGTTTTTTTAGAAAGGCCAAGTTTCAAGAGCCGCTACGAGTCTTATAAATTCCTTTGCAGATTCGATGGTCATCAATCTCAGGTTGATAAAAAAAAAAGAAGATGGTTTTCTATCAGCGGAATACGAGTGCAAGCCGGTAAAAGCATCGCAGCAATCCATTTCGCGCGTAATATCGGCAGGGAAAGTTATGAGCGTCATCTCGTAAAAAGTTACAAAATACAATTTACGTGAAATTATTCAAAATAGCCAGTATGACGACAGAACTTTTCGCTTGAAAAATGTTTCGGTATATATATTTCGTATCGCCGCTACCAAGTTTTTTTTTTTTCTCTATTCCGTCAGTTGGGCCGCCGCGGTCCTAACAACGAAATACGTTAAAGATGTATCGAGCAATGCAGTTTATCGCAACAACGTACCAGAAAGTAACTTCGTCGACGCGCTGCCGAGAATACAAAAATATACGATCGCGAAATTCTTCGTTTTCTGATGTACGAAACGATAATACTCGCAATCAGAATGGCTCCATACGTCTGCGAAAGCCGCGAGACATCTATCCCGTTCGCTATCGAGAAACCATAAATTTGTTCGCGCTTATATCGAAATATTCTCGGAAAAATTTCTCGCCTCGCATGAAAATTTGGAAAAAAAAGAAAAAAAAAGAAAAAAAATGGATTGCGTCGGTTGGAAAATAATCACTTCTCAAATCGTATGTTCCGCGGACTCGGCCAATCGATTGATCCCGTGCAGGGCTCTGTACTTGGACTATTTTATTGGTAAAAGCGTAGGCACGACGGAAGTATACACTGTCGGCACTCGGGCTTTCCAACAGCACCGTGCCGTCTTGGAATTGGTAACATTTGTCGGTGATTGGAAGAATTTACGAGGTTCTCTGCCGTCTGGAGCCTCCCGCTCTTCCGCCTGTACCTCACCCGGTCGCTTCCTCTCGCCGTAGCTACCGATAAATCACTTTCCCGACTCCGCGAGATTTAATATAACGTCAATATTCCCGGTAGCGAATAAAAAAGGCGGGAAGGGATATTCACGGCGAGTCCTCGCTACGCATCATGGCCCTCGCACGGCATTCGTGCGTGACGCGGGATAAAACCGTTTTAAAATTGCAAATATGTCGCATGTCGGGCCGTTGAGAATTTCACCTTCTCCTTCTCCCCGAAAAATACGATCGCGACTGGGAATTATAACAAATTTTTTTTCCACGGATTTAAATTCATATTTATTTCACATTATTCGAATCTGTTTTTTTTTTTTCTTTTCTTTCTTTTATTAATATATCGCCCGCGAGTGGAATAACTGCGCTACGTGAGCTAAATCGAACGAAGCGCAATACCATTTTTCATAATATTCGTCTCTAAAGAATATTAATAAAATATAATTTTATAATAACTTTTGTGATACTACAGCTATGTTTTTTCGTCTTTTTTACTTTTAGAGTTATTTACTAAAAGCTACGATATCTCTTTTCTTTAAATCCAGTAATTTATAAAATAACACTCGCTTTCCCAGCTATTAGTTTCGTATTGATTGCGAATAAATTTTTTCTAACAACTACCTCGGGATGTAATTTAGTTCGCGTTACGATTTATTGATTCTTTGAATACGTGAGATTTCTAACATAAATTCGATCAATATTCCCGGCAGCAAACGTAAAGAAGGAAAAAGGATATCTATGAAAGTCGAGGCTCGAGTCGGCAGTTCGGCACGTGTCGTGGATGCCGCGCTTTTCTACGTGACATGCGATGAATAACAAATGTCATCTATTTTGCAATGTAATACTTTGACTGTGTCAAAAAGAAACTGCGATGCTAACAAAAGCAGATAGAAAAAAGAAAATGCGAATATAACAATTACGTGCGCATATAAAATAACTCTCTCTCTCTCTTTTAACAAAAAAAAAAAGAAAAAAAGGATTTCTATTTATAAAGATGTTTCATTGTTGCGTGATTGTTATCGCTCTTCCGCGTTGTCATTTTTCACAAAGATCTACTTGTATCGATACAAATAAAACTAAAAATAATACATTGCAAATAGAATTTAAAAAAAAAGAAATTTTTTTTTAAACGGAAGGACAATTTCCAATTTTTAAAAAGATTCTTTTTTTTTATTCACGTCTGGATTTTTTCTTACCGAGAAGTTAAATCTCGCGGATTTCACGACTGCCCGGAATTTTCGAGTAACTCCGAAATCGCGGCGGCGCCGTCCAACAAAATGGATTAACGCGATGAAGGGAATTTTCCCATCGTACTCCGTTGGAATTTTTAGCACGTTCGGTGTTACAGGATGAAATCGGCCGAAAATTCGTGCATGAGGTACCGACGAAGAGAGGGGAGGGGGAGGAAAGGGGTCGTCTCTCTCTCGAAACACGCTCTTCGCGCGACGTACGTCCCTTTTCTTCTATCCTCGCAAATAATCGGCGCGGGAATGAACGGAGGGAAGAGAACGGCGGTTTAACGCCCGCATACGCGCGTCAAGTCGGACGAGACGGACGCGGAAATTAATTCCCGCGGTTGGAAAATTGCCATGCCTGTGCCGCGGCATTGTGAGATGCCGCGGACCAATCGCCGGAGGAAGATCCGCCCCGGCGCGGTTTTCCCGCGTCGGGAAAACCGATTGCGGCGATAATTGCTCGTTCGTAATGATTTCCTCCTCGTCGCCCCGTGGCGGACGGCGCGCGCGAGCGCCCGTTAATTTATGACGCGTATTTAACATCTTAATCACCGCGTCTGGTGCTACTTTGCCTCTCGAGATCCGCTCGTTATCAGCTATCCCGGAGTTGAGGCGGCGGCGGGGCGCGCGGAAACGTTTCCGACTACAATTTTCGAGCTTGCAAATGCACCGCCGGTTATTCACGTTCCGCGTACTCGCGGCTAAACGTCACCGAACGAAAACTGTTGGTAACCTCATCGGAATAATGCTTCTCATAAAAACATATTTACGAAAAAAATCGATAATTACAACCGCGTTATTTAATCGTAAAAATAATACCTTCGCTGTATCTTTTATTAACATTTATTCACCTCGCCAGTTGTTATTTTTCTCCGCTGCCGAAGGTAGATACATATTTATACAGCCCTCGTAATACCTATCATTTTTAAAGGATTAAAAGGCGCGGGAGCAATTCGATCACGTTCCGCGCTCACGCATGTGACGCACCCGCGCGCTCCCCGCCACGCTTTATCGCGCCGCATCGTCCGTGAATGATATCCGGTATCAAAGCGTGCGGCGTGGGCAATCGCTTATGCGTGTCCACACGTATCGAGCTCATTGTACACGGGCGAAAAATTTTTCGTTCCGCGGCACGGTAGACGGCCGACAGACGGCGAGCCACCGTTCCGTAGTATCCTATCGAGGGTGGAAAAAGAGAACGGGGTGGCGGAAAAAGAGGAGGATCGGGCGGCTGCGCCGCGATTTCTCTCCCCCTCCCTCCCTCACCCTCTTTTCCCGTCAAATGATTTCCGCATTGTGCCGGCTGTAAGGACGGACAGACCGGCGGAATTTTAACGAGTTTTGTGCAACTTGATATAACGGGGCTGGGGGAGGAGGAAGGGTGGGTCGAGATGGGCGCCGTACCGTCGCTCCGGTTCTTTCCGTAAAACGCTTCTTATACGTTTCTTGCACGAAGGGAGCGTACGAAGTTAAAACGCGCCGCGCCGCGCCGTTCCTACGCCCGTTGGCGCGTATCGGGACGGAATTGAGGGTGTAAAGATACCTTGCGTTTTTCCCCCGCGGGCCACTACTACGCTACCACCCCTCCCACCGCTCTTCATTACTGCTCCTCGGTGTCGAGGTTTTCTCCCCCGATGGAGGATATTATCAGCGTGTTCGTCGCGACGTTTATCTAAAACTCGATACTCGACACTTTCGGAAATATAATAAGGACGTAAACGTGTCTTGCTTTTCGATCGCGGGGTCGTAAAGGTGTATATCGTTTGTAACGTTGAGCGAACAGCTGGACGCGAACATTCCCCAAGCAAATCAGTTGCTAGAAAAATAATATATCAACGAAACACGCGTCAGTGACAAAGCGTTTCGGGACGAGAAGAATAAATTGGAGAGAAATGTTAAATTACGCGAAGCGGATTGAGAAAAGAGAAAGTCGTTAGATGCCTCCGTTGGAGCGAACGGACGATTTTACGCGACTTAGAGTTGAAGTCTGCCTTTGATTCTATTTTCATATACGACGATGAGTTAATCCTAATAATTAATTCTCTTTAAATCGCTAATTTCTTTTTTTACTAAATTTATATTTTAATAAAAGTAACGTCGTACGTTGGTTTAAATGGCAAAGGTAGATTTAACGAAATACTAACAAAGTTTTTAATTAAACGTAAAGTTTTAGAAAAATTGGTCAGTAATTTTTTTTTTTTCCTTTTTTTAGAAATTCAGCATTCCAAACATCCAGAATAAACTTTTTGATACCTGACATTCAGTATCCGCGATTGTTTCCCTCCCCCGCCTACACTTTTTTTTTGCAATATGCAACCTCATTGTTTGACGAGTCAGCCTTTATTGCGACTGTATTGTGTATCCCAAACCCGTCCCCCTCTTCCACCCCTCCGCCCCCTTGTTCTCCTCCGCGTTATTTTTCTACGTGCCAGGTCGTACGAAATTTCCGACGGCCATTGTATCCAAATATCGATGGCCCGCAAAGTGGAAACTCCGCTCTCAATGCCACGCAAATCGCCGACATTTGTGAGCGTGACAGGCAACCACTTCTTCAAGTTATCCCATTTCATATCCCGCGCCCTCGCGATTCTTGACTCCTCGAAAATATCCGCTTATACATAAAGGCTTCGCTGTGGAAAATGACGACCGCGATTTGTAACGAACGGGCTTGCGCGGCAGATCGATCCAACGGATTAATATTATTTCTGGCATTAATGCCGCTGTATCAATATCATTTGTCTACAATTGTTATTGCGCTCTATCGCTATTTGCGGAAATTACTGCTGCTGGTTAAGCTTGTTTTTGATATGTAAATATGCTTTGCATAATCAAATGCCTTTTACACGCGCGGAGAGGCACAAAGCGCTATTTAACTGTAATTAATTAATTATTTGCGAAAATTTGTTTTCTTATTTCGGTAAAGAGAAAAGAGAAAAATGCTTCTTTTTTTCCTTTCCTTCTTTTTCATACAAAGTTCACGCGATTATCCATCATTGCCGGACTAAGTCACGACAAACTTTCGCTAACTATTCCCTCCCATTATCGCTGCAACCTCCAATACCGGATCTCGTTTACCTTAATTACTCCTCGAAGCGCGAAGTGCAATTGCGATAATATTAACATTCCAATCCGCGGCCGCTCGCTCTTTCCCGGCGAGCGGGAAATTTTTCTTTTTTATCGAGGAATTTTAATCGCTCGCGATAAGGTTTTCGATTCAGGGTATCCACGGTAGGGAATCGTACGCGGCACGTTCGATCATTACCATAAATCTGAGAGCGCGCCATGATGTTCGTTTCATTATACCGCCGGCACGCTGCTCATTATATCAGCATTGTGGACACCGTTATTCCATATTCTCGGCATTAAGTCGCGTAGAATTTCCAATCGCAATAGAATACGGGATACGCCGCGAGTCAGGCTCGTGAATAATTCCCGCTTTCATAGCCTACGTGCCCAGGCAACACCACGAATTTGCGCCGCGACGTGCTTTGTTTACGCACTTAATTAAAAAAAAGAAAAAAGAAACGTCTATAAGCAGATGTTTTTCAATTCGTCCCCGCGCTCAATTAATCGTACGATTACATTTCGCGATCGTCGCCCGATGCCCTTGTTGTTAAGTAATGATGTGATAATTTCGATTAAATAACTGTCAATTATGTTTCGCGCTCATCACGCCAATGTTGCCTCTTTGCATGCAATTTCTGCAATCTGCCAATTTGCAAAATCAACCCCGCAAATGGAAATAGCGCATCGGAATTTATTCATTATTTTCCGCGAGGTATGTGTATCAGTAGACGTATCGGGCCGCGATGTAAATTTGATTGGCGCAATTTCGCGCAAAAATTTATCGATACTTCATTCTTTGACACGATCGTAAAACGCAGTTGCGGCGATCAATATCAATATAACACTGATCTTCGATAATCAATCATAATACGTATTTCCGGGCCGACGATGTTTCGCTTTTGCTATTGCATTAATATATATATATATTTTTTTTTTTCCCTGACGATTTCCCGTAAATTGATGACACGAGAAACGTGTAATTGAACAAATTGGACGGATCGAGTTAATAACTTGCCCCGTGTAATGGAAATTTTACTTACGGCTCCCGCAGAATTTTTATCTTGTTTTGCTTTCGAACGAGCCCCCTGCCCCGTCGTCGGAACTCTTACACGCTCGATATGAATTTTAAATTTCGGCCCCGAAAACTCTTTCGGTCTCACGCTCGCTCACGTCGGGAAATTAGCCGGCGAGCGCAAAGTCTGCGCCGTGATTTTACCGTGAAATCGCTTCCGTGTCGCTGCGTTTATGCACGTGCTCTTGATTACAGTTTTCCCCGCGAGTAAAACGTTTCGTACATTTGCATTCGTTGCGAGCCTCTATAAAAACGCGGTCGGCCTTTACGCGAGCGCGGTGCTGTTAAAGGGTACAATATTACAGATACGCAGATAGGGAGGGCAGCGTATCGCTCTTCTCGCAAGTTGTAAAATTTAATTTTTCGTTATAATCGCCGTGGGAATATGATGACAAAGGCGACCGCCCGAAATATATACATGCGTGTATACCACCCCGAGTTTCTCCGGCATATTTTTAAAGTTTGACGAACGGAACGACCGTTTCGTATCGCGCCGTGCAACTTCGGAAATGGATTGTAAGAGCAGCCGTGTTGTCGATATGCATCCGCCGCTGTGAGAGCCTGAAAGCGACGTAAACCTGCACTTTGTCGAACGCGGACGGGATCCCTGTTCGATCCGAGGGAAAATGATAAGAAACTCGAGCGATACCCGGGCGCGAAGAAGAGACTTGCCGTTAGTTTCGAGACGATGGAGGGCGGCGTCGCGTGTCTCGATTGTCTATCCAAGTTTTCAAATATCCTGGAGGACACGCCGGTGAATTTATGTACCTGGCACCTGGGAGAAGACGCGCCACTTTTACTGTCTCGTGTCGCATATAACGTCGCGCGCGAAGAGGAACCGAGGGCAACATCGCGCTGCCGCTTTTGTCGAAGAAAGCGAGATATCGGCGGCGAGAAGCTCTCGATCCGATCGGAAAAATGAGGTTTGGAAGCCGAAACGGCGCCGAGAAACGTAATTCCTGCGCGCCGAGGGACTCGTTCTAGGACGCTCGTATTTTTTTTATGGCAGCTTTGGACGATATCCAGCGACGGTGCCCCGTTTGCTACCGAATTTATCGAGTGTCTTTTGGGTCACGTAGAAATCGATTGTTCCGCAACTTTACCTGTCCGAATTCTTCCAACTACTTTCTCAAATAGAAATAAGCAAATCCTTCTGTCACTTCGCGCGAATATAAAATTTTATCGCCGAATAAAGGAGAAGATGTACGTAAATATAAGGTTGATTTTCAAGCTTGAGCTGCGCAATTTTTCCCTCGACTATTGAGCAAAGAGATTGCCGCGTCATATTTTGCATTTAAATATTTATTTATTTATATATTTTCGCAGGAGATTTTTCCAAAAATAAAAATCGCGCCAAAAAGAAAAAGTGCCAAGCGGATCGAAGAGCTGTGTAAGCAATTTCGAGGGTATCGACGCGAGCTGATGCTTTTTTAATCGGAAATTAAATCCGTCGCCGTCGTCGAGGAGAAAAAGAGAGAAAAAAAAAGAGAAAGAGATCCGGTGGCAATTTTTCTCGCCGGCATCCGTGATCTCACGGCTTCGACTTTATCCGCCAACGGTGGCAATTCACTGAGCGGCATTTAATTCGCTTCTTGTTGCAAATCGCTAGTCGCATGGACGCGATAAGTTGTCGCTAATACCGGTCGCGGTGGCGAAGAACCGAGCAAGATTAACTCGCCCCCAGGTATTATTCTTCTCGTGTTATTTCTCGCGGTAAAGCTGCGAAACGCAATAAAAAAAAAGGGAATAAAAAAAAAAGGAAGAAGAAAAAAACAAATATTTGCACTAATTTGAGGAAGGAGACAGCGTCATTGAATTACGGAGTGAAATGCGAGCGAACTTTACCGCGCGGACATATTATACGACAAGAAAACCTGACGGGTATTTTTACCTTGTTAAGGCGCATAAGAAGAGAGAATATTCCGTCGCGGAGTTTTCTTCAGTCAAGAAACCGCGGGGCAGGAAAATTAGTAAAATGGTGGATAAGATTGAGTTTCACATTAATATTCATAAAAAGAGTAATGCCGCGTTGCAGAAAGATATTAATGTAATTATAATAAATATTGCAGTAACCGTTTGTTAAATTTGATTGCATCAGCAATTGCTTAGAAGTGCAGATAGAAATTAAAGCAAAAAAATTAATTGCCTTTAGTATATTAAAAAGAAAAAAAAAAGGAAAAAAATGACTAACGATGTTAAAAAGCTTTTATTAATTAATTCAAACGAATCTCCTTTTTACTTCTCCAATTTATTTAAGTGGCTTTCGTGTTCGGCAGAAGCTCACACTTTTTATCCCTAAATTTCTAGATTTTCGGCACGATTAATACACCCCCTCTCCCCCCCCCAGCTTTAGTTCGATTCATCGTTCAATCCCATTCGCTCTGTTACTTTAATATCGTTCACGGTTCCCGTTTATCGCGCGCTATCGCATGTCTGCACGACGGCCGTCGATGTATAACGCGCGCGAGTTATCGATCCGCGGAGCGACCGGGTTGAGAAGCCGTCAGGCAGCTCGGAGATCCGTGTTCCACGCGGGCCATAACACAATTACGTTAATTGGCCGATGCTTACATTAGTATTAAGTGGAAGTCTGACGAGAGGAGCTGAACCGTGGCTCGTAGCTGTTTCGGAGCTCCTTCGATAGCTTATACGTTCACGCCGGGGCTCGTTGCCCTCGGTACACACGGTGTTGTACGTACATACGTTACGCGTACGCGCCCCGCGGCAAAATCCACCAGGCAGGAAATCAAGGGCGCGGAGTGAAGCGAGAAATCGGGAGGCGCCTCGTCAGTTTTCGGAACAAACGCTTTATGAGAAACCGTGTAAAGGCGGGTACGGAGACGAAAAAGTATAAATACGACAAAGCGGAGGGAAGGGAGGAGGGCGGAAAAAAGGGATACAAAAATGAGAAATGCCGACACATTAAATTAATTAAAATCGAAGTAGAGGGTAGAGCCGGGTGAGAGGGAGGAGGGGGAGGAAAAAGGGTGGAGACGCGGCAATAATACTCCGGGCCAAAAAATGCGAGTAAACAAGATGAAGAGAATAGGATAAACCGGAGAGAGAGTGGAAATGACGTGGGGAGGGTAGCAAGAAATAACGGATGAAGGAAATGTGTTGCGGACTCCGGCTCGCAAAAAGGGGACGAGGCAACCGGAGGATCAAGAAAGATTGCAGATAAAGGGATGCGGATGAAAGCGGGGGATGGAAAAGCGCGGAGGAAGATATCGCGCAGGAAGGAAATGCAAATAAAGGAAAAGCCTTACGATGGTGCTTGAGGGACCGCGAAGCAAAGATACCTATATGTATATACATGTATATATTTTAACTCCCACACATTTATTTTGTATGTAGGGAGGAAGACGGGCGACCGGGAGGGAGGGGAGGGGAAGTAGAGAAGAAGCAGAAACTGAGGTAGAAAGAGAATGCAAAGACTTCGAGAGAAGGTGAGAAAGATAGCGAGCGGTATAGTCGAGTGGGTGCGGATGAAGGAAGGGTGGCCGACGAGAATGGTTTCGAGGCGAAGTTTGGCGGTTTGGCATCCCTACAACGGCAAACTACTACTACACGGACTCTCGTCGGTTTGCACGAGGTTGCCCTCTTCGAATAGCCGACGCTGATTTCACAGCGCCATTCGTAGGATAAGCGGAAGACAGTCCCAAGCCGTCGCGCTCTGATCCTCCGCGACCCCGGGTGCCGCAAACTTTCAAATCCGAAAATTCACCGGGATATTCCTCGGGGAGAACAAGCGCCAACGCGAAAATATCGTTTAAAAAAAAAAGGGGGGGGGGGAAAGAGCGACCAAATGCCGCCGAGATTCTCAAAGCTGATGTAATTTTAGCAAACGTAACTTGCGGGTGTCGCTTCAAGATTGCAGTACGACGAAATATAAATATATTACGAAAGCCTATTTTTAATGCGGATAGAAAAAAAAAGGGAAAAGACAAAAGGGAAGAAGGAAACAAAATTGCACGATCTTTTGCGCTTCCGTTGCGGAATTTACCGCCAATCGCGTCGCCGCGTTTAATCGAACACACAGAGAATTCAGTCGCCCGAATATTCGAATATTCGCGCACGTAGGTCCGATAATTCCGGCCGGGATCGGCGACAGAGCGTCGCCGTTAATTCAACGGTTCTGAAAAGGAACGGCGCGGAAGGGAACGAATTCGATTCGACGTTGTAATCATCGGCAATGATTAGAGACGCGTATTGTCGACGCTTTGACAACATCGATATCGCTTCGGCCATCAGTTGTGGATGTTTTTGCCGTTGACGCTAATCTGCCGATAGATGATATCGATACCTTTTCCCCATGATATTGGGTGTCGACACGAGCGCGACACTTGTACGAAATGAAATTCGAGACCGCTTTACAGAGTGCGTGAAATTTGTACTCGATTCGAGAGACCAAATTCCAAACTACGAAAAACAATCATGCGACTTATCTAACATCGTTATGTTACCGGTGCCATTTCAAAGGCGCAATGATCTCGATTTCTACTCGCCGCAGAGATCTAGTACGCCTAAAGACGCTGAAAAGGTCTGCAAGTTTGACTTTAAAAGATGATACATTTTACAGTTGTAAGCTGCATCCAAAAGCAATACATAGGAGCAGCATATGTCTTCCTCCAAATTGTAAATCTCCCCAAAAAATCTTGTATAATTTTATTCCCACCGACAAAGGATTAAAAGGAAAATTAAAACGTAGGAAAAGTGATTTGGTACATCAAAATAAAATAAATAACACAATCAAGGACCGGATAGCAATAATTAAAAAAAACAGAAAACCTTTATAGCAAGTAATGTCTATTTACAAAAAGATATTTTTACAAATCGATTTTTATAAATAATAATTACAAATAATTTTATAAATAATAACAAAAATTTCAACTGCGCCATACATAGAGTATACATATGTCAGCAAGTTTTCCGCCAAATTGTTGATTATAAATTATTTAAAAAATAAGCTAAAAAAAAATTTTGTCAAATTTTATTCCCACCCAAATTGTTAATTAAAATTCAATGTTTAAAAGACTGTTTTAAATTAAACCGAATATTTATTCCTATCTCGCATTGCTGACTGGGTTTCTCGTTTGGTCACTCCTTACAACGAGAGTGAATGTCAGCTTAGTTTATTACTATTTTGTAAATTTTTATTTTACGTTCGAGCTAAATTTTTATTATTAAAATTTAATTTATTATACGTATTGTAAACGAATTTTTTACGAAATGCTGAAAAATCGAAAACGTCGACTGAGGCGCAAGTAAACGAGAAAGACGAAAGAATACGTCCTTCTATTCTCAAGCTAATTACAAGCTGCTACGTTTCAAAACTACGCTACTACTACTACAAGGCTACAAACTTACAAGATGTAATTTATTTTTTAATTCTACAACGATCAATTAATATATTTCAATACATACAATAGACAATATACTTTCTTGTAAATTTGTCGCCTTGTTAAAAAAAAATCGACTTACATTCGATGCGATGCGGGCAGAGTTCAGCTACGAAGACCAAGGAAGAGCGATGATATTCTGTAACATAAATATAAAACTTACATGAAAAATATGCATAAATAAGTAATAATGGATTTTTAATTTAATTTTTATACTCAATTTTTATTTATTACTTCAAAAAATTAACTACTTTCCAGAAAAAGATTTACAAAAAAAAATTTTTTTTTTATTTTTAATCATTTTCTTTGTACAATTATTTCTCAAATTATTATCAGAGTGATAAATTGATTCAAATAAATAGAAAAAAATTTTATTTTAATTTAAATGAGGTAAGATTTATTTTAATTTAAATGAGGTAAGATATTTACCCCAACGTTGCTCTGCCGATGCCCGAAGTCCATCCAGGACCTGGTCCTCCTCTCAGCACTGTCAGTTCGTCATCATGCACCTCATCTCCAGGTCACATCATCCACAGGTCACTCGCGACACTCGCGAATACGCGCGCGAATTGTTATACTATTCGCGCGAAACTGGCGGGTCTCCCGTTTAAAAAGTTTAAATAATTTTCGGACGCCCGAATACTTTAGCGATATTCGCGACGAACCCCGACCGTGGTTCGTTTATTCGATCGGCGACGAGCTGTAAGAAACTGTATGATATGGTTTTACCATTCATTGAGATTATTAGTTCTTTTTTTTTACATATTTATATTACAATATCACATATATTGGGTGTGAAAAAATATTACTAATTATACTGTTAATATTTCTAATTTAATCTACAAGCGTTACGCGAAGTACGCGGTAGTCGCGGAACACCCGAATTACGCGGAATACCGAATTTTTACGCGATTTTCCTAATATCCCGGTTTATGTGGTTTTTTTTTTTTATTGAAGTTAGTAAAAAAAAGTCATGCAACCTACTATTTGATGCGCCGCAGCGGAGGTTATACCTAAAGATGATCCTGCAACAAAAAAATATAAAATTTAATTGTAGAGATGCTATATAAATTAGTTTCTACTAAAAAAAAAAATCACAAAAGATTTAATGCGTCTTTAATTAATTTATCAATAAAATAATTAAAAATAAAAGTTTCTATCATTGAAAAATAACAAAACTATTAATATTGTGTAAAAAAAAAAAGTGATAATTACCTCTGGGTTGCTCCGCCGGTGCAGGATGCCCATCCTGGACCTCCTCCTCCTCTCAGGATGTTCATCAGGTAAGGATTCTCTTCCGACAAACGTAACCCAGTCCCCCTTTGGATTTTTTACTGAAACAGAAAAAAAGAATTTATTTGGTTAATAACCTCTCAATATTAAATACAAAAATCAAATAATAAGTAATATTTACCTATGGGTTGCTCCGCCGGAGCAGGATGCCCATCCTGGACCTCCTCCTCCTCTCAGAATGTCTGCGGGATGTCGAGTTGGTCCTTATTCAATAGATAGAATATTATCTGAAACATAAAAATCACTGTTAATATTCTGTTCTATTCAAGGTCTTGTTGAGCGCGTCTTGTTTATCGTACCGCGTGCGTGTTTTGGTGAGGGTGACCGAACGCAAAATCCAGCGCTAGCAGAGCTAGCGCGTACCGTCCCCCCTTCTCCCCGCGCTCCCCGCGCCTATTGCCGTCGACTCCCGAACCTACGCAATACGACCCGGCTTACTGCCGCTGGCGAGCACCCGTCCCCTTTCCCCGTTTCCCCGTGCACCTTGAGGCTGCTCCGCCGCAGCCTTCCCGCACACTGGACGCTCGCGGGATGGTTCGCGACACTCTCGTTAAATGTTCTCCGCGCACTTTATCTTTCTAAAGTTCCTCAAAAATCGCTTGCTCAGAACGGGATGAAAATCTCGACTACGACGAAGAAGACGGGCGAGGTGCGGACGTCTTCCCGCTCCTCCCGTGCAATAGCGATTGCCGGAACTTCCCAAAGAAAATTATAATGAGAGCCGGTCGAAAATGCCCAAGATAAAATGATACACGAACGCTCCGCGCACGCTGCGTTCATGCGTAACCTTGTCGTTCCGGAGCATTTTTTCGAGGCACGAAACGAAGCACGGAACGACGAGTGGAGTAACACAGAAGTACCGAAAAAGATCGTTCGTACCCGAGTCGACGACGTAGACACTTATTCGTACGCGAGACTGTCCTTACTGCGTTCGAGAATACGCGAAATTGCGGAGCGATTAGTAACACGTGCTCGCGCTCGAAGCTCCGCAATTAGATTGATCGACAGAGATCTCGGTTGTTAGACAGAAAGATTCCGCACTCGCCGTATCGTCGCCCGACTACAAGACTGCGTAAAACATACGCAGGTACTTTAATATCCGTCTAGAAAATTTCTCCGCGTGGAGCACGTGGCTGGCGTATCTGTTCAACTGCGCGACGGCTCGCGTAGATCCTTCGGGATCAGGCGATCGATAGAGCGCTGTGATTGGTCGGCGCGCCTAGGGTCACCCATCTCTTCCCCGACAGGGTCGCGAGTGCTTAACAACGTGGCCAAACGCTAATAATTTATCATTACGCCGGGTTTTAAAGCTCGCAAACATGTAATTTCCGAATTAAAAAATCGCACCATAAAATATACGTGTGCGTTAAAAGAACATTACACGTTCGGATAAATTAAATACATTTTAAAATCGATTAATTGTTTCATAGCGGCTTATTTTATTTTATTTTTTCCCTCCCGTTTCTTCCTTTTAATTTAACGTTTCCGTGGACGTTTGAATAATTCCCTCGCCGAATTCAGATCGCGCTGAATTGATGATCTCGCGCGATATTCCCCCTTTTATCCACGCGAGAATGTTCGTTTACGCGGAATTCCGGCACGAGCCCGCGGCAGCTAGCCGAAACGCGCAAGAAATGCCAGTTCGTTAGTAACGATCGCGTAAGTTCTGCGCGTGTGAGTGAACGATACGGGATCATATTCCGGGTTGTGGAATCGTCGAAGGGCGAAGTGAGAAGGGACGGGCGTGCATGCATGACCCTGTATGCATTCGCCGGGGTCGGGCACGTCCCGGCGGGAACTTGATCGCAAGTGATAATGCTCCTTAGTGATCAGCCCTAGGTGCTCGAGATTCCAAACGCGTCTCCTAATGGCCCCTTATCGGCACCTACCCCGGCTGGAGAAGTGCCACGATGCCGAGCCGTCTCGACATAATATCCACGATATCCGTCACCGGCTGGTGCCTCATCGCGGAAACGACCGCGATAAAGATCGCGAGATTTTGCGTAATCGCGCGATTATCACACCGAGATTGCTCGTATCTTACGGCCTTTAAAAAGAAGGACCCCCCCCGCGCGCATTACGCTGGCTCGAAAATCATGAACCGATCGAAGGAATCCGATCCGCGCGTGACGATCAATTCCGCGCGGTCGTTTCCGCCGCGATTAACAAACGACGATAAAATTATGCTCCACATTTCGTGGCACGCGCGATTATCCCGTTGTTTATCATATCGCCGATATCGGATTTATCGCATTATGGATTTGCGTCAACTCAATATTGTTTAGAAAAAAGAAAAAAGAAGAAAAAAAAACGAAAAGGAAATATATATTGTATATACATAACGATATAATTAATTATACGATGATTTAATAATGATTACGTGTAACGATCTATCGACAAGCGAAACTAATCGCAGCCGCGGAATTGCAAAATTCTCTCGTCGCGCGTCGTGAGCTCTGCATAAACAATACGTAAGTAGAAAATTCAGAGTTTTATGTGGCGCGTTCACTTAGCACCGCGTCGCGTTATTTAAACTGAACTCTATGATACTCGCGTTTCGTAATTCGATCGATCGTAAATATCCGGCCGGTCTGTCCGCCGGCAAATTTGCCCGCTATAGTCGCTCCCCCGTTAATTGGCATGCACGTCGAATCGCGCAGCGGGATGCCGTTTTAGTTCCGAAATTAATTTCGAGTGTACACGGTAGGTAATACCGCATTCCGAAAGATGTACGGAATCGAGCCTGTGTGATCGACGATCTTCTTTCTCGTGAAAAGTGCTTGAAAGCAAAGCCAGCTTTAAACACGAAACCTAACGCGAGATCCTCGCGCGAGTTGATTAAATTTTTCCGCGCTTCGTCGTTACGTTGTTTCGCGTTTATTTTTGACGCAGTTAAAAATTTTTTTTTTATATTTTTTAATTTATTATTTCTTATCGTGCTTGGACTTTGATCGTGAAGAATAAGAGTTTGCCTTTGCGAAAGAAGGTAAAACATGCGACCGCCTGATATAAAGCGAGCATTCGCGGGAGGAGACGCGTCTCCATAAACTGCCTCTTCTTTCTTCTTAACCACGACGATAAATCAGATTACGCCAACATTTCTCGCGCCGTATACCATCGCGAAGTCCGCACTCGCGAAAAGGCAAATAATTGTCAGCGGCGAGAAAAAAAAAAAAAGAAGTACGAGCCACGAAAAAGTGAGAGAAAGGTCGTAAAAACCCCTCCCTAATAGCGCGAGCTGTCGTTAAACGCCGAAAACAATTTCCATCGTGTATTAATGTGCAGACGATTGTTTCCCCGTAATTCAAATATGTTACAACGGGAATAATAATCGTTATTATATACAGATAACGTATACACAGCGGGATATTCAATAGTGAGCAGTAAATAGCACCGCAACGCACGATAAATTTGCATGAGATGTGCGCGAATCACGATATACATTACCAACAAAGATTTTTAATTTAAATTATATGGTTATAAAAAAAAAAAATTCTCCGTGTATCTACTAAATTGTACGTAATTTCCCGTTGGCGTTGGATAATATCACAGACAATTGCAATGCTATTTTTTTCTATTTTCTTTTTAATTCTTATTGTCTTTACAAAAGTGCAACGTGTAAAGTGATTCGTTCGTGTTAAAATATCAACTGTCAGCGTCTCCGTTGGCGGCAGCAGATTTTGAAAAGTCGCGGACGCGAGGTTTTCCGGCACGAAGGGCTGGTCGAGATATAGTAATACTAACTGAATAAGCCTATGCACGATATAGGAGGTATTCGAGCGCGCCCAGTTTTATAAACTGTTCCGTCGTCCGTGACGATAAATCAGATTACGGGGACGTTTTGCACGCCGTGTGCGAGCTCGTGAAACGACGACGCATCCGCGAGTCCGCGACAGCAAACGATGGGTATCGCGGAATATAACAGGGGGAGGGAAAAAAAAAATACGCGAGCAAAGGGCGAATCGCTGAAAATCGAGGGCGAGAGAGGGAAAGAGAGAGCCGATCCGCGGCGCGCAATTAATCAGGCTCGCTTCCGGCAGTTATTATCGCCGTTATTGTGCAAATTATGCAGAATACTTTCCATAATTTCCGAGTTATTTACAATCGGTTACACGGCCGAATCAACTGTGCGAGAGCAAGCGCGCCGTTCCGCATTCATATTCATATTTTACTCACCGCGTTGCCGTCGCGATACTCCCGAGGCAATCTAGTGGCAAAAGCCCGGCAATAAACTGTCAATCGCTTTGAGAGCGCAATCGCGCGGGAGCTTTCGCGTAATTTAAGAATCACCTCTCGTTCGTCTCGTTGCGTTTCGAGGACAAGGAAAGAATTTAATCGCGTCGCGATCGCTGATTATCGTCCGCCGATCGCGCTTTGACGATCGCTTTGACACTCACGATGGAATGTGCAGTGCGGAGGGAAGTCAGAAGTGACGACGGTATTATCTAACCGGGAGTATGTTCGCGCGAGTACGGTTTCATAAACTGCATGGCCAGTCACGGTCGTAAATCAGACGGCCCGAATGCAGCAAAATATGCTGCTAACGGTGAACTCCCCGATGAAACACATCGGTATAACGTATCGCGCGAATAAATGATAATAACTGAGCTGCAAATCCAAATGCGTTAATTTAACATATTTTTTTTTTTTCGTGTAATTTTAAAATTACACGCTCATCTGTGTTATTTTAACTCACGTGTGTTCGTTCGTGAGCGGCGCATACGGAAGTTGGATCAGCGAAGAAAAGAATTTACGACATAATCTTTTCGGAAGAGATGTAATATTTTAAAAAATCCAAAACGCTCAATTTCTCTAGCGTGGCACGGATAGATAACATTTTCGTTGGAAGATATAGTGCGAATAAATCATGATTTAAAACTATCCCCTAATCGTTCTTCCCGTTGAAAATTCACGGTTCAATAGTATTGGATTTTGTACGGACAGATATAGAGAGGCTATTTAATTCGGACGAATGGATTTTATAATATAAAAATGGACGAAAATTGTAGGCAGAAATGGCTGATAAATCTTCTGATCCGTTGCGGGAGTTTTTTTTTATTTTTTTTTTTTTAATTTTTTATTTATGATAGCAAATATTTTTTTCGCGGTACATGTAACATTTCGCAAAAAATTATACGGGAAAACAATGCCAGTACTCCCTGCCCGCAACTTGTAGAATACATTTAAGTTTGTAATTAAATTTTACGAGCTCCAACATTTTTATTACACGATAGCGCGTTATAGACATTTTTATTATTTAACGGTAAAAAAAAAAAAAATAATTAAAAAAAAAACAAATCGCTCGGCGCGTACGTAACTTTCGTTCAATTTTCGTAGAATCTAACGTTACCTTCCCGAGTAACGCATTGTTATTTCAATACTCATCAATTTAATCAATATCTGTTGTTGATAGAGAGTGGGGAGGGGGGGGGGAGGGAGGCGTTACATCCTATGACTGCCAATATTTTCATCATCCGGCGACAGGTATTGTACAATATCAGGAGTAACTCCTGCCGAAACTTGGATCGATACCCGCTGCACGGAGAATAATATCCTTGATAACGGGGGTCCTGCGATCTGTCGACTACTTGTTAATATTACAGTCTACAGCTGCCGATATTTTCATCACCCGGGCGAGCAGGCATTGTACGGCGTTACGAGCCGTTTCCGTCTGGCGTAACTTCGTTCGATAGCTATCGCGCGGAAAATAATATCCTTGATAACGAACACTTGTCAATATTGCATTCTACCGGCTGCGAATACCCACCCCTCCCCCCCGTCGTGGCCGGTGACAGGTGACTGCCCGTGGAATCGCGGGTAATTTCGCCCCCTCGAAAGTTTCATTAAGCGAAAATTGTACGGGCGCGATAACATCGTCCGGTGCTTGCTCGGGTGTACTTGCTAAAATGTCGCCGCTACAAGCTGTGATTGCAAATATTTTGATCACCTAGGGACAGGTATTGTATCAGAATCGCGGAGATAATTTCGTCCGTTATACTGCCGTGTTGTGCGATCAATATGCTAAACTGTATGACGCGCGGTATTACATATTGTCTCGTACGTTGGTACGCGATCCACATATGTGCATACCGTGGCCGGCCGGAGCTCCGCGGCAAACAATGATGAAGCCCCCCCAGCAGCCCGAAGCGATATTTCCAATTTCAAATTCGAATATATAAAGATCCGACGGTGATAGGTGTCTGATAAAATGGCATAAAACCGAACTGATATTTAGATATTTAGAATAACTAGTAATATTTAATAGCGATATTTAGAGTAACTAGAACAAACTATGCTGCACGCTTCGCGGTAACCGCATGAATTAAATATGCCCACTCTGTTCCAAATTCATATAACGCAACTCGGCTATCTGTATTAACGAGTAATTGCTCCATCGGAATTCTGACATGCTCGTGCGCAATCGAATCGAAATCTATTCGCCCGCGAATCGAGTTTATCACGGTAACTGTCGAAGTCTGTTTTCCATATAAATGACATTTCGCGAGTCGCGTGATACAATTTATGAAACGGCTAAGCTGCAAGCCCCGCGAACTTATCGCGAAGCGACAAAATCGAGGGCGTTCCCGCGCGTTCAATGGTCTCCGCATTCGGCCGGCAATAAATCAGATCGCGCTCGTAGACCTCGCAGCACGCCACGTCGGGCCATTAACTCGCGATGTAAGGGCATTTTTCCGTCAAATACGACCGTATTCTCTCGAACCGACCTCCCTTTATGAAGGCCGCTCTAAACAGAGCGCGTTAAGTTATTGCATGTCTTATTTCGCGGGACGGCTAATGAATATAAACTCGCAGAAGCAAGATCGCAGTGAGACCATAAATCTTCGTTACGATATGCAAATCTGCCAAACGCAAAGGTGTGTACGAAAAATGTGTTTTATCCGAAGCGAAAGTTACGGCCCGCTCTAAGAAAATCATTATCCTACTCTGTTTAATTTTGCCGGGCATTAGATTAAAGGGACCGCTCGTTTTTTTTCTTCTTCCTCTTTTTTTATCCCTTCTTTTCTTTTTTATTCTTGCTTTCCAGGGAGCTCGCGAACAAAGAGAACAAAACGCAATGAATTTCCGGGGGCGCATAAAATCGCGCATCGCGCAGATAAAACGTTTTGCGATAATAAAAGCTTGATTAAACTGGCGGACCGCTGGTAACGGCGCGATAATAACAATGATAATTACGCGTAACATTAATGCGATCTGCAAGTGATAAATGCAAGCTTCAACGGTGATAGAGGAACGTTATGTCGGGCAGGTATTCGCGAGAATGCAATTTCGCGACTGTCCGACCGGTCACTGTGATAAATTAGATCGCTCACTGGGCTCCGCGGTGCGTAGCCCCGATGAAAAACGTGATGCAACTGCCAAGGAAGTAATGCATAAAAGCCGCATAATTAGAACTAATTTCTGACGGCACGCAGAGCGAAGGTGAACAGTATTGAGTTCCGCGTAATCGCACGGCACGTGATAACGCCCCGAACAGACGTTGGAATACGAATATTAACTCCGCGAATATGTTAATTGTGTGTGCCGCGAGTGGCCGAAAACGTTATCTGTGCGGCAAGTAACTGAGAACGTTATCTGTACCGCAAATGGCTGAGAAAGTCTCTCCACACTGCAAATCCCATTTACGCGGACGCATATCCAGCGAACAATCGTATTTTTTTTTTTTTTTTTTTTATGACAAATAACAGTTTAGCTTGTTTGGGTAAAATATTATAAGAGAGTGGAGGAACGCGTCTGAAAGTCTCTCGCCGCTTTATTAAATATCGTGGCTTTATTGGCTCAGCGGTCGTGAACAATTATCGCGTGATCAAACACCGAGAGTGCCATTTCTCACGCGTGTCAACTATCGTAACCGACGAATCGGTTTCCATTGACGGTTTAGCCCCCGCAATCTCCTAATTTCCCGATTAATTTCTTTCCATTTATTCGAAAGCTGATGTTATCTCGTAATGGCGACAGCAAACCGCCGGCGTTGAATCCGATCGACAGCCCAATTTCGTGCACGTCGCCACTTTTTATTGCGCTACACGCGGTGATAAATGATACCTCGAGGATCCCGAATGAAGTGCATTACCGTCATATTGCTGCGAATTGGCACCGGCCGCTGTTGAAATCGCAAGGATTATGGAATGCACGCACTCTTTTATCTCGTTCCGCTCGCGAAATATTTGCGCAGACGGCATAAAAAAAAAAAAAAAACGCCGCGGATGACCGAATCGAATTCCAACAGTGGAAAATGATTTTCGCGATATTGCGAAAAACATTCATCTCGCTTAGAATTTTTTCCGTGATTGAAGAGAAATCAATTTGCGATGGGTGTCCTTCGTGATGTTTGATTCGCGCTCTCGTTGCTACCGGTCACGTTTGTTAATTACGCTTCTAATTTCGTAAACCAAAAAAGAGAGAAAACGAGTGAGAGAGAACGAGAAAGAACGATAGAGTCTTTTTTTATTGTTACTGCTCAATGAACAATCGCGTTGTTTTTTTTTCTTTTTTTTTCACGCAAACTATTTTTTTACAACGGTAGTCGTGAAAGAATCACCCTGTCGTTTGTCTGTAATATTTTATCCGCGCCATTGTACACCTCCGAAAAGCTATTTCCTTTTTATTATTCTTACTTTTTTGGAATCGTAAATAATTAATATGAAATCGCGGTTTAGTGTTTTATATTAATAAGGGGATAAGGAGAAAAGAGGGACATATTAAAACAAGAGATATCCGGACGCCAGGCGTATCACAATAAAACTACTTGGCCGGTTTCTAAAGTCACTACAAAGACGGGACCGGGCTTTACTTCCTGCCGACGTGGTTTTGCGGTGAAAGATGAAACGCCGCGGCGAGTCTACTGTTGCACCACTTTCCTGGCTTCCATGCTGCATCAAAAGAGTAAATAACGGGAGGCCTACTGTCTCGTCACGCTTGTGTCACGCTTAGAATGACGCAATTTCATCACCTGCCTCTTTCTCGTCTTTCACTATACTTTTTACATTTTAACGCGGACTATATTACTTCCTGGTGTGAAACTTCAACGCGTGAAGAATCACAAAGATGCTTCGCGCGCGCTATTTTTCGAAAAGTCTTATCTTAATTCGTGCGCGTTATCGTGAATGGGGACATTATTTAATTATAATAATTTTTATACAATAATTACAATTGAGTAATATATGATTGGCGATTTGTTGCCGATTCAAAAAACCCAATTCCAAACTACGAAAAAAAATCGTGTGACTCACCAATCTGCTTCACCAATGAGCTTCAGCGGAGTTGTAAACCGGGTTGGATTCTTCTCCCAAGCTGAAGCGGCGTTTAATTAATAAAAATTGCGCGACCTAGTTACGGCACTCAGCATAAAAATCTATGAACTTGCTGCGGTTCTTTCTTCTTCTATTATCAACGACGAGGATGTGTGAGCTTTTCCTGGACTTTCAATCTAAACAGAAAGGAGAAAAAAACAATTGTGATTAGATAATATTCTCGAAACCTCACCCACCGCTACAAATTCGTACTTATTAAAAAAAAAAAAAAACTTTACAATACTAAACAAAAGTAATCAACATTTTTAAAAAAGTTCATAAATTGAGCACGCACCAAATTAAAAATATCCTACGTTATAAATTAATTTACATGTGTATTTTGTGAGAATAAAGTATTCTCTTCGGAAATACCGTGCGCGTAGAAGGCACAGTGATTGAGAATTTAACTCGCGTTAAAAAATATAACCTTAATTATTAAATATAGTTACATGTCGGTCGCATACGGGTGAAGCTCTGCTTTTACAAACCACGTAGCTCAGTCGAAGAATGCGAGCATTATTATTAAGTCGTGCTCGCCACATACGCCGAGCGCGCTCGCCTGCCGCCTTTGTTTATATACACACATACCTACCTCATCTCTACACGGTATTCATACCTCAAAAGAATTTACACGTTGAATATTATATTTAATCTAACCTCAATGTATCGCGAGTTTTTCACAGACGGACGCGTTGACCGTACATGGTAATTAAATCAACCACTTGTAATTGACACGAACTTAAATAAAGGAATATGATTAAGGTATGAAAATATGGACGTAATAAAAATATATCGTATATACAAATATACTGTGAATGTAATTGTTTCTGGCAATTATTTACCGCGGAATGTAATTTAGAAACTTTTCGGAGTAGACATTTAATTCAAATTTGTGAAATATGTTTAATATCAAACGAATAGGTATATGAATTGAGGACGAGGTAAAGCATCTGATTTTGCAAATTCTGATTTCGCAGTTACCGTCGATAATTTCAAATTCCAAATAATTCGCAGTAATTTTCATAATGCACTCGCTATTTTGTAATATTAAAAATATTAAATTTCCGTCGGGCGTTTAATTTTATTAGCGAGAGGCCAATATTTGGCAATTGATTAATTATTTATTACTAATAATTACCAGTAACTTTTTAAACAGCATTTATCAAGTGTCTTGCTTGACGAGATGTCGGCACTTGCCAAAATCAATGTTTAGTCTCTTAGAAGATACAGGGAATCTACTGCCGCTGTGGTCACAATTAACCGATTTAGTGGCAAGTTACAACAACAATGGATATGTACATTGCGAGTGACGTGACATTTCGCGGCTGACATCACCTCGTGTCCAATGCACTTGGCGTGAGAACATCGTAATGACCGAGCAATGCCCTAATGAAATCACGTACCGTTGAGACATCAAAAATTCAAGTACTGAATTAATATTAATTTAATCTAATGACCATTAAGAAAGTCGAATCTTTTAATCCGGCAAAAAGTTAAAGAACGGTACTCGTAAACCATGTATGCACAGCGAATCAATTGTGGATTTAAAACTGCGATAGCTTATAAAACAATCTATAAAATATTTTTTTGTTTATAATTAAAGTATTTGTCGGATGATTTAGTGTCATTTATTTTAATATTGATATAAGACGAGACTAATATTAACGATAAGTGAAAAGTAAATATCTGAAATCGTCGGCGTAAAGTATAAAATTATAAAATATAATTAATTTTATTTATTAATTATTTTTATTTATTAAAACTAATTATTCTAAAAGTATTTCAAAATATACACGGATTTGTGATAAATTATTCATAATGTTTAAAATTTACTTTAATACTATTTCTGATTGGTTAACAAGAAATAATATAAATTTAAAGTAAATGACACTTTTCCTGCATTAAATATTGCAGTTACATTTTATGTATTTCTGCAGCATGCGTTTTTAGCTGAGTTTTCGATGCAAATATTTTATTATATTGCAATATAAGCTATCTGAATTATTTTTAATACACGCCACAATAAGAGAGTAATTACATATTTCAGTAAGCGTTTTAATATAAATGTATAAAATGATTCACTTTGAGATAATTTATATATACATATATAAAATTTTTGTTTTAAATAAAATATTCAATTTTTCATATCAGCTTGCATTTCAAACGCAATATAACATATTCAATTATCAATAAATATGAGTGAATGTGGTATAAAATATTGCAAAACAGTTGAATATAAACTGGAGAGATATTTAAAAAGAGAAACAGGAAAAAAAAAATACAAATAGAGAACACACTCTGTAGTTAATAAAATATAAGAAGATTTTTCCTACGTTTACAAATTATCGTTAATTAATTTTATTGCACGCGCATACATAAATATTTTATTTCAATTCCGTTTCAAGCTTTACCAGTGCGAGATGTAAATTACACGACGTAAATGAAATTAAACAAAAGCCTGACGCTTTTAAAAACTGTCGGCACTTTGTTTGTCAGTTTTATTTTTACCTCAGTTTTAATTTTTTATTATTTAATTAATAATAAGTAATATATTCGAAAAACGCTACGTTTCATAAAATGTAAAATGTCACAACAATGCGTTACGTATTAAAACAAATACGTCCACTCAGTATTCTTTTTTTTATTTTCTCTATTTCGTTAGATTAAAAAATAATTTGTCGTTACATTCGCGAAAATTTACGTATAAATATATTAATTATCGCGTCGCGATACTTTGCGACGTTGAAAATTCACGTTGTGAAATGTCTTGCTTGTTTATCCCCTATGTTGAATAAATGCCGAATTAGTGGCAAATTTATAATAATTGAGTCAATAATTCTTAAATCGTGATAATTAACTAAACGTGCGACAGACCTCGTTACCGTTTTAAAGTATCGCGCTCGCTGTGCCTTTTTACCATACAATTGGCATTTATTACCGTCATCATAAATAATAACAGCATCTGACGGCGGCGTGTTAGTTTGAGAGAAAAGGAGAAAGTTGCCCTCTTACCATTACGTTTATTACCGCAATTATCGTTATCTGCTCATTACCGCAGGAAGCGACCGAGGGGAAGGGGGAGGGGGGTGGATTATAAAACAGCGATCGCACATGCACGTAGTTCCATAAAGTACCGTCCGCCATGGCGATAAATCAGAATTTATACCGGGTACGGAATACTTCACATGCATCTCCTGTTGAATGTTAAAACGCGAACGAGGCGTTACTCTTCCAGATTTTCGACGGCACCCTATCGTGCGCAAACGAACAGTTAACTTTTTTTTTTTTTCGCCAGCGCGCAAAATTCATCGCGCTATTCGTACAGTTTTACATTTCGAACAATCAAACCGTTGACTCTAATAATCGCGCCGATTGTATTAATTTTATATTAATTTACGCGCGCACGTTACGGGAATTAAACTATTACGAAGGACAATTATAATTGCATCGCGCGGCCCGAAGCATTACTTATTAATTCGTGTAATTTGCAAGCTCCAATTCGACATTCGGTAATGAAATTAGACAATACGTACCACCGTGTGTACCTATCAATCCTTTAATTGTGACAAATAGGAGCTAACAAGCTTTGTAGTCGTACGTGACGTGTATGCGAGACAATGGCAATCGTTGCAGAACAGACACGTTGAGCCGCGATTATTCCTCGCCATTTAATTAGTTTTTTTTCTACGCGCTGGGGAAACAAATTTAATAACAATATTCTTTGACTCGGCGAGTAATTGCCATTGCTTTTACTTCCTTCAGTCTTAACAGAGACTTTTCGCGAGATTTTAACGGTTTACTTGGGCATTAACTAATCTTGTGCATTCGCCAAGTTTGTCACTGTTTGCGGCGCAAGTTTATATCATCAAGATTGTGAGAACTATCGCACGTGGTGGTCAGGAGGTAATTCCAACTTAATACCCTAGAAACGACGCGACATTGACAACGAATTAAATGGAATTAGTGAGTAAATTACATATCGATTGTCTGCGATCCTTTATGAAACGTTACGCGCGCTTATCCGACAAATATACGGCCTGTGCCGTTTAAAATTTAAAATCAATGCGATTTGTTTGTATAATTCGTTGAAATATTTATACGGGGTGACATATTCCTACATTTCGACATTGTGATAAATAAATGAGACGTAGGGTACATTAATTTTTCATTACGCGATATAACTTTAATCGATACGGAATTATTCAAATTAATTTTTTGTTCGGTCAAATTTGTATATTTCGTACGCTGCAGTTATATTGTGCTTGCGCTTAAATATTCAATACTTCTAAACTATCCATGGCAAGGTAAATTGTTTCAACACGTTAATTAGATAATTTTCAACCTCAATCATTAATTATTACTTTTAATTTGCATGTAATTTGTAAAAATAATCGTGCCGATATTAATTTCCGTATCTCTATTCATTAACGAAGAAAATGCTTCGGTTATACCGACGCCAACTGTATGTACACGATACGTAACAGAACGAGGAGAACGGAATGGCGCGGCTTGGACGCGACAAACGGAGAGCGGAGTCTGGTACAAGAAGGGAGTAGACTCCAATTACGACGTTTAGGGGTGGCAGGCACGAAGGGGCATCTATGAAGCCAACCCCCAGGGCCCTGAGGCTGTTCCCGATTTTCAGATAGAAAGGGAGCGACAGTCGGCAGCAGCCGCCTTCCTCGATCTCGCAGCCGACTCGAAGCTCGTTAGATTTTCCCTGTTCCCTTATACCCACGTTATCCGTGTATCAGGCACGATCCGCTCCTTTTTTCGCGACCGGCACTGTCTGCCGGTTTTGCATCTCGCTAATATAATGTGAGCCTCGCTGCGCTGTCGTGTCTTCCGGAAGACACGTACCTTCATTTTTATCTGCCTCCGAGTCATGTCGCTCGATATACCCGTACGTCGTTCGACTTTATTCGTTTAGATGATCGGATTAAAAAAAAAAAAAAAAAAACCGAAGACTAAAGCGAGTAAACGATAATATTAGCCGCGGGGTAGCTGCCGTAATAAACTATGAAATAAATTATACGATAGCTGTTGCAAGCGTTCGCGGATGTGCAATGTCTGTAAAAATTAGCGGAATTAGGTTTCTCTCAGCGCGGTATTATACGGATTATTTTTAAGAGCTCTTGAATATTATCGTAACAATAATGACTCGATGGCGATAATAAACTCTACCATCCCGAAACAAAGCCCGATTGATTTATATGTAATTTTCAACACGCGCGAGCTTCATTTCGTGTTTATATTTTCAATTTCTAGTTTGTTTGAAAACGGGCGAGGGGAAAGGGGAAAAAGGGGGAGGGGACGAAGGATTTCCCCGTTGGTCTGGTAAAAAAAGAAAAAAAAAAAAAACGATGAGTCTCCGGCAATAACAGATATTATTTCATGCTTCATCCACTATCCAATGTTTTGCATGTAAAACGAAAAACGGAAGCACGTCGCTCGTATACCGTATTCGGTCTTTGCCATTATTTTGCATATGGAGTGCGTTATCGATATATGTCGGTCTCCTCAATATCACGCTGTGTCTACTTCGCCGTGTCGTACTTCCCGTCTCCCTCGAACAACGAAACGAGAACGGGACGCCGTTCGGCGGGGTCGGGAATCGCGTTACAAGATCTCGGTGGTACCACGTCATCGGCAACTGCGAAACGAGGATGTTGTCCGAGAACAAGAGGACTCGCACGGTCTCGACGGAACTCAATCACCGTTAAATTATACTACTCGTTTAAATTTGCATTATCCGATCCTCGACACGGCACCGTTTTGCTCTTGCTGCCGTTCCTGTACGAATCGATACGCGATAATTAAGATAAAAAGATCGGCGGGACTCAGCTTTTCCGGAAGAAGCGAAAAATCGAACTGCGAAACGCGCGACAGTCCGGATACATTTATCATAATATTCGGATTCAAATCGGAACAAGGTCTTGAACTTGGTTTTAGCTTAAATTACAGAAAGATAAAATATCGTCGATCAATAATCTGGTTGTATCACTGACGTGTATGTTTTGTTTGGATTTTTCGTAATGAAAACTGCTCTTTGCTTGTTTTATATATTTCGCTACATGCATATGAATAATAAACGTATTTTATATGCTGCTAGATATTATAAAGCGCGATATTTACTTTTGTTTTTTTTTACGTAAAAGAAGAATTTTATATTTAATAATTTCAGGCGCGAATATTGCGTGCGTATCTCGTTTACCAAAAAAGAAAAAAAAAAGAGTGCTTACTTGGTAATTGCTTCCGTAAAGCAGAATGATTTTTCCGAGACGTCAAGGTTGTCCGGGATGTCCGGGATGTCCAAGATATCCGGAAGGTGCAAGATGTCCAAGACGTCAAGCAGTCCCTCCTCCAGGCACATGTCACTCGCGTAAGTCGCGGATTTATATATAAAAATCGCCCGAGACTACTCGCATCACTCCCGAGAAAAACCGACGACCCATTTTCGGTTCGTTTATTATTTCGCGACGGAAACTTTCTCTGAAGCCTGAAACAGAAAAATTTATTTATTAATCACCAAAGTAAATTTGATGTAAAAATGTATAATCAGGCCGTATTCATGAAAAATATTCAGTGCGAACAGATTAATGGCTTCGCTAATCAGCCATGAACGACGCAGTGATGAACGTCGCCAGTCACAATCAAGAAAATGTCTTCCATGGCACGTTGCAAACTCACACGACATCATCGGGATCAGTCTTGTAGCGATGGAAATTACGCGCGCAGCCGCGGAGTACCATTAACCTGTCCCTGACTGCCAGTTGCGCACCGATGCTGCGTTCCACAAAATGTCAATAAATATCTTCCGAACTCACGGTGACGTCGCGATTCTAGTCGATCTAGTAGTCTTAGGCGCGAATGAACTGCACGACCAATCTCAGGACACAACATTCTGGCTGTCGCGTTACGTACGCCCGGCGGAAATGCCGTCGGAATTAGAATATTGTCGATCTGATTGCCGCGCGCATTTTCAGCGATTTCGCGTGGTTACGTGACGGCGCGGAGAACAGAATACAATTAATCGAGAGATCAACCTCACGGGAAAGTGGTGCTCGAGAGGATGGAGAGATGACGGGAAAGCCGTCGCAGGGAGCCACGCAGCCTGTAGCAGGAAAGTGTGCGACTTATGCGAGATCGAAGCCGAGCGCAACCGAGCTTTATTCACGTATTTTTCATTGTCGTTTGCGAGGAAAATTCAGGTTATGCGACATTACTCGAAGTACAAAATATAATTAATCAAGAAATAACTACTGGAGGATGATCTCGGTACTATAGACAGGAGACGGATATTTCGCTCGAATTGTACCGCGATCCGTCCATTATGCGGGAGCCGCTCTTCCGCAGGTCCTTCGTCGACGCAGGCAGAAGCCAGAGTAACGAGAGGCCGATATGCAGCGACACGGCTCGGGTGCGTTCGGGCGCGCTCGACCAGCATCGGTCGTACGATCCGGAACACGGCACGTACGGCTGCAGAACGGCCTCTCGTTACTCTGGCCTCTGCCTGCGTCGAGGAATGATCTGCGGAAGAGCGGCTCGCGCATAACGAACAGATTGCAGTACAATTCGAGCGAAATATCCGTCTCTTGTCTGTCCTCTTCGTGTATAGAGTACCCGAAATCATCCTCCTTTCCCGTGAGGTGAGATTATTCCTCGATTAATTATATTTTGTACTTCGAGTCAGTGTCGCATAACCCTGGAATTTTCCTCGCAAACGCGTTGACCTAGCTAGGACGGTAAGGAAAATACGTGAATAAAGCTCGGTTGCGCTCGGACGGGCTCGACAAGGATCGGTCGTACGACCCAAAGCACGGCACGTACGGCTGCAAGACGGCCTCTCGTTACTCTGGCCTCTGCCTGCGTCGACGAAGGACCTGCGGAAGAGCGGCTCCCGCATAACAGACGGATCGCGGTACAATTCAGGCGAAATATCCTTCTCCTGTCCATCCTCTCCGTACGTGGAGCACCCGAGATCACCTTACTTTCCCGTGAGGTGAGTCTGGCCTCTCGATTAATTCTATTCTGTTCTCCGCGCCGGTCGCGTAACCCACACGAAAGGTTACTTCAGGCTCACTTTAATCGCGCTACGAGCAATCAGATCGACAATTGATTCTAATTCCGCCGACGGCGTTTCCGCCGGGCGTAGAATTTTCGTAACGCGACCGACAGAAACGCTGTTGGCTGTCCTGAAAGTTAGTCGTGCAGTTCGGTCGAAGTTCGCGCGGAGTAAGACTATTAGACCGACTAGAATCGCGACGTATTCACGGTGAGAAGTTCGGAAGTGTAATATTTATTAGACATTTCTTTGTGGAACGCAGCATCGGTGTGTAGCCGGCAGTCAAGGACAAGGTTAATGGTACTTGCGGCATACGTGACTCGCGCGCGCAGTAATTTTCCATCGCTACAAGACAAGATGGCTGATCGGACGATGATGTCGCGTGAAATTTGCAACAACCGTGCCATGGAGGACATTTTCTTGGTGTACGAGACTCGGGCACGACGTTCACATCACTGCGTCGTTCATGGCTGATTACGTAGCAAGAGCCATTGGTAAGTATCTGTTCGCACTGAATATTTTTCCGCGACGAATACGTACGAACTGATTATACATTTTTTACATCAAATTAATACTTTATTGGTGATTAATAAATAAATTCTTTTTTTCTGTTTCAGGCTAGGATTCAGAGAAGAAGCGGAAAGTGTTTCCGTCGCCGGAATGTGATATACGAAGCGAAAACGGCTCGTCGATTTTTCTTGGGAGTGATGCAAGTAGTATCCGCCGATTTTTATAAATCCGTGGCATTCGCGAGTACTTGGAAGAAAAATCCAACCCGGACGTATATTCTGAGAGGAGAAGGCCCAGGAAGGGTAACATGAATCGTCGTCGGATCATTTCTTTGGTAATAATTATTTTATATTTTTATTAAATAAATTTATTATGTGAAATTTATTTTCTGAAAGAATCCGTACAAAATCAATTATATTCTGGCATATTAATATCATTATTCTAGCATATTAATATTTTATTTATCACTAATAAAAAAAATCTTTTTTTTTATTTCAGGCTAGGACTCGGAGAAGAAAGTGAAAAGTGAAAAGTTCCCGCCGATTTTTATGAATCTGTGGCTTTTACGAGTGCTTGGAAGAAAAATCCAACCCGGACGTATATTCTGAGAGGAGGAGGAGGCCCAGGAAGGGTAACATGCATCGGCGGAGCAACCCTGTGGTAAGAATTATTTTATATTTTTATTAAATAAATTTTCTGTACAAAAATTATTTTTTTTGTAACAATGAACATTTAAGACGCTTCTACATTACTTTTCTTTTTTTATGTTACAGATTCAGCAACTGAATCTCCGCTGCTGCGCATCTATCGGTGAGTCCTGTTCTTTCTTATTTAATAACAATTTTTTAATGACAAAATTCGGGTGGGTACACATAAAACTTTGATCTTCGGTAGGGATAATCTATTGAATCGCGCGCATATTTTATCTATCAAAATTTCTCGCGTGTCTAATTAAATCGGCAGTACCCTTTCCTGCATAAATTTGGTTAAGTTAAGTCTAAGATCGCTTTGATAACTGCAAGGAAAACGTGACGTTTAGCGTATGAGGGGGGGAAACTCGTGTAACTTTTGCACGAATGACTCTTGTGAAGTAGGTATGGCAGCGGCATCGTCAACTATTAACGAAATGTATTTATGCGGCGAAGTAACGCGAAAATTCGCGCGTAATAGCGGATGTACGTTGTCGTTGATGTTTGCTCGTTAATTAGTTAAATGCATGTGCCGAACTTTGGCAAGTGATCGCGTGATTTATGTAGCGGCGACTTGTGTCGCGCGTTATGATCTAGATATGATAATTTATTCATCGCTTATTGCGACAATTAGAAATTAAAGGGTTATTGCTGCGGATTTTACTTTTCTTGGCTGGGTTTTTTTTTTCTTCCTTTTTATTTCCTTTTTCGTAAGTCGACTTCAAGTATTTCAGTCATCGCCGCCGCGCTGACTTTAAAGCCCCTAACTGAGTTCTCGAGGAATCTCGCAATAATTCAGCATTACGCTCATAAATATGTACCTGGGGCGGTATCGATCCGGGGGAGTGTCGGGTACATATCTCCTAGAGTTAAGCCGCTGGTAAGGAAGTATTTTTACTGCAGTTAGGACCATGAAAATTTAAATAAGCAACGACGGGGAGCGCTTTTCGGCGGCGACGCGACGCCGAACTTACGGTGGCTTTTAAAGCTACGGCGAGGTCGCAAAGGTATCTCGGCGGGAATATCTGTGCGTGTCCGACGTAATTCGCAGAGTCTAAGTGCACTTCATTAACGTCGTTAAACGTAGACTCGGAAACTCCGGCTGTCTGTAACTTCAATGTTTCAGGTGTCTTTCGTAACGGCGCGACGTTACGGTCCGTCCTTTCAAAAATTTTCATTACCGCCCATAAATAATGTGTCAACTTTATAATATCGCTCAACTCGGGAAGACATAAAGTCGCTTTACTGCGAGAGAGAATAACTAGAGTACCTACTCTTGCTTAAGATCCATTTCGGCATGCAAAAGTTGCAGTTTATTTACATTCTCTTACATTTAAATCACCCGTTTCATTTTAAATCCAACTAAACATCGTGTAATTTCGAAGGAAATGGCAAAATTAACAGCAAAATTTATTTACCACCTAGTTCCGTAGTTTTTTTTTTTTTTTGTCTTTTAGATTTATAATTTTTATAAATTAAAAAAATGATAAATTAAAATTAATACAATCGATTGATAATAATTTGAAATAAAGTGAGATAATGGTTGCTACTTAGCTTTAATACGAGCTTAATTAGATTAATAACACACTGTTAATTAAAATCACGTTATGCAAAGCTGTTTTTATCGATATTTTATTCAAGCTCTCGATAAATATTTTTCAAACGCCCATAGCTCGAGTGAAGCTCGGCTACAAATTTGTTGAAGAATTTATCGCGCCGTGTTAAAGGGTGGGCTTCTACAACAGTTTCTGTAACAGGAAACCGCGTATATACATCCGACATACGCGGTGAGACGTAGGACAGCTTATGAAGTGAAATGTACGTTTGGGAGCTACAAATTTTCTCGAAAACTGCTACCTGTAACTTGGCGGGTTACACTTAATGAAATGAAAACGTATATTACAAGGATAATGGTCACCTCGTATGTGTGCTAAACCCAGCGTGATATTTCTAACGGGCATAACCAATGTATATGTATATCATTAATTCCGAGTGCATAATCTTAATCTGGCGTAGGATGAATAATGATTTTTGCGCCGCGTATTACATTATTCATATGCATAATCCGCTTTCGCATTCCGCAATAACAAATTGTATTTTCTCAACGGAAAATACGGCTATGACAACTCTGCAATTGTATATATCTATGGATTATACATTCTTATTTTCTTTTTATAATATTTAATGCTCGCGGCTTAATGATAACAAATCATATTTTATACCTTTGTTCGGGATATAACACCCAGGTTCGTTCGACGTGGCACAAAGAAATTATTATTTTAATTAGAATCCCGTGACTTAATACCGGTCCCGAGCGGGGGGGGGAGGGAAGGGGACAACGGGGAGGGGGGCATTGTCCCTTCTTTCAATAATCGATATGTAAATGCAAAACGCTTAATGAAAGCGACGACGTCTTTAGGAAGCAATAGCGCACTGTTAGGCGAACAACCTGGTAGGGGGATGATTCGAGTCGACGGAGTGCAATTGACACGAGAGTCACTTTAGTAATGAACTTACGGGGAAACATACTGATTAACCATAGCAGGACAATTCCCTTCGCAAACCAATACGGTACGGCAAAGTTGCTCTTTGCCCCGCGCGCTAAATGCGTATAATTGTAGTTCGCAGCGGCATTTCGCCATTCAATCGCAAACATCGGTGACTGCGTTTAACGTAAGGAAAGTTTATTTTATCCGGGCGCAAGCACGCGGCTCGAATGTTTGCCTTCTGCATATTTATTATTTACGCGGACACATCGGATACACCATGCGTGGCAATCTCGAGTCCCACGGGGATTCTCGAGAGAAACGTTCCCGCGGGATAAAACCCTTTTGTTTCTCTTTTCTTTTTCTCTCTCCCTTTTTTTTTTCTTTTTTTCCTTTTCATTAATGAGACAGTTTAAAAACTCGCGGTTCGCGCTTTAGCGGCTCCGAGATAAAGTTTCCTTACAAAGAAAAATCGTGTTCCTTTCATTGTGTTCCCAGAAGAACGTTAGGACTCCCGTAGAAAAAAAAAATATTCCTCGGAGAGATACCCTTTTATTTTTTTTTTTTTTTGCGTTATTTTAGCGAAGTTTGAAACCCACTTTCCGTGCCTCAATCAAAAATTTCCGTTAGCTATCCAAGCGGACTTAGAGAACTTTGGCGAACTTCACATGCCGGCAGTGTAGTCTCGGGAGATTATTACGGGGATAGTTTTTTCCTAGGGAGACATTCTCCAGAGTAACGTCTTGTCGACATTGCCATTTCAACGTCTGCATTTTCTCTCATCAGAAAAAAAAACAACCAAAAAAATAACGTATTAGAAAAAAAAAAAAAAGAAAAAAGTATTCTATGTAGAAATCTTGCTACAAACCGACGCGTTTGTTCCGCGAATAATTTTTCCTTTAATTTTTTTATATTTCTCGACCGCTTATTTCTTTTATAAATACCCCGTAGAAATATTTTATATTCTCCGCGTTAAATAGAAATGTTAAAGTACTTTTTATTCCCGCTGCATGAAAGTAAGCGTATCGCGTGCAGTAAGGCAGTCGCTGTTATCTTCCGGCCGTGCCGGGGCTTTCGACACTGAGAGCCGAACAAGGGTACTTGTTCGCGATCTTCGTTCTTTTTCTTCGATGTATTACTCCCGGAAAAGTTCGCCGAGGATTCGACGGCGGTTGCGCGGCACTAAGTTCCTCTTGTTCCTATCGGGAGCTTCCGAGTTTCGAGTACACGCCGTAGTTTAAGCCGTAGCATCGATTTCCCCATTTGTGCTTTGATACGGTCACTACACGAATTCGACGCCGTCTGGCCATTTGTAACCCTATCCGTGTAACATACACGCTCGGTGTGGCGCGGCGTATATATCTCGCATTCGATCGCGTAATTACAAACTTCAAAACGTATTGCTTGTCAGATCGAGGAGAATTTACATCGTGAATAAAATGCGCGGTTACCACAACGCGGGGGATGCATCGAAAATAATCCCAGTTAATAAATCCTACCCCGTGAATCGAAGAAAGACACGTCTGAGTAGAGCCGTAGAAGAACCTTTTCATTGAATTTCAAAGGCACTCGAAGAAACGTTCGACGCGTCGTTCCGCGAAACGCTCTTTCACCTTTTACCTCCGGTAATCGTGCGTAATTACAGCTTGTCGAATTTTAAAAGCCCCCGACGAGATCAGGGAGTTGGGGAATATTTAGCGACGGGAGTAGTATTATCAGACGTTAAGTTTTAACGAAATGCATTATGATTATAATGCGCCCTGTCGTACGGCTGTTTTTTTTTTTCCTTTTTTTTTTCGGCTGTAACAACGTGGCCGGCGCGCCGGACGGAGTGAGAAGCCGCACGAAAAGCATCGAATTTAATCCTCGTACGTGTGAACGATTAAATAAGATTTACCAGCGGTGCGGTCGAAAAATCATTCGGGTCGCTGCACGCGCCGTTCCGCGCGGCATAACGCCGCGCCCGGCGTTATCGGGGCTTTTAATTGAAAACGCGTGTTACCGTGTTTTCCAGGGATTTCCCGGATTCTGGAATAATAACGCGGCTCATCGGCGCCCGATAATTATTTCGCACTCGACCCGGTTATCGGCACGAAAATTCGCGCTAATTCCGCTCGCGTGGCCCTTTCCACAAATGACGCTCGCTCCATTGGCCGGGGCCTCGTTAACCCGGAAATTGCGTTTCGAAACACGGCGCTCCTCTAATATCCCTCTGCCTACCCCTTTCCGCCGCGCCGGAACGACAATTGTCGGCAACGTCACCGAGGAAGGAAGGGGTTATTAATTTGAAGGTTTGCGATTTCTCTATTGGAGAACTATATGGGGTAATCGTAATCACGCGGCGAGCCCCCCCTCCCCTTCCCCCGACATTCTGCTGCTAATCAAAAATAAATTTCTCATATGGGAGTAGGGGGAATTTACGAGAATTATCAATTTCTAGCCCGCGATATTTTTTCCTTAAGTTAAGTTAATAGCGTGATATTACTTGACACAATTAACCATAATTTTATTCAGAAGAAGATTGCGCAGAGAGTACGCTAATGAGGTCTCATAAAATAATTGCTGTTACGTTTTCTCATGCGATGGAAACGGTGAGTTTTCGACCGCGGGCGCGAAAGAGAAGTGTCGTGGAAAATGGCGAATAACGCCAAAGAGAAACGGCAAAAAGTTACACGGCCTTCTGGCACGAGGAAAGATTCGGTACGAGAAAATGTGTCTTCTTTTAGAAATATTTCTACAAGTTAGCGCGAAATATGGCGACACGCGAAAGAATTACGAGGGAGCCCTTATACCTATTTCGCTTCTACGTTTTTGTGTGTAATAAAAATTAAACTAAAAAAAAATTATTATTATCGCGTACAACACATCCTGCTTTTTCACAATGCCGATTAATTCTTTTGATTCTTTTATTTGACTCGTGTCTTGCCGCGAGGGCAATTGTCAGTTTAATCATTTTTATTATTTTGGAAAATTTAATTGATTCATCGCTTATCGCGACGATTAATGAATTCGATAGTTTATTATTTCGCAAAATAATTAATTATAGAACTGACATAGACCGCACTTGTTCTTAACGATACTCGTTACGTTTATTTTATTTACTTTTATTGGATCTTTGTCGAAGACAGCTTTGATACTAGAAGGCACTTTGGCCCAGGCTTAACGAACCCCTCGCTAGGTTTCTCTCTGCATTTTTTTTATGTCCCTCCTTTTTTTTTTTTAATACGCTGATCGAAGGAGAGTACGCACGGCTACGCGATCAGACGACCCCTTCTGTACGCTTCGGCGATCACGCGCGGACGATAGTCTTGCTTAATCTCGCGGGGATAAATAAGAGATCGTGCGCGGAAGAGGAACAAGCCGCCAACAGCGGAGTTAGGCGACGTGCTTTAGTCCTTTTCGTCTCCCCGATCGAAACGAGCGTCACGTTTCCACGCTCCACGTCCCGAGAATTCGGGCCATTACCAGCCAGAGATAGGACCGCCAAAAAGAACGCTGGATTTACTACACCCCAGCAGATGGCCACCCTTTTTCTCCCTTCCGGCCGGCCTACCGCGAATAAAACCAACCGGAAACGCGCGTTTCCCTTGTTTTTACTATTGTCGTCCGGTCACATTGGATTACTGACCATAGAAACTGTGACAAGAAACTGATCGAGAATTTTAACAATTGAATTCAGACCTAGTGCGACGGTAATTTGTAGAAAGTTATTTGAAAAATTTTTTATTTGCTTCATTTTTTTTTCTAAAAAAGAAATAAAATAATTTTAATAATGTTACAATAAATTTAAATGTGTAAAAAAATATTTTGTGTCTTATTAGACACATAGCTCGCTAACAAAATATTTAAATAAAAAAAAGAGATTCTTTAGTAGTATAAATTTTTTTATATTTTACGACACTCGTAGTTTCAATTATAATTTTTATGATATTATTATTAAGTTAATAATTCTCGATCATGTTCTTCGCGTGGCAGGCTAGTTCCACCGTACCTGGAATATCTTATTAGCGTCGTATAATAAAGGGCTTTGTAATTAGACGTAGAAGTGGAAAGTTTAACCCGGTACATGTTACTTACACTGCAGTGGGATACAGATGATAAGGAGCGCTAAAATTTTACTGGCATTTCACAGAACTCCCTCCCCCGATTCCGCGCGGAACATTTTAGAGAACACGAATTTACACAACGGGCGATGCGTAACGAGATACTTTTATTTAACGGCATAAGAAGATTTCTAGTCATTACATAAATCTGCACGGTCATACAACGCATGTAGCCGCCAATTCTCCTCGAGGCTAACTTTTAAGCTCGCGTAAGCCGCGGTGTACTTTCCTCAAAAGAAGAACGTAAAAAAGCAAAACTTTTATACTTCTGAAATCCCCCGGTATCGTTATTGTCAACGAGAGAGTAGAATACATGGGCTTACTTACCGCTTCTTAGGATAGAACTCGATATCCCTCCGCAGACTTGTCAAATGTCTCCATAAAAGGTCACTTAGAATTAAAGTTTCGTAGCAATTTTTATAAGTGCGTTATCTAATTTAATTTAGAAATGGATATTTTTTTCAAGAAATTTTCAAAGAATTAGATTGGCTTGAATATTATATTGCTTGAATATTATAAAAGCTTGGCTCTTTTTTTGTTACATATTTAATAAAAATAATTAGATAAAAACGAATTAATACTAAAATATAGATAGCACATTATCATTGTTTCGCCTTTTTTTTTTATTTCTTATGTTAGGAACAAACGATTTTAATAATAACAATATTCTGGAGGGGTCTCTTTTTCGCGCTACATTTAATACTTTTATTTTATTTTATTTTTTTCTTTTCTTTTTTTTCTTTCTACTTTAACCCCCGACTTATAGCCACGACCATCTTTCTTCCTAACAGCACTGCCGGCTGTAATTTGTGGAGGACAAGAACTTCCCGGAGAGGCATTGAACAACTTTTATAATGTTTTTTGCGTGCCGTAAACCGATGTGATCTTAACTTTTTCTCATATTATCGCTTTTCTTAAGATTATATGGGTACACAAAAAGATAAGCAGGAATTATCTGTCTTAACGTCGTGTCACTGTTCGCGATGCTACTGAACAAACTTTTAAATGACTAGAAATATTCTTTTTTTAACTCAATTTAAACAAAAAAAAAATAATAATAAAATAAAATAAAATAAAGCGCAGAGGCAAAAAGAAAGAGCATCGTTTTGCAAGTACTTGGCAATTCAAGTAATCGTTCATCCTTCTATTCATCGTCTTGAATAATTTCCGTAAAAGCCCGAATTGTCTTATTTCGATTTCCCTACAGTATATCGACAATCTCCCACGTGTTACATCATTACACAAATGCGAGAGCATTTCTCGGTAGTCTCGTCCCTTTTTCGTCCGAACAGGGAAATGCCATTGGCGACAAAAGGATTGCTGCATTCTGTGCGAAACGACAAACCAGTAAAAAAAAAAAAAAAAAAAAGAAGGGGGGGGAACGAAAATCGATTAGCCCTTAAGCGCGGTCGCGCGACTTCGTTCTTCCTCCAATCTCCGAATCGAATCGAGCGTCGTGCTTGAACGAGCTTACGACACAGGCGATATAAAATAACGCCCAAAGGGGGAAAAATGATCCCGTACCTCGCAGCCATAGCCGCGACAACTAATTGCATTCGTTAAAGGGGCCCGCCTAGACCGCGTTAGTGCTTTCTTCACCGAGGGGAAAGTACGTCCTTCTCTCGCGCCGCTCGTTTCTCCGCTTCCTTTTTTTTTTTTTTTTTTTTTTTTTTCTTTCGTCCCTCCCGCCGACTACGCAGTGCGCTTTCCGTCGGTCTTTTCCACCGTCGTTCAGCCACTCGTCGCAATTTGCGGGAGCCCGGCGCAACGGCGAGAGAACTTCCTGAAGAGGTGTTGCGAAAGTTTCGGATCAAATGAATGAAAAACGGCGGAAAAGGGGGAGTGAGGCGACGCGAAGAATAGCGGTGGATTATAGCACGGGAGCGTCAATTTTGCGAGTCTTTCGACTTCTCTTGAAGTCTAAAAAGTCCAAGTATGAATTTCAACTCGACGTAAATTGAATAATTCCGTGTCAAATATAAAAATATTAAATATTAAAGAAAAAAAAATAAAATATGACGTTTAACGCTTGCGACAAAAATCTTTTCGGTCCTAAATTTTCTCTAATATCCTCCAAGTACGTCAATCCACCGCTGCGAGGGGAGAGAAAGTCCTTTGAAGGGGAGAATCAAGGGGTCACACACGAATATGGCGTTTTCGTTGCGTTTTATTGATCCGATACAGTCGTAAATGGTACAATCGGCAAATTCATCGGCGGTACAATCGATATAGTTATATGTATATATACACTTATGTACACGGCGCCGAAAGGCGAGCGCTCGCAGAAACGACGCCCGGCGCAGAATAATGCTTCCGGGTTATCGTTAGGTATAACGGGGCGAGGTCGAGCACGAAAAGTGCGTCTTATACAATTCCTGACCGTCGAGAGATACAAAGTCGTAAAAAAGAACCGGCGGGCTTCGACGCGAAGGGCAGGAGGGGGGTGGGTAGATGGGACGAAGTGAGGGTGGCAAACGGAGGGATGTGTTGATTGGGTCTCTATCGAGGACTAGAAAACGTATACTCGTTATTGTACACTAAAGCCGCGGCAGCATTATTTTATACGCCTTACTTATACGCTTTATTGGAGCTTAACGCCTACAACGCGATTACACTTATACGTGTTTCGATATGGATAATGGGTGGACGATCGAGCGATCGGTCGATCGCACTAGCAGCAGGACGAAATATTCGTCCGATCAGCGTGTCCTGGCGCGAAATTTCGTCTCTCGGTCCTGTAGGATAATTATTGGTCTTACCACGGCCGATCTTTCGTCTTCTCATTGTCGCGCCTCATCAGCACTCGATTGGAAACTCGACAAGCTCGCGGCTTTACGCGTTCATTAACTCTTTCAGCACCGAACCGAGTTGAATCGTCAACTCCTCTTTCGATTAATTTCATTTAAAACAGACGCGTTTTATTATTCGCTAATTTTATTAATTTATTTTTTTTCTTTTTATTGTTATTATCAGATTATTGCGTTATAAAAAGTGCAAAAATTGTCAAAAATTTTTTCCAAGTTTCACCTTCGTAGACCGAGTTCTCTTGCGTCTTTAAAAGACTATCGATGTATGTTGGAAGGCGGCAGGTGCTGAAAAGAGTTAATTACGCGATCGATGGAAACCGGACGCCGCCCGATGGGACCGACCGTCTTTTCTTTCCTTTTCTTTTTCTTTTTTTTCTTTTTTTTTTACCGACTATCTAGACTTTAGATTCTAGAGACACGCCGCGAGAAAAACTACCCCGAGATCCTCCCCGATACCGTATGTCCTTTGCGCGACTCGATTACTTTTTTCCGGGGCAAAAGAACTTATCAGGAATCACTATCTTGTCGCGGAACATCGAGAAAGATTGTCGCCTCGTATACCGGGCGCTATTTCCCGCTCGTGCATCTCTCTGTCCGTCGAGCGATGAATTTCGAACGCTCTCTCTTATTCCGCGGCTCTCTCTCGGCACGATCTCTCGAGCTAACCGATTGATCGTCTCCACTCGGACACGGTCTTCAACAAAGTTTGTCGGCGACGATACTTGGCTCTTTGCTAATGGACGTCTCCTTACTTACGAGGGTCGGCCGTTCTACCTTCGGCTGAGTGTTCGGTAATTTCTCTTGTATCTCTTTCTGGATCACGGCGTCGGTTGTAGCGTAGACAGGAGACTCAAGTTAATTGACCGAAGGTCGGGGACGCCGAGCCTCAAAAGCATATCGAGTTCTTTTACATCGAGACAATTTCTTTCGTGAAATAAATTTAAGAAACGTGTAGGAAAAAATACTCTCTTTTCTTCTCCGCTTTTAATATAAAGTGCGGTATAAATAGAAAATGGACTGATTCTCAGCGGAGGGAGCGTTATTTAAGTGTACGTGGTTCTCCTATTCTCAAACGGGGAGGTATTATTTATGGATTGTATTAGGTGTGCGTGAGTTACGTCAGTCTCGTTAATTATTCGGAATAAAGTATCCCGTTCACTCCCACGAGTGACTCGCCGCCGTTCGACATTACGGTACGTACGGCGCTCTTCGATTGATATTGGCTGGTTACGCTTAACGCGAACGTCGATCGCGCGGACGAGATAGGAAAGTATAAATCCCGATTTCCTAGCTAGAGTCCGGATTCTAAGTTTTAGTTTCTCAAACAAGCCGGATTCAAAAGGGTCCACCGGGTTAGCGCCTCCCACGGAAACCTCCTCGGCAAAGTTTCTGGACCTGTTGAATCGTTATTCCTCGTGGAACCCGTTTATATTCAGACAAACGGCGCGAGGCGAATTTCGCCCGGATTAACATCCCCAGGGATCGCGTACGTTCTATTATAAATAAAAGCTCACTGTCTTATTAATAGTATATCAAATGCAGGGTATAAAATACGTGCTACAATTAGGTGGAAAAAATCTCGCAAAAATATATATATATATATTTATATACTTCTAAGTAAATAGCAAATATATTCAAAAAAAAAAAAAAAGAGTATCGCGCTAAACCCCTGAAGACATTAAAACCGCTTTCGTCACGCCAATACAAACTGCGGAGGGTTCAGAGTGTTCTCGTTAACACCGACACCACGAAGCGTTTTCAGACACTTTTACGTGTGTTATTACGTAACGCTTTTTGCCAAGCGAGATCATAGACAACGCTTCGTGGTCGAAGATTTAAAGTATCTACCGATCAGTTAACATCGACCGGGCTCTCCTCGACAATTTTCTCCAGCAGTTGACCCGACTCGTAGTCCCTGCACCTGTCCGCGGTGAATGTTGCCGGGCCTAAAGGCGAGCCGATCTCCTGCGGCAGGCCTTTCTTCAGGACGTTTAGGTACCCCTAGCTCTGAATCATATCGCTTACGTATTCCTCGTGGAGCGCGAGGAGATGACGCGGTACGTCGAGGGCGGTGTGTAGGGTAACGGTTACGCCGCGATTTAGGCTGATCGCCGGGTAAAAGACGCCGTAGAGATCGCGGAAGGCGATGCCGCCTTGCGGCTGATCGTTGACGAAGAAGCGCAGCGTGTGCGTGGTGTCGAGGTCGAGAAGAACGCCGACGGTCGAACCTTGCTGTACGCCACCCTCCGTGCGTTGCGCGTGACCGCCGCCGTGCATGAACCACGACCGCTGCCGATCTATGTACATGCTCCAGCCCTTGTCGTCCTTACCTAAAAACGAGGGTAAACAGTTCGTAAAATTGAACACGAGATTAATTGCTTTTTGGGCGGACTAGATTTTATTCATTTCACATTGCACGTTGCTCGAAATATTCAGATATGTTTAATTTAGATAGAAATTTAAATAGAAATTGATTTAGATAGAAATGGATATGCTTGGAGTATATTAGAAATTATTTGCCTAATTGAAATCGTATTAATATTTTAAGAGACAAATAATTATCGCGCCATTAATAAACGTATTTAGTTAACGTGAAGAATATTCTGGGACGATTACGAAGAGGAAAAAGAATTCGCGACATGATTGCAGAATATCTATCCCATAAATTTCTATTTGTCCTTGTAAGAAAGCGTGCGATCGATTGTCGGATTTCATCAGTTCTAAGAGCGTTGACCCGATTTCCACGTGTGCGCCCAAGGGTTAAAGCGTCCTCCTCCTCTAGCGTGTCGCACAACCGCGGTCGCGCACTTTGCGATCTCGACCGAATCTCTTAAATGTCGTTTTCTCTCATTCGATGCGATGTAGAGACAAAGGGAAGAAGACAGAGAAAAAGAAAGATAAAAAAAAAAAAAGAAAAGAAAAAAGTAGAGCCGCGGAGAAAACTGGGTACATACGTCTCTCCCGTTCGGAATTTCCGAACAAACCGGGGATCTCCGGGGGCGTGCTGGGTGGGCGCATGAATATTTCATCGGGGTCGGATAAACCGCACGATATTTTCCGCGTGAGGGGAGGGAACGTAGGAAAAATAGGGGCGAATGGAGAAAGATAGAAAGAACTTACCCAACATCTGATCGCGCGACACGTCGGCCCGAGCGATGCCGAAGGCCGGATCGGTGTCACTGTGGTATCGATCTATGGTCAGCTCCCAGTAGTGCACACCCCGCGAAAAGCCAACGCTCGAGAGGACCACTCGGTGCTCGTAGCCCTCGCAGGACGCGCTCATCGCGTCCTCGGATATGGACACTTCCTGCGGTATGCCGGTCGCGCCGGTAGCCCACGAAAACCACGCAACTGTCAGGCAAGAGAGGAGAACGCGATTTGTAATACCAGCATCGATTAATATTCCGCTGACTCGGATCCGCAAGCACGCTTAACGAACTACACGTTCAGGCACGAGCATTGGGTTATCGAGTGCCGGGTTATTGGGAATTCGACGTCGCCGCCGCGCTCGATGTTAATAACGACGTGACAGGATTGTAGAATCTTAATGTGGGAAAGGAAAATGGTAGGGAGGAGAAGGGGGGGATCTGATTTTCTATGCGGTTAAATAATTTAAGAATTTGATATGGAAAGTCGACGTGACGCCACTGCGAAAGCTGCCGCATGCAAAGGGAACCGGGATGTTTTATCTTTCGCGGTTGCGTTAAATAATTTAAAATCTCGATATGGAATTTCTTACACGACACCGATTGTCCGGGTTTAACGTCGAGCTACCGCTCGGCGAATATCGAGCCACGATCCGGGAACGTGTTAAAAAGAAAAAAAATTGTTTTTTTTTTTTTTAATTGTTTAAGTTACAAGTAATTTTATCTATCGAATTTGTCGATCAGTTTACATTAAGAATTAAAACTCGTGCTACATTTTCTGTGGTGCTCAATAATTCAAGCACTTCCGTCGTGAAGTTATACGTACATACAACGTTGATGAAACGAAATTTTCGGTAGATCCATTTCCTCGCGGGAATTATCGCGAAGGTAAAAATGTCTTTTCGGAGTCATTTGTAATTGTCGCCCGCATTATTCCGCAAACGCCACACGGATGGGCATTCTATCGCGACTATTTCTGTGCGTCTACCGTCCATCTAATCGATCACGCGATCGTGCCACGGAAAGAGAGGAAAAAAAAAAAAAGAAAAAATACGCGCGACTGGAAAATCGATTTCGCTTACGATCGTTCGTCTTCCACGCGACACCGACGCCGATTTTCCGGCCGAGGCCTCCGCGCCGCGGTGCGCTCGGAAAGCCGTAAAAAAAAAAAAAAAAAAAAAAAAAAGAAGAAAAGTTTCTCACCCTCGGCGGTCTGAAGGCCGATCAGCTCCGAGTACTCGCCCTCACCAGCGCTGTTAAAGGCTCGCACCCTGGCGTTGTAGAGCGAGTTGAAGTGCAGCCCATCTACCGTGCAAATGGTCTCGCGGCCACAGTACACCTCCTGCGAATCAGATTTCAAACGGGGCATCCATGAATTCGTGTACTGCAATTGTAGCCGGATAACCTATCCTATTAATTAACGGGGCAAACAATTTTCGCGAAAATACGGATCGTAGGTATCAGAAGAAATGTTTGTTTTACGAAACTCTTTTTTTTTTTTTCTCGTCTCTCCCCAAAATTTATTTCATAAATAAATGCCCGTGTAAAAAAAAAGTTTATCGTTAAATTTACGAAATTACTATTTTAACGTAAATTAATAAATTAAAGATCCTTAAAAAAAATTAATTAATTTGTACAAAAAAAATACGTGGAAAAAATTAAACGTTCCAGCTTTTGCACTGAATAATAACTAACACAAATTGAAATGTCTAACTCAGTTCAAACATTCTCGTTCACTGTGCCGAGGCAAGTATTGACGTTGCTAGTTTGAGTGGTAGATAAACGAAAATTGTGGATAAAGAGCGGAGTTTACCTGTCATGTCGACTTTCTTGAAAGAACCGTCAAGATAGCATCGATTGGACCGACGGATAAGCCCAAGCGGGATACGTTATTAGATTTATCTTTTTTTTTTTTGCCCTTTTTTTTCAACACGTCACCCTTTTCTTTCGATATAATTTTCGGTAAAACTTTTATCGCTCATTATACATATTTCTTCTACAATATAATATTATCTTGATAATATTATAAAGACAAAAACATCCAATTATTAACTTACGTTAAACGTGAAAAAAAAAAAAGATTATTAAACTCCGCATACATTTTACATTGAATGCAAGAAGATTTCTGCGTATCTTGTATTTTCTCAAAATAAAATCATAAAATTGCATAGGGCAAAAGGAATTAATTATAAATTAACGTGAGCCTTCCGGTAAGTTTAATCGCTATTCGTTAGCCTTCGCGATTCCCTTCGCTGCGAGATTCGAAAAGCGACAGCTAGGAAACGGAAACCAAAGACCCAAGGTAACCCGTGCCGCGAGAACGAACGCGATTTAAATATTAAAAGGAGGAGGATGGACTGTGCTATCCCGATGGCCGCCGAGAGGACTGGTTGATAGGTCGGGCGAAAGGCGGTGGAAAGGAGCGTCGAGCAACCAGGACGATTTATATTCGCGGTATCGCTCCGTTCGTTAACGAGCGCCATATCGCAACGCCGCCGCGGTGGGTGCATTATTAACAAAGCATGAAAATTTAGACGCGTGATTTACAAGAACGACCTGAAATACGTGTGCGTGAATAGGAATTTATTCGCGGCGCAGCGATACACGCTACTTTCGTTGATTTTATTGTAGATTTACTTGTATAGATTCCTCCTCGCGCATCTGTCTGAAATTTTAATTAAAAAAGAGAAAAAAAAAAAGAAAAAAACACGAGAAAGATTAACGCAATCTTGTAATAAAATAATGTATTGTAAATATAAATTTTAATTTGACGAAATCAATCGGTGTAATCAGTGAAATGAAATTATATTGGTCACGTAAAAGCCAGGAACGAGATACTTTCGTATTTTAATTAATGGTACCAATTACGGCAAATAACGGCGCCGCTTTAAAACTAATTTCGACTGCTCGTTAATATTTAAAAGAATTAAATTCAATGGTATAAAAATAATTTCGTGTAAAAATGCTGAGGCTTTACGACGCTATTACCTTTTCCGCTTCGTGCAATTTTATTTCCTCTTACATCGGCGGAAGACAAAACCCTATGATACTCTACGAACGCCGGTAAATTGCCTCACATTAATTTCGTGGATTATGTGGCAAACGACGGTTCGAACTGCCGTCATTTGATAAAAACTTCTAATGAACGGGACGATATCGCTGGGGGCAATTAATAATTGCCATCGCCCGAGAAGATCGGTCATTTCTCATTGTAAGCCCGGACTCTCGAAGTTATGGACTTCAATTAACGCTCTCAATACCGAATCTTCATTTACCAGAGGAGGAATCTTAGTTCACGAGCCGCGTTTTTCAATTCGCGTATGACATGTTAGTGAAAAGAAAAAGGAAAAAGCACGAAACGTAAAATTTTTCCGCAAATAATTAAGAATATTATCGTCGATTTGGTGTTGCGAATAGATTAATGTTACGCGTTAGACTGCTTTTATTCGGCAGGATAATCTTCAAATTTTTTAAACCCGCGAGCTCGGCGCCGCGAGGCCGCCTTTTAATCCCGACTTTTATGTCGCGGCTTACGCGCGCTACTTAGGCTGAATTATTAGCTGTAATCGCGTTTCAGGGTGCCCGCTGCCACCCGCGTTTACGATCAATAAAACGCGAAAGACGGGCGGGGGGCTTTCGAGTCCGGCCGGGAGGAGACTGGTTCGAGAATAAACGCGACAAACGACCTCGCCGATCCGGAAACGCGCCCCGAATTGATACGTGGCCGACCCTTTACGAAGAGCGATATTCGCGCGCGAGCGATTCGTTCCGGCACAAAGTACCGTAACAAAAATCTCCACGAAAAAAATCAACTTACGGACGATCGGCATCAATATTCATTTCGCGACGTGCAGGAACAAATTCTCAACAAAGGGGAGGGTTTTATGATTCCGTCAATTTTTTTTTTTTTTTCTCAATCCCCTTTTGATGTCGCGTCGATGACCAGTATTATCCTTCGATGAATTCAAAGGCAGATTTTATATTTTCCACCCTCGTTTAAAGAAAAATATATGTCATTTGCGAATCGTGCCTGAAAAAGAAGTTATAAAATAATAATAATAATAATAATAATAAAGAATTATTGTACGAATATGGCTACTTTTCAATATTTCCGTGGGAAGAATAACAGACGTCAAATATTGCTTAATGCCAATGGGTTTCTCTCTCTCGATGTCATCTCGTCTGCGCCGGATCGGAGAACAATTCCGCGGAAGACATCGTGAGAACGTCGAAGTGTCCCATTGTTGGGGTAAAGTCGCGTCGCCGACGTCGCGAAGATGATACAGCCCGGCGAAAGGGCCCGCGATAAAGAAACATCGAGACCGGACGTCGCGTCGGCAAAGAAACGAAAGCGATAGGAGGTTCCGGCGACGGGTAAAAGTGTCATCGAAAAATTCGCGGGCGATCCCGGGGACAAACCTTGAAAATCCGAGCTTGGGCGCGCGATAGCACTTTCTCCCGGCGACGTGTACGAGGGAATACAATCTCTTGGGGAGGAGATATAAGGACTCGGGATGTTTACTCACCCTGAACTCTCCCCCGCAGCCGTCGTCCAGCTCCAGTAGATATCCCTCGATAGCGGGACCCCTCTGCCCGGCGCAGCCCATAATTCCGTGTCCAGGTGGCGGCTGCCATGCAACGGTGACACTGTTGTTCTCGGCACTACACTCTTCGGGGATCAGTAAAGGCGCTCCGGGTGCTAAAAATACGTATATTTAGACGGTTTAATAGCGTTTCTTAATGCCCATCCGGTTTAGGAAAAAAGAAAAACATTTTGGACTTGATAATAAATTTATAGACGATAACCTCCGCAACGATGCTCGAGATATTAATGTTATAACGAATCTAAAGAAAAATTTTAGATTCTTCGCTAAGTCGAAGTAAACTCTCTCTTCTGATACGGTAACGGAAAGAACATTTCCCTCGCGTGACGGAAAAGTAGATACGGCTAGGTCAAAGTTGTCTCGTAAAAATAAAGTTATAAGCTGACTATAAATTAGTTGTTGCACTTGCTTAAGGACGAAGGCTTCCAATACTGAAATTTTCTACTTCGGTAAAACTTTGTACACACTTAAGAAGTTTCTCGGGTAAGTAACTAAACATTTCGTATTTTCGTAACGAAAGGATTGAGGTGAAGGCATTTAACTTTGGAGATTTCAAGCCAATAAAGTTTGCTTGTAAATCATTTTGCAAGTGAATAAGCTGATAAATAAGTAGGAAGTTATGCGAGTAGATTAAAATGCGATAAACGAATTTTAGGGTGGGATATACATTTTTTTTTTTTTCTTTTTTCGACCGAGATAACACGTATTCGCAATGCGTGACGAGCCCGGACGAAATTGCGAACTAGAAACATGATAAAGAAAACGAATTCGCGCGTGGATGATTTCAGTTGGCAGGTTTAATTACCGGCGACTTTGGGGCATAATATGATTTGAAACCGCACTGGGTATTTGGCACGAATCCGATTTGCCACGAAGCCGGCTCGCCGATGATGACCTTCGGCGGCAATAATTTCACGATTTAAACAGGTTTCGGGGGAACCTACCGAATTCGCTGCGAGAGTTTCCTAACGACAGAACGGGAACTTGGTCGTTGCCGCGCGACCGCACGATTCTATTCGATTCTGACTGCCTAAGGTAGAAGTTGAAGCCGCGGAAATTACAGCGCCGCTATCCAGATTTCTGTCCCGCAGAAATGTATTGAGCTGCCGGTGCAGGGCTCCATATCTCAATTTGCCAAATCGATCGAGGCACATATACCTTCTCCCGACAGAACGTTAAAATCAAATTGATCCCTCCCTACCGGAACTCGCCGAAATTAACAGCCGATATTAATTTCTCATCAAGACGCGATATTACAATAGAAGGATTACAGCTATTTATTAAGAAAGCAAAAGAGAAATCAAATAAAATGCGTCGCGTCTTTCTTTTTACGAATAACTACGTTAATTTGTTTGGGAAGTCTAAAGTGTTATCCGCACGTTGCTCTCGCTAAAAAAGGAAACTAATAAAAGGAAATAAATAAAAAATAAAGGAGCGATCGTTCGGGGAGCGATATTGATCACGTTAGACCGGGTCGTTCTAATTCGTTACAGACTGCGCAAATGTTAGGAATCGTCCGCTTTTGGATGCGTTAACGCTGCAGGCGGCCGTTGATGCTTCCACATGCAATTATCTGGCTTTCAGTGGAAGCCCGCCGTGTCGCGATGCGGGTCGTCGGCTCGTCGGTTAACTTGTTGGCATGCTAATAAACCAAAAGCATTTCCTCTCGGTGGCGCGCTGTCCGCCGGCGGCGTGCGGTTTCGCGCAAACTTATCTCTCGAAAGCGCGCTCGACAGCCGGTGTGCCCGTCCGACTTCCTGTCCGTTTCGGTCGTCGATTCCGGATGCGCCGGCAGCATAATCCGATCGGACGGTCTCGCAGCCGTGACCGAGAAGTAAACACGCGCCGAAAAGACGAAAAGGCGGAGCAGGACCCCCCTCGAGGCTTTGGCACACACGTACGTTACGTCGCGATGCGCGGTCGGATAAAAAGAGACGTGGCGTCCCGAAAGTTACCGCTGCTCTTTTCGCCGACGTCGCTGGACATCGCCGGGTCGCAAAAAGCCGCGGCTTTGATAAAATTGCACGTATGCACGTGGCGTCGACGATCCTTACCGCGTTGCTCTTTCCAAGCCCGAGCCCTGCTCGTCGTCACGGCGATTCGAGATGGATTAGTTAACGTAAGAAATTATTATAATTAATTAATGTCCCCAAATATAATGACGCGCGCGTGATTTCTTCTCGTAAGTAGAAATAGTGGATCGGTTAATGAACGACCATTGATCACTAGCGAACCGTGGTAAGAGAAATATACAGTTATTTTGCCGGGTGAAATTTTTCAATGGATGTCCTATGCATTTCACGCAAATGAAAACGTATTCTCTTCCATAATTTTTTTTTTTTTTTTTTGAGGGGGGAGGGATAAAAGCTGGTAGAAATTGCGATTCCGCGGAAAACTAATCATCTTTCCGATTCCGAGCAAAATTGACTCGTGAATTCAATGATGTACGAAACTTAATACGTTTTTTCAATACACATGATGTAGGAGAAATCACATTTTTTCTGGACAAAAGACGTAATCTTCTATATAGAGAAATATTATTTCACACGTGGGATTAAAAAAAAATGCAATTTTTCCGTCGTCCTATGGGGACTCGATGCAAACATACCGCGATATGTAAAGAAAAATAAAAAAATGATTCACGCTGCGTCAATAAGAGAAATTCAATTTTATTTTCAAATATTAAATATATTTTGATATATATTACAACACGGATCAATAATTAAAAAAAAATATTAAATAATAAATTATATTGTAAGAGTGTTGTTCACTCACGTTTGTCGAATCTTTGTGTAATTGACGTTAATTATTAATTTTATGTGTATTAATATGAAGAAACGCGGCATGAAAATAATATTTCCTCTAACAACGTCACGGAAGATTTAACACGCGTATGCACAATAATTGACTTGATGCTTAATAGCGAATCGTCACGGAGAGTTCAGCGTATCCTTGGAGAGAACCGTTTCGTTCTGTAGCACGAGAACTTTACGGGTCCCTTTGGTATTCGCATTATGAAATTAGGCTAATGGCACTAGCGTTACATAACTATGTTCCGCGTCAAACCGCAAGAGCTCTAATCCAAATTAAGATCATCTTGAGAGACATTTATCATTTCCTATTTCACTCCCGGTCAAATGGCAAGCAGCGTTACTTTTCATTCAAATGTACGTCGAACGAGAAGGCGGTAATGTAAATGACGCTAAACATTTATTTTAATATTCCACGGCGATTTGAAAGTTACTTTATCTGATAAAATATAAAAAAAAAGAAAGAAAGAACAATGCGAAAAATGTAAAATAAGAAGTTATTTCGATACACGAAAGATGTAGAAGTTGACGATTTAACTTTCGGGGCGGAAAAATATTAGGCAAGGTCCTGTAAATTTTGCGTGACGCGCGACGTGACGCGAAAATCGAAGGGCGGAAAAGTCGTTTATGTCAAATAGAAAAAGAGCGACGTGGCGTAGAATAAACCCGCTCGCAGTTTCACCGCTTATCGCGATCCAAAAAACTCATGTAATCCGACGTGGTGCGTCGATGAAGCCGTTCACACGATAAATTCCGTTGCAGCCACGCTCCGTCGCTCTATGTCGTCGACATTACTATCGATTATCCCGGATTTCGTCGGATTTCACCGTCGGCGATATCAACGCGCGCGAGTCCATAATCTTTCGGTATTGTACAGCCGGACGTGGATGGTTATTTCTTTCGATATTGTCTCCAACGGCCGTGCGTGATATGTCCCAGCGCATTTTCCGGGGTCGGTAAAGATCATTTAAAGGGACGGCTTACCCGAGCTCCCGAACGGCGCGGGCTAACAAATTTAAAGCACCTGTACCCGCGCTCGTAAAGCTGACGATTCGATCGAGCAACGACGGGAATCCATGAGACGACATAACGGTAACGTCGCGGCGTCAATTAAAGCCAGCTTAAAAAAGAAGTCGCGAGGTAGCACGTGCAATATCGATCATTCGCATTTTACGAGGGCGTGCTCGTAAAAGCGGGGAATTAATGGGAGAGGACAGGTGCACGCGAGAGTGACTCGTCGAAGATCGCCGCGGAAGGAGGCGCGTGTGACAGAGACGCGTAGAAACAACGGTACGTACGCGAATAAAAAAAACAAAAAAAAAAACACAGAAGAACTGTTACGGCTGCTCTTTTTTTTTACAGCTTTACAATAGGCTTCGACGCGAATCGACACACCGGCGAAACTTTATGCCCATATCGGAATGATTTATCGAACGACGCGAGGCGCGTCGCGCCACGCCGCACCGATATCCGATACGTACTCTTTTTTTTTTTTCTTTTTTTTCTTCTCTATCTCTCTTCTTTCTCTATCTCTTTTCCTTCCTCTCCCGTTTCCGTCCATTCTGTTCGCTTTGTGAGGAAAACGTGGAAAAAGAGTGAACCGATAAGGGTTGCACAGAGAGTGAGAGCGCGGCATGACGAAGCGAAGAATGCGCCGATAGTCCGTTAAAATGTATCGCGCGCGAAATATATCTCGCTGATAAAACTTAGCGACAGGTGAAAATAAAGTTCGCGAAGAACAGGACGGCTCCTCTCGGCTTCTCGGCGAAAAATGGTCTTCTCGCGAGACTCGACGGTGAATCTCGATCAAGTTCGCCGTGGGCGATCTTTTACGCTTCGCTCGAAACGCGATGGCATCCTCGAAACAATCACGTTCGCATCGGCACTTTCGTTTCTAGAAACGCGAGACAGCTGTTTGCGCGCGAGATACGACTCCGACTTCCTTCGAACTCTTTACAATCCTCGACTATTGATTCAGTTTAATGCAAGTACGTAAAGAATTTTTTTTTCTTTATTACATTCGCAGATATTATTTTCTTTGTACATTTTTTTTTTTTTAATACTTTGAAGATAGAAAGCCGACTGTTTAAATTAAATAAAATTAATGTATTAATTTTTTTATTTATATTACATATAAAATATATTAATAATTTATATATAATAGAAGGAATTTTTCCTTGCTTTGGTGAAAGAATATTAAACTACTTTTTTGTATTTAAATAAAAATTATAGTATACACTTTCTAATTTATCTTGCGTTAAATATACAAAAAGCTTCGACTCTAAATGGCATATTTCATTATTTTCTATATATGTTAAGATAGACGTGTAATTAAGGTATGCAATTAAATTCTTCTTCTGAATAAAATATTCGCTTAAGCGACACTTGGATCGATATATGGAAACTCTAGTACCTACTCGCTCGCTAAGAGAATCGTCGCGTTGTTATTAAAAGAACGGTCGTTGACGATGGAGCAGCGATTGCGGCATCGCAGGCGCATAAATTAATGAGCGAATTAATCTGCCAGCGTCGAGGAGGTAGAATTCCCGTTTACCCATGTTATCTCGGCGGGACATACGTACGGGACATTAACGTCGCATTGTACGGTCGTCAGCCTCGTCCGCGACAAGCCCGCGTTTAATTTTCCACCCGGACGTCTAGACTGATTCCGCGCTCTCTCTCTCTCTTTTTTTTTTTTCCGTCCTTAATGACGGTCACGAAAAGAAATCTATCGATCAAATCGCGAAAATGAGGGGCGTCGGTATTCCAGAAATATGCGCCGACTTTTAAACTCGACAAGAAATAACTTTATCGGTATTCTCCGCGTTAAAATCCCCCCCGAAGGCGATCCCAACGAAGGAATGCAATTTTTATTTTACATTCCTATTACGTTTACGACATTCGATGTAAATGTAACGTTTTACCGGGCGATAAAAATTTACCCTTCTCCCGCATAATCCGATATTACCGCGTTGTAAAGCGAATACGATAAGACGTACAAATTCAGCGATAGCAAACTTTTAATTTTTTTCGAACGCCACGACCTTTAAACCACACCGGCGGATAATAACGAGATTTAACTGGCGGACCGAGAAATTTTTCGTGCCGTAAAACGCGGAACACCGGCGATTCGCACGGCGCAATAAAATTAGAAACGTAAGACGGCAGAACACCTGTTCGGTAACACCCGTCGTTCATCTTCGACCACTTGTCTCTCCCTCGTCTCAACGCGATGGAATTTTTATGTTCAATTAAGTCCGCGCTGCCGAGAATCGAAACGGCGCCGGGCGCGCGCACGGTAACGGCCTCGTAAAATACGAAAATAAATTTCCCATTTTCGCACCGCCCCGCCGTTCATAACCGTAAGCTGTTAAACAGCTGCTACAATTACGATCGCAGATTTACCAATCTCCGTCCGCCGTAACTCCGCGCGAAAAGTAGATTTTAAAATTAATAATGAATTACGTCATTCTGTCGCGGGAGTTCGATATTCATCAATATTTAAATTTCTTGTCGAACTTGGAGCGAAATATTAAATTTAAAATAGATAATGTAAAATATCAAGTTTCTTAAGAAATTAAAGAGGAAAGAAAAAAAAAAAAAGAAAAGAAAATTATTGTCCTTGTTAAATTTTATAAAATATTACATATTATTTAAAGTTAAAGAAACGAAAAGTCTTGTGACACAACGACATGTATAGGTTTCTAAATGTATCATATTCGTTAGAATATAGAAAACGCGCTCGAGCGATTTTGTCGGGAGGGTTAAAACTTTACACGGAATTCTCGTGAACTTGAAAGTTTCCACGAGGTACATTCCTGCTATTTGCAAAGCCGGGTTAAGTAAATGAAATTCCGTATGACTGCCAATCGTAGATTTTAACGAACCGAGACGTGCCACTCTTTGACGTGCAAACTGTGCGTAACGAAGAAACTTTTCCGGTATCATCCCGCGATTTGTATCAAAACTGCACGAAAGTGAAATACCTCTGGCGGAAAGAAACGAGTTTGCACCTACGGGAACGGTAGCCGTTTATTGGAATTTCATCAAATATAGACTCATATTTCATTAGAAGCCGTCGCCTCTCCCTAATTCTCCGTCAAAACGTGTGCGGTTGGGAATTTGTTGAAATAACGAGCGAATTACGGCGTGCCACCTTCATCCCCCTTTCCTCCCCCCTCACGTATCTTAATTACACCGGCAGATGCTCTGACCAATTCTGAGTTGATTCTGTCGTCAAATTGAATCGGCAAAATCGATAATTTTATTTACCACTCGAGCGAATCGAATTTCGAACTACCGTCTGCCTTAACCGTGACTCCTGGCGCTGCCGCCCCGGTACGTTATTAAGTTATCCATACATCCGTAAACACGTTAATCAGACGTGATTAACGTTTCCCAACCCGACGTTCGGGCCTGTAACACCCGGGATCGTGTAACGGAGAGTCGCCTGTACTACTAGAGAGCGGTAAGGAGATGTCTCCTTGTAACTAGTTAATACCTGCAGATCGTTACAGCAGTTACTGCAAAGCCGGTACCTAATTAATTCGCTTTTGAAACGTTTTAGCGTACGGTAAAGCTATGGCGGCGCGAGCAAGGAAGCATGCTTAAAGGAGCCACCCCCGGGGGCTAGGTAAAATTATTAAGCAGTCCCCCCCTCTCCCCCGCCTCTCTTCGATTCACATCGCCCTCGTCATCTCCCTCCCGACTGTCTAGACGACTTTAACGAGTGAGATTGTGTGTATGACGTTCTTTTCGTTAAAAAAAAAAAAATTTTATTTCTCTTTAATTTTTCTTATCGCTATTTTTTTTTTCCGTTATCGCTAATATATCGTCTACAACTGCATTTAGTATTGGGTTTTACCTGCTGTAGGAAATCGTTCTTCACCTTCCGACGCTGCGTCCAACAGTAGAATGATTTATAATCGATGAAAATATTCACATACCATTTATATACATCGCATGCAAGCACAACACGTCGAGTGAAACTCGTTCGAAAGTCGTCTCTTATTTTTGTCCGGCATCCCTTACTTTTTCTTTTCTTCTTTCTCCGTTAATTTACGACAGTTCATTACTCCGCGTATCAAAGTTATTTCCTTTATATAGCCGTTACTATTGAATGTATCGTAAAAATTAATTAATAATAATAATTCGAAAAAGAAACGCACGTAAGATGCAACCGCGAGCCAATTTAAGTGTCTGTATGACAGAACTCTAATTGCCGTCGTTTCGGAAGTCGTTTCGGGCAATTGTCATTTCTGGAGTTACGCAATAACGAGAAAGCCGATGCTTATGCTAGCGTGCGTAACCGCCGTTTTCACCGATTTCAGCGGTAAACGACTATCAACGGGTAAAACTAGCACGAAGTTGCGCGATCAGCAACGACTACGTAAAGATAAATCTCCCCGCGAAATCCCCGATAGTCGCGGAACGAGGAGCTACGAGTCAATTAAGCGTGGCACGGAGGCGTCTTTCGAACGAGTTTACGTCGCTTTTACGCCCGTTGTTTTACTGAGCGCATTTGTATGCATTTGTGTGTGTGTGTGAATGTGTGTGTGTGTACATATACATATATACATCGAGCTATATGTAGCGAGCTAGGATTTGGCAAACGATTCAGTCAGCATAACGAACCAAACGGATGGTTTTCCGGCGAGGATAAGGAGCCAACGAGATGTTTTTGCGAGTGATCTCAGGCTGCACTTGAGAAATATCTAATTGATTAAATTGCGGCTTAATTGTTACGGCGATTATTCGGAAAGCGCGATTATAAAATGACTTGGAAAATTATTAACGAGTTATCGCATTATTGAAACACACGCGTGATTTATTGAATATTTTTTTAACGTTAAATAAAGGCCGCTTGAGAAAGGAGAAAATCCTTTAAACTCTTTACTTTATTGTTACAATTTAATTTGAGCATACATCAAGGAATCGAATGTCTTATTGTAAACTATACAGACTACAAATTTCTGCAATGAAATTATTTGCCGTTAGTTCTAATCGTTGGCTCCTAACTTCGTCTCTAGTACACACCGTAGATCTACGATACTTTGACTGAGTTCTGCGACAATTAATTCAATGATAGTTCGCAAGCGCAACGAAACCAATAATATTAAGAGCAAAGTTGCATTTATTTTCCCGCAACATTTTCAGCTCGCGTTGTAAAAATATGCAGTTTTTCGTTCGTTCGAGTACGTGTAATATAAATTAAAACTTGATATCCAATTCCTTTTCTCTCTCTCTCTCTCTCTTTTTTGCTTTTTTTTTTCTCTTTTGGAAGAGGATTTTATATACTGCCGCGTTGCGCAAGTCTAATCTATCAAATGGGAATGGTATGGCGTGCAAGAAGCTCGTTTACTTCAGCATGCACGGTGAATAAAAATTCATGCCATTTCTCATTTCGTCCTAATGCGACGTAGTTACTATCGGGAAGCCCCGGGCTCCGTCCGTGAAATTTATTCGCGATCATCGCCGAACGGATCGACCAAGTCGGGGTTTGATCTAACGCTCGTCTACGGGCGTCGCGCACGGCTGCAGTAAACCGCGTGTACCGCACCGCCCATCACGAACGGCGTACTCACGTTTGAGCTGGACGAAGGTGAGCTGATCGATGGCACGGCGTAGCGGTTTGTCGTCCAGGGTCAGATCGAGCAACGGCAGACGTGCGATCTCCTGCACGCCCTCGGCGCCGCCCCAAGATCCGGCTGCCGTTGCCGCTCGGACCGACAACATACCGCCGATCTGCAGGAAGGCCGCGCTGTCGGTCTCCTTCAGCGCCTCGATGCAGAACGTGAGCAATGCCGTGGTCGTCTGTAAATGCGTGGCGCATCTGGCCACTTGGTCTCGCAACGAGCGCACTCTGGCTTCTCTGGTCTGCCGAGCGGCCTCGATCAATCGGGACTTCCTCGCCTGCAGCAGGCTCACCAAGTTCGTCACCCGATCTTCGACCTCCTCTTCGAGCGTCACGCATTCCTCCTAGGATAGACAGCGAGATTAATCCGTTTTTAATTACGCCTTTGAGGGAATCATTTTCTCGACGTTACGTTTCGCGCGTGAAATTTTTTTCGCGACACGATTTTATTTATTTTTTTATTATTACTTTTGTTTTTATACGAAAAATTTAAATTCTGCATTTAATGTGGAAGAAATAATTTATAGTTAATTATATGTATATTTGAATTTGTTTTTGTAAAGTTTATCTTCCATCTCTTTGGAAAAGTTAGAATTCGTAAGAAAGCTTGTAAAATAATTTTTATAGCAATGTAAATTTTTTTAGTATTCTTATAAAATTAATGTTCATATAACTTTTTCAAAAATATTGCACGTATAAATCTTTGTACTATTGCGCACGCACACACATACACACGTACGTCGATATACGAATCTAAAAGACAATGCATGCAGATATTGTACGAAAAATCCAATATCAAATTCATTCATATGCGATCCGTGTATAAAAAAAAGGGACTTTTTCAAAAGAAAATTTCATCAATCGACGTTTGGAGTTCAAATACTGATTGTATAAGTTACTCGGGTACCCTTTCCACATTTGAATATTCTTCGGGCATTCCCGTAGATGAATTCGCATCGGTGTTTTATCCCGCGATGAGCTAATGTAATTAACACGCGGATCTTTTCGCAATTTCACGACATCGTATATCGCGTTGACACTCCCGTCGACACCGGATTTAAAACGCAAGCGCCAAAGGCGACGTATATACTCACGTGTACTTTATCCGTCATTCCTTTGAGCCTTTGAATGAACTCTGTCGTCGACCGGGCCCTTTCCGACAGCTGCTGCAGATTTTGCGACAGCTCCGTCTGTAACAGCAGAAATTCGCGACACGTGAGGGAACGTGCGGTACTTGGGGAAAAATTCGGCGGACGTGATACGTGGACGTTTGCGTAACTGAAGACGGTGAAAGACAAAAAAAAGAAAAAAAAAAAGAAAAGCGCAACACGTCATGAATATAATAAAAATTATATAACGTAAAATTAAATAATTAAAATATATACGGGATACACGTATGTTATTTCCTATCTTAAAAAGTTGGTGCGTTACGCATCAATTAACTTCTTAATTGTTGCGTAACGCACCAACTTTTTAAGATAGGAGACTAAAACAAACCAGGCTTTTTTTTGGTTTCTTTTTTTAATTTCATTAAAACATCTTTTAGATTGGTTTTCTTTTGAAAAATAAAACTAAAATTATATTGAAAAATAGCGCGCGCATGGTTTGTTCTAGTATTTATAAATTTATTATATTAATTATATATAATTTTTACCAGCGTGACAATACAAAATAAAATAAAAATATATCTCTATTAACCGCGTTCTGGCAGATAGAGGTGACTAATGAAGACGAATTATGTACAGTAAGCGCTCGATACCGGATCGATATGTCACACTGGTTCCAATGGATAAACAGCTCCCGTATGTAGAGAGTTTGTACATTGAGCTTATGGTACATAGGCGCAGTCACGCTTTCGTGAACGAGCTCGTATTAAGTACATATCGTTGTTTGTTCAATAACGACATAAAGTGCTCCTCTTTCGTTGCGGAAAGAGGGAACCGGCGTTATTTCTTTCGAGATAAAAATCTCGGGGGCACCAAACTCGTGGGGATATATATTCTAGACAAACACATCTGATTTTTCTGAACTCCTCGATGCAGTTGTAGAACGTAAACGAAAGATTCTAGATATCATTTACCGAAATATTGATAAAATCAGGCTATATATTTAGATATACGTAACGTGATACTCCGATCATTTAAATCGAGTGATAAAAATTATTTTCGAGAACGACCGCTTAAGTGAAACCGCTCGAGTTTCGTACAGATAGATTAGTTACTTTTTCGCTACTTCTTATATTTCTCACCGATCCTTTCCACCTTTATCTCGAAGCGACTCGAAGTTGCATCCGCTGCCTCGACGGAATACAACCCGCTCTGCCACATATTTACGTAAAACACTTTGTTCGAGATTAATAGTCTTGCGATGAACATGGAGGAACTTATAATCCGGCACGCATTTACAATCGCGATAATTTATCATTTTACAGTGAGCGAGAATGCGAATGTTTCCCCCCCCCCCTTCCCGCCTCCCGGGATCGCCTCGCAATATCGCGAATCGTTCCCACAGTTCTCGTTTATCATTTTCCTCATTTCTCGACTTTCCTCGGCCGGACAATGCCTTCAGATCGATCGAGCGGGTTGAGCGGACCGGTGTATACTTGGTCGAATTCACCGGAGACCGTACGCGCGTCGTTGGCAGTTTCCATTTAACACGACAATGTGTGCTAGTCGAAATGGGATGCGATCGCGTATGCAGTATGCACGCGCGATACCGACAACAGGGCCTGGCATTCATCAAGGGAAGACGCGGGGATTTACTCGTGCGAGTTCGCGATAAAGCCTCGACGGATTGCAGGAAAATATCGGGCGACGTGCAGAGCACGTTCGACGTTGAATGCCATTCATTTCCTACATTCTTCGCGAAACGATTAGCGGGGGAATAACGCGCGGGGAAATATCTCGCGCGTTGCACAAGGTAATATTTGCGTACGTTGCGAACCGTCGACAGCCACGGTCTTATCAGCCGAACGCGCGGATTTGTTTAGGATTAGCTCCGCCTTTCCTCCGACGGCGGGGTTTGTAGACTTGAAAATTAATGCCTTCGGGCGGACCACGGCGTCCTCGAGTCCCATTTACGCCGAAACTCGTTACTTTTCTCACCTGCGGCGGCGGCGGCAGCGCGCGCGCGCGCGCGCAAAATATCGAATTATAGCGCCGACAAAAGTACCATGTCGAGGGATTTTCCCCGTTCGGCTTCGTCGAAGCGGCGCGTATCCCTTTGTACGTTTCTCTCGGTGTCTCCGGCGCGCCGAACGCGACGGTGGCGGTGTCTTTCCCTCGCGCTTTGGCGCGTATCCATTGGGCGCGACCGGCGAAATCTTATTAGCATGAAAAGAGCTCTCGGGGATTTCATCAGGGCGACGAGCTATCCGGCCGCCTCTCTCTCTCTTTCTTTCTATCTCTCTCTCTCTTTCTCTCTCTCTCTGTGCGCGCCCGTGCTCCGAGATGTTCCCTCGATCGATTATCCCGCGAACATCTACGGAACATTCCCCGCGGATTGTCAGTCGATCAACAAACACGCAGCCTCCCAGAGTAAATTTAAATATCGCAAAGTTATTGGGAAATTATTGGGAAATTATTATACCATTGTGAAAAGGTAAGAGAGGATATGTCGCGTCACGGTTTAATAAAATGTTTAGTAACTTTATTTTCAAACTTCCGCCGATAGTTATCTGGTAAAATACACTCGCGATAATAATGCAAAACTCGCAGAGTTTAACAGAAATTTAACAAAAGACGGTTAAAAGAACCGTCGTTCTAATAGCTCGTCTGGAATTTCCATAAACACAAAGACTTATACGCGAGAACGTTTCTTTAATGTTGATGCAGTCGGGTTGCTCTTCTCTCATTGCAAGCACGCGCACTAATTCCAGGACTTGCAAAGCATTTCCTGTGTCGTAACTTTCAAGAATAATTTGTTTAAACTTCTCGTTCGACGAGTCTAATGCGAAACGCGCCTCAGGAATTGTCTCGGTTACGGCACGACTTTCTCGACGATGTTAATTGGCCAAGAGTCGATCCACAAAGACTTTGTTAACATCGGCTGGTGACGCTCGTTATAATAAGCGGAAGAAGTCGGCAAGAACCCGGCGAAGCCGCTAACTTTTTTCAAACGCTATCATATAATATCGAGGCATCTATTAAAAAATTAAAAAAACCTTCTCTTCCCCAAAAGAATAAAAAAAGAAAAAAAGCAGCTTGAATTTATCAAATTCGCGGAGATCGCACGGCGAAGAATTTCGCCGTGCCGAATGAAAGCTTCGTTAAAATCCTAACGAACGGCACGCAAAAGCTTATTAAATCTGGCCGATGCTTTTCAGCAAGCGCTTTTCAGAAAACGTCGTATTTACAGGGCTAACGGTAACGAACGGAAAAGGTAGAAAGACGTTACCGGAAGGGCTCTCGTGTCGATTAATCCCGACGGGCGTACGAGCGAACGGTGCAACCGGTTCGGAAGAACTTTTGTCGAGGGAACAAGAAAAAAAGAAAAAGAAAATAAAAAAAAAAAGATACAGAAAAATTAAACACGAAACTCTGCGATATCTCTCTCCAGCGAACGGAGGTTCGATTAATCTTGCAATTATTCCCGCGGTCGCGTCGACCCGTGATCGCCACCTGACCGTTTTCAATTTACATCGAAACGAGCGTGTCTCCCGAACGGCATGTACTGGAGATGGCCCCGAAAGCAGTCGTGATAATGGAATCGTGTCCTTCGCAAAGTTTCGAGCACCGCCGCGCGCGGCTTGGATTAATTTTCGATTAAACCCGCGCCCACGTAATCGGCGGATTTCCCAGTTTCGGACACGCAAAGAATCCCCCCTCCCCTGCGGCTCGCACATTTCTCTATTTACCTCGCAAATATCACTGTATTAATATCAGATTAATTGTCCGCACTCCGAGTATATTAATAATTAAAAAATATCTGCGACGCGGGAAAAGAGCACGGCGTCGGGAGATATCTGGCAGGTATAACGAAAATAATAATCTTACGTCCTGGGTCTTAATTCGCAACAACAAAGCTACGAATTAAGGGCTTGTCAGAGCTCATTATTGCTGTAATGGCGAACTAAAATGAATTTTTGCCCGTAAAGTTCGCGGCAAGTATCTCCGTTGCCTCGGGCGTTTTCTACGGCCCGAGTCCTTTTGCCGCCCGCGTCCCGCGTACACGTACACGGCGCGGATCCGCGCGCACCGACACAAACGGAAAGTTTCCAACGGCGATTCGTGCTCGAGCGTAATTAAGTTACTCCTTTCGAGTTAACGTCGGCCGCGCCCGGTAATTTCCGCAGTTTTCAGCGCAACTTTCCGCCGCAAGTTCGAGCCGCGCGCGAGAGGCGACCGCGCCACCCCGATAGAGAATGCCGCGAGATTGTTCCCGACATGCGGTCCCTTTAACGCCCTCCCCCAACCCTTTGTTATATTAATTACCGCAGTCACCGCGTTGTACACCTATAAAGGGAAGCCGCGAGGGAGAGACCTCGTCAGATTCGCAGCGAACTCGAGAGGGGGGAGGGTGCGATCTCGCTTTAATAATCGATCCTTAATACTTTCACGCGGTTCACGCGTAATTCCATTAAAGTCCGCTAAGGTTCCTCGGCACTTCCGTTACTTCGGCTGAGCCGCGGTCGGGAAAGAAACGAGGGGAGAAACTCGGGAAAATTTAGGTGTGCTAAATCTAATTTAACGGCGACGGATTGGGACGTTTTCCGCGCGCGCGTTTCTCGTATTAAATTCAACGCGCAGCAAAGTCGTCACTTTCTAATTTAATTTTTTATTTATTTATTTATTTTTTTTCTTTTATTCATTCTTTTTTATATATTTATACGATTAATAATCCTCTAAGAAATATTAATATTTATGCCGCGATTAGAGCTGTAAAAGATGACGCCGGGAATTTAATATTTATTCCAATTCGTTCGCGCCGCGGCTGTCCCTTTGCATGATAAAAATTCATCTTTTGAAGTCACGCTCGGAGGGTCGCTAATAAACAAATATTACGCGATGATATATTCCATTTTCTGTGGCTTAAATTATTCGGCCGTCGTGTAATCCTGCGCGATACGGGTCCTCCCTGCAGAAAATAACGTTTTCCCGCAAAGTACTATGAATTTTCATGACTTTTCCTTTGCCCGGGGAGTTTAATACTGGGATTTTGCCCAAAATCGAGGCCCGGATGCGAAAGCGAAGCGGGAAATTTTGTCCGGCCGATCGGATGGGATTTCGTTTCCGCGCGAGAAGGTGAGAATCGGGCGGACGGTCTTGGCGAACCGAGTCCACTCTCCCATCGAGACACAGCGGACGTCTAGTTTGCGCGACAGAATGCCGCGAGTGTGCTCGTTAATTAAGGCCGCCAATCAAAGCCGCAAGAGGTCACGAGTATAATTACAAAAGTCGAGGGCGCACTCGAGCGGCTCTCGAGGCGATTTTCACCCGGTGCAACGTACCGGAAAGCACCCTCCTTGCACTTATTAAGCTCGAGAGTCCCGCTATTGTTTTCCCAGATCGATCGCGATTTGGCCCGAAACATTTAGGTTCTGTCTGATTCGAGCGATATAACGTAACTATTCGCCGCAACGATTGCCAGATTTATTTTACCGCGGTACATCGCACGTTTCATTTAACGCGTCACACTCGGTGCGTTGATCGAGTATGCTTTTAACAAAAATATCCCTCTCCTCTCCCCCTTCTACTCTTTTTCTATCAATAATGACGAAAATTTAATTGCATCAGGCAAATTCACTCTTCTCGGCAGAGTCAGATATTGAAGAATTATCCATCAAAGTAGCAGTCAAAGTTAGTTAACGCCGAAACGAAGTTACTATATAAAACGCGGGAGTGCGTTGCCCGGCAAGTGCGCGCGCGGGAGATATTAAGTTAAAAAAGTGTCGGGGCACATTTTATCTCGGGGGTTGTTGCGTTAATAGGGCATGCGACGCGCGAGAATATACATTTTTTTCTTCTTTTTTTTTCGATGACTGTGTCGGTGACCGGCGCCGTTTCGTCACGTGTCTCGAGTCATTCCATCGTAATGAAAGTCCGGACGTTTGCTTTTATCACCCAGTTGTCCCTCATTCACCCCAGGCGTGGCCGGACAGTCGTCGGAGAATCGGTTTCGTGTGCCGGAATAATTGGTCACTCGAACGCCATCCCCGCGCGCCGTTAGTCTTGATTTTCAGCTTTCCCTTACCGCCCTTACCGTTCCTTCCGTTTCACGGTGAGATATTCATTCTCGCGCGCATATACATTTCGCCGTCCGACGTAAGATCGCGGCGCGAGCCCGTTATCATATAGTCGCAGCCCACGCGATTCACCCCTCGACTTAAGGGGAGGGGAAGGGTGGACGGTGCGGTAGGAAAGGCGAAGATAGTGCCACCCTCCTCGTGCGAGGTCATCTGTCTGAAGTGATTTTCGCTGTTCACCCTGGGGGCGGAAATAGTGCGGTACGTTGGAATAGATTATTTTCGAAAGAGCGAGCGCGAGAGTAAAACGGGACACGAGGAGGGGACAAGTCGACGTACAAGAGAGATTTCCCAGCAGAAAATGTTGCCGGTAACATTTACGCGACCGTTGCGATAAGTGTCCTAATAAATAAAAATCCAGCGCGGTGATATCTCAATAAAAGTTTTCACGCTCGAGGCTTGTCCGCGTATAATCTGGTAGCACAGCGATATCGATTCGGGCGTATAGACTAAATAACGAGCGCTCTCTTGTATCGATTTTCGAAATAATACACCGGGCACCACCGGGTCCCACCTAGAGGGTGCTACCCCCGCGCGTCCATTTATCGTCACGGAGGCTCGTTTATCCCTTACCGAAAACGTGCTCGTGCCCGCCGTAAGGGACGAGCGGGCTCGCGATGAATACTATCCTGCGTAAACACGATAGGGCCACTATCGCCACGTAGATGCGCCGAATGGCGAGCTCGCATGAATGCAACGATTCGATGCACACGCGACACCGAAGCAACGCGCGCGTTGAATGAAGATCTGAGAGAAACCGATGCGTCGGATTTAGCCTGCACGAGGGTGGCCGCACGAAGATCGCTTTGATGCTTTATTACGTGGCTTTCAAAGAGAGATGCTCCCGTTATACACAAAACCTCTTTAATACTTGATAACTCTGACGGAGTGTTCCGCATTAAAATTAAACGTTATTTTATTACATCGCGACTATCTGGTATTGTTTTCAATTTTATTTTCCTAACGGAGATATCTTTTTTTTTTTCTTCTCGCTCTCCTTTCGTTACGTTCGCGCAGTTTGTATTTTACGGCGCCGTTCCGCGATGAAGCGTAGCACGGTAAAACAAGAAATGGATTGCGGGATTCACGGATAATTTCAAGTTCACCATGAGTCGACTGTTAAAGCGCCATTATGTTCCCTACGAACCGCGCCAAAAACGTTGCTTGCTTTCGCTTGCACAGGGCACGTTGCACCCTCGGTATACAAGTAGAGCACCCTCTGAATTACTGCCTCACGATCACCATCGGGAGACCTCGTCAGACCTGGGTCCCCTCTTCCCTCCCCAGTCACGGTATCTACGTTTTTTAATCAACTGCGAGGCAAAAACCTCGTCCCTCCTCGCAAACAGCGCGTCGAAGCGCATAAATGGTGATGATGGCGTATAAACTCTGGCGTTTTTTCCTAACAAAAAAAAATATATATATATATATATATATATATATATCATAACGTCACAAACAAAAAAACAAGCGTAAAAGATATTTTTCTCATATTGGTTAAAAAATTGTCAACCGCGTAAATTTTATTGCCGCAAACATTTTTTTTTTTCTTTTTCTTTTTTTCTTTTTATCGTTTGGACATTAATATATCAATTTTAGCGCGAAACGCGGTTGCTCCCTCGCTAGAATGAATCGCGACAGCAAACGTTTTTACGAGATGTCGTTACTATCACGTGCAAGATGTTGAAATATACCTAACGCGCTCACGAACAATACTGCGACCATGGGGGAGGTGGGGAAGGGGGAGGATGAAGAGAGAAAGAGGTAACAATATGATGATGCGGGATCGGACGAATAAAAGAGGAATCCACGATAGCGAGACGACGAGACAATTTACGTCCATTAGGGAATGTCGTGTTCTTTTAGCGGGATGAGCGAAATGCAAGGGGGAACGCCGGGAAATACGGCTAATACCCCCATGCAATCCACTATCTGCTGTGTCTGGCCGACCGCAATGTTGTACGCGACGAAAACCCCTTTTAAATTCACTGTTGCGTTTCCGCGACATACCGCGGCCGATTGTGAAACCCGCATTTCGCACTGGCCGTGACCTCGGCGGCGTAAAAGTGCGTCTGCGAACACGGACGAGACGCCTAAGTTCTGCTTTCCCCGCGATTTACATTTTTTTTTCTCTCTTTTTTTATTGCGAGCACAATCGAGCATTAATTTCCGATTTAAAAGCTTGCGGAATAAAATTAACACGGGGTAGAAAATTGCGGTCGCTAATAAACATGTCGACGATTATATCGTTGAGAAATAAATGTTGCTGCCATCGACACGTCGTGTTTCGATCCCCCGGTGCCAGATTAGATCAAGAGCGGAGTTCACGCGAACGTCCGTTTTCCCTTTATCGTGCCGCGTATCTCGTTGCGCGAGGCGAGAATTTTTTTTTTTAGCCGACTGCGTATCGTCACGTCTCAGCGTGTTTCGTACGCGATCGTGACATATGAACTCGAGTAAGGGATGACTATGATTCCGGGACGACTATGAATTTTCAATATCCCGGTTACGGAAAACGATACTCTTCCTCCGAGCGAAGCAATCGAGCATAGAGTATCGTTACATTATTATCTATTCAAACGTTCTTGATACACGCGATCAGTTTTTCTCCGAGATCCATTGAAACTTGCAATTCACGTACGTAAAAGTAACGTAAGAACTTCTGGGTATATGGGCTCCGTACCTTATACGTACTTCAATTCTCGTGGCAGTCAACGGAATAGCCGACAAGGAAATATCGACCACTCAGCGATTCAGGAATGCAGAAGCAAAACTCGCGTTGTCCATTCGGCAAGATTTATGGAAAAGAGCGAAGTTGGGAAAGAGTTTCCTGGCACACGGGAGATTCGAAAGCGTTTGCTCTCCTCTTTTTTCTTTTTTTCTTTTCCTCGTCGATTACGAGAGCGAGCACTTTTAATTCGCGAGAGATCTTGAAGCTCCGCTTCTCCGTCGCGCAATTATTCTGACGTCATATCAAACGCGCCGCGATAAGTAGGAAGATCTCGGTCAAACGTATCGCGCCGCCGTGTACGCCGTTGCGCAGTAAAATACGCAATATCGTGCCGCTATCACGATGCAAACAGCGCGCTCATAAATACCGGTGAGCATTGATAAATCCGAAATATCGGCCGGCCTGATACGAGAACGCGCTGGTGAACTTTGATGCTCGCGAACGTTCCCGCGTTTCGACTTATAAATCCGACGCTCAATGTCGGCTGGGAGCGACGGTATCTCGCCGGGGCGCTGTCACTAAATCACAACCGTTTCTGCATTTCGCGAGTAGCGCAAAAAAAAAAAAAAAAAAAAATAGAGAAAAAAAATTGTATACTATATATATGCCGTGTGCTGGTAGCGTGGTTACAAATCGTAAGTGAGAGCCGCAACGTTCAACTGGGGTTACTGTCCGTAAACTGCGAGCTTTCAAATCGGATACCGGGATTTTTCAAAATCCGCTGTCGACATCTCGTCGTACTTTCGGAATTTTTCTACCGTCGAGCACCGCGGCTATCCCAGGCCACGTGTTTTAGCATCATACCCCTGTGTATCGCGCGTATTACAATCTCGGCAAATTGGCAACGTTTAGAGAAATAGGCCTATTAATATTTGATATCGACTGTATCGCTGGAATAATTACGCTGCGCGCTATTCCCTCTCGTCTCGATTGCATAATTGCTACGTAAGTAATTAGTAATATAACATTGTAGGTACTTGCACGCGACAGACGTTTCAATTATCTTAATATTATTAATTTTTATCCTGTCGCGATATTGCCTAGTTCTTCTAATTCTTTTCGTATTTTTGAGCTTTTTTTCTGTCTTCGGCCGCGATTTCATCGCCTCGTAACTCCGGGATTTACAACGGAGATTTAGCGACCGGTTATAAAAGAAGCCCAACGTATCCCGAGAAACATGACCGATAACATATTTCTTTCAAGAAGCGCCGCTTTGCATACATGCGAACGCCTGCAACTTGCACCGAGGGAAAAAAAAAAAATAACGATCGTAACCGTACGTTCGCGACTTTATGAGCTTGTGGTGTACCCGCACTTACATAGTTCTAAAGATAAAAGAAACTATTCCTATATATAAATACGCTGAAAAACACGCGACGATATACTTGGGCCATTTAATTAGTACATTAATTAGTCGCATCCACCGAGGCCATTGCGATCTCGGGTAAAGAGCAATGTTAAATTTCCTTCAACCTCACTCCTTGAAGGTAGGAAGAAAGACATTGTTCAATTAACAGCCTCTAATAGAAGTCGCATATTCTCCCAAGGGATGAAAATTATCACGATCGACGCGTTCATCTCCAGGTGCAGCCGAGTGCAGCTGTGCGGAATTAATTGCGTTACGGCTCACGAAATTACCGTGTTTCTTGCCAGATTTTCCTCGAGAAAAATCGGGAGTATCCACAGGGCGTAAATTAACGTAATGTAACGAACGGAATAATTTGTTCGGAAAACATAAAATTCCTGGTTCTCGTAAAATATTTTAAATATTTTAATTAAAAATAAAAAACAACCCGTCCAAAAATTTAAATTAAAAAAAAAATAATTAAAAACTTTACAAATACATCATGTAAAAAAAAAAAATTTTAATATTACAAGCTACGTATGTTTATTATTAAGTTTTTAAATAAGTTTTTAAATAAGTTTTCCTAAATATTTCACTTCGTCTTTTGCTATTTTCAAACTTGTTTAAACACCCTGTATATGGCATCCGCGAAATAATCATACAGAATTGATTCGCGTGAAAGCCGCGGAAAGCCTCGGCTTTCTCGACGCGGCCGCAGATAGCGTGTCGCGTTGAAACACTCGCAGAAACCAGCTACGAAGGGATGGAATGGCACGAAAGGGTGCAAGAAGCTCATTACGACGCGACGCGTGGCTTTTGTATCGCAGAGGGGGGCATCTCACTCTCGTCTTTCCATTCCCTTTGTTTCCCTCCATCTTGCCGCCGAATACGACGTAAAGAGATACGGATCGAACGAGAAAGACAGAAACAAAGTGCACGTATGTACGAGAAAACGTAAAAAAATAAATGAGGGAGGGGAGAAACCAAGCATTGTGCCTCGAAAACAGAAGGAAAATGCGAACAGCGTTTTCCGATATTTTTCCGGTGACGCTTTTTCCACGTCGAATATTTTTCAGGAAACAACGGGCAAAACTCAATCAGTTTTATTTACGTTACATTCACCGCCCGCGTCTCTTATGAAAATTTCAAGCCAACCGGTACCGCCGCCGCTACGTTATTTCATTGCTATATCAAGAGACAAATAGATGCAGATGCATACGTTACAACTTTCCACGCGGCGGGGAACGTCTTGGAACATTTCGCGTTGCGCGAGCCCAGTTAAATTTTCCGTAGGAAAAATATTTCTCGTACCGTTCGTACTGCCTTATTCTCTTCCAATGATCATTTCCCGCAAAGCGTGCAATATTTCCGCGCGTGCCAAACTGCAATATAAATTGCATTAGCCGGCGTGAAGGGATATCTGATCTCGGACCGCGTGAGGTATGCACGTCGCGTTGAGCAACTTGCTTCTCAGACGTCGTCAGGGGATTGAAAACCCGTGGGATAATCATTTTTCTCGGGATGACTGGTGAACGCGGTACATTATCTGAGGATCGGGCCGCGGAATACCATGAGTTAAGTACACCTGGCGAGCATGTATTCCGGACGTTTACGGCCGGTACGTGGTGAAAATAAATTTCTCGCGCCGTTTTTCCGTCAGCCTCTCTCGAAGACTTTCGCACGTTTATAGTAAGCTACCTGCGTTTAGTGGCGAGTATTAAAATTGCGGCGATCAGCCGGTTTTGAAAAGTTTTACGTGGACCCACGCGCTTAGAAAGTCTGAATAATACAGCAGTGATGTTAGAGCGGCACTTTCCTCGCGCTTGCAAAAATAATGCGACCCCTCCGGAGAAGCCAAGCTTTGTAAATGTAACCGGGAGGACGGCATGCCGCGCGATATCGCTCTCGAAAATAGTTGTAATATGCGCGTTATGCGCGCTTAACGCGCAAGTATTAAACCGTGAAAGCTCCTCTGCGTTGGGAATACTTCGCCGAGCGGAATTATTAATAAATAACGCGGGCGAACTGTCGCTAAAGCGGTCAACAAAGTATCGCGGCGTATCGTTTTTATATGTAATGCAAATATAAATTACCATCTCGTTGATTACGCTCGAATCAAAGAGCTCGCCGCATGTGATATTGCGCTCGTAACACTACGGAATATAAATCGTGTCGAACGAAATGTAAATAAAATACGCGCACCCGCGCAAGTTCAATTTATTCCCTGTGTGACGTTGGATTACGAGCTGCAAACCTGTTTTGGACAAAAACATGTAATTGCACACATTGCACGTATTATATTTCGCTTCGCGATGTTCCTATTACTCAAATTACAATTTGTTCGTTCAATAAGAAAACGCGAAATTTCGCAATTGCCGCATAAAATATTTTTATACATTTTTAACTTTTTATCCTTTTAAGTTAAAAAAAAAAAAAAAGTATACTCGTAAAAACGTCCGCCGCTCGTGAAATTATTTATTTACAATTAATTAGTTATTTATATAAAATATATATATATATATATACCGTTTCTTCCACGTGAAAGAAAACAGTTTTGTTTTTAATATTTTATAACACCAACGGAGTTTCCGCGATCAGGCCGTGCCGCATTAATTTGTATATTATTACCGCCGCGTAGCGGGCAATGTGACTCGGGTGCGTTTTTTACATCGGGCGTGATACCCCGACTCGCCGGCCACGCGGTACTTTTTCAAGTAGGTCAGTTGACGCGCTAGCCTAACTCTCCGCGTTACTTCGACTTCGATGCTTTCATTAGCAACGTATTCCGTCATGTTGAATGCGCGTCTGATACGAGCCTCAGACCCCCCCGTGTGCGAGATGGGCGAGCCTGCAAGCCGCGCGGCATCGTGATATTTCTTGAATTATTGCGATTTCAATCCGACGTTCGTAATTTACTTCTCCTCGACGTGACGCTCATAAATCATTCCGCTCCGGACGCGGCGGCATCACCCGCGTTACGTCGACGACGGAAGCGCAGTCGTAACACAGCCAATTACCGCCTCGCAGGCGTCTAATGCCACTACGCGAGGCGGCGGCTCCTGAGTATTTCGTCTCCCTAGCAAGTTTACCGTGCAGCTTTTCGTCCGACATAATAAATAGCGACCCTAGCAACGGCCTCAAACAAAACCGGATAAGCTTTAAGACCCGGTAAAGAATCGATTGCGGAAAAAATTGAGCGCGAGTAAGTTTAATCGGTGGCCGGCCGTCTCGTTTCGACGTCTTGAAAATCACGTATTTATTAATTTAATTTAATTTTTATTTTTATTTTTTTTCTTTTACTAAAGGGATATAGGACAAAAGTCCTCGTGTCGTTTGCGCAAGAAATGTATAGCCAATTTATGTGCAGCGTTTGAAAACCTTCCAGGACTCGCGAGGGAAATTTCTTCGTGGAGGTTTCGCGGAATTACAAGCGTGGTGTTTTATAGCCCGTGGTACCCAAAACAGGAGGGGGAGCTCCCGATCGCCAATTTATTTTTATAAACCGCTCATTACGCGCGTTCATATCGCCATCGTTATGCATCGCGGCCTCTCCCTCGGTGGCTCCCGAGGATCATTCCGGCCCGTCCGTGTCCCGCAGTCTCCACGTGTTCGTGTCATAAAATAACGACGTGCAGGGTCATTCCGTCCTCTCGTTCCACAAAGTCGAGGAACCAATTGCGCACTCGTGCTCCGGGAACTCCTCCAAGTTACGCTGGAAAACGCGGGCAATTCTCCCTGCAACGGGCATCTTTATGCCGTCTCCTCGAGATAATCGAATGGCATTCTCGAAAATGATTTCGGCCAGAATTACCGTGTAATAACGCAGAGATATTGAAGTGATTTTACGACGTCTTCATTTATATCGTCGACTACCGCGCTGTAAAGCTAATTTCATTATTTCGCGATAAAATCCCGTTAAAGATCTCCACTCGCGATGACAAAGGAACGTCGCGTATTTCGCCTGCCCGATTTATCATTCGCGCCGTGATATTTTCAGCAATATGTACAATTACGGCGAGAGGCAAATTTTGACTTGAGCATAATCACGAAATTCGATAGCTCACACCTGTTATGGACACGAGCTGTCTCCGGCAACGTTTTAACTTGATTGAGACCCGCCATCGCTCATTCTCGCCCTGACAGCAGCGTCATATCGCTCTAATGTGACTTTTCTTTTTCTTTTTTTTTTCTTTTTTTTTTTTCTTCTCTTTTATCAATTCTCCGTATAGCTTCTTTTTACGCTAGGAAATTTATTCGCTCGTATTAAGAAAATAAATTCCTATCGCCGAAGCTCCGCTGATTTTTCTCACGCGAAACCGCTTTGAGTTTTCCACGAAAGAATATTTGAAACAATAAGGCAAGGATTATCTCTCCCGATTGCGCGTCCCAAATAAATTTCGCCGTTTATACGCTACGCGGAATGATCGATATCCTCCTTCAGGGATTCATATTTCAATCAAATAGCAGGTGGGGCCACGGAAAGCGGTGGAAATTAAAGTGAGTTGCCTCACCGCCGTTAACGAAGCACTTTCGTCCGCCCTTGTTCGCCGCGAGTTTATCCGGCGGCCTTAATGCACCGGCCTTACCGGCATTATCCGAACTTATCCTCCCGCGGTTCTTCGGACAATTTGGAAAATGAGCTGGGATAAGAAACACCTGACGCTGTATACGCAATTAAGCGCGCTGATAATTGTCGCGGCGAATGAAAACCACCGTTTTCGTCGCGCAAAGATTTACCGAGGGAAACTAAAGTAATATATTTTTTTTTAATTTTTTTATCCTTTTTTTTTTATTTTGCACCGGTGGACAGTTATCTCTTAATTGCTCTCATTATCCCGTTCGTGTTCGCTGCTCGAGCGGATGGTCGCTTAACCGTTTGAGGATTGCAAATAATCGCGATATCGCATTGCGAATCGGCTCGCGATACGAACGTCGGCATTTCAGCCGAAATCAAAGAGAAGCTCGCGCGAGCGTAACCACGTTGCTTAACTCCGACTCTCGGGCTCGACGACGGGAGGGGAGGGGGGGGTGAAAGGAGGACGGGGTAATAGCCTCGTGTCTGGCTTACCCAAGATAGGTAGAACAAATATATAATTAACCCTCCGACGTCGCAACGCTACGCGCCCCACGACGACTCCTTTCGCGCGGCGCAAAACGCGCAGACGTTCGCTCGGCGAGCTACAACGCCGAAAGGGTTGAAATGAAATGCTCCCCTGGCGACGGGTGGATTTTCAGACGGGGTCGTATCCTCGTCAGATAATTTAGAAAATGGCACGTGATAAAAGGCACCTGGTGTACCTGGCCCTATTAACACGTATTAGAGTAATTATCGCGATTGGGAAGTAACGAGCCAAGGGAGCCTCGTTCGCGCAGGGAGACCAGTCGAAAACCTGAGGCCGTCAGACAGCTCGTTCCTCGTCTGGATAATTTCCTGGTCCTTCGACTCGTTTCAAATCTGATAGGCTGATAGGCCGATGCTTTATTACACTTTGCAGCAGATAGAATATTCTAAATCACGGCGGGATATAATTACGTCCCGCGACAAAATTACACTTTATATTATACAACAATTTTATTCTATTAAATAAATGTATTATAATTTTTATATTCTCGTTAAGAGATTTGAAAGAAATTAGTTAATGAACATAACGAAAAATAGAAAAAAAAGAAAATTGATATAATCGAAATATTAGAGGTTGTTACCCCCCGGCATTTTTTATTTTCGCGTTTCAACACGCGCCCGTGTCCGTTTCCGTCGAGTGTTTCGAGCTCCTTCTTCCGCTTTTCCCTCGCTTCTTCACGGCGTGCTCGACCCTAAACGTTTGTCCGTCACGTATTCTTGCTACGTGAAGCCTTCTTAGCGACAAAAGCTGCATGAACGTGCGCGAAAAAGATTCTTCCTCGCCCTGGGAAGTAAGAAACAACCCTAAAGCCGGGAGAGAAACTACTCCGCGAAAACTACCCGAAAAAAGAATCCATTGTTCTCTTTTGTTTTACAATATTTCACGCGAACCCTTTTTAATTCAAGACCCTCTCATCCTGTTGCGGTGATTATTTCGCGATGTTTCAACGCCTGCGTTCACTCGTAAATGTAATCTCGATCGTTTAATATATGAATATTAATTGTCTTTTTACGAGCGCTAGTTTTATACGACGTTCGACGTTTATTCTCGGTTTTTTAATCGTCGATATAATTACGCTAAGCTGTAATTGACTGTATAACGTGTACATCGCAAGTCGTTACTTTGTTCCTTTTGCTTTCGCGTCTCGATTTTTATTCGCGGCCGGCCACTCCTGCTGATTCGTCTTCGATTATTAGGGCCACGGTCGCAATTAGCGGTTTGCACGGCGCAGAATTTTCGCCGCTCCGATCGTCGCGGTGTCATATAAATGTACGCCGTCACGCGAGCGAGCCGCGGGCCGCAAATCACGCGTCCGCGCGTGGCGCATTATCCAATTACCCACGCAAACGAAGTTTGTGTCGGGTGATTTACTTCGCGCTATTACGCCGCCCCGACACGACGCGCGTCCTTTGAACTCTTCGGGAAAAGGGTTCCGCGACGGAGATTAGATTTTTGCTTTGTTACCGTCCTGTACGATACGTCAGCGTGACGGCTGGCCGTTTTGCGTGCTCGAAACGTTCTTTACACGTGACAGACAAAAAATTGATTCGTTCTCGCACCCAGCGGGTTAGACTCTTCGCGTTTTAGATTTAATTATCGCACAGATCGCAGTTATAGTATTAAAATATAATAAAATAATATAATACATATAATAAAAATATAATATTAAAAAAAAAGAAATTAAATGGTACAATAATAAATTTTTTATTTAATCAATCTTATCCGAAATACCAAATGGAATTTTTCGGTCTTGAGAAAAAGATGTTTATTTCAAAATATTGCATTTTTTTTATCTCTCTCTCTTTCTCTCTTTCTCTCTTATTTAAATTTTGAGACAACACCTGACAGTCCCGTAAGGAAACAGGAATATACGTATAAGACCGGCGCGAACATTAATCCTTCACCGGGACACATTGTCTCCGAAGTCCCGAAAGCGTAGAAGACAGATCGCCGAAGAAAATCGCGAGGAAGTCACGCGGCGATATTCGCGAGGCAAACTGCAAACGGTGCACCCAGCCAGCGCACGCGACAACGAGGGCACCCTTCCCTCGAGTCGTTACTCAGCGCTTATCGAACACCGGCCATTACTCGCCATACTCCCGATTTTCCCTCGCAAGAGTCGCGCTCGCCGTCGTAAAACATTCCCGTAACTTACATAGTTAAGGGCAGACCGATAGCGGCACCGGCCAAGGACGGTGAACTCCGGACTAAGAACAAATAAACGCAAAGGGATCGGGCCGCGGACCGTTTCGGTATTTACGTGACGCTAAGTCGAGCGCGTGATGCGAAATTAAATGCAATGGAAGAGCCTTCCTATTGCCGACGCGTCGCGAGACATATGGAACGGTCGGAAGGTATCCTTCGTGGAGATTTCTCCCGGACGAATTCTTAAATTTCAAGTTTACCCACGTAAGAAGCACGCCGCGATAGCTTACAAATTATTCAGCCGTCAAATTGAAGATCCAATTTCGCGGCGATTGGCCGAGGCAAATCGTTCAACGTTAACAAAAAAATTGGAATAACTCGTTACACGCTAGAAAATTGAAATCCATTACGCCTTCTGCTTTTTTTCCCCTCTTTTTTTTTTTATTTTTTTTTATTTTTTTATTTTTGCTTTTGCGCACAAGATTATTTATACACGGCTGATAGGAATATAAAGCGAACAAACCGATGGTACAACATTTTTACGACCACGCGGATTTTTTCGGTCAGCCGTAGGTACATATAATAATTCTTTTTTCTTTTTTTTTTTTTTTTTTGAAACGCGTCCTTGTGATTACGTCTACGTGTAACGCGAACAAACGGAATATGTATTCAACTGATACCCGACCGGGACTTTGGATGCAATTCGCTCGTTGCGCAAGAGAATCCACGCAAATATATAGAACAGTAATCAACTATAAATTGTTTTTTTTTTTCCTTTTGTTTTTTATTCGCCCACGCGCTTCGCGGTTTACCGACAGCTACGTTCTAATAGAAAATAAAATAACTCCTCGCGTTAATACCGGTTAACGGTTGACGGGTCCGCGCTCGTGAATTTTATCGCGATAATAACGTGCAGCTTTCACGAACAAATGGCCGACATTTATTTTAAACAGTGCCTAGTGAAAGAGGAGGCTCGCACGTGGTATAACATCGACAAATATATTTGCGAAATAAACATTCAAAAGCGCCACGGGCTCAATTATTTACCGCGCGCATTCGAAATACCAAATAAAGAGCCGCCAATAGAAATTTCGCGTGTCATTTGAAAAAATATTTGCCACCCCCTCATCGAACCGCGCGGGCGAAGAGCACCGGTGTGTATATTCCGGAGCCGGCCATATCTGTTCATCGCGGCAATTTATCATAGCAAGATGTGCTTAAAACGTTTATAATTGTAACGGGGCGATACATCAAGCGCACTCGTGGCGTTTCGACCGGTCCGCGTTTGACGGGGCGCCGCAAATCCGCCGGTATCGCCGAGACCTCCGGTGGATGTAAAAATATTGCGTTTTCTCCTGTCCCCTCGTCCCCTCGCTGCCCAACCCCGATCCGGGGCTGTAAACGCAAATGGCCGCGTGCGTAATACGGCGCGCGGCCGTATAAACAGACGCGTGCGTGCATAAAAGCGGGTGTCATGTGCAACGACGGTCACGAGAGGCCGCCGATTGCATTTTTAATGCATCCCCACGCTCCAACACGCTCGGCCCCGGCCAATACTTGGACGGCTGTTCCGTAACACGTAATTGCACAAGTGTATCCGCAGCTGCGGCTTGTATTTTTCGCGCCGATGCGGAAGGGACGCCGCCCTGCTGCAGCGACGAAGGGAGAAAAAGGAAGAAAAAGAGAGAGAAAGAGAGAGAACACTTTTCGCGAGCCCTTCGAGCTTCCGAGTTCGACATTGGCGCACCGAGCACGTTTTTCACGGTTAAGTACCCTTCGCGCACCGATCGATGCGGTGAGAACTCAGATCGCTGCATTTATTTCCGCAATAATTAGTCCGCCCGCGTGTCCGTGCATGCAGCGAGCCGAGGATATTCAATTTGTCCTCATTTAATAAAATTAAAAAAAAAAAGTTATTTTAACAATAAAGTCTATTTTAATTTTTTATTAAAAAGAAAAATAAAATTATCTATTTCAAGGCGTTTGTTTAAAACTTTGTTCGTAAATCTGAAAACTTTTTGAAATAAAAAATGTATATCTTAATAGCGCGCATATAGTCCAAGTTTTATGTAAGCTTTGTAACTTGCATTTAACCAAAAACATTTTTTTTTTTTTTTTACGTCAATCTCTTTCGAAAACTACGCACGTAAGACGTAAAACGTTTTTCCATCGCGGCGTACAGCGAAGAACTAAAATTGTGTCGTGTCTCTACAATTCCGCGTGTAATCGGCCCGACTTTCTCCCATTATGCACCCAGTGTCATGAACGGACGTGAGTCGATTTTCTGGATTGCGGTGCAGGGCCGCGGTGTTTCGGGAGGGAACGTGATTCGCGAAAACGTAGCTGTTCTATTTCTCGATCAACGACGCGGGATATGAGCGTCGTAAAAGGAAGCGCAAACGTCGTAAACGGCGACGCGCGTTCTTAACGCGTCCGTTAGTTCCGTAAGCGAGAGAGAGAAAGAGAGAGAAGGCGTAAAAGCATCGGCGAACGACGTGACCTCGTTTCGCAAACGCGCGATCTATCGAATCCGTCGATGCCGGACGTATGACGCGTTTCATTTACGTCCTGGATCTTCTTCTCCGCCACCGCGACGCCAGTTATTTCCGTTACCTCGCGCACGACGTCCCGTCCGATTATTAGACCGATCTTCGTTCGATCACGAAACAGTTGAATCGTCTTAGTTTTATATCCGAGGTTGGGAACACTCGCGAGAACCGTGATCGATCGGACGATCGTTTGCCGCGAAATTTCAGACGACGGGAAACTTCCGGAGTCGCCGAGACCTGACGAATATTCTTTCTCGTGAAAAAGAAAAAAAGAGAAAAGAAAAAAGAAGCGGAAAAGAAATGCGTTTCCACGAAGTGTCTCGCAGAATTCCCTACGAAGTTCAAAGGTCACATCGGAGCATGGCGACTTTTATGGATGAGACCGTAGTATGCGCGATCGTCCAATTCTTCGACGGTGAAATGTCTGAAAACTCGGAAAGCCGCGCGACTTGACAGAAATTTCCTCGCAAAAGTGTATTTTCAGAGTATCGGAATGATGAAATTACAATGAAGTACCATTAAGCAAGTTTTTCCCTCCGGGCGACCGAGATCTCTTGTGACTCTACAAAACTCAACCAATTTTACTCACATGATTGGACCCGCGATATCGGGCTAGTGTATGGCTTATGAAATCGGGAATGTATGTCACTTTAGTGGCCGTGAACTCTATGCGAACGAAGGGGCACGCTGCAAATCGCGAATCAGCAAGTCGATTCTCGTGGAACGCACGTTCATCTAGGAAACGCGAGGGTTGCGCGTCGCGAGATACATCACGGTAAAACGAAGGGGTAGAATGGTCGCGCAAATGAAATTCCGCGCTCGCGATTTTCATCGGGTACTCTCTCTTTCTCCCTTTTCCGCGGCGATCTTTCCCTTCTTTTTTTCCTGAGCTTCTTTTATTTCGCCCCGTCGACAGAACACGTCCGCGGCAGCGGAGAGCATTTCCGGTTGGCGAGGCCCCGGCCGACGTTACGCCGGCGAATATTTAAGCGAGAGGAAAACTAACTCTCCTCTGTATCCCAGCCCTCGCCCCCGGTTCGCCCTCGTACCGGCGCGAAGGGAGGTACGCGCGCGCGGGGGTGGCAGTGCGGTTTGTTTGCGGAAAAAAGTCACTCCGTCGGGAGAGCCGCAGCTGCGCGCATCACATTGTTTGCGCGCGGGGGAGTAACCAGGAGCCAGGATGCTGCGAGGGCAACGGGAAATCGGATGCCGAAAGGGGAGGTGGGGTGGTAAAGGGGAGAGCAAAAAGCGCCGAGCACACACGCGCCGAACTTTGGCAAACATCTAGCGGACAGCCGCCGATCTTTTTCTTTCCCTCCCCTCCTCCCCCCCTTCCCCCCTTTCCGCCCACGCTCTCGATAGCGCTCGGGAAAAAAGTTCTCGTGTTATGAAAATGTTCACCCTACCCTCGTATCCTCTTATCGTCCGCCAACGCCGCGGCGCGAGCGGCACGGAGTGCGCGATAGTACGGTAACGCCACCCATTCGTAAGATAAAACATTCGTTCGGGCATTCATTTTCCATCCCCCTTCCCCCTCCCCTCCCGCGTTGCGTTTCCGTGATTTCCGTAACGCAAAGTGATACCCTACGCGCGGTACGAGTTAGCCTCAACCGCGAGGCGCGTTGCCGCGAGCCTTTAAATCCCGCGGAGATTACACGCCGGGAAAGTTTCCCTATTTACTACTTGGTCCTTCCCGCCCCCCGGTTGATTTTTGCCGACGCAATTTCTCGATCTAGGTACACCTCCCGTGTTATTATCCACATCGGACTAGTTTATTCGTACGGAAACCGTGCAAATATCCGGCCATTCTCCCCGTGCGGCGGTTGTTTGCAGAATTCCGTGCGAGTAAAATAGTACAAAGCTGACTCGCAATTGCACGTTACGTATATACATATATATATATATATATATATATATGTACAACGGAGCACGCGGCACCGAGTGGAAGTCAGGAAGGGAAAACTAAATAGACGCGACCGATGGAAAACACGCGCGGCATATTATATTGGCCGTTCGGGTCGCGATACATGCGATGCAATGGTACCGCGCTTTCTCCCTTTGATTAATTTTCGTAATTAATGACATTTACTCGGCGGATCGAGTTAACTTTGTATTTCTATATAAACGCGAATTTGTGGTGATAATAATTTGCAACAACATCTAACTCCTCTCCCCCTCTCCCACCTGTAATAGTTTGTTCTATATAATATATAGTGCGATATTGGAAGCATAAATTATAGTTTGAGCGGAAAACCCACGTGTTAATTGTTGCGAGAAGCAAAAGAAATTTAATTATTAAAATAAAAGTATAATTGTATTTCTTTTTTTTTTTTTTTTTTTAATATTAAGTCGTATATGATTTTTATTACAAGCGTGATTATGAAGCTTGAATACATAATCGCGTATGAAAAAATATTTCCGTATTAATTCCAAATTAACTTCTCAATTTGTTTCTCTCATTTCCTGCAAATTAATTAAAGTTTACGAGCTAATCTTTTAACGGGGAGAGGAGCAGGATGAGAAAGAATGACGGGACTGCTCGCGGAAAACTATTAAGTTAATTAAAGCTTAATCGATCTTTTATTTTTACTTGCTAACACGAAGCGATTCTTATCTCTCGATCTTTCGCCGCGGGAAAAATGATTTTCTATCGTTCCTTCGCGAAGGAAAAAGCGCGACAATCGCTCTCGAATAATCCGTACCTCGCAGGTACCATGTAATTTTTTCTTTTCCCTGCCAGCTTTTCGCGCGCCCGTTCGACGTCGCGCACAATTCCCGACTTTTCCCTCGGCAATTGCGCGGGCTCGTAAAAATTCAGCAGCCGCGACATATCCTCGTCGTCGGGTAAATCGTTACATAGTTGGTTTTCTACCGATTTTCCGAATTGTACGCGAAGTTAAAGAAGCCGCGCCTACCCTGTAATTTTACGCATTTTCTTCGCGAAGGACGAGACTTTGCTCCTCATTTCACGAAATCATAATTGCAACAACCAGCTAAAGTCTTCCGATAGACGCCTTTTTCGAATTTAGTCCCGTGCCGGACCTCGTTTAAGGGTCCATCGTTTACGTTCAACGCCGCAGAAAGAACTGCAAAGCCGTTTCGTCATATTTTATGCAAAGTAGAATTTTTCTCAAGACAAAATAGAAAAGAAAAAAAAGTACATTTTTCCGTTCGCGTTTTATTCGAATATTAGATATTATATTCGCCGTATAATCGTCTAATCGTTTAACGCGCTAAATTAAATAGCATAGGGTAGGTGAGGAAAGGGGGTGCGGGCGGCAGAGGCGTGCGCGCGAGCGAGCGCAGGAGCCTTCCCCTTCCATTCCGTCCCAACGTTGGAGCAGCTCACACGCACTACCCCACGCTCCGCACGTGCTCGCCGAAATACGCGTAATTACGGTGGACAGACATAATCCAACACCTAAGATGCCTTCTCCCATCAATCCTCCGTACACGAAGAGCACCCACGATCGCCTCATTCCCTCGTAAAGTAAGTTCCGTCCTTGTACGTACGTGATTGCGTATCATAGTCGTGATCTTTGTCTAACCAAAAACTTCCGTCGATTAACATAGGTGTGTTGGGAGTACTTCGAGCATATTCAAGGCCACGATTCTTTTACACAACGTGCTCTATTGCTGCGTAAGGGGCAAGAAACAAACAGCGGTCACCCGCAATGCTTGCGTGAGAGGCTACATGTATACACGGCATGTTCACGTGATTGCGCTGGGATTCCTCGTCGGTCCATCGGTCGGTGGGTGCGGGTTAGGAGGGGTGCGGGCGGCAGTGGCATGCGCGCGAGCGAGCGCAGGAGCCTTCCCCTTCCATTCGGTCCCAACGTTCGAGAAGCTCACACGCACTACCCCACGCTCCGCACGTGCTCGCCGAAATACGCGTAATTACGGTGGACAGACATAATTCGACGCCCAAGATGCCTTCTCCCATCAATCCTCCATACACGGAGAGTACCCGCAATCACCTATTTCCCTCGTAAAGTAAGTTTCGTTCTTATACGTACGTGACTACGTATCATAGCAGTGACCTTCGTCTCACCGAAAATTTTCCATTGATTAGCATAGGAGGAACTCGGGAAAAGTGTTTCGGGAGTACATTGAGTATATTCAGGGCCACGGTTCTTTTACACAACGTGCTCTATTGCTGCGTAAGGGGCATGGAACGAACAGCGGTCACCCGCAATGCTTGCGTGAGAGGCTACATGTATACACGGCACGTTCACGTGTTTGCGCTGAGATTCTTTGTCGACCGACCAACCTGCCGGTGACCAAACGCAAGGTTATTCATGTACGCGTAACATAACACTTGTATTTAATGATTCTCATATTATACGATACGAATATAATACTTAACTATATGATACTTAATAAAGAATAAATGTAGTTACCTTGAACACTTCGTATACCATTTTTGTATTTAATATTGTGAAGATATTAATGAAATAAATTTTTTTTTCTTTTTCAGGCAAAAATCTGAAGGAGGACTGGGTTACGTTTGTCGGAAGAGAACCCTTATCTGATGAACATCCTGAGAGGAGGAGGAGGCCCAGGATGGGTATCCTGCACCGGCGGAGCAACCCAGAGGTAATTATTACTTTTTTTTTTACACAATATTAATAGTTTTGTTATTTTTCAATGATAGAAACTTTTATTTTTAATTATTTTATTGATAAATTAATTAAAGGCGCATTAAATCTTTTTTGATTTTTTTTTTCAGTAGAAATTAATTTATATAGCATCTCTACAATTAAATTTTCTATTTTTTTGTTGCAGGTTCATCTTTAGGTATAACCTCCGCTGCGGCGCATCAAATAGTAGGTCGCATGACTTTTTTTTTACTAACTTCAATAAAAAAAAAAAAACCACATAAACCGGGATATTAGGAAAATCGCGTAAAAATTCGGTATTCCGCGTAATTCGGGTGTTCCGCGACTACCGCGTACTTCGCGTAACGCTTGTAGATTAGATTAGAAATATTAACAGTATAATTAGTAATATTTTTTCAAACTCAATATATGTGATATTGTAATATAAATATGTAAAAAAAAAGAACTAATAATCTCAATGAATGGTAAAACCATATCATACAGTTTCTTACAGCTCGTCGCCGATCGAATAAACGAACCACGGTCGGGGTTCGTCGCGAATATCGCTAAAGTATTCGGGCGTCCGAAAATTATTTAAACTTTTTAAACGGGAGACCCGCCAGTTTCGCGCGAATAGTATAACAATTCGCGCGCGTATTCGCGAGTGTCGCGAGTGACCTGTGGATGATGTGACCTGGAGATGAGGTGCATGATGACGAACTGACTGAGTGCTGAGAGGAGGACCAGGTCCTGGATGGACTTCGGGCATCGGCAGAGCAACGTTGGGGTAAATATCTTACCTCATTTAAATTAAAATAAATCTTACCTCATTTAAATTAAAATAAAATTTTTTTCTATTTATTTGAATCAATTTATCACTCTGATAATAATTTGAGAAATAATTGTACAAAGAAAATGATTAAAAATAAAAAAATTTTTTTGTAAATCTTTTCTGGAAAGTAGTTAATTTTTTGAAGTAATAAATAAAAATTGAGTATAAAAATTAAATTAAAAATCCATTATTACTTATTTATGCATATTTTTCATGTAAGTTTTATATTTATGTTACAGAATATCATCGCTCTTCCTTGGTCTTCGTAGCTGAACTCTGCCCGCATCGCATCGAATGTAAGTCGATTTTTTTTTAACAAGGCGACAAATTTACAAGAAAGTATATTGTCTATTGTATGTATTGAAATATATTAATTGATCGTTGTAGAATTAAAAAATAAATTACATCTTGTAAGTTTGTAGCCTTGTAGTAGTAGTAGCGTAGTTTTGAAACGTAGCAGCTTGTAATTAGCTTGAGAATAGAAGGACGTATTCTTTCGTCTTTCTCGTTTACTTGCGCCGCAGTCGACGTTTTCGATTTTTCAGCATTTCGTAAAAAATTCGTTTACAATACGTATAATAAATTAAATTTTAATAATAAAAATTTAGCTCGAACGTAAAATAAAAATTTACAAAATAGTAATAAACTAAGCTGACATTCACTCTCGTTGTAAGGAGTGACCAAACGAGAAACCCAGTCAGCAATGCGAGATAGGAATAAATATTCGGTTTAATTTAAAACAGTCTTTTAAACATTGAATTTTAATTAACAATTTGGGTGGGAATAAAATTTGACAAAATTTTTTTTAGCGCATTTTTTTAATAATTTATAATCAACAATTTGGCGGAAAACTTGCTGACATATGTATACTCTATGTATGGCGCAGTTGAAATTTTTATTATTATTTATAAAATTATTTGTAATTATTATTTATAAAAATCGATTTGTAAAAATATCTTTTTGTAAATATACATTACTTGCTATAAAGGTTTTCTGTTTTTTTTAAATTATTGCCATCCGGTCATTGATTGTGTTATTTATTTTATTTTGATGTACCAAATCACTTTTCCTACGTTTTAATTTTCCTTTTAATCCTTTGTCGGTGGGAATAAAATTATACAAGATTTTTTGGGGAGATTTACAATTTGGAGGAAGACATATGCTGCTCCTATGTATTGCTTTTGGATGCAGCTTACAACTGTAAAATGTATCGTTTTTTTAAAGTCAAACTTGCAGACCTTTTAAGCGTCTTTAGGCGTGCTAGATCTTTGCGGCGAACAAAAATCGAGATTGTCGCGCCTTTGAAATGGCACCGGTAACATAACGAAAGAAATTTTCGTAGAAACGGCACTTGCAGTAAGAAAAGTAGTAGGAAAGAAACGCGATGTGACTGCATTTTTATGTGTTGCTTTTTATGAACGTATTAAAATGATATATGTCTTTATATACCAACGAAACTATTATAACTAATTAAAATTTAATAATAATTACAGTACACTATCAAAAATAAAATACAAAATGTATATTTTATTTATGTTTCTCATAAAGAATAAATTTTTAAAAAATAATACTTTTTTCTTTACGTTTTTTGTATATTTTTAAGTAAAAAAAACGTATTAAAAAAATTAATTAAAATTTAACCGATTACTTAATTTTTTTTTATGTTAACGTGAATTAATGCATATTGCATTTGTTAATGTAGTATTCTTTTAAATGATAAAAAGTCACTGCAGAGATCATATCGCGCGAAGTACTTCGCCAACGTATCAATCTTCCTTCGTTCCTTGATTAGTCTAATTTGGAATATTATCGATTTCACTAGCAGGCAAACGTTAATTAATTTACCGCAAACTATTGCACATTTTAGGAATGTATTAAAACAGGGCAGGTCTGATTAATTTTTCCATTTATATTCTTCCACGCGCCACTGCATTTTATTATTTTATTTTGTACAGTACGCGCACATTTTAGCGAATCATTGTTACGTACTTAGTAAGTAAATGAAGGGCATCGCCTTATATTTATTTGGAAATGTTAGCTCGCAAATCGGACGGGATAGTATACGTCTTTTGCCTCTATTACCATCCGTTTAAATTACAAGAAAATATTCCAGTGTAGCTATGTATCGCGCCAATATTACACGTTCAACAATTATGAAAAAACCTTCCCTCGAATCTCTATTAATGCAAATGATATCGCTCGGTATATTTCCAGTCCGCGAGTGCGCCGTGGAAACAATAAACGCGCTCACCGATGGTACCCGCGGCGCGGTAAAAAATATTTTCAAGCATCGCAAAATAAAGCAAGCGAATTATTCATTGCGCGGAAGAAATTAATAAACGCAACGGAGCCCAGTTACGTTACGTCGGCTATTATGCATTCGCGTTTTAATTTTCAGCGCGCGGCGAGCGTAATCCTCTTCGCTCTTTAAACCCCGTCTCGCTGACCCTCCCTCTTGGGTCGGAAAGGGCCAATTTGGCAAATGAGCCGCGATAAAGGACAGCTGTTCCGCGCTAACGGACATTAATAATTGATAATTATATCAGGAACGCGAAGTAACGTCGTCTCTGGTGAGATTAGTCGAATATTCTCTGCAATTTGCAACGAAAAGATAATCGTGCGTGCGTCGCCCGGCCGATTTTTTACGCGCGTCGAAATTTTTTTCACTGAACACCGCGGGCACGTTGTGTTTTTCGAGCAATGGACCCCTTTAATTTTTCACGAATGTCAGCGAAAAATATTTCACCCTCGACTCTTCCGGACGTTTAACCACGACCATGCTATTATCATATTTTTCTCCCGCCGTTTTCTTTTTATTTGATAAATAAATATACACCTATCTGTTACTAAAATTAAAAGAAAAAAAAATATATATATATTTATAAAAATTTTAATTTTTATAATAATAATTAATTTAGTTTTGTTGACTCGCGTTTGGCAATTATCCTCATTTGTGGGCTTTCCTTTCGCCTGTCACGTCGCCTTCTCGCGACTCTTCAGTTCGAGATGCACCGTTCTCTATCCGCGGCTTCGATTTCTCGTCGTCTTCCGGTCTCGCGTCATTCTCCGCGGACATGGATCTTGCGATCGGTACCAATTCTGCCCATACGTTAGAAACAGACGAAGTTTCGCGCTTGTTATCGTTCCGCCATGAAACGGCTTGATTATTTAAGGTGGATTAATTAATCGGGTGGAGGCATAGGGTTCCGAGGCCCGGCTGCTGCCACAAAGGGTTCCGCGCCGAAGTATCGTAATACCCTTACCATGTCGCTAACTTTCGCACGGCAAATATTTGCTTGGTCAACGCCATTCTAATGCTATAACAAAAGTTAGTTTGAAAAAGCGCGTTTGAAGCAATGAAGCGGATTCGATAGGCATGTCGAAATTAACTCCGGAAATTGCGCGCACGCTACGAACGCAGCATTTACACCGCTAAGAAAATAACATTTCTTTTCCACGGCAATATGCAATTTTTAATTTAATTTAATTTGTTTTATTTTTTTTTTTTTTAATACTGAGAAAATTGTACGATTTTTCTCTTTCGCTCCCTTTATCAAAAACGTGTTTCCAATTAATTCATTTAACCCGTCTCTCTATTATCGCGTCAATTTACAAAATTTTATATTATTTGAGGACAATTAGCCGGCAATTCGATAACGGAGTCAGGTGAATAAATGTTGAAGAACAGGCAGAGTAGAAAAAAAAAAGAAATTGAGGGGGAAAAATTATAATTTGCAGGCACGTAAATCTCTTGGAATGATACGGCGAGACGTGGAGGAGAGAGGGTGAGGGGTCGGGGCGTTCTATTTAGAAAAAGAAATGGGGTAGACTTGTCGGCGCACGCTGCTGTTTGCCAGAAGAGCGCAGTATACTCTTGCGGTATCCTCAAATATTTATAAGCCTTGCAGATTGGTGGAACATCTCATTTGAAAAACACATACGCGCACCGTGAGGCTCCCGATATTGCAGCCGCATCTTCGCGTCCCCGCATTTTTTTTTTTTTTTTGTACCCGGCAGCGCGCCGCGCAGCCAGAAAGAGAGAGAATTGTTATCGCGCGTATATGCAATTATAGTTACGCTTAATGTGGCTACGCGGATGTATAGTCTTAGGCTTGTTAAAACATGAGTTCTCTCTTTATCTTTCTCTCGAGCACCGTTGTTAAAAATTCCGGGAAAACGCTCTCTTCGGCAAACGCACGCGATGGAGAAACTCCGTTAGTTCGTTTTATCACACGGCCCTCTAAATGTTTAATTCTAGAGATTACGTCGAGTATGTGTATATTATCGCGGAGTAGTTACTATCCTTTGCGCCCACTAAGTTTGATAGCCCTTATGCCGAACATATATACTATATCCCAGGCTACTTCGCTCGCCAGGGTATAATTTCGACATGCTTCATTGCTAGAACGTGATATTTATACATTTAAATGTATAAATATCCAATTATCTTTGCCCAATATTATTCCTAATTATCAAGAGTAAAAACCACTCTCGATTCATCCATATTTATAATTTTAAAATCGTGTAGGACGAAGTTAGACTACGGTAGATAAGAAGCTTTTGCAAATCTACCTTCCACGTTCGCCGTCGGAAGGAAGGAGGGAGATCATTATTATTTTTTTTCCCCCTTTTTTCTTTTCTTTCTTCACGAGGGAATAATTTACGCTAGCGGGTCGCCTCTTGCGCGGAAAACGCGTTACGAGATACGTGGCGTATCTTCGCATCTTATCTTCGTGCGAGAATGCGACTACGGTAAAAGGGAAGCGCCAGGGCTTGGGGGACACCCCTGAAAACGAAAATAGTTCTTGAAACATCGCCAGCCTTTGATACCGCGTGTATACTCACGTTCCTAAATAAACGCCGCGCGTGCGAAAAGCACACGCGTTCTCATCCATCGCCGGGTAAATGCCTGGAGAGCGCCGAACAGCGTTCCGAATAAATTATTAACCCCCGGTAGCGACAGAATGCCCCAGCCGTTTTTCCTGCGCGAGTTCCTGTTGATGCTGCGCCCGAAGGAAAGCTCTCGGATGTCGTGATATTTACGTATTCAAACGATTACGAGATCGTATAAAAGCTCGTAAGAGTTTCTCTTCGCTAAACCGACAAGTAAAAGCCAAATTTTACGAAGCCATGCCTCCTTTTCGTTTATATTTTATGCATTTTCGTTTTCCTGCGCGTCCCCGTTATGTCATCTTTATAAAGATGATTAATATTAAGCTTGATGAATATTCATGACACATTCTTTTGTTATCGCGTTTGAATAGATTAAAATTCCATTTTTACAAATCCGGGCAAATTACTCGAGCACTATCGGATAAGCGCCGTTTAAAGAGTTGAAAATCCGCGAGATAAAATAAATAAAATATAATAATGCGACGCCTTGCAAGGCGGCACATATCAGGCGGGTAGTTAGCAGGTCCGCTGTAATCTCGACGTGTCTAAGATACGCGATATTTTTCTCGGGCGTGTAAAGACATTTAGCTAATATTTGGAAACGGAGGTTTTTTTTTTTTTTTTGTTTGCAACGCCAACACGATAGCGATAAGACATCGATAAGTAGGCACAAAATGCACTTGAAAGTTTGAGGCTACATTATGCACGAAATGTATGGCACGATGCGACAGAAGCGAAGCTACGTTTCGCCATCAGCATTCATATATTCGTCCCCGAATCTGCACCCTCCGGAAAATCAATACTTAATGAAATCAATGTCGAGACACATCGCTCTATTCGGATGTGATTCCTGGTCTGGGAGACGCGTTGATGGATTTATCGCGGATAACAACCGCGTGAATCACGGGTTATATTCGACGGTCCTCATAATTGCCCACTGGCAATTTGTCAATTTACTTGCCGGCAAGCGAAATTGCTTTCTATTACAAGTCAATTCTGACTCTTGAAAACAAGAAACGGCACCATGATCACTCGCATAATCACGACGCTACGTATGGCTTTATTAAACTTTCGAGAAACGGTTTGAGAAATCGTAGGGAGTTGCAGATTGCTTGAAAAAACATTAACGTTCAAAAGCTAGGAAAACATTTAATATTCTCCGTTTAAAATATTAACCGCGCGCGTGGAAATTTGATCAAGATGTAAAACAATTATTTGTATCTTGTTATTAATGGCGTTTTACGGCGACTAGGCGACGTAATATCGCGCGGTGTATCGCAACGGTCCGTGCTGCGTTTGAAACGCGTCAGAAGCTTGAAAGGCTCGGATAAATCTTTAGAAATGACGAAGAGAGGTGGATCTTTGTCCCTGACAATCTGACCAGAAATCGGGCAGCAGCTAGTATTTCCGACGGGCTCGGGACCACCAGCGATTACCTCACCTCGGTGTCCCTGCACGTCTCCGTTTTGAGGGCGGTGGCGTTGCGATTTATCAACTACCTCCTCTTTGGTCTCCCTTACAACGCGCGCGACCGAAATTACCATTTCATACGCCGATTTGCCTCCGTCCGGGTAAATTTATCGGCGTCCCGCGTCGGCTCTCTTTTTCACGCTCGTCTGACTTATCGTCGTCTTTCTCTTGCTCTCGTATTTAATCACCGCAACCCCCTTTCGTTTCGTCTCTCCCCCTTGCCTATTTCTGTCCGAACACTCGATGTGCACCGCAAGAATCGCACTCGAGGAAAGGAGAACCCTTATAAAGCTCTCGATGCGGGACAGAAAACACGAATCACTCGCACGGCCTCGCGGAGGACCCGCGCCGCCTTCATTTCCCTCTTCTCTTTACGATGACATAGAAATATTCCTCCCGGCTCGTGGAACCGGGCACCCAGACGCTCTCTCACTTCCAGCTGTATAATCGATCTCGTCCGCGGTATTGTAATAGAGTAGTGCCCTGCGTTTGAAATTCCAAATAACGTAAATGCCACGGCGAGATATGCGATACCATCCGGCCGTATAAATTAGCAGAGCTTAAATATTGCAAATTGGTTGTTCCATTGTAAACTTCAGTCGTCGGATAATGTTGCGTCGGGTAATGGTTTTGCGGTTTACAAATATACGCGCGCGCGGTGAATCTATAATTCCTATTTTATTGTAAATTTATCTTCTAAAATTGCTATTACGGTCGACGTTTCGACATGAAATTAAACGAAATGGATTAAACAGAAATTAATCCAATTTTGTACTCTTTTTTTTTTTCTATTTTTTTCCCTGTTCTTTTTTTTTGTTTCCTTTTTTTATTTGCCGTGCATAAAAAAATATTACCGTGTAAAATAAAGTTTCGAAATAGTTCTTATTTTTGTACAATACCGCGGATAATCTTTCTCGTCGATTCGCACGCGACTAAAATATCTTTTCGCATTGAAAGGCAAAATCGAAGATGCACCCGTCCTGCTGAGACGAGCCATAAATGTCAGACGGTTCACTTATTTCGTCGTGCACCCTCGTGCTCGCTCGCCGATTTTCCACCACTTTAAGGCGCAATTTGCAAGCCCATAATTCACGTTCCGCTCCGGATACGTGGATCACTCCGCGACCCCGGGGATCTTTTGAGCGCGGCATTTTTTTATCCCGCATTGTTCCGCGTCTGCGAAGTAGAAAAGCATTCGGCGCCGCGTTCAATAAAACGGGTTAAAAAGACACGTGGGGGCTTAACACCGCCCGCGTGCCCCGCTTTCGTAACGCATAATCATCCGTTCCGTTCGACGAGTGTCCTTATTATGTCTTTTCTCCCGGCATCTGGCGCTCTCGGATCCTCCCGCGAATATTTCCATCCCGTTCCCACGGTACCTCGAGAGGATACCTCGCCTTGCCTACGTCCCGCGGAATGGAGCCCATGCTCCTCTCGCTTCTCCCGTCCTTCTCTCGCGGCGCGGAGGTTTGTTCTCCCATTATTATTACCCCATCCCGCCGCTCGCTTCCTTCTTTATGTCGTCGCCTCGTCCAAGTCTGCGATGCCACTCGAACTTACGGTAGCTTACAACGGCGAAGGAGGGGGGTAAAAGCACCCCCTCGTGCCCGAAAGCCCCTTTTTAATACACGCCGCTTAATTTTTCATCGAGCAATCCCGCCGTTCCCCATGACTGCATCATCCCCCGTGCGCGCTCGCCGGCCGATCTCGGGGTGTTCGAAAATGTGTTTGCGTAACGTCGGTGTTTCTTTTTACTTTGCTAAGTATACGGCTTGTTCACCTGCCGATACCTGGGCGATGGTAAAGCACACAACGGCCGCGTTATAAAAGTCGTAACGCAATATTTTTCACGTAATGAAAAAAGAAAAAAAAAATGGCAATTGAGTTACGCTGCACGTTCGTGTTTCGGAGAGCTAATAGTTTTTAATTTTTTAGCTACGCATTTTATTATTTAAATATGCTCGATAAAATATAATCGGGTGCGTCAGGGGTCCACGCGAATGTATAAATTCGCGGGAATCAAGTCGCAAATGCAGCGCTAGCGTTATTTATATTTCCGACAAAATGCATGGATTTCGCGGCGCGCAACCGTTTTGCCGATCGCATTTATCGCGCCGTGCGACAAACGGTGACGTTTCGTAAAAGAAGAAAATAAAAATTATTAATTAATTAATTCGCCCCCACGAAAACGGTGCGGCGCGTAGCGCGGTGTCTCTCGCCGGTTTTATCCGTCCCCGATTAATGAGTCATCGCTAATTCAGCGCGAAATTTACTTCCACCCCGTTCGGGTCGCCTACGAGGTGCACGTATCCCACGTATGCACGTATCCTACGTATGTACGACTCGTCGACGAGCGTGTCACGGAAACGAGAATAAAGTACGCCGTAACGGCCAGGGATCAGTCGGGCCCACGAGCCATTATTTTCCCTTGATCCAACGGAGGGTTTCGCCGACGGTGTACCCCGTGTATACGCCGTGCAAACCTACTTTATATACATCGCGACGCCGTGTACGTGGCAATTGAACTTTCGCATTCACTGCCGTGATACTTGGGTCTATCTCGATTCTCGCCGTGAGATCAACTACGAAGTAGCTTCCTGCGAATAAATTGCTACGTAAAGTTTGGTAACGCGGAGCGGCATCGCATTAATCATTTGCTTGAGGTGCGCTCTATACATCGACACGTAAGGGGGTTGGGTCTTCGCTCGAGAATAATGACAAAGAGACAATTTTTCTCACGGGCAAACTAACTGCGCTCGAGAATATGCGAAATCGTGTACGAAACGTCAATCAGTGTCCCAAATTAATTTTTGTATTTAATAGTGATATATAGGAGCGATAAGCATTTTAGATATGTACGTATGGTAATCGCTAAATTATATTCACACGCGTTGGTATTTATATATGAAATTTCGATCGCTGTTCCAAATTGGATTTCGAATGAAGATATTATGCGTGGAAGGATAATAGGATTGTCGTCGCGCGTTAGGCACGCGTTGCGTTCGAGCATCGATTTTTCAATATCACGACTCGAGCATTAAAATAACGTTCACTGTACCAACGAGGAGCAAGCGCCCTTCTGGAACCATCGTTTCTTGTTGACTCAACAAGGGGGTCTCGGTAAAGATATGCTGTCTATATTAGATCGAGGGTAGGATAAAAGACCGGCCGAAAATTCGGAAAGCTGTGTAAAGCTTTCGATTTTACTCGAAGGATGCTCCGCCTGGGGGAAATGCCTTTGGGAAAGATAAGATTTTCCTTGGAATACTTAATATAGAATTTCAAGCTTTTCATATTTTAATTAATCTCGTTGGAATCCACCGGAAAATTTTACGTCATATAGAAATTTAAATAATTTTCCAATTTGTATGTCAGTCTGGACGAAGGCGCTCAAAATCTTCGTAGCTCCCACCCGCGTTAGTGCCAAATATTAGTTTGGCAAAATTCTTTATCTTCGAAATCTTATCTTCGAAAAAAAAAAAAAATACTTGCAACATTATCGCAATATATAATATCCGGCCCCGTCGAGACCTCGTCAATAACGGAACGGAAACTCCATTTCGTTGGGATCAGTTAAGGATCAGAATTATGTACGGGATATATTGACGTAAATTATTGCGCTTTCAACGTGCATTATTATCATCTTTTCTATCGGCAATCAACGGTAATATACGAGCGTCAGCGATTCGCGGGTGGGTTTTATCGCGCCGCGGCATCAATTGCTTATCTAGCCGGCTACATCGTGCACGCTGCACGCGCGTAATATATGCGGCACGTGTTATACCCGCATTGAAGGGGAGGAGAGTGGGAGCAATTTTAAAAGGTGATTCCTCGTGGGAAATTAAAGCGCGAACGTCGAAATAGAATAACTATAGGCGCCCCGCTCGATTTCCGGTCGTGCCCGGAGTGTCCTCCTCTATCGCCGTCGTGCCAGGAAAAGCCCGTCGCTGAAATTTTTCAGCTCACGCGAGGCTTTTGACACTTTCCCCGATGTGTCGTCGATTGAGTTACTTGTTGCGTGCGTTACGCGACACGCGAGAGCAAAATGTTAAGTTCCGGCGCCGGTTCCGTTTAGTCTTGCGATCGGCGAATAAAATAAAATAACTATTTTTATTATTAATTACAGATGCGTATGCGTGTATCAAATTTTTTTTTAAATTCTTCTTTTTCGTATCCTACAAATTGTTTTTCATCTTAGTCGATTATACCTCGCAAGCAGTTTACGTTTCGCTCTAGCAACGAGAAAACAATTGTTTTCAGTTTCCAATGCGAAATATCCCGCTGCACAAATGTAAAAAGAATCTTCTCGCTCCCGGCGTTCTTTTCGTATTCATATCTGCGTGGAATAAACTGCATGCAAGTAGTAAAAATAAACTGGAGCGGTATGGAAAAATATTTCGAATAAACAGTATCGTTCGGTGCGCCAAGGCTGTGTCTCTACTCGTGGAATACTGTCCAGTTTCGCATAACCGACGCGACTACTATTACTACCGCGCGCAGATGCGATTTCGTCGATATATAGGTTTCGTTTCCGGGCGCGGAATTAATAGTGCAATTTAGCAAACCGACGTAGCGTTAACGCGATCCGGCCGGTCAATTCTATAACGCAATATCGGTCTTCAGGGGCTTGTCAAGGGGTCGAAGTGCATACCAACGTGTTTCCTTGTGTTTGGCCATCTATTTATATACCGATCACTTCCGGCTTTCATTTCGGTACGCCGCAAATTCGTCCGCAGTAGCGTCGGTCGGCGACGATCGGCGTCGAACATTAAATAAATCGCGGATAAAGTCTGTCTTTCATCGGCGCAAGATAAATTTGACATTTACCGTCACGTATTTCTATCCACGTTATTTTTTTACTTTTATATATATATTTTTTTTTTTCTTTTTTCCCTGCTGTACAATTTTCGTTGCCAGTTGTTTACTTTGCTTCAAATACAAATTGCAAACCTAAAAATTTGACGTTACCAGAAATCTCTTTCCTTTGACGGTTACGCCAATTAACGCACGTTTATTTGATATTTTGCGAGAGACTTTTTATCATGCCGTGCGGCGGAATAAACGCCTGGCGAAACGGATAGCGTATTAAATATTACAATCTCACGTTGATTCACTTGTGAATCGTCCTGTAACGCTAATTGGCACCCCCGCGTAGGGTTATAAAACGCGTTGATTTTCATCGACCAAACAGTCCACCCTCGCGTGTCGGCCGCGCCGGAGCAGGGCTCGAATATTTTCATACGTTTTTTCGAACACCCCAGACATTCTTCGACCGCCGATCGCGGAGCTTGTTAATTAAAGCGCCTGGCCGCGTATAAAAGTCATACGTGACGCCCGGCCGTTGTCCAACGGGAGCGCGTAGTCGTTATGACGTGCAACCCGAAACGTATAATAAAGCGCGAAGCGTTGTGCCGCGATAAAGAAGTGACGGCTGTCCGATTAAGGATTAAATACCAGGGGAGAGAAACAGCACTAATGCGCATGCAACGAGGAGATCTCATAGCGTGAATATTTGCACGACCGCATTTATGGAGCGTCGCGGCAAAATAAGGTAGCGTCGCGGTATGGGAAATTCAAACGAGAAAAGAGCCAGACGGGAACGCGGTGACGTGCTCTCGTCGTAGACCGTGTCGGCGTAAATTTCCTCCATCAACTGCGAACAAACGGTTCGTTTCGATCGCTGGCCCCGGCATTTCGCGATATTTTTATGACCGTGTCCGCGAGCGCCCGTCACTCCCAACGTCGAACGGTTATATTCTCGTGGGCGGCGTGGGCCATTAATTGAAAAAATTCCGGCCAGCCGGCAATCGGCGACGAGAACGCGGCCGGCGTTCGCGGGATCGCCCGGACGTTCGTTTACGCATTGTACGCCCGCGGCGAAAAGGAAAAATAAACCTTTACTTCCAGGAGCTCGATTCAAATTAAACTCACTTGGGGAGGGGTTAATGTGGTATGAAATGAAAATTGTAAATCGCGCGGCCGCGGCAATGAAAAAGTTTCGCGCGGCCGACCGCGCGCCGATGAGATTCGTTTCGCGGTCGCGAGCGAACGATATTTCCTTCCTCGTTCTCATGCAAACACCCGATGGCTAGTACATGCAACTTTTCCTCCGTTCCCTCTCTTTCTCTTTTTTTATTTTTATTTTTTTTTTTTTTAATGAAAGCGTCAAACGAACGCGCAATTTCATTCCGAGATATTTATCGGCGTTGACAGTTTCGCGCTTGTATCCCTTCGTTACTGTTCCCCGCGCGTTTTGCTGCAAATTTTTCATTCAAACGATGCTAAAATGCATTCTTTGTGCGCTATACAATACCGCAGAAAAAAAAAGAAGAAAAAAAATTAACCGTGCCATTTATACGGAAGTCAGGACATTCTTCTCTGTATTGCGTTCTTTGCCTCAAAGCGCGGTCGTCTCGGCGATTAATCTCACCGACTGTCGAATTACTTAGAAATTAATCGACCGTTCCGACACTTGTTCCGCGGTAACGTACAATTAACCAGACGGACAGAGAGTTATTACTCGTAACGTGGCACACGAAAGTATTCAAAGACCAGCCAAAACTGTACGCTGAAGAAAAGCGAGACCGATCCGCGGATTCCGGTAATTAAACCGCGCTAAATACGCGCGAAGAACCGGCGCTGAAAATTCCGTACGGTTGAAATTTTCACGTCACAAAGTTTCACCGGTCGAGTACCCCGGGTGGACCTTGAGCAGCGTCTTTCGACGCACCGATGATAAATGTCCACGGTCAAAGTGATCGACGGCTCGCGAGGACAATCGGCGCACGTGCGTGACGAGCAAAGGAAAACGAGAACGCGCGCGAGAGACGGCCCTTTCTTCTCCTCTCTCCTTCGGCTCGCATTACGAAATCACGTTGAATCTGGAACGATGCGCCCTGTCATCCTACCTTCTTGCCACGCGCGGCCGCTTTCACGGGTAAAGTTTTCGTGCGGGCCCGCGGACTCGACGGCCGCGGTTAAATTTGGAGAGCCGAGGAGGTGATGTATAAGCTCTTCGCTGTCGCGCACGTGTTTTGCCTGCGAACATCGCGCGCGTAAGAGATGCAGCCGGTGGGATATATATATGCACATAAATACGCGGCTCGCGGTAAAAAACCGGAGGGAGAGCAGCGGGTCGAAAGGGAGTGAGTCATCCCTTTGCGCGCATCGAGCCTCATTCATGATTTTTTTCCCCTTTTATTTTTTTTTTTTTTTTTTTTTCTTCGCCTTTTCTTTCCCCTTCGCGCTTGGAGACCGATAACCGCGGAAAATACCCGTGCTGTTATCATAACGACGCCCCACGACATAATAAGATAGATAATACGATCACGACGAAAACGAGCGCCGATCGATTTTACGGGCGCGACGGCGGTAATCTCGATTTCAAGTACTTCCGCGAACGTTAAAGGTTTATGGTATATACTTTAGATCCGTGGATAATAATGAATTAATAAACGTGGAAGTGGAAGTATTTAATCTAGTACGAGAAAAGAAATACTAAGAATTAACGCTGAATAATGTCCCCGACGCTTTTGCAAGAAAACCGAGAGAGTCTCGTAAAAAGTAGCTTCGTAAAGATAAAAGCAGTAGGTCAATAAATAAATTAGAAAAATAAAAAAAAAAAAAGAACAGAAAATAATATTTAAAAGAGCGTGGAGCGTTATTAAATAAATATTAATTGTTTAAAAATATATTGCCGCGAGTTAGATTTTCTCGCGAGCGGTCCGTTATGCACAAAGTATTAGTTCATGTACTTAAACTGCAAAGGGAGGATTATTCATGGCGCCGACAATAGCTGCATTTCGAATGTTCTTACATATCCGTCGCCGGAGCTGAATTCGAAAAGATTCGGAGTAAGCGAGAGGCAACAATGCGATCCGAATCAGACGAAACGCCCGAGTTCTTTCGGCGCTCAAAGAGAAATCTACCGTGGCTGTATGCATGCCTGACAATAGCAGCACGTGGATTCAACCGTGTATACTTTACAGAACGGCTGCGCTGCGCGGTGTCTGATCCACGCTGGAGATCGAAAGAAGCACGGCAAATAGAAGCGCATTGTATCTATGTGCATAACGTACACTTTAATACAGTATCGTATTTTTAACTCGGAAAATGTAGAACAGAAAAAAATATATGCGTGTAAGAGATATGTACAGAGATATCACTGCGTAGGGAAAACAGGGGAAAAAAAAAAAGAAATAACATTGGAATTGGAAATGGAATTCGGAAATGGAAAGAATAATAGTAAGCGGAAAATAAAGTAAACGGTATTAAACGAGCCGTATAAAGAGTCGCGTTTTTCCGTAAAAAATAAAGAAAAAAAAAAGAGAGACCAACGACGAAAACTGAAAATTGTACGGTAAGCAGTTACAGTTACGGTAAATATATGATAGGTCCGTGTTGAAATACTGATTCTCGCGCGGTCGGTGAAAACGATAAAATAAAAGATTTTAAAAAAGTAAAAAAAGGAAAGGGAAAACCGCTGCAAAGTGATATAAACGGTTACCCGATGAAACGTGCTAAATATACGCCGCTCCGAGCCGAGGTGGTTGATAACTCCCACTGTTTTTAATCTTAATGCCACGTGATTTACTCCTCGTGAACTCTTGCACTTTGGCGACCTTATAAACGCGGGCGGCGTAAAACCGACTGCACAAAGGGGTTTCGAAAGCCACCTCACCGATATGATAGCCCGACACGATTGCATTAAAAAGAGAAAAAAAAAAAACCGCCACTCCCGCCACTCTTTATTTCTTCGTCCACGCGTTCCCTCTGCTTCAGTAAGTGCGCGGCCGTGCCCTTTACTCCTCGTTCTCGAACTCGTAACAGTAAAAGGGGGGCATATTTGTTTTTCCTAAGAGAACCAGGCGGCTCTTTTTCCGAATCGGTAAGACAGGCTAATTAGAGCGGCTGATTTATCTCCCGCGATATTTTTAATAGCGTGCGCAATAACGTCACCGCCGGCTCTACGATATTTTCGGTGCCTCAATTACGACCGTTGCCAAACGGATTGCTCGCGGTTTCCTTGGAATCGCATCTGAATCGCACAGGCCACGGTTGTCAGAGCCCGCTCTTCGGATACGTGGAAAGGCGGCTTGATTTTGGCACGGGATTAGCCTCGACCATATCCATCGCGCGCATGGAGCCGAGTAAAAACGAAAGCGGTGTCACGGTGCTCCGGTATTTTCGAATCCATGGGCAAGGGATTCGCGAACACAACCGCGTTATTTTTAGAAGATGAAAGGGAAGAGCCAGAGCGACCGAGCGACACGCGAGATGGCTCGGAGTGTTTATACGCAGGTTGTAAATCCGCGACCTCTGAAATTCAATTTTATTTTCCGGTAAATATCGAATATACGCGAAGAAGGCTGAGTTCTTTTTATTTTTTTATTTACTCCTTTTTTTTTGGAGGTATACTTTAATCAAAATTATCTACCTTTTTCATAAAACTCAATTATAAACATTTTAATATTATAATAAAGTATATACGTATACAAGAGAGGGACTTAAAAAAAAGGGACAAAGTATTAGTTTACGATTTTAGTTCGCGCGACAGAAATTTTATAAAATTATTTTCAAGAAGCAATTTTTTGACAATGAGAATACTGACTTCTCCGATTTTTTAAGAAAAAAATAAAAGGAAAAGAAGACAAGAAAAAGAACTTATGGTCTTTATGCAAAACCGCGTTTCTTTCGAGGCAATTCAAAGCGTAGCCAAGTACGGGCCTATTCTTATTCACAATATATTGCACAATATATATGTGCAATAATACATATATATATATATATATATGTATATGCCTAAAAGCGAAATGTAAAACCTGCATGAGGGCACGAATTGCTTTCGGTCTCCCCTCGTTCTTTGCAAATGTGTCGAACGCACTGGCGTAGAAAGTTTCATTGCGAAAACACGTTGTATACGCGTCAACATTCTTCCGTCGTGGAAACGCGACAACGTCACAATCATCCAATTTCAATTAAAGTGTAATTCATATCGTGTTTTCAATGAGAACAAAGCGGACCCTTTTTTTTTTTTTTCTTTCTTTTCATCCCCCTTTCGCGGCAAACAAAGTCCTCTAACGCGCGCGATACGCGCGAAAATTACGAACTGCATTATTTTCATCCGCGTACGTCAATCGAAGCGAAGTCAATTTATCCTTCAAATTCCCTCCCCCTCAAAAATAAAAAAAAAAAAAAAAGAAAAGAAAAAAAATTAAATCTCAAAGGCACGAGATCAAGCGAAGGAAATAAATAGAGCAGTTACAATCGTGGCTTTCTCCATTCTCTCCAGACAACAATAACCCTTTCATCGCGCTCGTGTAATAACGCTCAAGAAGATACAGGGACCGCACGTGGGGATTTAAATATAAATCACCTCCGCGCATATTATCTAGCTACGCTATTGCGTACGAGGACAGGCAACATACCAGGCGACGGGAATGGTGCCCCGTAGAATCGTAGGGGACGACTTATTGACTCCGGCTGGCTGAATTTTCCGCCATTAAATTCGGAAAGAGAAAGATCGGCAAGGGGGTGGCAGGTAGGGCCGGATAGGAGAGAAGAAAGAGAGTCGAAATAGGATAGAGGAGGCTAAAAGGGTGGGTTAACTGCTAGGCCAAGGGTGAGTGTGCGAAACGTCACGGCATATGTCGTGCACCGCGGCACTATGTAACACGCTTCTCTCGTCCTTATACATATATCCTGGCCGACCCCCGCGGGGGCTTTCGCCCGTGCGGCGAGGTGCACTCGCGTATGCATTATAAATATCTAAGATATCTCGCTGATATAACCCGCCACGGTGTGCCGGCCGACACACTCCGGCGGCAAATCAACTCGCAATCTCGCGCGGATCGACAAAACGCGGAAATACTTTATGCGGCGCCCGTGACGTGGTCGGTTGACAAGAGCGATAAACCATAGCGGTCGCGACTTTTACGCAGCCGCGATTACGTCCCGTTATCGAGTCGTGATCCCGATGCTGCGATTCAGGGAGGTAATTAATGTCTCCTTTGAACGAGGCTTCTTACATTAAAAATATTAATTTTCGCAGCTGCATATTTAATATATTAATATCTTCGACAAATATTTTTCCACGTTTTTCGTTCTCGTAAAGATTTACGTTAAATGCTAAAATATATATATATGTAATTCTGCACAAATAACGAGATAGAGATTTATTTAAGCGTCAGCGTAATATATTTTAGTAGCTATTTTAGGACACGTTACATCATGCATGGTGAACGTTTGCCCTGGCGAGCGAAGTAGCTTGGGATATGTATATGTTCGGCATAAGGGCTATGAAACTTAGTGGGCGCAAAGGATAGTAACTATACCGGTATTTCGAATAATTTCCGCGTGCGCCCGCAAGTTAGACGCGCGCGGAATAAAAAGTTTCGGCGTCAGAAGGTTCCTATATATCGTCGCGATCCCGCAGACGCGCAGGATTTTCATTAATTCGAGATACGAATTCCACGCGAGGCTGGGGGAGGAAAAAAAAAAAAGAAACGGCTTTGCGAAATTCCGATCCGACGAGCTCCCGATCATTTTTATATATTTTTTTCTTAGCAGTCGCTTTGTTTAATTATACATGTATTCAAAGCCGCGATGAGGCGCTGTCCGAATTATTGTCACAATTAAAAAATTATCCTGCATTCAAATCGCACACCATAATTACGGGGAGACGATATTTTAGTATTCACGTCGAATTTCGTATTTTCGAGGTGAGGGATCTTTTTTTTTTTTATTGCAACCGCGGCATGAAGCGAAACGGGGTTAATCTAAATATTATGGTGTATTTGAAATATTTTATTTTTTTACAACTTACATTGAAATATATCGTGTATGAAAGTTACTCATCAACCCGCGCTAATTAGCGAACGCAATTACGTAAAAATTAACGAAATGCGAGCTAAAACGAGCTAACTGATACGCGAATCAAGTTCGTGTCGCCCTTTAATAACTCGGGGGAAGCACGCGAAAATGTTGAAAATTATATTTCGATGCGCGCAACATGTGTAATTCGTTATTTCCACGAATGGACGAAGAAGCGTTATTCATTAGTAATCAATAAGCGGGGGGGTCGCGTTTACAAGTTCGGGGTATGATAATAGGAAAATTCAGTTAGCCTAATGGGCGAATATTACGTATATGCGGATTGACGATAAATTATTATATACGTATCGTAAGCGTTACTTTTAACGGTCGAGGCTCAGGCCCCATTATCGGAAGCCATTATGCTCGCAACGGATTGCGGAATCGCAGAGCCCGCTCTTTAATGCGCAATCAATGTTGGATCTCGCGCCCACTATGAAATCCGCGAAACAAAGGGATCAACAATACTGCCGGGTATAATAAGCGAAAATTGATCGGCAGGATCGTTCAAGCGCGAATATCCGATAGGCCACGCCGGAATAGTCATATTTGCTATTACGTACGCGATATCGTTTTGGGATAAATATTTGCCCGTCGGTTTCTCCCTCGGGGAGCCTATTTCCGCGGTGCCCCGTGTGCTTCTATATTCCTTGAACGAAGCCAATCCGTAGGACAAACTAATTTTATTAAAGCGACGCTGCTCGGCGAACTTGATTTCTCTGTTTTTTCTCCCCCTTTCCCTTTGAAGGCTCGTCCGATCCTACGTCTGGCTTGTTTGCGAACGAGTGCAATTTTGTCGTCGTTCGGAGCGGCAAACATCGGTGCGAGAAAACAGGAAAGAGAAACGCGTGCCGCTAAATTCTTTTTGTCGTCCGTATAACTCTAAAGAGCATAACGTTAATTAATTAAAAAATTTCTTGAAATTGGAGTGTTTCTTTTTTTTTTTTTTTTTTTGTAACATGCTGTTAATTTAACCGAGCGAGAAAAGGTCTAAAAATATTGGAATTGCAGTTGGTAAACCGTTTCTAGCTGTACATGTTATAAGAGAGATGAGTAGGAGCGTTTTCTTGGCACCGAACTTCATCCCCCGATGAATTTTTAAACGTAATACCGCGTCGAGACGGTGCAGAGAGATGCTTTCGTGAGAGGCGCGGGTGAGTAAGGATTTTCGTGCGTAGAGCATCCTCTTTGCGGCGTTCGAGCTCTGGGCCGGCCAAACATAGCATTATTATTCCATGTTAAGCACGGTTAATGCTCTCTCGGCAGTGTTCCCGACCACGCTTATTCGAAGAGAAGAGAGAGAAGAAAGTGTGAATAATCACCGAGCAAGGCCGCGAGCGAGCGAGGCTCCATTTTTAACGAGACTAACGAGGGCCTAACAACGCTTATTGTCGAGTGAGTGAGCGTGATTGATGAACTCGTCTAATTGAAAAAAAAAAAAAAACGTACTCGTGCGATATAAAACATACACGCGCTTTGACCTTTTTTTTTTTGCTCGCAGTAATAAATGCATGATCTTGTCGTTGAAGTTATAATATTTTTTTTTTTTTTTCGTGAAACATATTGAGCGGCGGATAATTTCCAAGCTATTCGAGCCACGCCTCGTAACTACAAGAGAAATCGTATTAATTCTCCTCGATCGTGACGAGTCCGCGTGCATTTGCATAATGTGCAACCGGTGATATCCGGCGATATCCGTACGCCGCTAGGCGACCGGGGCCACCGCGCGAAAAAGGGATGAGAACACGCCGTTGAATTAATTTGCAAAACAAAACGGGAAAAGGTTAATGAAGAGCAAAGTTGACTTCCATCTTTCCACGCCTAATCTTCCCTGCGGCTTCTATCTCACCGCGTGATGACCGTGCACGTGAAAGGTGCTTTATTCCGCGTCGCGTCCGGTGCCATTTGCCGGCGGGTTTCCATTTACGGAATCTAATAGTACAAGCTCGCTAGAAAGTCTTGCAGTTTCGTTTAACCCCTCGGGTTACCCGAATAACACACGGTGATATCGACCTCAATGACAATTAACCCTTGCCCTCGAGCCTTCGAATAACATTTCAAATATGCCCCGTCGCATGCACGTCTCCTCGAAAATTTTAAGCACGTCCCTTACGAGTCGTTTAAAAATAATAATGTGTAAACGTCAAGTGTAAAATGTAATCTTAATTGCAAAATTATAAATGATATTAAAAGTAATAATTTTATCAATTGAAAAATATATTTAAAAAATCTATACGTTAATTAATTAATTAGGTAACATTAAAGTGAATAGCACGATCGGAAATGTCGATCTCTCGGCGGCTTCTTTCGGAAAACTTTGCTATTTCGAACGTTGTCCGTTAATAACGCATGCGAATCGACAGAAGCTAGGGTCGACGAACGACGGTCGTCTAACGAGATGAGCGTCATTCTCAATTAAGCTCGCCAGGTAATTTAGCCAAGTTTTTCGGAGTGACTATAGTCCGTATTAAAGTCCGATAATTAATTACGCGCCGTGCACGCAGACAAGTAAGAATAGCAAAGTCAGCACGCGGCATCCGTACAAACGGAGAGATTTCCACTAACCGGCGCGGATTAATATTTGATCAACGAGATCTAATCGCGGAATTCTGCATCTGCAACGCGCGCGCGAACCTATTATTAAAATACGAAAATTATTTATGCACGCCGACTAGCAATTAATTTGTATCGGCGCGAGAATATCGAACGCGGGTGAAATTCTGTTTCGCTTGTGTACGAAAATACCAATTGATCCAATAAGACAAATCGAATATCGCGTATTATTATTTTCATTATTTTTAATTATTAATCAATTTCTCTTGAGTCGGATGGAGGACGAGCGTGTCCGATTTTTAGATAATGTCACTAAAAAAATAGTAGACGGGGAAAAAAAATTTGTCAGAGAGCTAATTTGAAAAGTAAGAACAGGCGAGAATGACGATATCGACCGCGCGGTTTTAATTAGCGCCATGTTATTTCGGATTTTCTACTGTGATTATTACAGTCTGATGGAGCGTGTATTTCTGAATCCGGAGCAAAATAAGCCCCCTTCCTGGCACAAGACAGCTTTTCCCACGCGAGTCACTCGCACGCAAACGATCGATACGCGCTGCACCCGGTTGCGCCAAAACATGCGTGTTTAGCGCCGAGGCTCTTTCTAAGAGCACCTGCCAAATCGTACTAGTTTCCACTCTCGTTCGTTCCTTGGCTCCATTTGCCAGCTTGAGTTCGGGGCTGGGTCAAGTGATCCGGCCACTTGAGACTGCGTCCGCGGCGCCGACAGCTAAGCTAGCTACCGAGGAATTGGACCAAAAATATTTCTCGAGCCCCGAAACAGTCGGCAAAAAGTACCCCGTACGTTCCCGATGCGACCAATTTAATCCGCGGGTATAATTCAGCTCGATACAAATGAAATTCTCTCTCTTCCTCTCTCTCCTTCTCTCTCTCTCTCCCTCCAATAATCGGGTTTTTTTTTCTTTTTTTTTTTCTCTTTGATAATCGAAAGAAGGAACATTAACACAAAAGGCTAACCTGATATTCGAACGATCAGATCGACAAACGATAACGCTCCGTTAGTGGACGCTAAGCCGGGGAGCAAATGCTCGGGGCTTTGATGAGAAAAAGACGACGAGGGGGGCTCATCTCGACGTGATGGCGGGACTCGTCGTTTTTGCGAACTCCGAGGAAACCGATTTCCCGAACATTGCGCAAGCAGTCGCCTCCTTAGGCGCGATTTCCTGGAAAAGTAATTTCCCGTAGGAAATCCTCCCGACTCACCTCGAGTCGAATAACAGTGGCTGAAAGAATCTCCGCCAGTCTGGAAGGACCTCTTGGCCATCCTGTCTAAAGGAACCTGCCAGCACTCTTGAGTAATACCGTTGAAAGGAGATTATCCACTTCGTGTATTTACCTCGAAACCCTCCTACCTTACCTACTACTCCTTGAATTTACTGGAAAATTATCAACAATGCGGCGAGAATTATCGACGGCCACCGAAACAACGGGATCAACTCTGAGAAAATAAAATAAAGAAAATACTGCGATACGAATGTCTCAAACGTTTTCAACGGGGAACATTCCATCTACTCGCTGTGGTGTCGTAATTCTTTTCGTAATACGTAAGTTGTGGTGACAATAAATACCGATACGTATTCATCAATCACAGATTCGCGACAGATAAAATAAATATTTGGCATATTGTATAATATTCGGAATATAAAGAACTCGTATACGTAAACCAATTAATTGGTCCGCCAGGAAATGCGTTGTGCAAAAAAAAAATGTTCCCGGAGATTTCTCTCGCGGCACAAAGTAAGACAAGCGGGTGGGACAAATTAGCATCGCGATAAAGCGGCAAAAATTAGATCTCTACATCTCGTTCTTTAGATAGGGATAATTCAAACAAAGCATTAATGTAAAGCATTATAAACTTGACGAAAGGAAGGGAAAAGGGAAAAGAGACCCGTTGAATCGCGCCGTGCGCCGGAAAGGAAAATTCGCTTTGTGATTTTAGGAAAATAAATGCCTCGATCGTATTTCCGAAAAGGACGTTATCGCCGTCATTATGAAGGTACTTCTGCAAATTGGAAGTGCACCTCCGGTATCGAAGCCCCTGTGACCATCGACGATCGATATTGCCTCATTAATTAAAAGTCGTAAGTGGAGGCGGAACGTGGGGTTAGGTACCGCCGCCGTTGCCTACTCGAACGTTTAATAAGCTCGGAGAATTCCGGAGGGAGATGCTAAAAAGGCGGCTACGAGGACGACGTCGTTGTCCTCCTTCCGTGCGAGAGAAGAAAGCTCGGCCCTAATAAAATTAAAGAGCCGCGCGCGGGAAACTTTAGGAACGCAGCTCCCTTAAACGGGCATTAAAGGGCTAAAATATTTGTACGCGTGAAAAGAATTAAAGTTGCGAGGAATCGGACGGTTGTTCCGTGCCAAACGGCTGACTATTCCACCGTTGATCTCGCCGACTCCTTCGGATAAATTTCCCTTCGTCGTATCGTGACGAATAATTAATACAACGTGTGCCGCGAATATAAAAATACATATACGTAAAATTAGATTTTATTTCAATTAATTATGTTAAATAGTTTCCAATTATCAAAAAAAAAAAAAAAAATATTTAATTGTCTGAATTACTGAACGGGCTTCTCTTTAATTTATTTTCGATACTCGACAGTTTTTCGCAATAAATAACCGTCCTGTTTTTAAAAAAGAATTTTAATATAATGCCGAATTTTTATTCAGCTAGTAAGCGTTCGCTGTCAATCTTTTATAATAAGCATGTTTCTGTTTTCGTGAACGAGCGATCTGCACGGGGTATTAAAATTATTCTCCGCGCACGTTTCGTTACAAGTAATGTCGCAATTAAATAATTCTTTCCGCCCGGCTGGAAGACAACAAGCTCTCGAGGTAAAAACGCAATAAAAACCGCCGCGGTTCGGAATTTTTTAATTACGCGGGGAAGAGAGTGCCCAGAAGAAATTTCTTGATTCTCCCCCTACGTTAGAGTCGCTTTGGTGCCGTCCTCGAAAACTCCTTTGAAGAGTTCTAAATATTTAAACCCTCGGTTGACCGACCGCGCACAGACGATACCCGACGATGTATCCTTATTTTTGCGCCGTAGCTGTCTAAAGTAATCGTTTTCGGGAAATTAAAGCCGCGAATATAAACGACGATCTCTTCAGGGTGTAAAGAAACGTATTTTAAGAGGAAGGAGATCAAGTTTCTTTTCCACCCGGCAATGAGAGACATACGGGAGATATTTTTATTTAATTCTACCTCAATAAATTTTAATTCATCAGGTTTAAACGTATTTATACGAAAGGGTAAAAGAACCCGAGTGGGAAATTTAGCCTAATCGTTATCCAATGACCAGCCGTCCAATCCGTGGTTTATCTTTGTCTAACGAAACTGTCCAGCACTGAGCCAGAAATGTAACTCCCAAAACGTCTAGGTATTATATTAAATAATTATTACTGTTTAATATCAAGCGGGAAAAGTTAGATATCGACTGCCAGCTGATGTAAGCACGCACGTGCTCGCGTTGACCGCGACGGTCCAGCGGCTCGGCGCGATGGAGTCGAGCGCGCGTTGACATAGATCATCACGCGCAGTAGACTAGTCCTAGCTGTTTACTATCTGAGAAATATACCTAATCTGCGCGATCTAGCCACCAGCTGTTAAATCTAAATTACGACGACAAATTAATTTCCACTCGGATGTCCATTAAAATATAAATAAATATATCTCAATATTTTAAAAAGTAATTTTGAATTATTTAAAAAAATTATAAAAATCGAATTAAATTAATATTTTTAATATACTTCAGCGAGCGTGATAAAAAATCGTCCGAGCGATAATAAAGCTAGGAAGAAAAGAAAATATCGGCTCCATAGAGATTTAAGAGCGAGGACGTCGACTCGATCTTGATTCTTTTCGATACAAGGGACGTTATTATAGATCTCGCGTTTTATCGCACCTCCTCATCTTTGCCTTTTTATTTTTTACTTTTTATTTTTCGTTTCGATAAAGGCGGAAATAAAACTCTATATTTCTAGTATATGAAATCACGTTTGTGGATCGCCTTATATTTTACTTGCTTTATCGGGAAATATGTCCCCGCTTTTGGCAGGGTGCTCGTTTCCGACGTTGCTTGTTACAGGGGAGTGAGTTCAAAAATGTTTATCGAGCTACCATGTGTCGAGGGCTACGAAGGGGGCGGAGGTGAATGAAGGGAGAGTTGTGTAGGGGTAGTTTTAATCGGTAGCGAGTAATCGAGGCTGATTCGACGCGAGGTAAATTCGTCAGATGAAAGTAAATCGTGGAAAGGGAAAGCGAAAAGGGTTGCGCAGGGCAACAGTGGCGTAACGGCTGATACCGCGAATTCCATACCCGTTTATAATTATCGCAGAGGGATAATACTTGGTCCAGGCTAATTCTTCGTTAATTCTGCCCTTTTTGTCAATAATGATTCGATGATATCCGGCTGATCGTGTTCACGTCGTTTGAAATGCGACGTCTAGGATTTTAATGATCTGTTGAGATTAATGACGAGATATTTTTTTTTCTCGATGATACCTCTCGTTAAAGCTTCGCAGTTTCGCAAATCGCGGTGGAGACTTGGCAAATTCCGAGTTTCTCGTTATTTCGCTACTAATTGCGTTTAAGCGAAATAAGAGTGGCAGTCAGTAAGCGAAAATGCGGACGACGGACGCGGAATGATAGACTGCGCTCGCTGGGAGTGTCGCCGAAGTCGACGTAGCCGAGGGGCGCGTGCGATAGAAAACGGTGGGGAAAAAAAAAGAACGGGAGAAGAGAACGAATTCGTCGTCGGAACGACGACGAGCGAGATCGTCGGGCGGGCTCCGCCGTTGATCCGCGATTATAAGCTCGGTTAACCCGCGGCTCGGAAAAATATCAAAATGTCCGAATGGCAAATCACCCGTCATTGCGAAATTATCGCGAATATCCCGCACGCAGACATGCGAGTAAAACGGACATCGAGAGACGATCGTAAATATTTTAGCGACGTATCGGGTCGCATAAAGTGGCCCTTTTTCCCTCCTCCTTCCCACCCCCTCTGAACATCGCTCCTTGTCAATATGTCAATAATCCCCGCGGCCCGTCACGTCGATTAAGTTTTAAATATCGTTTTCATTTCGAAATGCCCGGCGCCAATTGCCGCTGCCGATTCTACAAATTATCGCAACGGGGGTTGTTAACTCGGTTGACGCGTTATTAAGAAAGGTTTCGACGCGGATAATGAGGATAGCACGCGGCCGCCGACGGCGGCGCAATTAAGTTCGATCGGGAGGTGGGGTGAGAGGGGTCGCCGGTGGTGAGACCCCGTGGGAGGTAAAGTAACCGCAATTCGTTCGTCGACTTTCATCGGGCCGGCAGATATTTCCTATTACTGTCCGAGGTGAGAAGTTCCCGGGAATGGAAACGCGCAACTTCGCGCTCGGATAAACGTCAAGAAGTTTAATAAGCCCGACGGTGAGAGGGAGAGGGAACGGTGGAGCGCGCCGAGACCTCGCGTCGTGACCTAAGAGGTTCGATCGCCGATGCGGTTGTTTACGATCGAACACGCGGAAGCAATTAACGATAGCCCGTGATTTGATTACGAAGTTCTGAGACCCGGGGAAGTCTCTCCGTCGGGCTCCCGTCGATCCCGCGGCCAACTCCCGTTTCTCGTTGCCTAGCGCGAGGCCAAATGATTCAATTTCACCGCGCCAGATCCGCCCCGGACATTAATTGAATGATCGAACTTTCCGACAGGAATCGAGCGCCCGGCTCTTGCGAGCGACAGACCGAAAATAAAATTTCGTCGTCATCACGTCTCCAACGTACGCCGTTAAAGTAATTTACAGACCGACGACGCGACTGACGATACAAAATAGCGGCGAAAGGTCTCGTAATTTATGATGAATTTTAATAGAAGTTTAAAAGCCACGTATTTTTTTTCTTTTTTTTTTTTTTATTTTTTTCTTTCCTTTTTTTTGCAAAAGGAAGGGGAAAAGAAATAAAGAACGAGGTGCCGCTTCCCGGACTTGCCAATGAATGAATCTACATGCGCGCCTTTGTACGAACTTTTCTAAGGTGTACTTAGCATGTGCGCTAAAATGTACGATTTAAATGCACTCTCGTGCATTTTCTTTTCACGGAGCTTTTCTTCTCGGTGCTATATTGTCTGCCTTTTACTCGAGGTAAACGAGCCGCCAACGAATGAAAATTAAGCGGGTTTTTTTTTTTTGACAAACCCGTCCCGACGGAACGCGCCTCATAAACTTCTATAAAAATATAAGGCGCAATCTTCCCGTCGTTATCTTTTAATACCTGTCGGATTTAAAATTCTAAAAAGGCATTAATGTTAAAACGCCGTGTAAGTGGTTACGTACAAGTGCAATTTCAATGTTGCTATTTTTCTAATAAGACCTTACGCTAAACATGTTACGCTCATTATGATTGTCAGGTGAATTAATACGTCAAAGCTTTCGCATCTCGTTGCAACAGTTTCCGAGAATAACACCGCGTCTGCACAAATCCCTCGGGCGTCACACATCCCGCAAGCACACCATCCCCACGAAACGTTAAGCTCTAATAAGAGAGAAGTGTATTTCGAGGCTGCGAATCGTGACAGCTATGTCGAGACGAGGGCCGCGGAAAGACGGTCTGGAGAGAAATTCGTCCGAACTTACTCGCGGCGAATCCGGTAAGGCGAAATATCGCGCGTCATAACGTTCACGCAATACGCGCAAAACCCCAGAGCGCGTCCAGAAAAATTGCACCGACGACGAGTTCCGTGGAGGATTTCATCTCGGTCGCGAACGAACCAGCGAGTTGTAATACGACACCACCGTTTCGATCCGACTTAAAAGTGCAAGCTTAAGATTTTTTTTTTTTTTTTTTAACGAGTCGAGCTCCGTCATTAACTTTTACGTGAGGTATTAAAATCAACATACGCTTGGTGACAATAAAGATCTCAATGCTTTCCGACAACCTAATTCTCGGATATTATTAGCTGATGCTTAGAATATTTTCTTCGGTGTCTTCTTTCAAAGACTATCACCGCAGAAAAAGAGCGAGAGAGAGAGAAAGAGAGAAGAAAATGATAAATGCTTGCGCCGTATTATATTTCATTAAAGATACGTGTTTGCTGATTAATCCGTTAGGAAAGCACAGGCCACCATGTACGTAAGGGGAGAAAACTTATGATACGCTAGCATTCCGCAGTTCAACGAACTCGAATACCGGTGAGCAAGTAATGTCAAGAATGCAACGCAAAATTTCTTAGCGCACAAGCACAAATTTCGTACCGGCAATACAACACCGTCTTCTTTTAATTAAACGCCTGCGATTAAAACAACCTAAATGCATTAAAGCTAAAATGGTACCGCGCGCTTCCGCGAGCTATAAAATTTCACTCGACTCGTCATTTTGTTCCTTAATTTTTTTATTCATAAAATAAAAAATGTAGACAATCTCAATCGCTCGAGCACGCAATTTATACTTTTCGCTTGTACACCGAGAATTTTAAGACAGCTTCACAAGTAATCAATTAAAACGTTTGAATAAAAATAGGTTTTTTATTTATTTTATTTTTTAATCCGAGTTTTCGATCGCTCTTTTTCTCCTCTCTGCCACTCTTTGTTTTCCTCGCCTTGGAATACTTGGGCCTCATCTTCTGGCAAAGTGCAGTCGGATAAACTGCATCGCTGTTCAGTCGCACGTGTCTCCCGCGTCCGACCTCGACACTTTGTTCGCCGAGGCGGATTATTCTCGACGGTTCGAGCCGCTTCCCTTTCGAAGTGCGTTCGACCGTTTCGGACGGCGAGCGCGCACGTGAAAGCCACCACAATTCCCTTCGATAAACAGCAAACGCGCACAAATGTCCGTCCCTACGCTCTCGCCCGCTCCTCCGCGCGCGCCCTTAGTTTTCATCAATCTGAAGGTACTCTCGGCGAAACGTTTGCGGCGCTCGAGAGTGCTATCGTTCGCTATCGTTCGCTATCGTTCTCGCCACTGGGCAAGATAAAAGGGCAAACACGGGGAGAGTGAAGTGCCGACGAATCCATCTTGCGCGCGTTTATTTCGCACGATAAAACGCGAACTCTTCGTTAAAAGTGAACATCTTATTACACGGACTGGTAGTAAAAAGAAAAGGGGAAAAAAAGAAGGAAAAGTATTGAATTTGTTATTTGAGAATCATTGACGCATCTTCTTCCGGCTATTTTTTCGCGTAACATAATAGTGTAATCAAATTAAAGAGAAGAACAATTTTTTTTTTTAATGCGAGCGGGACGACAAATCGATGTCGCAAATTGAAATAAAAACGGTGCATTCTCTCGTCATCTCCTGCATAAAACATGCTTTTGCATTTACCAGCGTATCCACTACTGTCTCCGATTGCATATGCATGTAGTTACGCGCGCGTGTGTAAAAAAAAAAAAAAAAAGAAAAAATTTCCAAGTGCACGGCTTCGCCCAGTGTAAAATCCTGGGCAAACAGTCGCGCAAGTACCGCGGAAAAGTCCGACGCGTGTAAAAGACATTACCCGGGCATTCGCGGTGACGACGAGGAGTGAGGAGTTAATTTCGCGAAAACGCATTAAACGCGCGACGACGAGGGGCAGAAGGTAGCGAGACCGAGGGCCAAGGAACGCAATAAAGGCACTCGACATTGCGGGCGCAATGGAATAAAGGGTACGGGGAGGGGGAGGGGGGGAAAGGAGGGGAAAAGGAGGGTACGCACACCGACAAGAAGCACGCGGCGATATTATCCTTCGCTTCCGTGTTGCGTTTGAGTACCGCGTACCGAGGGGAGGTTTTTCCTCTCCTGTCTCTGTCTCTCTTCGCGTATATTACCGGCAAAAATTGTCACTGACCCGTCCAACTGGGATTCCGCGGTTCGCTGCACCACGCCCGTGGCAAAGCACTCGACCACGCGGCATCGATGCCCGCGTGTGCGTTCACCGATGCACGCGCGTGCGAATATCCGATCGCGACGTCGTATTGCGCGCGTTTACGCATAGGCAACGGTTCACCCCGAGCCACCCCGGCATTCGGTATTTGGAGCTTTAAAGAACCACAGACCACTGTTTTAATCGATAATAAACCACGTTTTAATAGACGTCTGACGCGTGACGATGGAACGCCCGTCGTTCTCCGTTCCCATTAATTTTCTGGGCATTTAAAGTCCTGCAAACGACGTCTTTATTGAATTTCACGAGGATATTGCAAATTCTTGCTTTTAATATTGTAAGTACATCAGTAATAAGAATAATAGCATCGGAAGATACCTGAGAGGCATAGTAATTAAAAAGACAAGCTTGTCTTATTTACGAAAAACAGTTGCGCGAGTCATTAAATAAAATTATTAAATTATACTTTTTAAAAGTATTAAGAAAAAAAAAAAAACAAAAGAAGTATACGACGAATGAGTTACGATTTATCGTAAGACAATTTCTTTTGCGAGATGCAGGGAACCCGCTCGTTTCGCTAGAATTTCGCGGATGAGAAACCCAACTGTGCGTGTACCCCCCCAGTCGAATGTCACATTTGCGAGCTCGATGAATCTTGCATGAGCCTGCGTAGATATGCATAAATATGCGTATCGCTGTGTACCTAATGGCCCAAGTCTACGGCGGTGTATTACAAGATTCGATTACTTAGTAGTTAGCGGTAAATAGACAAGGGTTGATCCCGATCCTCACCGTCAAGTCTACTCGCGCGGAATCGATTATTTACGAAGGGTATTCCGCAGACGTCGTTGCAACCTCCTCGATCTTCTAGTTTGACAATCGTCCATCTCGATTGCGCTTAGAATGCCTCTTTAAAACGAACCGAGTCGCCGTTCCCTTCTTCGAGATACGCGTTCCACGCCCTGAAATTTTCGAGTTTCAATCTTTCCTTTTTTTTTATTTTTTATTCTTTTTTTTTTCCCCACATCGTTACGTGTAGCGTCGAGCGAGGGAAGAAGTCGGTTCTCGTTCGGTTCTTTTGCGCACGGCGCCGTCGAGGAGTGTCCTCGAGGCGACTGAAATCTGCCTGCTCTTTCTTCAACGCGGCGGGCGGGCAGGTAAAAAGGATATGCCGGAAGCCGCGACGGGAAAGGGGAGGAAAAGTCGCTGTCGAAAAATCAAGGTACGGGTAAGCGCGCCGCGACGTTCGCAATTTCCTGATCGAGGGGAGGAAAACGCGCCGCGCTGACGGAGCCGCGTCTGCCTTGTCTGCTCGCCCGGGCTTGCTTGCTCGCCTGCCTTAAACAGCCACGCCTCGATTCGCGTGTCACAAAGAGCGTATCCGCGCACCGTGGCCCCTTAAGGCGGCGGAAAAGTTGGACGAGGTAGCGCGGGAGTAAAGGAGGTTGAGTGCGAGCGAGGATGAGAGCGAGGAAACGGAGTGAACGAATAAGCGAGGCGAGCGCGAGAAAGTAAAGGCCCATTTAGACAATACGATCTTTACAGATTCCACGACTCGCTTCTCTCTAATTTTTTTTTTTTTTTTTTTTTTTCTCTCGTTTTTCTTTTCTTAAACTCTTTTCAAAATGCGAAAGCCGAGCTGAAATCAATGCGATCATTTCCATAACATAGGAAGCTACGAGCCGCATTTATACCTTTCGAAATTTCGCTCCGTTAAGTGAGTAGCTTTCATATAAAGGTAGCCCGAGCGTCACTTTTAATTATCTTGCAGGATTAAAATATCGGTGCTAGTAACGACGCGGAATTATATTTGATTTTTAATTCCTTTCGTTTGGATAAATCTCTTATTTTATTGAAATAAAATGCGCGCTGCAAAAAAAAAAAAAAAAGATGTGCAGAATGTGATTGGAAATATCCCGATTAAATGTATTTCATATTCCGCGTCGGCGGTGTATCTCGATACGCGGGACGCTGCGACCGATTAAATGCATCGCCGCAGAAAAGTTGCATTTTATTTCGCGTCTTGTTTCTGTATCGATATTATACCGCAGCATAATTAGCGTGTACATATAAACTTATTTAACGATCCCAAAAAAAAAAAAAAAGAAAAAAAAATCTCTACAGAGACAAAACGCTCGGCCGCGCTGAAAATTCGCTCGTAACATTATCGGATAATAATTAGCAGTTCAACAAAATTATCTCGTTACCGTATATCGTCCTAAAAATCGGTAAATTTTTCTATGTCACGCGCTGGTTGCTCTCACACGGCAGCCTTCGATAGTCGTTAGGTCTGAACGGACCTTAAGTCGACGCGGCAGCTGAAAGGGCGAAGGTGCACGATGGGGGAGGACGGGGGGATCACAGGGGGAGGGAGGGTGGAGAGGCGGGGAGGAGTACGCGAAGGTAGTGCACACGGTTGATTGCTAGCGTATACCACGACGTGGCTCGTGATATCGCGCGGCACAGGAAGGTTCAAAGTGCCGTGGGGCACGCCGGGCGGAAGAAAGGGAGAAGAATACGAGCGGGGTACCCGGGGTTCGCGGTGACGTAGCCGGACGAGGGGGTGAGAACCGAAGCACAAACCGGCCCAGGTCGCGATGATTCTCCGATATCACGTATTACGTATCACGGCTTCGATACATGCCTGCGCGCGCGGGCGGGTGTGTACGTGTGTTTAACCGCGTGTACGTGGCACCCTTACAGACACGAGGAGAGACAGCCGCAACATACTCCGCTCTGAGTATTTTCTTTTTTCTCTCTTTTTTTTTTTCCTTTTTTTTCTCTCTTTCTTTTCTTCTTCGGGTCCTTTGCCTCCTCTCCTCGTCCTCCCGTTCTCCTTTCTCTTTCTCTCTCTCTCTCTCTCCCCCCGAGTCCTCCCTCCACCCACCACTGCGGAAGGTCGGCTCGTCTTCTTTTTGCCGCGGTAGGGAACTCGAGTCTCTCTCGTGCATACCCGAGAGGCAGATCGTTTGCAACGCGTACTTAAATACAGACACGAGGTGCACACTCTGCTCTTTCGAGTGTATTGCATACGGTGGCCGGTCTTAAAGATGCGGTAAAAGACCGTCATGGAGTAACGACCCCTCTCTCCCTCTCTCTCTTTTTCTTTTATTGACTGTAACGACACTGGCTGTGCAATCGAGCCACGGCAACCGCTATCTTATTACTCGTTTGCCATTTGGCTGACGATGCAATATACGTATAACTGAGCTCCGATAGCAAGAAATGTAGAGAGAAATGTTAATTGTTCGATTTTATACAAGCACGGAGTTGAATTGATTATTTTAGAAATGTTGAGACTTTAAAAATTGGTGTTGTACGATATAAATATATTTGCCGGGGTAGAACTTTGTTATAAGTGTATTAACATTAGAGGAAATCGATCTTTGATATTTTTAGTCTACGTCCTGTAGTCTTTTCAGAAACTCACGTCATTAATAAGGGGAGAGTTAAGATTAAAATTAGAATCCCGTATATACAATAAAACATTATACGTATAGATTATCCTCTCACTTGTCCGACAAAATATGCGAGTTTTCTTTTTTTACACTCTACGGCTGCGAACTTTATTAGTACTCGAATAAAAAAAAAAAAAGGCCCGTATTTTATTTTTAAAACGGATCTCCCAGTTTATGCATTTCGCTGAAAAGATACGTCGATGAAAGCAAACACCGATGCGCTTTTCCGGTAAAACCGTAGCTTTTCCGCGGGCGAAATTTTCAGATAAAACGCGTAATAAAATCGCGCGGTCGATGATAATATAATTGCGCGATTAGATATCAACCCCGAGTAATTAGAGTCGCCGAGAATGCACGAACCAACGACTACGTTATCGGATACGCGCGCCGTCGTGTACTGGATACGCGGTATTCCCCCGTCTCGCTCGTGTTATCGCGCGCGATACCGTTAGCGCATCCACTTTGTCGGGAAGCGTATTTCATAACACCGCGGTGGCGGATGGGCGACGTCTTTCCGACGTCGCATTAACGTAGCGCCGTCGCGCTTTTCCTACTTGAAAGCGCCAACCGGGCGTTATCGTATCGCTCGTTGTCGCCGCGGTGAGATAACACCCGCGCAAATTGCGCCGGCGTAGGGTCGGCGATCTCGCGGCGATACGTATCGCCTTTGAATCGCGCCTCTCGTCTGCATCCTTCCTCGCATTGGGAATAACCGGCAGGACGCGACACCGGGACGAGCACGGGCAAGAGCGATACTCGTGGATACGTCGGGATCGACAGCTGGTTTCGATATCGCGTGTCCCGCGTGGCCTGCGCCACCCACCTCTATCCCTCTCTATGCGCTACGCACGTTGCCCCCGTCGCGTTTCGCTCTCCAGGCCGGTCTGGACGCCGACACCTGGTCACTTCCTGACATATGGAGCTCGCTCGCCCGCCCGCGTTTGGTCCCATCATCCGCCGGGAATCACTTCCTCCCGCGATTAATCTGATAAATTGCCCGCACGGTCCAGTCAAAACCGCCTGACTCCCAGCAATTCCGTAATTGATTGCCCGTCGGATCGGCCGGCGCGTGGACCGCTTTTGATTGCACTCGCCACCTATTGTACCCCGAGACGGCCGACCGTGGTTCTTAAGATCGATATACCTCGCGCCGCGAGGTAAAACCGGCGTGAAAATCGCGCTCTATTAATTGCCGACGTCCGGCCGTTCGTACCTTCCGGCGTGGCCCGGCTCCGCGGACGAGAACAGCGGTTCGTTTTCCACGTGCTTTGTCTACCGCGCGGAAACATCGGTAGTTTCGAAAGCAAGTTAACGTTGCAACTCCGCCACCCATTCGATATTGATTCACGCGTTATTTATTTCCTCCCCCGTCACTTTTAAACGGCTAGAAAATCACGCAAGCCGGTGTTGCCCGTGCAGTTACTGCCATTAACGCGGACAAAGTCGCGATTCCCGCGCAATTACGAGTAATCCGATTATTTGTCAATCTCGCCGTTAAGCACTTTCACCGGTTAGTCGGTACGCAGTTTAGCCGAATAGCGTCTTCTGAATAATGCATCTCGCCGAGGGCGTTTATCGAGGGCCGAGCGAAGGGGGGAGAGGGGCCCGCTGAAAGTGCATTCGCGATAAAGTAATTTGCAACAGGCTCGTTTATCAACGGGGGCTGCGAAGATAGCGAACGAAGGGGGGAGGGGGAAAGAGGGGCCTAGGGGTCGGGAAGCGGGATCGTAGCCGATCCGTAGATCCGGGTGCGGGTCGCAATCATGTCAGCCTCCCTTTCCCCGTCGCGAAACGTTATGTCGCGTTTTGACACGTAATCATCCGTCACTTTGTCTTCTCTATTTCACTCCGCTTCTCCTCCGACGAATCGCGCGCGCACGTGTGTCGGGAGGTTTGCGCAACGATGCCCCGACCATTATTACACATTAATGTTGACGTACGGGGTAATACTCGCGCGTCGCGCCCGATATTTCGGTAATTAGTCCGCCCCGCTCACCGGCTAATCACAGGAATGCCGTGTACATGCACGGAGGCAACGGGCGTTCGTGTCCGCAATCACGATAATGCAATTCCCCCGCCGTGCGAGTGTATTGTACGTGCGTAAGCGGGTACTCGTCGGACTCGAGATCGCAAATAATAGGTAATAATCTGCGTCTGATCAGCCGGGCATTCTTTCAGCGCACACGCGCGGCGGTGCGTCAAAAAGAGTTATTTTCCGACACCCGTGCTCACCGTTTTCCTCCGCGCGAGCTTCCAGCCTACGTTCAAGGCTCCGATCTGTATAATTTTGCGATTTCGTAATAATAGATTGGAGCCCGTTACACCGCGTAATAACACGTTTTCTCTGAACGCGAGTCGTGTAAGAAATAAAAAAGAAAACCTACTGTTTATCAGTCAGATAATGATCGTTCTTATTGCGACGCTGGAAAATTGCCGTAGCCGTTATCGTTTGTATCGCGCCTGCCTACGATCGAATCGCGTCCTTCGAGTAAGTTGCACGTTGGCGCTTAATCGACACGCTAATAACTACGGCCGATGGTTCTCGATTGGTTTTAAACGGAGGACAACGCCGCCGACTGACGACCGAGTGGGCCGCGAAGGGACCGCGGGTAATAATATTAATAATCATTATAATCGATACCCCAGACTCGATCACGTTCCTGGCCTTAATTGATTATAAATTAACTGGCGTTAACCGTCCTTTAACGACGGTTAAAATTGTTAATTAAACTTGGTGAAATCGGCCCTTACGCGGATTTAATTGCGCTCGCGTTTCGGCGGGAGCTGTGCGCGAACACGCGCGATTAGTAAAACAGCAGGGTACTTTTTTTGTTCTTTTTTTTTTTTTTTTATCGAGTCTGCTAATGACTCGCGTGCAGAAATGCGCGGCATGCAAAATAATGCGAATAGGAGAACAACACTGGAGTCTCGCTCGAAACGCGCGGAAAGTGCGTGCAGTATGTGTACGAACCGGGTAGATTGAAACTCAATTATTGGTCGTGTTAACGGGCTTGGCACCGCATCATCCATTATTTTCGGATTTTCCCCGTGTGCGGCTAGGCACATGAATTACGCGCCTGGGAGTTCATCATCAAATATACATATATTATCGCGCCGTGCATTTCGCCCGCGTAGCCGTCATTCTTTAGTATATATACAAAATCTATAGTAATCCCCCTGGGTCCCCTGCGTCTCCCCCGCGACCGGGCGAACACGATATCCGGCGTTAATCGCTTGAGGTTTTGATTCCAACGCTCTCGCGTATCCGCGTCGCGGCGTCATCGTTGATTGCGTTGATCTAATTACGAATTACGTCACCTCCGCAAATAGCACAATTCGCGGCGGCGGTCGAGCGACTCTTTCCGCGTTCTTTCAAGTTCTTCGTGCTTCAAGGAACCCTCTCCTTTTTCTCGCACGATTTTGATCGATCGCGTCGCTTTTCATGCATTACTATACTAGTTGAAAGCTTTGGAAATAAATTTATTTACTTTTTGCGCCTTGCAAGCGGCGGCCAGCGGTAGAACGTCGTGGGGATGCGCTGCGTGACGATCGCGAAGACACAGGGCGCATATCGCGATTTTGCAAAGAGCGCAGTAGAGGGTCACCGCTTCGCCATTGTGATCGTTGCAAACCGGTGTGCCTTCGGGCCGGGTTCCCTTGTTCCCGCTTGATTGCCAGCTGCCCCTCGGTGGTCCCAGATTGTGGGCTGCCAACGGGCCCCTCTTCGGATGGCAAGACTCCCTGCAGGCGTCGCAGTACAAAACCTGAAAGAAAATAGTCCCGGGCATATTGCAGAGAAATATTAACACGCGGAAATTAAACTGCGCCCGTCTTGTATTAATTAGAGGTAAATTAATTTCAGAAATCGTGACTTTCCACCCGGCAAGCAATTTTTGGCGATATTGCACGGTGCCATCGGAATATTCCTCGTTCGCTCTCGGTGCTTCCTTCTCGGAAATAATATCATTTCGATTATCGATAGCGGAGGTATTGTCGTCGCGCGGAAATGTTGCCAGCAACGAATGAAATTGCAGGGCGCCGTCGATTCTCTCTTTCTTTTTTTTCTTTTTTTTTTTCGTTTTTTCCCTCCCATTTTTTTTTTTTTTTTTTGCGCAACGAGGAACGACCGGCGCGGACTGTAAAATCACAGAAAAAAATATCCGCCACTTGTCTCGCAACGCGGTGTACCGGAGGGACCACCACGAGAGGGCTGAAAATGAAATTTAACACTTCGGAGGAAAGCGAGCAAGAGACGAGACGGGGGAGAGGAGCGTGCGATTGGCGTACGTTGTCGCGCAACGAGATATTTCATGCGACGCGAAACTCTGAAGCGTCGGTAACTCGATCTTTTCAAACAGAACGCCGAACAATATAAAATCGCTCTCTTTGTCGAGGTGTGAATGCAACGTGGTGACGATTTGCGCGTATACATGTCGCGCAAACACTTCGCACGAGCCAAAACTGACAATCGTCAGAAAAAAAAAAAAATAACCGTTGATTGAAATTAAGAAAATTTATTCCAGCCACATTATAATAATACAACCAAAAATTTACAATAACAGCGCAATCAAAAATTTGCAAAAAAGAAAAAAAAAAATATATATGTACAAAAATACAAAAAATAGTACGCTTGATTTAACGCTAGATACATTGGAGCACGGTGTTTGTCAAACAACGATATATTTTACCGTTTTCTAGCCAGAGGCGCTAAATACGAGATATCTCTTGTAGTAATAACAATTGTGATATTCGAAAAGTGTGCTCGATGCGATATTAACACCAGCTCCCGTCTGTTTGCTCGGGAATTAAGTGAACAAATTCGTTGCACCCCGTTCGAAAAAGGGGTCCTTTCGCATTTGACTTGAACCATTCCAAATTTCCTATCTCTCGAGCACGACACGCCCATGACGTTCGATATTAATACCGATAAAGATATAGAAGGCGGCTCTTGTAACCGAGAGCGGGCTCTAGTGTGCTTATAACGCGAAGAGAAAAGTTATGAAGTGGACTTCGAGGAAGAACGAGGGGGAGTTAACGAGCCTCTAGATGAGGAAAGCACACAAGAGAAATAAACACGGTTGATGCCGCGGTCGTTAAGAATGGTAGCCTTGAGAACTTTTGCCGATCTTTGCCGGCGCGATGGAAGTTCTCGCGGGGAATATGATCGAATCGAAGCTTCGGGATAGAAATACCGAAAAGAAAGAGGAAAAAAAAATTACAAAAGACGGATTAGACATTGCCGGAGGAAAATAACGTTATTCGGTAAAAACGGTACGAACCGTATCGAACGATCGTTACGAGATAGAACGCGCTAAAATGTTAAATTTATAAAAAAATGATTGTCGTACGAAATATTTACTTTCGCTTCGTCCCTTTGATTTTAATTAAAAATATCGGTTTGTTAAATTTCGACAATACTTTAGCGACGTTTTCAGGGTAGACCGGCTTTCACGGATATATATTTTTAAGCAAAGCCGATGAGTGTCTCGGAAACTTTTTCCTTTCTTTGACCGAGGAGAGGAAAGCTTTCTGCAGAGCCGAAAGCGGAAAAATGAAAATAATGAAAAGCTCGCACGGATATTACACTGCGTGATCTTTTGTTTAGTTTCTTTTACAAGGTACAGATATTTCTATACATGTTTGCAGACCAAGTGGAAGAAACGTAGAAACGTAAAAAGGAGAGATTAACAAGCGTGCGGGAAGGGCGAAAATTATTATTTTAATTACAAATCAAAGTCGTATCGAATTGTGAATTAAAAAACAGGAGGGGAGGCAGACTATTCAATTACTCCAAACTTCTCTTTTAATTTTATCAAACTTGGAGGAGCTGCTTAACTTAAAAGTATAAACAGAACTTGTTGCAAGAAAATGTAGCATCAAACATCTCTCTAAAAAAAAAATGTTTAGGGAAAGCAAATCATAATTACAACATACCGCTGAAAATAAAATGAAACGCAGTGAAATGTCGGGATTAACGAGTTTTAATAGAATTTTTGCTTAGAGCATAACTTTATTCAGCCACCCCCCGCGAAGTTCTCGATTCTGATTAAACAGGCGCGCGGTGCTTGCAAACAAAGGTTTAGATCAATATTAACGTGCCAACAATTCCGACTACTCCCAGCGATCTTAATTCAAACGACTATTTAATCAGAAATTTCCCGATTCTACGCGCTACAGATTTTATTCGATCGCCTGGTCCGTAAGCTGTTTTATTCGAGCCCGGCTCAGCCGCGTGAACGTTTAATCTCGCGCGTTCGGTAGGAAAGTGACGTTTCTTATGAAATAAGTAAACGAATCGATCTCGAAGGCATTCGCCGCTTATCAAATTTCAGGTGGCGATTAGCGCTAACCTCGCACTGTTCGCACGCGACGGTCGCGTCGCGCGGCTCTCCCTCGCACATCTGGCACTGCAGCCGCGAGTTTCGTGACTCCTGATACTTGTCGACGATGTGTTGCATGGCGCGGTATTTCGGCAGGTTGTGGGCACCGCCCTCGTCGAAGTAGACGGTCTTCTGGCATACCGGGCAGGATAGGCAGAGAGTGCCGCCGGACGGCGGAAAGCCGCCGTTCCCCGGGGTGCCGACGTAGCTGCCCGGCCGCGAGCTGGTCGACGTGCTGCTGCATACCACGCCGGAATCAGTTTCCGATAGAATCGAGAGTTTGTCGGCTTCCTGATCGGAGCCGGGCGCGTTCGCGGAGTCGGCGGTCGACTCCGGCGGCGAGTCCGGCGGCGCTTGAAGATTCACCGCGCATCCTAAGCACAGCGTGTGCCAGCAGGGCAGCAGCACAGGCTCCGCGAACAGCTCCTTGCAGCAGGGACACCGTAGCTCGTCCTCCATCGCGGATGCGCCGGTGGTGCGTCGTCTGCCGATCGTCCTGGACCCCGCGGCCGATTCCTCGTGTATCTTTTCGAGCCGCGGCAACTCGGGCCGCCTCTGCGTCCGGGTCTGCAGGATTCCTTGAGAATGCCGCTGGCACGACGTGGCGATTGCCGGCGTCGAGATCGGCCGAGACTCGAGCGCGTCGGAATAGATAGAAAATAATCTGGATCCGTCGGCGGGTTTTCTCGCTAGTTTTCCGGGGGTCCACCGGGTACGGTTACTCGGAGATCACTCGGAGAGGCAATCGGTCGGTAAACGTTTTCTCCCAATCCGCTTTCGAAGGTTGTTCACGTCGAACGCGACGGAAAGGTGGTCCTGTAGATCCTCCGAAAACGGTCGGTCGTAGATCAATCGAGGGCCTTTGTTCTCAGTCCACCTAACGCGCCGTAGAAAAAAATCACTTTCTCGGTAGTACAATTATATGTAATTACCATTAGATCGATCTCAACTCACGAACGTCGCACTCGGGCCTCTTTGTTTCATCATCGGCGCACCATCACACACGGAATTAACGAAACCGGCCGCTGGCCTCGTTCGGCTCTCACAATAATCCCCGCTGCACGTGGGACACGCGCGACGGCTACCGCGCGTATACGTCGATTCACGCCGAAAAGAAAACCCTCGTATCGCTCTCTCACTGTCGTGCCCGTGGACGATGCATCGCGGATCTACCGCCGCGAAATGCACTTCGATAAATTGACGGGCGATAGGCGCGAGAGCTCTTTCACGGGAATTTTCAACGGGTACGTGTCACCTGTCGATCGCGCGCATTGCGGGCTTTTTAAATGCCACCTTTACTCCCGGGGTTTTCTCACGTGCGACGACCGCGAAATCACTGACCGAGTCTGCTTTCGGTCGAATCCACGCGCCGCGCGCGCTAGAGACCCGACGGTTCTGCACACGCGCGACGTGACCGCGCGCTCGCCGTTCCTTGCTCGAGCCAGCCGCTTGCTTGGCAAAGACGGAGCACACGCAGCCTGCGAGCCGTCACCGGGTTGACTGACTCCCGGCACAGAGTCAAAGAACCGTCGCGCACCACGACCACGCACACTCCACCAGGAGCGTGATCGCGCGGGGGAAAACGAGAGAGAGAGGTATCGTACGACGCCGCAAGTATTTCTTTCTTCTTTTTCATCCGCACCTTCGTCTTCGTCTCCGTCTCTTTTCTACCTCTAATACTGCATCCTTCGAATCGTCCGTTTAAACCGAACGTTCCGTACGTTTAACGTAAATCAAAGACCGAATCCACATGGATTTGGTGAAAAAAAAAAAAAAATAGGGAGCTGGAAGGAACGAACGCGCCGTTCCCTTCGAGGCAGCGGTGCCCGTTTCGTTTGATGGGGAGAGATGTTTTAGAAACTTTCGTGTACCTTGAGTATAAATAGCGCGGTTTTAGGACAGTCTATTTTGATAAAATCCACTTTGCCTTCGTTTTCCAACGGGGAGGCCGTTTCCTTTTTAACGCGAGCCTTATTTTCGCGCAACTGTATTATTGTGAAATTACTCGCCATGTGGAACCGGTTTCACGCTCCGAGTGCATATTTCAGGGACGCGCCTACGTGAAGCAGTTATATCGAGGCCATTCGAGAATCAAGCGCGTGGACTTGGTTGAAAATAAATTCACGGATGCTCGAAGGCATTCGCTAATTACGCCCGCGACCGATACCGTAATATATTAATTACATACGTAATTATTTTATACGCGCATTCGCTTTCAGGAGAGGCAAGGCTGCCGCTCGCGCCTCTCGTATCGATCTTTATCTCGCGTACCTTTAAAATATTTCAACATCTAATTAAGAAAAGTTCAAGCTGCTAGTTAACCGTTAGCAAAAGGGGACAGGCGTCTCTCGGCGGAAAGTAGAATGCGACGCGGCTATTTGAATAAAAGTTAAGACGTTCCCGCATCGACGAAAGTATTGCGAGCCTTATCGCGAAGGGACTGGGACTTCCAGCGGGATACGTCCGCGATAACTTATTGCGAACCGCGTAAGTAACTCGGCGACAATACCGTCTCGACGAGAGTATTGCGCTCGGACAATGTGCCAGATAATAAAATAATGAAACAGCCCGGTTTCGCGCGGCGAAGAGAATTCCGGTTCTCCGGTTTCTCCGAGGGGGATTTAAGAGCGCCGGGGATAATGGGGCGGAGGGTTCGGAAAGGGCAGGGGATCCCTGGGATCCTAGATTTTGGCCCGATATAATACCGCGGCCAGGTGCGACACGGTCCCGCGCTCCGCGTTGCACCCGGCGGATTGCTCAAACGCGGGCTTTCCGCCTGAAGCTTCCCGATCCTTTTTAATCAAACCGTCGGACACGCGCAGCTCCGCTCGCGAACGGGTGAACGACCCCGGGGAGGGGGAAGAGCGCGGATAAACTTCCGTGAAATTCAGCCGTAATTTTATATCGCGAAAATGCATATCTGTTCTTCGGTGTACCCCCTTTCCGTTTTTCTACCATCCATCGACTCTCCCCCCCGACGGGCTCTCTCGCGGTCCCGGTTGCGAAGAGCAGAGATAACGAAACTTGCCGCTAATAATCGCGAAACCGCATCACGGATCACACCGCGGCATCGAAATTGTTCACCGGGCGCCGTGCCAGCGCTATTAAACGATCATTTATTTATATCTCCGCTCGGCCACGGCGCGGGCGTACCCGCCTTGAAAATAATGCCTCTCCCAATACTCAGCCGCGCGGATTATAGAGAGGCGAGATTAAGGGCGTTGCTTAGAAAGCGCGCGCGGAGTTGCATTTAGAACGATAAAATATTGATACGTGCGCGAATACAAATAACAGCCGCGCTTGCTCTCTCCTGTCGCGCGTACGGTCCGCAGATTATTCTCCGGATAACTCGCGCGGTATCTATTTTTCTCCGATGAAACCGCTTGATCGTTAATAAGCCTTCACCCTCAGGGTGATCGAAGAGACTTTTTCCTCTACGGCGAGTCGAGCCACTTGCGTAACATTCTATATTATTAAAATAACAAATCAAGTATATTCCTTTTTCTTTTATTCATCGCTGTACAATTTTTTTTACAACGAATCGAGCCTTTCGCTGGAACGTTTTCTTGATCGAGCCGGATGAAACTGGTCTTCAAAATCTGTGCAGAAGTTAGGGATATAATAAAAAAAAGCTCTCCGCGCCATCGTTGAAAGGTTAAAGGTACGAACTGTGCGAGCGACCGTAGTTGAACATAATGCTCGTACCGCGTTATCTCCCACGGAGATATCCCGTTTTCCTTCGTCAAATGATATATTGGTTTACGTCCACCGCGTAACTGCCAATTACTCTTCGACCATTCGACCGTCCGACTTCATTCTAGATCATACATCCTCGTACAACGAGGAACCGAGGAACGTGGACGTGATCATTTATCACTGCAGGAAACTTCGACGAAACAATATCTGCCTTATCGACGTCGTAGTCCTTCGTTTCTTCCTCGATATCATGTGTAGCAAGGAATCGTATATTCTTTTCTCTCTCTTTCTCTCTTCTCTCTTTTCTCTCTCTCTTTTTCTGCTTCTCTCTTTCTCTCTCTGTCTCTCTTTCTCGCTCTCTCTTTCTTTCTCTCTTTCTTTCTCTCTCTCTCTCTTTCTCTCTCTTTTTATGAGGAGAAATACATTTATGCATTTTTATTTTTACTTTTCATGCGTTTCAGTTCATTTTCAGTCCTAATAGAAAAGTTCACGATCGCTGCTTTATCATAAATCTAACCTAACTAAACCTAAACTTTCCGCTAACGATAAAGGTGATCACATCGCCGGTGCTCGAAGGAGTTTCGCGAAGTTAAGTTGCACGGTAACGAAAGGACTTAGTCTACGAATGCATACAATTAAATAAATTATTCTTAGTCCGAATCACGCTTGTTAATTTGCAGATGGTGTCAAATCAAACGCTCGTAAAAATAGCGAGCCTGGGGGGATTCGTATTAGCGGGTACAGGCTACGCTTTTTATTTTCGCATACAACGTGATATCAGAGAGACCGAGACGTTCAAAGATGTGCTTAATACCGTACACGCGCATAAGAAAGCCGTGCCGTATCTCGGGAAGCCCATAAAAATCGGCCGCATCGCTTATGGGGACGGATGCCACACGCGTGAATACGAGGACGCAACGATTACGCAAAATTACAAGTGGTTCAAGATACCACTTACAGGTGAAAACACTAAAGGAACTTTATATTACGAGGTAACGCTGAATCCTAAGCTCGAAAACAAACCGGAGGCATCTAAGATTGAAATTACGTTTGACAATATTCCTGGGAAAACATTTATTATAAGACAATACGAAGTAAATTAAAATAAATTTGTATTAAGAGAAAAATAGATTTTATATTTATATAAAGCTACAAGTTGAAGACAATGATTATTGATTTACATATAAAAATAGTTATTGTTAACGGAACGTTTGTAAAGGCATGTCGGTGATATCTTTGGGTACTTTCAAGCCGCGTCGTGTGTAGCCCAGAGCTGCTTGAATAATGTGTATGGCTGCTTGCACAGTCTTCTTCACGTCTCGCTCGTCGCCGATTTGCGGATTAACTTCCACTATGTCGATAGCACTCAGTCTTTGCGTTCTATGCACCTCCTCCATTAGGTGAATCGCTTCTCTAAGTGACAGTCCTCCACGCACTACACAAATTCATACATATAGATCTATACACAAATTTGTGATAAAAATCGTTTACATGCACTAGTCACATTTTACAAACCTGGCGTTCCAGTACTAGGTGCTTCAAGAGGATCTAACACGTCGATATCGAAGCTGACGTGTAGAGATTTCGTGTTATGAGGATCTATTTTATTGAGGGTCATATGTATCACGTCATGAATACCTAAAATCACATAGATATTAAATTCGTTTAACGTTTTTGTATGCTAGACAACATTTGTTTAGTTTATACTCAAACCATAGCGTTCTATGTCTTCCATGCCATAAGCAGTAATGCCAAACTTTTCGATTACTAATCTTTCATAGCGATCTATGGATCTCAAACCAATATAAGCTACATTTCTGATGGATAAGCTACAAAAAAAAATTGTATATATTAGTTTAACTGTAAAAGAAATTAATTTGCATAAATACTGTGATATTCTTACACAGGTATTTGCCAGTCCATGCCTGGCAAATACGGCCAATAATCAGCTAGTTCCGAAGTCAGTAATGCTACGGGCATCCCATGCACATTACCGCTCTCACTGGTTTTGTTAGTGTTCAAATCTGCGTGAGCATCAACCCATATTACTGCCACATCCTGTCTTTCCTATAAAAAAAAAAAAAAAATATTCGAATTTAATGAATTGATTTATTACACCGTTAATTTTTCTATAAAAAAAATATTTCTTTTTTGCACCTTGACATGTCCGTCGATTGAACCGATGCTTAAGCTATGGTCACCACCAATTATTAACGCCTGTCTGCCATCGCGTAACACTTGCTGGACTTGTTCGGATAAACTGCTCGTACAACTGGCCACATGATTCAAATGTGACATATTTTTTATATCGTTTATATTATCTGGATTGTATAACACATCACCGTAATCTCGCACATCCAGCTCTTTAAAATAGAAAAATTAATGCATATAAATCAATTTGTAGTTGTAATATATGTGGAAATTCTAAAACAAGAAAAATATCGCACTTTTTTTTTTTTTTTTTTTTTACTGTATAGATTTACCTAGTATTTTCAATTCATCTATCAGTTTTGCTGCTCTGATCACCTCGGGTCCACGAGCTACTCCTTCCTTTTCCTGTAAAATTTATTGTTTTTATAATACTTAAATCTACTTTTATCTGTTACTTCTATCAATCTTTATTTAAGACGCATACGGTATTAAATACCGAAAGTTTATTATACGCATACTTTATATTTACCTGCCCTTTGTCAAAAGGTACTCCAATTATACCAACTTTTCCGTTGTAATGACGAGTGCCTAATTTACTAGAAAGTGTACGGATTTTAGTTAGAATATTCATTTTGAACCTTAAATTCTCTCTTGCTGCAAAGTTATCTGGTATTATATAAAAAAGTAGTATGTTCTTTGACCCGCAGTCTGATATGGAAATCTTACGCCATAAACGTTGAATTCTACAGGTTGGGATGACAAATTTTAAACGGAGGGAAATTTCGAATCGAATACAAAAGCAATAAAAATTCTGTAAATTAAGTACATAACAGTACATATTTATTTTTTATATTTCTATTAAATATTATTTAAATGTACAAATTATTTCGGCCCGAGCATTTGGTCAGGTCTGACCCATTGATCAAACTGTTCTGCTGTTATTCCGTGTTTTACTGCAGATTCTTTTAACGTAAGTTTTTCCTTGTGCGCATATTTCGCAATCGCAGCAGCCTGCAGAAATAAAAATCATAAAGATAAATATTCGCTAAAATATTATTAACTTTTATATGTACTATAATATAATAATGTTTATTTTTATATTAATTTTTTTAATTAAGAACTTATAAATACCTTGTCATAACCAATATGTGGATTCAACGCTGTAACGAGCATCAAACTTTCATTCAAATTTCTGTTTATATTATCAATATTTGGTTTGATGCCTACAACACAATTTTTCGTAAACGAAGAGCAGACGTCGCCTAATAATCTCGCGGATCTCAAAGTATTTGCAGCAATAACTGGTTTAAAGACATTGAGTTCAAAGTGGCCGTTACTACCACCGACGGTTATTGCTACGTGATTGCCTATCACTTGACAGCACACCATAGTCATTGACTCAGCCTGCGTAGGATTTACTTTACCAGGCATAATAGAACTCCCGGGCTCATTTTCTGGAAGAGATAACTCTCCCAAACCGCATCTAGGTCCGCTTCCAAGAAATCTAATATCGTTTGCGATCTATGTACATAAAAATATTAACGTGACACAAATAATCAGTAGAGTATAAGCACATTTTTTAAATTGTTAATTTATACACGAGTACTTACTTTCATAAGAGATGCAGCTAATGTATTAAAAGCACCGTGCACTTCAACAATTGCGTCATGTGCAGCCAACGCTTCAAATTTATTTGGAGCGGGAACAAACGGTAATCCAGTGATTTGAGCAATTTTCGCTACTGCCTTTTCCGAAAAGCCTTTCCGCGTGTTTAATCCAGTTCCAACTGCAGTGCCGCCAAGAGCTAATTGATACAATCTCGGGAGTGTATCTTTCACTCTTTTAATACCATATTCAATTTGCGTAGTATATCCTGTAAAACATTTGAATTAAATTTATTTTAATGTCTATACCTCACGAGCTGCATTCTCGAAATCAAAACAATTCACGCGGATAAAAACCTGAAAATTCTTGACCCAACGTCAACGGTACCGCGTCCTGAGTATGCGTTCGACCGATTTTAATTATATCTTTCCATTCGTCTGCTTTTTCTTTTAGTGCTTTATGCAACTCTTCCAAGCCTGGGATTAATACTTTGTGAATTTCTAAAGCCACGGCTATGTGCATTGCAGTTGGGAACGTATCGTTGCTACTCTGCGACATGTTAACATGATCGTTTGGGTGTACAGGTTTCTTTGAACCTAGCTCGCCACCGAGTATCTCGATCGCGCGATTGGCAATGACCTAAACATTTTTAATAAATTTCAATATTGAAATATATCTACAAGAGTATCATAGAATAATTATATAGCATTTAATTAACCTCGTTGACGTTCATATTACTTTGCGTGCCCGAACCAGTTTGCCAGATAATTAAAGGAAAATGTTCATTGTACAATTTGCCACTTATCACATCATCTGCTGCTTTGCTAATGGCATCGGCAACTTTAGGATCTAAATTGTATTCTTTATTCGCCTCAGCAGCAGCCTTTTTTAGTATACCCATAGCCATGATCAACCTGCACTGTAAAAGAAATAATTTTATTCAAAATTGTGAGAAAAAGAAAGGCGCGTTAATATAACTCGGTTTATTAATTTATTACTATTGCTTACGGGCATACGTTCGAACGTATCTCCAATTGGAAAGTTCATCAATGCTCGAAGAGTTTGCGCCCCATAATATTTATCTGCGGGGACTTTCAATTCTCCAAATGTGTCCCTTTCAAGTCTGTAATTTTTGGATTCCTCCTGTACACACAAAGCAAATAATTATAGCATTACCCCTAACATTAAGATATAATTTAAGTACATATATTTAATTAAAATGTAATGTAAAAAAAATGTATTGAACAAAAGTTGCACTATGCAAAATTTAAAGAAACAAATTTGTAGCTTTTAGACCTTGACAGTGACTCCACCTTAAAAGCAAATATGGCCATATGGCGATTGTTTGTATTACTATGCAACATTTGTTGAATAAATTTTTTTTATTATTTTCACTGTTTTGAAGACATTAAAGATGATAATTCAGCTGATAAATTATTATCCTATAAAGAAATATAATAAAAAATAGCTTGTAAAACTGTTCACCATTATAGGGATTATATAAGTAGTGAGTGTCACGTTAGCATGAAGAAGACTGAGAGTCAACAGAAACAGGAGTTTCTGTAATGCTGTAATCTCTGCATAGATTATGGAGCTTGATAAGGAAACCTGTTTGGAAGCATCTTACATACAGATAAAAAGTTGTATTTTAAAGTTATTCGTTTATTACACATTTAATAGTGTTATATTTTCAAAGATATTCTTAATAATTTGTTTACAATAAAATAATTCTCTTTCTTCATTAAAAAAAGAAAAAAAATTCAAAATGCATTCTTGAATTAAATGTCAAATACAATTGATAATGTAAGATGCCGGTAGAAATATAACAAAAAAAATTTGTCATAGTAATTAAATGTTACATAAAAGACATATAGATATATATATAAAATAGGATTAAAATACTTTTGTTAAAATGTGTGTGATCGTGTAATGTACCTTGTTGACCATGGTTGAAGTGGACAAGTACAACTTTAGTGAAGAATAAGCCGACAATTTTTTCAGTTGACGCAAACCATGATTAAAAAGATACCACTTCAACACGCTCGACATCATTTTTTTAAGCAAAGTTTTGACAGTCTGCACTTTATCCGGCAATTAATCGGAGCAGACACCAACAGAGTAGACTAGAATAACAACAGCAGGCGCAATTGGCGCAAATCACAGACTTCTATATTATAGTCTGTGGTTTCAATGGCTGACGACAATTTAGTTTTCAGGAAATCTGCTTCGAGCCGCCACCGTCTTGACTCCTTACTAGTACGAGTCAACGACTAGTCAGCCATATATTTAGTGAAGACCAATCAGTAGTACGTACGCCTAATAAATCGGACAAGATTTCTAATTTCAAACACAACAAATTAAATCAAATAAAAAGAAATAAAAGGACTTAATCAAAAGTTGACTGAATTGCTAATCAATCGGATACTGGCCTCAAAAAAATCAAGCACGATCGAAAAGCGTCATGTTTTCGCATTCTAAAGACCGCTACTGTCAATCGCTTTATCGCTAGCTCGTTCTATCTCTTTCTCGATACGACACGTATGTATACTTAGAACTTGTTGGAACTTCCTTTCCGAAGACTTGAAGCTGCGCGAAAAAATTATTTCGCAGACTCCAGCTGCTTCAAAATGTGACCCACCTAACCCATTTTCCTCAGTCGATTCCAGTCGATTCGCGGCTGTGGCCGGCTACGTTTTTCTGTAGGAAAATGGCGGTGCGGTAAACCCGGTGCACGGTGTGTTGATTCGAAAGGTGCGTTCGGATACATTCTTCGCGATGAGTGAGCCAGCTCAAGAATCGAGCAATATGGACATTTCGAGCATGCTCGAGGTCCAAGTGAAGGAGGAGACGGAAAATAAGGGGAACGGTGAGTAAAATATTAAAGAATGAGCGACAGTAGTAACGCATGGCATCCGTATCTGTGATTTTTATGAATAGTTATTCTAACCTATACCTATCCGTTCTCGGTCGTTCAGCAACACCAGCAACCGAGCAAACACCCAGCGAAGGAACCAGCACACCCGCACCACCGATTTCTCAAGACGAGATGAATTTCTATAAACTTATGTTCGACAACGGTGAGTTTTTTTTTTTTTTTATAGAATTTATATTTTTTAGCTTATCGTGTGTAGTTGTTTGTTTAGTTTTTAATTTAGCCTGGCTCTTTAATTACGCTGTAACGCTCTGAGGTTTGTTACAAAGGATACAAATTATGTGAAAGATGGAGGTAGCTTTTCCAAAGCTGTAAGATCTATGCATTACAGTATTAATGACTTGATTTTTTGCTTTTAGATGTCTCATCTGTCAGATTTCGTAAACTTCATTGTACAGCCTGTGATGCTCACATTGGATCTGCTCCAGGTCAAATTAATAATATGCACCAACATCCTGTACTGCGTACATTATTGTGTGCAAGATGTCGTGATTTTTATGGAGATGGTACTTTTGAACAAGGTAATGTAGCAACTTTATATTGCACACAACATTAATATACAGTAAATGCACAAAGATTTAAATTTTTTTATTATTATTTAGGTGATGATGCTACAGATATGTTCTGTAGATGGTGTGCCAATGGTGGCAATCTATACTGTTGCTCTTATTGCAGCAATACATTTTGTAGTAAATGTATAAAAAGAAATTTTATTCCTCTAGTAAGAAAAAATATTGAAGAAGATGAAAAATGGAAGTGTTTTGTATGTAACCCAAGCGCTTTGTATAGTGCAAGGGGTGTATGCTGGGCTTTACTTCAGCATGTACAAACAGTAACAAGGTATTACAAAGATATAAATATAAAAACGTATTAATTTTTATTTAATTAAATAAATAAATATATCACTTTATTATAAAAATTATAAATATTGACGTTCATATTTATCATGTGTATATTTTAGAATACTTATACATGATAAGACAATGTCTACTGAAGAAGTTGAGGAAAAAATGAATTTGGACGAATCACATTGTTGTGGGCGCAAAAGAAGTCGTAAACGACGAAGACAAGAATCCAATTCCGAAGAAGAGGACGAACCATTATCAAATAAACTTAATTGGCGATATGTACCACCACCTTTTAAAAGACAGTTTATAAAAAAAAAGTATATAAGAAAGAAGGTGAAACCATCTACCCAGCCTGCTAATGGTATTGTTAAAAAAGAATACGTCTACAAACCACCAATTCCCATTAGACCGCGTCCACCACCTGGTAAAGAATCTGAGAAAGCATCCAGTGAAAAGGCAGTTAAACCTGACAGTGTCATTTCACCTTCGCCTAATCATTCGAGAGTCGACCCGAATTTGCTAAAAAAGCAGTCCGCTTTGTATCACACGCTAATGAATTCCCCAGGGGCTGGTACTTACATTCAAACACCTGTTGCTGCTGTAAATTCTTCAACTCGAATTATTGTTCCTTCACAGTCGAAATCGCAGGTAACGCCGTATCAATCTCATCAAGCAAATTCATGTCCATCACAACCAGCGAGCTCGTTTCAGCAACCGCCGTCTTCACAGCCCCTGCAATCTACGCCAAACACAATGGTATCCATACCGAAACCAGTAGATCAGCATGGAAGATCTGTATTTCTTCTTCCAAAACCAAAAGAATCAGATGTGACGTTGACTCCTAATATAATTGATCTTGATAGCGATTCGGATGATGAACCAAGGATTGTTGCCCAGCAAAATAAATTAATAGCCAACAAAGGTAACAATATAGACGTTAATGTTTCTTCTAATAAAGTTGTACCTGTCGCTCTCACTTGGGGAATTAACGATGACGATGGTAAATGGGAGGAGCAACCTTTGAGAGAAATTTGCAGTACTATCCAAAAGAATACTTCAATTAGTGAAATGATGTTACCACATAGTCAAGAACTCGACAAACTTTTAAGTGAAAGGAAAGAAAAAATGTGTAATTTGCTTAACTTAAATAATGGAAACACTGAAGTGGAAGTCAAACAAAGAATTAAGCAATATCGCAGTAATATGCGTAACACAGTTTTTCAATTAGTTAACATTTATGATAGAGTAGTACGCCAATTTGCTGAATGGACAAGATATCGAAAAATTGAAATGGGAGAAGGAGATCCATTTTCAATCAATAACAAAATGTCTAAAACAGATGTTTCTTTAGATATGGTTTGTGTTAACGATTCTGATAATGAATCCGAGTTTGAGGATCAGGTCATAGGGCCATCTGGTTTAATTAAAGATAGTAATTTTATTAAAGATTTATTTTGTAGACCGAGTGTTGTGCATCGTGCGGTTGGTGACGATAGTGTGCATTTGTCTATAGACAAAGCAATTCAAGTGTATGATACTGTCTCAAGGGATTACGAAAAATGTATTAGTTATTCAGTATGCATGGAAACTAATTCTAGTGTGAAAAAAACAGACGATAATACGTTAGATCTACCAACTGCATCTAACAAACATTTTGGCAAATATGAAGAACAATTTATTTTTTATTTGCAACATGCCGAAAATAATATTAATAACGAAATTACAAATGAAACAGACTCGGGTGAAATGTCACTTCAAGAAACGGTACAAACAAGTTCACCACTTACTTCCCAAGTGTCCCAAGATTTATCTCTTATATCTACAAAACGATCAAACAATAGTCCAGAAAAAGATTTAAGTGATAACATTAATTCAGTAACTGAAAATGATAAAAATGATACATCAATTAAAAGTAACGAAGAAATTATTGTTAATTCCGATACTAACACACAAAACATAAATATACAGTTAGATAATAAATTACAACAAATGGAATCACAAAAAACTCATCCAGATGCAACAGATGAAAAAGTGGTAATGTCAGATAATGAAACAAAATTGAAAAATAAAAATGCTAATATAATAAATGTAGAACTTGCTTCCACAGAAAGTGAAGAAGATTGTACTATTATCGACGATTAATGAAATATATTGTTTATTAATATATAATTAGTGATTAAATACTCTTATGATCTAATTGTAATTAATTATTGACAGAAATGCATTTTGACTTAAATTTTTGATATTGCAATACCTCTGACAATTAATATTTGATAAAAGTTATACGTTTATTTTCACATTTGATACAAATCCAATGTAAAAAAAAATTTTGTTTATACTTTATATAGAAATATTGGTTTTATATAATACATTTTTTTAATATGTATGATATTTTAAATAAATCAACAGTTTTTTCAAGAATTAGCTTTAATAATAAAAAATAAAATTTTAAAATTGTATCTAGTTAGGGCATTATTAATTAAACAATACGATTTCTTGGAACTTATAAAAATTAATAATATACACATTTTTCAACTTTTTTTTACAAGTTTTTACTATGTAATAATAAAATTAAAATCACCTTTATTGACGATATATGTTTCAATTAATAAGTAAAGTTTGTTTAGTAAAATAGATTTATTTAAAAGAGTCTGAAACTGAAAGTTAAAACTCTAGTGAAAAAATATATTAATAAGCAGGTTAATATTTTTTATGTTATATATACATTTTTTAATTTTTAATTTTTTTATTATTAAATATTTCACAGCATAAAGAAATTATTAATCAACATTTTTTATATGTAAACTATTATATCTGTATTAATTTAGTATATACATGTAATAATTGACTATTATAATGTTATTATAATTTCCGTAATAATCAATTCACAATACTTTGTATATACAATATTAATACATCAATTAAAAATTAATACGAAACAAATTAAAATATTAAATTAATGTATTTTTTGTTTAATTCACAAGTAGTAAAAAAATTGAAGTAAAACAAATTATAAAATATAATTTTTTCCATTAAAAATTTACAAATTACTTTTATTAAATTATATATAACCTATATTACGTAATTATGCAGTTTGCATAAAGTTGTACATATGTAAGAGTTTTTAAGTCGATGTAAAAAATTTATGCATGCAATTTAAAAATAAGATGTTATGTTTTATCTTGTACTATATTATCCTGATAAGTTTCATTGTGTAACGTATAACGTGTCATTAAATATTTATAATTTTTACCATTATATCATATATGCTATTTAATAGTTACAAATATATCGTATCTTTCATACTTTGAAATATTTGTAATTACAAACTGTGCGCGAATGCATATATGCAAACAGTGTATACATTAAAATTTTATAAAAAAGAGGAAAGTACGGAGCAGTTAAATTGTTTTATATATGATAGGCTTCTTTAGTACTTAGTAAAATTTATTGAATGTAAAATTCGACGATTAGATCATTGTATATATTTTCGTTGAACAGTTATTAAAATTTCAATTTTGTTAAAATTTTGCTTAGCATTGCCTCTAAATAAACTTAATGAATACAATTTAAGCGACGCATAATTATCCTATCTAAAAAAAAATAGGTGTCGGTTGATCTCGGAATTGTGAAAGGCGCGAGGACAACGGTCAATTGAAGATCAATAACGACAAATATATATAATTAATTTTCTCCAACGTATTTTTATTTAATTTTTTGTATACATATATATCAACTCACAGAAACATAACATTCGTCTAATTAAATAGACATCTTATTTTTATTGATACTTATTCGATTTATATTACATGTGGAGACGCATGTAACTTTCGCTGTAATAATTTCATCAAAGAACATTATCCATTTTTTAATTGTATATAATTTTAGAGTTTTATAAACATAGCGATTGTGTTAGATACTCGGAAGTCCCTTCCTTTTATTCCAATAGATAGCCACTGCTGATTTTTGGCACCGCGCTTATTCTTGTATATAATAATTATATCGGTGACCAAAGACCATAGATCATAAATGGAAAACTTAATTTAATAAAAATATTTCTGGAAAATAAAAACAATGTCTTATCAAAAAAATAGGAAAGGACTTTTCTGAATACCTAATATAATATATTAGAAAAAAAATAACTAAAAAAATATTTTTTATGGACGTGTTTTGTACATAAAGGTTTATCTATCTTTTCATTACTTGCGAAAAATTCGCATTATGTTGCTCAATGTTATTGATACACTCGTTACAAATATAGAAACTGATGATATAGCTCGTAGAACGTATTTGAGCAAGTGATATAATCTTTACGATAATGGTTTATTTAAATAATGTTAGAAACAAAAACGATAATGTCGAGTCGGCTTAAATTAACAAATTAACGATAAATACGATGCAACGCAAAATACACGACAGCACTTGCATTGTGGAATTATTGTTGCAGTGTTGTTCCTAGAACTCTTCATTTTCACTCTTATAGATAACGTCTCAGTACCGAAATTGACCTTTTTTGCCCATTCCATTATGGTACACTCTCAGCGGCGTGTAATTTCCATTTCCGTTCATTGCTACATTTGTAAAAAAAATTATGAAAACGATGGAAATTATAAAATAACACACATTTGGAAACAACACAATTTTGCATGATACATGCAGAAAAGGGAAGAATTTTGAGGAAAAAACTGATCTCTTTAAATAGTAATAAAATTCAGTTTATCGTGAAACCGAAAAAAAGCCAGTTTTGAAGACTCTCATGTAAATAAAATATTATTTAATGTAATATGTAAATTACATATGTAAATTATGTTAGGAAGAACTTGAATTGGAAAATCTCGAGGGTGTTCGATCACTTACTCAGTTCATAATCTCTTATAGCAGCTTGCAAAATTAAAGTAAAAGTTAGAGAAAACGTCAAGACTTGATTAGTATATGTACATTAAAATACCGCTTACCTTGCACGATTGTGAGAGGTTGACGAGGACCCTGGATAGTATGGGCGTGACATCTCGGCTTTAGTAGACCATGATATAGTACGAAATACAAGCCAGCAATGACGGCCGCTGCTACCGCCATACAATGATACACAAATCTTAGCGATTGTATTATGTCATGATGATCACCGATATCGATATAAGCATCAATGACGGCTCCGAGACACCGGCCTGTGTAAATAGGAAAAAACTTAGTTTTACTTTTAATTATTACAATGATTAACTTGAAAACGTACCGATGCAAAAGTGAGCTATCACAGGTAGCGCTTGGGCAGTCACAGTTAAATGACGCGGTACCAAGTGTCTCAGATAGAGAATGGCAGTAACCCACATTATTCCTAAGGTGAATACTTCTAAAGCTTCCGAGATTAGAGACCACCAAGGGTCATATACGAGAGTCAGTCCGGTATACCTGATATCAGTAATAACATTTAGCATTTTTTAAAACAAGCAAAAATGGATAATTAAAAATTTAATAATCAATTTTTAATTAGATCGACAGCTATCATGCAATTATCAGATTAGAAAAACTTACCTACCTGATTATGTACACCGTGAAGGCAGTGATGAGAAGATTACTGTGTCCACAATAATCTACAAGATGCTCGGACTTCCAGAGAAATAGAAACGCAAGTACTGCTCCGACTGTCATAGCGACACCGATGGAAAGTTCATCACCTCCTAATTTCTGTAGATACCTAGATTGCAGAAAAAAATTTTTATCACAAATGCGTTATCTTTATTAAATTATTTCTGTATTTTATATTTTATAAATTCTATAATAATTTGAAAGACGAATTTAATTAAAATAAATTCGTACAAAGGCAGAAAGCTGTCCATCGCGCTCCAAAATGTTCCCATGACTAACAGGACGAAAACCAGAGCGGCAGTCTCGCAGCCATATCTCTTGACAGCGCTCATCGGTAGCGCTAACATGCCGCTTCTTGTGTGCCACCACCATTCTGGAGGACTAAGTGGCATGCCGTTTGCTGACAGAGCAATGATAGCCGAAAGGATCATTAATGCAGCGTGCAGGACAAGCGGCAGCCAATAAGCTGGTCCAATATCCCTCGTCAGAGTGCTGAGATAGCCAGATAATGGTCCAAACAAGGCAAAACCAAGGGATCCGAAAGCCAATTGGCGTCCTACGTCGCCACGACCGCACGACGTCTCCCTGGTCGCAATCACCACCGCTGCGTCGAGTAAAGCAACGGCGGTTGTCGGAAAAATATCTGCGACCGAGCGCACAAACAGATACATCCAGAATGCCGCTTCCGTCCAATCTCCGACACGTTGGCATTGGCTTTCTGCCAGCACGCCGCCTGAAACGCCGGTATTATCAGCATATTATCATAACATTATCATAATATTATAATATTGCATTTCTAATTATTTAATTTTTTTATGTTTTAGGTTAAATTTTAGGAAATATCGCAAATTTAAATTTTAATATTTAATAAGTCGTTACCCGGAAGAGTGTAAGGATCGACCAGGTCACATTCTATGGAGCAACTCTGATTGAACGCGGCCTGTTCAATTTCCAGCTTGGATGGTACGCGACAGGCAAAGTACTCCGCCACGGGATACGCACACCATTCGTCCTCGTTTTCAGGATTTAATGCCTGTCCGAGACTACCGTTCACTGATAGCGTGCCGGAATACTCTGTGTAAACGTGACAGACAACATTATCGTTCTCGTCCTTGTAGCACAGATGTGGCGGCTCATTCTCCATCATGACGTAACGACGAGCTTTTTTGGTCTCGTCACGAGTTTCCTGCAGGGATAATAATTTATGTAATTACACACATACGTATTTAATAAATTAATGATTTACCTGCGCGAAAAGCTCACTCTCCAACGGTACGACGGTGGTTTCGCCACTGCCGTCGAAGAGATCGGCTTCTACTTCAATGTTACTTCGAAACGTCGTCGCGCGTGCCAATTCTGATAAATGCCGTCGTCGCCAGTTGGTTGGGTAGCAGGCATAATTACAGTTTTCCAACAACATAGCACCCACGCCACTGTCATCATCAATCCAGCGATGGCAACCAAAACGATCTTCGCATCTCTCTTGCCGCACCTAATGTAAGTCATATGATTTAGGCTACGTTTTAATATTTATTGCCAGTGAAAATATATAGTAAACGCAACGCAAACTAACGCTATCATAATTAGAGAAAAATACTAATTAAAATTAAAAAAATTTCCAATATTTTTCAAACATTTTTATCTCTTAATCTTTCTTTTATTTTTTATGTCAAACGCACCATCGCTCCGTGTCGATCGCAATTGAATTTAAGACCTGGACCCCTTCCAGCTGGTAATGCACGGCTCACCGTGGGCACCAGCATCAGCAGCGAATAGAAAAGTGCCGAGAAAATACAGGCTACGGCGATCATCACGCGAAGGTAACGACCGGTTGACGATTTATCATTGTTACTTTGACGGGCGGCAAGCTTGTCGGCGATCGGGCCCGCTATTAGCGGCCCCAGTATCGCTATCGCCGGCGAGACCATCGACACGAACTTGACATTCTCAATGCTCAGCCCCACTTTTGTCATGTGCAATGGAAGAAACGGGAAGAGACAGCCGACACCTAAAAAGAAAGCACAGTGTAAGTTACGACATCCACGAGCACTCAAATTAAAATGATTATTAAGATAGACTTATCCACGTTTACCTCCGAAAAAAATGAACAAAAGAAACTTGAGAGATATCAGATTCGTATTGATGAGTTTCTTTTTCGGCAGATCCTTCTCCAAGTCCATCTTCTCCGTTGACGCCGTCGTGGCCATCGCGAATGGATGGCCGGTCTCTCTTACTAGGGATGATCGTGAGCGTACCGGAACGACCTGTAGTCGTCTACTACGTTGACTGGTCACCTATCTCCATCACGGTGCGTCCATCCTGCGGATGCGCTTAAGATTACTTCAAAGGAACAATTACAGATAATAGGGCTATTTATAAATGTTTATGAACAAACACGATAGGGTGAAGAGCAAGCTACTTGTCCTACTTTGTCACGAAAAGCGATATTTCGACAATTAAGTACATTTTTTTAAAACGCTACTTCTACAAACGTTCCAAATTAAAAATAATATAAAATAAAAACGTTAATTGTCGAATCAAGTTGATTTAATTGCTATCGAGTTAATTGTATAAATTAATTATTCGTTCAACACGTTGACGAGTGAACTTTGTGACGGCATCTCGGTCAACCAAAAGAGGTCGTCATGCGAATTGACCACGTGTAATCGGACAGGAAGAGCATCGCACCTGCACGCGCGTGCGAGACATCAAAGGCAATCCGCACGGATGTGATATATCGACGCCACGTGGGTTCGTAGCGCGACAACGGAATCATTGCACCATATTTGTACCTCAGCCCGTCGATGAACGTGCTTCAGAGGCAAAATGTTCAGCGTATATCGAACACATCGATCCGACACGAAAAGGTATGTATCGTATAAGGTATCGTATAAAAAGAACCTTTCTCTTCTATATTTCGCGAAACGTATACGAAATCTAACATAGATATTTTCTAAAGCGCACAAAAAAAAAACTTATAAAAAAATAATCTAGAACAAGAGATGTAATTGTGACACTAATGAGGTTGATGAAACGTCCGATTAAAACGCATTTCGATTCGTCCTTCGACAAGAATTGGCGCTTATTATTAGATATCATATTGGAAAAGTCTACTGGATTAATAAAGATGGTAATTCAGTCGACGACGAGAAAGACAGTAGGTCGTCAATTAATATTCTACACGCGACGTTTTTTTTTTTTTCTGACACTAAAATTTCCCCAACGTTGTATCCGTAGGGAGAGGCTATTCGTGATACTTGAAGCATTCGGTTCTATTCAAGTACCACGTACTCGAAACGTGACGTTTATCCATGAATGAATGCATATAGGTATATTTTGCGCGTTGAGAATTCATGCCAAGGCGAACGGCGCCCGTACGATTACATGGACGTGCTTCTGAAGTATTGCCATATCAATCTTCCGATCCAGATGCAACGAATTCGGGGCATTCGAGGCGCAATGCAGCCCGTGTCATTTCTATGAGAGTGAGCGTGCGTACTTGCCGTGACAATCGATTTTCACCAAGCGCGAAGCCGATGATATACTAATTATATTACAACAAACTGTTCTATTTTCCTCGCGACCGTGTCGCTTTCATTAAAGGCCGACCTTTGCAAAGCCAAAATCCAATTTCGTACCTTCCGCACGATCAATATAGTTTTACCCTATTTACATTAAATTAATTAAAGCGATACGCGTCAGAAGTGCGACAGCGGTCTTTCGATTCTCAGACGAGCTTTTCCAGACGACCGTAGAAATTTAAAAAAAATGATTATGGCGTTTTCTTACGATTTCTGATAAGTGGCGTGAAGTATTTCGCTCAAAAGTCGATTCTCAGCTTTGCCATTCAGCGAATTCCTCTTCAACGTATACTTTCTTTCTGATTCTCACATGATTTCTCATTCAGTATTACTTCCATTCAATAACTGCAACTGCGCGAGGTGGGGAGTGAAAGCAGTTGAACGGTCACAGTTTATCTTCGTGTGTCCCCTTGTCTTTCCGGATTGATTACGTCGCCGTCGTAATTGTCGTCGTTACGTGTATAAGCGGCAAACTCGGTTACGTAGTTTAGCTACGTAAGCTATCTCGCCGTTCTTTCACGCGCGTGTTTCTCCTCCTACGCCGATTCACAATTAAACGTCCGCCTCCTCTTCATTCGGTCGATCAGCACCTTCCGCCCTGCAAAATTTTTACGCGGTCAGCAATTGCGGAAGCAAAGTAACACGTGCGCATTTTTGGAAAAAAAAACAATCTTTCAGGAGAAAAGATTACATCAAATTAATCAAATTTTTAGTCTTCGGCAATTACCTTTTTCTTTCATCTTACACGAAAAGTCAAAAGAATAATTATCTTTCCTGGCGATGAAAAAAAAAAGGTAACTAATAAACAAACTTTAAGTAATTATCGTATACTTGATTATAAATTTTGTACGCGTAATTTGTTAATTTTTTTACGGAAGAGACAGTTCGTTCACACGTGCTCGTACGCGCGTTAATATATGTCGTGATGCGTAAGCGACAGCACTTTTTTTTTCCCGCTCAATCCTGCAAGTTATGGGCACAATTGATTGCAATTGCGATCATTAATTGCCACTCTTATCCGGGGAATCAATTCGCTGGTCTTGGTACGATTGCGAAACGGGCTAAAGCGGGCGGTGCGTATGTACTGGCACGGTGGCATTCCTAACTGGGTTAACGACAAGTTACGGAAGCCTCGAATGTTTCCCCGGTTTTAAAGAGGCGAGCCTGTCGTGTTCGCTTCTCATAAACGTGATTCTGACACGAAATCCGCACACAGCAGCGCGTTATAAAAAAAAAATCTAAATTCTAATCTCATGTGCAGAACACACATAAGCACCCTTCTGAGAAGTCCAAGCTATTTATCAACATGCGTATACCATATATTGATTACTCGATCTAATCTCATCAGCGAGTAGCACAAACTCTGTTCGTTTCGCTTGAACGCCGAGCGATTGCTTGACGCAGTTTACGAGGCGTAATTTGCCGCTACAAAAAGCTGCTTAAGGATTTCCACGCGTTTTCTACATACATTATAACTAGCAGCTATAAATAAGCGTGTATAGATGATTTAGCAGGATTCATCTAATGTAACTTTGTATTCAATCTCACGTTACGGAAAGCTTAATATAATAAACGGAAATCATTAAGTATGCATCAAGCACGATAATACGTTCGATATCTTTTTAATTTAATCTAATTGCAGATAATTTCTTTTTCATTCATTCTAAAAAATTGTGTTCTTGTAAAAAGTATACCTTGAATGTTAATGTATAATTTAACTGACGTTTTCATTTTATAAATGAAATTGAAACAATCGCTGAACAGATACATCTGTTTGGAACTGATATCGGACTAGAAAGAAATTCAACACGAACGATAACTTTTGAGCGAGTATAACACGTCAACTTCAGACTAAAATTAGGTGTTCTTTTTTTGTTTTACATTTAGGTATCCTCCGCAAGACTGTCACGTTGCGTCACCGAGAACAGGTTTCCGGTTACGTCAATATCCAGTCTCCGTATCGCGAGACATCGAATAAGTTTAGGTTTTGGTTACACGTATGATTGCATACAGGTGCACGGTTTTTAAACACGCTCCTAAAAATAATTCTTACGCATTTGATAAAGTTTACGTGTATCTCAATTAATATTCCGACTGCTTCTTTAAAACGCGATGCATGAACAATCGTGAAAATTGCCGGTTTCCGCACAGAGAACGTTCCTCGTTACTTCGTATGCTCGGTACGAAGAATATTTTAGTGTCCGATACCGTAAGTTTTAAATTTGTTAAAATACATCTCAATTGGCGAGACGTCAATAACGATAAGAGCCAATAATTGCTCATCTTACTTTATAAATCGAACGCGAATGAACGTAATTTTGATGGACGGGTTCTCGAGGGGATGCATCGACTGCCCAAATCGAGAGTACTTTTCCTTAATGGGAAGTGAAAGATACCGAACGAAAAGGAGCAGTCAGCTCTTCCATAGTGAGTTATTATCCATCCTCACACGAAAGGTTGGACAATAGATATTCGCGCGATCTTTTCTTCTCATTTTCTTGATTCCGATAATGGCACAGTCTTGCTTCGCGGTGTAAAAAAAAAAGAAAAAAAAAATTATAGTTCGCTCTTCTCGTAGGCAAAAAAGCTTTTTCCTCAATGACGACCTCTCAGTCTACGAAAACGGCGATTAAACCTTTACAAAAGCATGCAGTTCGCGTGTGCACACGAGATTGGACGTGCTTCGATTCTCTAAATATAGCCCGTTTTATTATGCTCACGGTTCAATTACGCGCACGTGTGGCGAGACTAAATGAGGCGTGAGAAATTGACGCGTAACCGTTGTTCGATAACCCTCCCAAAGAAAATAAGGTAATTTACTAATATAACAAACATTACAAGTAACGCTTTTTTTTTGCATATCGAAATCCGAGCGACTAGTTTATCAAATTCGAGCATTCCGAAGTATGCCAGTGACGCTCTTACGAATAATCGATCGCCTTTGTCACAAGATAAGACCTAGAGTGGCTGTGCTTCGGAGACGAACTTTTACAATGTTACTTCCGGCTGTGTGCATCGCGTTACAAAACAATTGCCGCTGTCTTGCGCGCATTCTCGGGTCGTCGCGCGGCACGCAACCGTGTTCCGCATGGCTATTACCCTTATTACGTGGAACACGCCGTGTCATCACGCGTGTGTAGCCTCTGGCCGTTCCCGCGGATTAATTTAACGTACAACTAACAAAATTGGGTTAATGAAGTCGTAGCGGGGGGAAGGCAACTACCGGCGTGAGCTCACCCGTCGATCGCGATCGCCCTTTTTCCACGGTTCCGTGAAATCGCTTTGTTCGGAGAGTTGATTTTTGCGCACCGATCTTGAAGTATAGGTAAATTACGTCGACATCATTTTTCTTCTTCTATACTTCTTCATGCTTGACAAACTTCTTCCTCCGCGTTCCGTATGATGAACGTGAGTCTTTTAGGAAAAAGAAACAGAATAATTGTTTTTTTTTATCTTTTTTTTTTATAAGTCACACGATGAGTGATAATGGAAAACTCACATTAGCGGCCGGAATAAAGCGCAAATATGTGTGTTTGCGTTGGGATGTAGACAGGAAACGCGTCAGTGTAACGGAAACTTATGGAGAAACGTAGATGGATCTCTTTCACTCATCTGGAAAAAGATAAAAGGTCAATATTTAAACAGGAGGGTTTTCGATATAAGTAATTTGTACAGAGGAGAGAGATAGCTTCGCAATTAATACGAAATTAACTTTCGGGGTGGAAAATAAGAAGTTTACATAGAAGGAGCAGTGAGGAAACCAGCAAAAATAGATTTTTACAAAATCTACGAAGCACATTATGTCATATAGATCTTTCGTGCGCAAATAGATAGTTTTCACGGCTTATAGATACACGGGGACTATTTTTATCCAAGCATCATCCGCTGATTTACGCAGAGGCCGCATAGACGTAGGAACATTGTTCTCGCGCGCACGCTAAACACCGGCTCCAAAAGTAGACCTGCACCCCTGTCACCACTGCGAATCAGTGATTCAATTGAGAAGCAGCCGTGTGAGACGCGGGGGAACATGACGGGACAGATCTCGCGATCGATGAGAATTACTCGTTCAGGCCGTTGCACGACCAGGCAACTAAATTCCGCCCTATCGACCCCTCCCTCCCCTCGCCACGATGCCTTCAGGCTGCACCCCATGGATGATGGTGCTCCGGGTGGAATCCCAACAGGGGAACTCGCTTTCCCCAGCACACCTCTATAGAAATGGTAAATACGACGCGCCGAATAATCGTCTGATTCTGTGGCGCAGTTCCGCTCGTGCGATTCAACGACGCGCGTTTCGACCTGTTGAGGTCTCTTCATGAACGCCCGTCAAACTAATTTACAAAACATAAATTAATTAAAGTTAAAAGCTTGACGCTGTTAAGATTCAATTCCAGTGATCTTAACGACGTTGAAATTAATTAAATCACAATATGACGTTAAATCAAACGCGGAGGAACAATACGGATGCAACAGAACGCAGCTCGAAAAGTCGACGCCTTTACGCAAGTGCAAGCGTCACCTTTGATCGATCGAAAGAAATTTTCAGCATAGAAAGAGGAAATTATCTTACAGTCTCAGAACTTTTGTGGTGACGACGTTGCGCGTTGTTCCTCGCGATAAATGCGAAACAATAATATGGGGCTTACTTGAAGCGGTCGGCGCTCCCGCTCTTCCGTAAATCCAGAAACGTGATGAACATTATTGAAAGTTTTGATTCGTGAAATAAATGAAGAATTCTTGTGGTATCACGGTACGTAAGGCCACTACGAAGACGGTAGTACTTTTCCAATAACCGATTTCACGTTCATTCCGTCAAGTTCCATAGCATAATAACAATTCTATCGCAAGACTAGACCGTCGCCACCGTCATCGCCGACGTTGTGATCCTCAGTATACAAAGACATCCTCCGGAAACCCCTGTGGAAACGATCGATCCTACAGTTAGCAATTCAAACATATTTGGTATGCACCAAAAGGTACTCTATTGTGCGCTTCGATGAAAGAATTACATCGCGCGGATAAAAAAAAAGAGAGACGAACGTGGTAGATAATAAAATTAGATATTAAAGAAGATAATCCGGCAGAAAAAATGACCTACTTGTGAAATGACTCTGACTTCTCTTTATTACCGATTATATAATATATAGTTTATAAAAATATATAGTCTCTAGAAGAAGAAAAAAAGTTAAATTTCAATTATTTTGTCATGTTTTCTTGCCTAAAGTTTTGTTGATTTAAATGCAACCTAAAATACTTGATTTCGTCTCGACGCTCTATTTCTCAACCCGATTGCATACATGGGTGTCAATAACGCACGGTCGATGCCGCGCGCTGTTTATTTTCTTCAGAGGTAAAGCGTACAGGATGCTCGGCATGTATTTGCCACGGATAACGGAACCGCGGTGATGTCGGAGTACAGGCAAGAGAAGAGCGAAAAGAGAAACGGAAGGAGAGAAAGAGAAACAGAAAGAGAAAAAGAGAGAGAGAAGGTGCGAGCGACGCGAAAAGCAACCGATAGAAAGAAGGTGGGTAGGTAGGTAGAAACTTGAAGGAAACGAAGAACTTGTATAGCAAGACGCCGCAATGTCCGATTTTACGTCGATAAAAGAAACGTAACTTCAATGCTTGGCTCTAACATTGATAAAGATATAACAACGAAGAGTCAATTTAAACGATTCGGTACAGAATGGAGTCTACTATTTGTAAAATCAGCTTTGAACACGGTCTCGTACTTAAAACATGTTTTATAAGTTGCAGACGTAAATTATTTTTTAATATAATTATTCTAACAACTTTGAGTCTAGTTGAGTTCGTCAAACTCGAGAATTGCGTTTAATGTAAAATATTAAATTAATAATTTTTTTTTTTTTCTTTAATAAGTGATTATTTTTAAACGTTTTACGGAAGCTTTACCGCTTGTACGAGCAGATACTTGTCGAAAAAATGGTCATTTTCGAGTCACGGTGAGTGCGTTCACCGGTGTACAACTAGCTAAGTGGCTACCTAGGCGAATACTCGGAGTCGCGAGGCGAACGCTCGCGTTACGCGCGGAATGACACGAGCGTTACTTTTGCTCGCTGGCACAATGGCACACCATACGCACGCCATGGGCACGTATGTGCTAGACCGGGAAGATCTCGCGTGATAAGGAGAGGCGGCGCATAATAGAAGTCCTACGAACTGGCTCGCAATAATGCCCGCGTCGCCGATGTCGGTTCGATCAAGACTTCTGGAGGAGTGACACTTGAATCGACTGATTGAACTTGCGAATACGACGTTGCACATACACGATGTTACGCACACTGAAAAATATTTAAACTAACATTAATATCAGATTAAAAGTTATATACTCAAATTAAAGAGCATTGATTCATATATAAAAATATCTGACAATCAATATACTCAATCAATATACATTACATTTTCTAACAATAAAGTTTTCATAATATTAAATTAAAAAAATATGTTGAGAACACAATATGCTTCGATTATGATAATAATGAATCTTAGCTTCTATATCGTATTTCCCTGGCAAGCGGCGAATCGAGTTATTCCCCAAACTATTTTCAAGGAAAATGTTAATGATCCTACAAATGTCTCGCGAATTGCTTTCGTCGATGGAACTGGATGGTACCTGCTTGCCAATCGATACAAACTCGTGTATCATTCCTCCGTAATCTACTCTTATATCTTACAGCCCAATATCGCGAAATCTCCCCCCCCCCAACGTTAAATGCGTGGTTGAGACAAATTGGATTCTAAAGTCGTCGCTTCCACGCGAGTTACCTAGTCTCTATACGGTATTTTATTTCAACAATAATATATACGGTTTTCCATTCACTAGGGGGTCTCACTCGAGTCTAATAAGTCTGCCTTTTGCAATAACGGAGATTGATAAACGATGCAAACGATGCAAATGAGAGAAACATTATGTCATTCGCAAGGTCCAGATTCAATGGAACAAGCTTCGATTAATATCCAAGGACTTTGTTGGAATGAGCTGACGCGACGTTAAAATTAAGCGTGTCGATATCCCTGGTAGAGACCAGTGATCGCATGTAGCTTTGATATCTTCGTGCTACAAACGTTGATTAGGCTGTCGCGAGTGTTATTTAGTCTTTCGACACCATCTCGGCGAAACCAATTGACAATACAAGAGGAAAATATCGCGAGCATATACGATCTTGCAGATTAAAACGTAAGTTTCCATTTGACGTTAGCAGACTTAGTGTCTAATCGAATTTTGCTGAACATCTCAAATTTCAATCCCTAATTATCGCGTTAATTTTATTAACCAAAACTAGAATATTTGTTATATATAAATTATTCGATTTTTTCAATATATTTTTGCATTACGTTAAAACGTAAAATTAGCAAAAAATTTTAGCACGCCAATTTTTTTTATACAAAATATTAATACATTTTTTATAATATTACAAGATAATTTGTAATTTAATATATAAAAAATTCTGAGTTATTTGAAAAATATTCCGAAACTATACAGTTAAGAGCCTAAATAAACTCCTTCAAAGAGGAAAGGCGAAATAAACTGTTCCCCCGGGCTTCGCAACACCGAACTAGGAGTTAATTAACACGGCAGAGATTCCGGAAACCGCAGCCGAACGAACAGACGGATGGACGGACGGGTCGAAACTGCTCGGAGGATGCGGGTTCGGTAAAAACAATTGGTTCGGATTCGGGTCGAAAAGCGGGTCATCCCGCGAGTAGAATGAATGAACGAGAGAATGAACGAGAATGAATCGACAAACAGTCGTTTTACTGCCGGGTTCCGTTCGATCGAAGCTGTCCGCCGTTCGAGAGCAGCCTCGTCGGCGAAAACTAAGTTTCAACGGATTTCATCAACGAGGGAACGTTGACCCTCCAAAATTCCGATTTTCCCACGGTAAATTGATTTAGACGGCAGCGCACGCAGCTTCCAGTGAGAAATCGTTTGCGCGAATCTCTTTTATGAAAATACGGCCGTGCTGATCTCGCCAAAAGTACTGACTGTTAATGTATAAAATGTATATGTATAAAACAGAACGGCGTAATGTAATCTTGGAAGTGTATCGCACAATTGGAGCTTTGCCAAAAATCTCGCACGTGGACAGAACGATGTTCGCAGCTTTTGAATGAAGCCATTAGTGCGGATTGCTTATCTTAAATTATTGTAACTCGTTGTGTGTTTCACGCACGATTCGTTATGCGACATTAAAGCGCTTCAATGCAAAAGTAGGAAGATCGATTGAACCGAGATTAGGTGGTAAGTTACATTAGTGTGACCAGCCCTTCGGATCAGTCACACACATAGTTATCCAATTGCGATTGGGCGATATCGCTCTCATTCTCTATCTCGCGGCTTCTGTACCCATGTAATAAATAGAGAAGAGGTAGATTAGTTAATCGCTAGTGAGCGTTAACCCACATCGCACCATGGACCCTTTGAGGTCAGTTACACCGTTTATTCTACCACCTTGTTCTCTCATTAAGCCTAGGTCTCATCCCTCTCCTTTCGGGCGATCAGCTAGAAGCTGCTCTGGCTCGCTGTCACACCGGTGGAAAGTATATAAGCGAGTCGGGGTGTAACGGTAACCCACATTGCACAGTGCAACCAACCCTCTCCGGGTCATAGGTGCAATCCGGGAGGCAGCGCGCGCGATGCATCGCATCATCCCTCCGACGAATGATCCCCGACGCTCCGCAAATGAAAGAGACAGAAATCAACGCGTAATTAGATGATTTATAGGTACTTACGATCCGGAAGCGACGGTGTGCGCGCCAAGGGGAAGCACCAAAGGGTCCTGCGGACTCTCACGACCAGGCGGGAGGGAGAGAGCGAGGAGGCAAAGACGGGGAGAAGAGAAGAGCAACGATACACGGCGGAGGATCACGAGACCTTACCACGGACGCGTACGCGTGCACGGAGGCGCGCATGCCGCGACAACGTTACTAACGCGAAGTCCAACGAGCGACTGTTGCGTTGCGTCCCGGCGACTCTGTTGCCCCGCGCGCGGCACAGCTCGGCTTGGCCTCCTGTCGGCCGCTCGAAGCGGCGCGCTGCCGCCGGTTCGGCGCGACTCGGGTCTCGTCAATGCGAGAGGTGGGTTGCATCGTACCCACGCCACGGTTACGTACATGTATACATATCGCGTATGCCGCCTCCGCCGTGTCTCCCTCGCGCACCTTTCCCGCAAATTTTTCGCTGATCTTGGCGCGGCACTCTCCGGCTCAGGACGTATATACCCTTCGAATCATTGTAGTCGCATACCTTCGTTTATCAACCCTCGGCTATCCTCTTCCTCCTCTTCGCTTTCCCACGGCGTCCTTAATTATGCGTATCTTTCTTGATTTACGACATGTGATCGGGCGTTCTCTGATTTATGGAGGTATTCCGAGATGCGACCTCACGGAGAATCAATATCGTCGATTAATCAGCTCGGTGAATTGGCTGCCCTTCATCCTCTAGAGATGATTGACTCTTTCATTACCTGTAAACAGTTTCATTCATTAGAATCATAAATGAGCGTCGATCGAGCTGCAATAAGTTTAAAGTGTTGAATGAACATTAAATTGCGTAAGAAATAAATGTTTGACGATAAGACGTAAAAGAAAAAGAAAAAAAAAAAAAAGAAAATGCAATAGAAATCAGGCAAACAGGAAAGCTGCAATTAATTCCGTCTTCGGCGATTGTGCCGAGAGGAAATGAGAACTGAGAAATATCGCGTGTTTACACTTCGGCCCGTTGATTAATCTTCTACTCGAGTATCAACCTGTATATATCTATTAAGCTGTTCCTTAATCTCTTCTCCCTTCTCTCCTTATCTATCCTCCTTGCTCTTCCCGTGCTATCGATTGTAAGTTACAATCATAGCGTAAACGACCGAGATTGCCGGAGACGAGAAAGCGCGTCGCATCTTGCGCTTTCGTCCGCCAACGTCATATGGAAAAAGTTTGTTATTTTTACACCGTCGATCGAGTTTTCCCTGCAAGTGGTGTAGGCGGAGAGGGGAACGCTCGTTAACCCCTTCGGCATACTTACTTTGACGCACGGTGGGAACCCGGTACGTGCGAGCGTGAACGGTCGCGAGGATCAGCTACCGCTTCTTCTCGCGAATGTTTTGCTCGTACAAATTGCGATCCTTCAGATATTATATCTCTTAGCTCCTGCAGGAACTCACGGAACTTGATCACGCGTTTCCTTTACTCGAGAGGCGAGAATACTTTCTTATTGTGTCTTTCAGTTAAAATATAGTTACTTGCAAGCCTAAAAGAAAATAATTTTAATTGTGGGAATAAAAACCAGTATAGCGTATTCGCATAAAAATCGATAAGACCGCGATACATACCATGTGTAAAAATATTTAAACTAAGTAGAGCAATGGAAATTTTTCAAGTAGATATAGACTTCACCTTTCTTGTTCAGCTTCCGTGTCGAATGTGAATTCGAGATACAATGAGCAGCTTAATTAATTTGCTTCAATAAAAGAAAGTTTGAAAAAGGGTCGAGGCAGATTCATGTAATAGATCTACGTTCCGAATCGTCTTCTGTGAGGAAAATTTTACTCGTCTGTTACGAAGCCATTTTAAAAATGATTTTGTAACGGACATCGAGTAAAATTTTCCTCGCGGACGCTTCGGAACGTAGCTTAGATCTCTCAAAATGATTATACCTTCTTTCTCCGCGACAAGAAGGGATCTTCCTTAGAGCGGAAAAAGTTTTCGATGCACGAAGGCGGACTACGAGGAATACCAGCGGCTAATGAAACGGTCTCAGGACGTGGTGCAGCGTTTCAGACCGTTCAGCGGCATTTCGACCCAGGAATAGCGAACATGCGCGAACGTGTTTCACCCAAAGAAGATCGGCACGTGGCGCCGCGTCGTGGACGGTAGATAAAGCGACTCTGCGACACTCGGCTGCGGCCGCCACCACGGGCTCGATTGGAATCAATTGGAATATTGGAAGCAACAACAGTTCAGCGGGACAGTTGAGCGTTTCTTGCGCCATTATGGATTCGCTGGCGAATTACGCCAGTGACGGCGACAACAGCAACAATTCGGACGACGCTAAGGTAAGCGAGCTCTCGCCGTCGTATCCGTTTGCCATGGACGACGTCGTCGTCGTCGTCGTCGTCAGGACGCCTCGAATTATTGGCACATACACCACTCGACATGGCTTCGTATGCCTGCTCGTCCAGCGCGATTCACACGGCCCTATATTCGACACGATCGAGTCTACTTTTCGCGTTCCTTAACGAACTAGCGTGCAGTCTGCGAATATGCGACTTGCGAATTTATTTAACGGCTGAGAATAACGAATTTTTGTTTTGCAGACACCACCTCGGGGACAGGAAGAGGCAAATAGAAGGGCGAGCGATGCAAACTACGACCCAGTACAAATGGACATGAGTGAGGTATAGTGAAACCACATGTAGATAATTTTTAATTCGTAGTTTTTAAGTATGAAATATTCGGACAATGCCTAAGAGGATACCTCAGTGACTTTATGGGTGCTGTATATACATGCAAAGTCTTAGACCTGAAATGATAAAGAGGATTATATCCAGTTTTGCACGGTCACATTGTCGAATCTATTATAGCTATCCTTGACAAATTACAATGTACGAGATATGGAAGCAATTGGTGTATTGATGATAGTTCTAATTGGGATATGATTGAGTACAAACTGCAGTATTCGTTATTAAGCATTAGTTGAGCAAAATCCAGTAAGCACTCATAGCTTAATTATAAATAAAGACAGGACCTTGAAATCTTACCGAATGCAGGATAATCAGGCTATCATTCACATAATTAAATTTTAAATGATAAGTAAATGGGAATAGTGCCATTTCGTGAGACAATATTAACACGTAGCTCTGTTGGTAATACATGATACAATATCTACGCATCTCGGCAAGGTCTATGCTGTGTGAGGGTCTTTCAAGACTACCCCCAAGTCCTATTCAGAAGACAGAGGTGAGTAGAGGAAGCTGGCAGAAGGTAACACTAACAAAACATCAATCATCAAAGAAAATCATGTGTATAAGTATACGCGGGTGATAACTAACCGCGGAGGCAGATTGATATGAAGGGCCCTCATATTCCTCTCTCTATCTCTCCTTTTTGTGACATGGTTATTTCACATTATTGGTTTTACTTTATCTGTCGATAATTAATGTATAAAAATTATATTATTAAATACAGTGATACACAAAAATTAGTCGTGTGTCACTAAAAACTTTTGTATCAAGTACAACCAAGAAGAACTAATGCGAAAAATATTGCATATTTACTTTTTCTAGAGAGAAAGTCTTCAAGTTTATATTACTTTTTTATATTCATCATGTAAGAGCATTTTCTCTCTTTGTAAAGTATAGGTTTTTCTAATACATATTATTCGTTGTTAGATAATCCAACTTTGCGTGTATTGAAGTTACACATTCTAAAATAGCTTTTGTCATAGAAAATAAGAGCTATTTTTTAGTGGAATATGTAAGAGTGATCCATACTAAAATTGATAATTTTTCTTTTCTCTAGGAAAGCAACAACAATAATTCGTCAAGGGAATCCAGTAGCGAACGTGCGAACAGTCCTACGGCTCAACCCGTCTTTGCCTCGAGAACAGAATCCTCCCGGGCTTTCTCTTCTCCGTCAGACCAGAGGTAAGCTGGTTTGCTAATTACGTATAGTACAGGTGCTAATGATAATTTATCTTTATCAAATTTTTTTTTGAAAACAGTAAAATTGCTATGTTTCATTAAAATTATATCAAATTATACACCTGTAATGTCCAGAATAATAATACGAATCTGTGTGGTATACCCCTGCAGAACGTAATCGTTTTACAGGCGAACTGATCATGAAAATCATACGAGTTCAAAAGATGACCATAGGCGCGGAGACCGTGATCGAAGCCGTCACTCATCCGATAAAAATCGTCGTTATGACGATAGGAGGCAACGTGATAGTAGCAACAGTCACAGAGACCGAAGCAGAGACCGTAGGAGTCGGGATGACGACAAGCGCAAAACATCCGCTGGATCTCCGAAGGATGAAAAATGCGAAGACAGAGACAGAAGCGACAAAGATCGTCATTATAGGGATGATCGTAGGGATCGTAATCGCGATAGAAGCGACAGGGACAGACGCAGAGATCGTAGCGATCGCAGTGAACGGGACCGACGGCATTCCAGGGATGACCGTTCAAAGGATCGATATCGTGACGAGCGTTCGGGCTATCACAAGGAGAGAGATCGCACGCGATCGAGATCGCGATCGAGGGATCGTGCACCGCAGGTACCATTCAGGGCGATGAGCTATCGGGAAGAAAAAGGCCGAAATAAATTGGCTCAGTTGGAAAAATTAGGTATAGAACTGAAGCCACCGGAAGGCGGCGACATCATGACTCCTGGTAGTATTCAAGGTGAACAGAATTACTACAATCCATTGGCGACGGCGACGCAGGGCAAGTACGCGGAGCAGATTCAAAAGCGGAAACTGCTGTGGGCGAACAAGGTGATAATTATCCAGCAATAATCATATCTTTAATCGTTTGTTTAATAAACTTGTTCTAGAATTACATGTATTTTTTTTTTTTTTTTTTGTAGTCGAAACCAGACGATAGTAAAAGCACTTCGACTGCAGCTGGCACGGCCAACACATGGATGGGCACGACTTTTACTCATGATCAGGATGGAAAGGTGTCGGCCAAGTTCAAACGACTGATGGGTATTAAAGGCGATTTACCTGGCGCGCCAACAGTAGGGGCCAAGCCAGATATTTTAAAAAAGCAAGAAGAGATGTTTAATAATATGGAGCAACAATACGAAGTAGCACGTGCCACCACGCACACACAACGTGGCGTAGGGTTGGGTTACGCAACTGGCGGCTATCAATTTCCACGATAGTGTGTTGCAATTTTGCTCCCACTGTTTAATTATATTTAATATTGGTAGATATTAATATGTGGATAGAGTTACGTTCGTCAGTTCAGCGACCTTACGTCGTTTCGGTTATCTTAAACCGAATCGCATTATTTCTAAGTCTTTCCTGTGAGTCATAAAGATAAAGATGATAGTTACAACCAATTCAGGTTCAGAGTTCACAGTATGATTGCAATAAAGTTATGTATTTGCGCGTTGTAAACACTAAAAATAAATTTATTAAGATTATCTAAAAATCTGGGTTATATCGTTTAGCTAAATACAAAATTTCTTTTTATTGTTAGGCCCTACGTATGCTTAAGTTTATATACAAATATAGAAGTAAGAATAATAATAAATTGACTTATGGTTATGTTGTACAAAAAAATAAACTTTAATTTTTTTTTTCCATAAATATTTTAATTGGATTTACTCGATTATTCAGTATTAATTACAGAAAAAGAAATTAAAGTTCTATTGCCGACGATTTAAAGTTTCGAATATTTGCGGGTTACAATTTTATTAAAACATGTGCCATCTGTCGACGGCATCCTCAAAGCACAAGTGTGCTGTAAATCCTATAGGAGCGCTATCGTGCAGTAACACATTTCAGTGTTTACTAAAATGGCGTGCTGTTTGATTTGAATTTGTTCGTTAGGTCATTGGCGACACGACCAGACACGACGAAGCTGCTGTGGTGTGAGATTGCGAGGGCCGAGTACCCGATCTAAATCGTAAGAAGAATCTCGTGAAATCTTGGCGATTGCTGTTGAACCGGCACTCGTGTTTTCTCGACCACAATGGATAACTTCATAAAAATAGAAAAAATCGGTGAAGGTAAGTGCATGGAAAGTACGGGAAGCTGTTGTTGCCAAGCGTGTCTTATGACACGCGGGAACATGCGATAGTAATTAATAAATATTTCTTGAGCATTTCTTGGGTATCACATTTCAGTCCTGAAATCGTATATGCATTGTATTAATTGTATTAATAAATATCTATTTTTTTTGTTTACAATATGTTTGAAATAAGCACGTTTTATATGTTATATTTGCACATGTAATATCTGTATGTAATATCTGTATATCCAGTCAAACAGAAATATATACAAATATTTTTTAATATTTCTCAAATGTAGGTATGACAAAGTTTGTTCTTTTACTCATTGTACTTCTTATAGGTACATATGGAGTAGTATATAAAGGAAAACATAAGAAGACTGGAGAAATTGTAGCCATGAAGAAGATTCGCTTAGAAAGTGATGATGAAGGAATACCATCAACTGCCATTAGGGAAATTTCATTGCTTAAGGAATTGACTCATCCAAATATAGTGAGCTTGATCGATGTATTAATGGAAGAGTCAAAACTATACCTTATTTTTGAGTATCTTACTATGGATCTTAAAAAATATATGGATAGTTTGGGTACCAAAATGATAGAACCAGCTGTAGTTAAGTCATATTTGTATCAGGTTTGTTTATTCAATCAACTTTCTGTTATTGAGTATTAAATATTGTTCTCTCTCTTTTATGAAAGTCAATTGTATACTAATGCAATTGATCATTGTTTCAGATTACACGTGCAATTCTGTTCTGCCACAAACGTAGAATACTACATCGCGATTTAAAACCACAGAATTTATTGATTGATAAAAGTGGAATAATCAAAGTAGCAGACTTTGGACTTGGAAGAGCATTTGGAATCCCAGTGAGAATATATACGCACGAAGTTGTAACTCTGTGGTATAGGGCACCTGAGATCCTTCTTGGTGCTACTAGATATTCATGCGCGATTGATATGTGGAGTATAGGATGTATCTTTGCAGAAATGGCAACCAAGAAACCATTGTTTCAAGGAGACAGCGAGATTGATCAACTTTTTAGGATATTCCGGTAAAATTTATTACCATAGGGAAAATGATTCTTTTGTTAATAAATTAATTAACTTTGAGAATTTTTTTTTTTGTTGCAGAATACTAAGAACGCCCACTGAAGACATATGGCCAGGTGTAACACAATTGTCGGATTACAAAGCAACATTTCCGAATTGGATGACAAACAATTTGGAGTCTCAAGTTAAAACATTAAATGCAGATGGATTGGATTTGTTGCAATCTATGCTTACATACGATCCTGTGTACAGAATATCCGCACGAGCGGCAATGGAACATCCCTATTTCAGTGATTTAGATAAACGCAAAATACCCGCTGCGTAAAATGTAAGCTGAAAAAAAAGGGAGGAGACTTTGCATTTTTAATCGTGTGTCTACGTGAAAAGTATGTATTTCTTAAGGTTTATTAAAAATTAATTTATTTCAATAACAACCATTTTTTTCAATCATTTAGTCATTGAAATTTACATTTATATTTTCTTAGTAAAACTCATTTTGTATGTTAATAAACGTATAATTTTCATTAAATTACACAAATTTCATATATACATAAGTTACTGTTGGAATATAATAACAGTATTGCGTTTAAATAAGTTTTATGTAATAGTTCATTTGTAATTATTTTAATTAATGATGCCAGTTTTATATATTTTCCTGTGTTTAACATTTCATTGAACTTTGATCGAAAAATGTTAATATTACTAGTGTATTGAAACGTTCTATATTATCCACTTTTTTATTTACTCTTATGTTTCATTTATTGCAGCATAATATAATATAAAGTCTTTGATAAGTGTTATTTTAATACAATTAATTGAAGAAAAATTTTACATGAAGTGTGTGTACAAGTTAAAAAATTCTGGTCGTCTTTGTGCCTTACTTTTTGGTCTAAAATCTATAAAATCATAAACTGGTTATTAATGAGAGACAGGATATCTAATGTATAAATATCTATTACAGAATATGTTGTACTGCACGCACGTACTTTAAAACGTGCAGAAAATTTACGTAATGTGAACGTTGGTCGCATTAAGTATTTGATGTAAAATTTAATGTAAAAATTTGTATTTTAAACAAATAAATAATATTTTATTCGGTAACACATCGTATAAATTTATCGCATAAGAAAGATAAAAATTATTAATTTAATTATTATATGTAGTCACATTAAGCTCGTTTTAAATTACATTTGTTTTTTTTATTAAAAGAGAATCTGAAAGAACTTGCACGTTGTCATATGCGGGGAGTTAGTAATTCTCAGAAAGTATTTAGCATCATGTGTTCATGTACTAGATGCGTCATCGTGATCATTGGACGTAATTGAACGTCAGTAAAAATTATAATTCCACTTAAAATAAAAAACTACGACCGTATAAGATAGTAAGTTTATCACAAAAAATGTAAGATGAATCATTACAAACCGATTTATAGAGAGAAACATTTTGTATCTGAATTCTGGCTGTGTTTTATATTTGATGAAGGTGTATATGTGTATGTGTGACTTGTGGAGTATTCCGAGAGTGGGGCACCAGCCACATAAAGTCCATCTCTCCAATGAGACTTGTGTTTATAGTGCAACGCAGAGATCGGCAGCAGCCTCCATAGTGAGTAAGTAAATTTCCCAACCAGTTCTAATCTTTTTTCCTTTTAACGTGTTTTTAACTATTTATCATGTGTTTCTATAGCGACTGTAGTTTTATTTAAATTTCTATTTGTTCACACTAAACTTTTTGCTTTATTCTTTGCGTAAATTGGAAAAATTACATTTATTATTTTTTTTTTTATACGTGAGACAAACAAGAAAGGGACAGTGATTAAAAATTACTTCAATCTTTTTTTTTTTTTTTTTTATGAAGTTCCGATTTGGCGTTTGTAACAAAGCAGCTGTTTTGTGAAGTGAAAGGTCGTCATGAGTCGATTTTAATCATATATTCGTCAGTCATCACTGCACACTTATTGTCATGTAAAGTATAAGGATGTGAAATTTGTACAGTCTTTTTCTAATAACATGAAAACGTAAATCGGAAGTTTATCCTTGCTATGTAATGTTCAAGGTATGCATATGAATCATACTTGGTACTTTTATTGTACTTTTTAGTTTTAGATCATGGCTGTATCACGTATCTAAAAATCGTTTTACCTGAACGCGAATTATATATACAAACAGATTGTTACGCACACCAGGAAGTCGCAATAAAATACTGAGAAATGCGTGACGTCATCACATCCGTCGAAATCTTTGTAATTGCGTTGAAAATGACATCCGATTTATGTCGCTCACAGCCCTTATACAACACGCTTGTTATTAATAAACGTGTTCCTTTATTATTTTTCTATTATTGCAGTTATAATAATATATTATTATTGTATAATTATTATAATAATCAGAAAATTTTTTTTAAATAATTAAAATAAGTGATTAATGAGCGAATTTTTTTTATCAAATATTGAAAATACGTAAACAGTTGTTTGATATTGATAACTTATATCAAATTTGCGGGAAAACCTGATGTGTAATAATCATCTGGGAGTTCATTACTTATGCTGTTATTCATTTTCTTTTCTTTTTTTTCAGAGAAGATGCAGTCCTTGACCTGGTGCGTGTTATTGGCGGGATGCCTCGCTCTTGCTCAGGCTCATACGTATCATATGGGCGCCTGTCCCCTTGTGGAACCTATGCAGGGTTTCCAAATGAGTAAAGTAAGTTGAAAATTTTACGAACTACATTAATTTGTTTCGGAAATAAATAATTGTTTAAAATTTTAGTTCCTGGGCCTGTGGTACGTCGTCCAAAAAACATCAACGGGTAGCAAGTGCATCACTTACAATTATACACGAGGAGAGGAACCGGGCGAGTATGTGATAACGCAGGACTCGGATCATCTAATCTTAGGTGAGGCAATTAAAAAACAAGCGCAATTGGTAAAGAAAGGAGACGATGCATGAGCTTTTACGAAGCGCGTATCGGGCTCCATCGAGTTATAAAAGCCCGTCAATGGGATAAATGTCTACCAAGTGGGATGAATTATCCGTAATTGCTTGATGCTTATGTACAGGTCTTACGCCATTGAAGCATGAGTATCATTATACTGGCCAGCTGACTGTACCTGAACCAAGTACTCCGGGTCGTATGGATGTTCGTTTTCCTCTCAGTAAGTGTCTTCAGTTAATATAATATTCAATAAAGGGAGAGACGTTCTTTATTTAAAATGATAGAAAAATATGTATTTGCAAATTTTAAGCTTAAATATAGCTGCAGCTTCTCCTCTTCAATTTGTTACAATGACGAGATATTAGACAAATTAAAGATAAATTTGCTGCGTACTAATCTCGAGATAAACAATGCGTTCTTGCTTAATAATTTACGAATTGCAAGTCAACCTATCGGATTGTGCAACTAAAATTCGTACTTGTGATTTAGATGTGGCCGGAAGCGCGTCCCATGTGGTATTCATGACGGATTACGACACCTACGCCGGCATATTCACCTGCCAGAAGCTGGCGTTCGCCCATCGACAGAGCGCGACGATCCTCTCGAGGACCAAGACTCTAGATCAGTCACAAGTGGATAATATACGCCAGCGATTGAGTATTTTCGGCGTCGATCCATACGATTTGAGCATTATCTCTCAGTCTGAATGCCCACACGGCAACAATACTCTAGACATTAACATCGACCCCAACACCTTTACGTCTGAGAACTTAGGCAGCGTAGTGCGTAAAGCTGGCGAAAAGATCGGCGACGGTGTCCAGTGGATCGCTCAAACCGGAAGTAATGTTTATCACAAAATAGCCGGGAAAGATTCAGAAGAGATAACTTCAACGACAGAACGTAACAGCCGCGTTTCGACAAGGAATAACGGCGAAAGATTAGAGACCAACGAGGTGGAGTGGATTCCTTAAGATCTAAGTGAATTTGTCACCACTTTTTATTATTACTCTTAAACTTGGTGTCCTTATTATTCGTTTAATAGATTTATTAAAGTAATCTTTTTAACGCATGTTCAATTTTATATAATTTCACTCGACGACGTATAATAAATTTTTAACGTAAATAAAATTACACTAAAAAGATAGGAATTAAATTCATTAACTAATTATTTGATTGACCGATTTAATCTACATTATGAATGTGATTTAAAAAATGAGAATGCACTAATGATATGTATGGTTAAATCTATAAAATAAAACTTAAAAATAAAAGTATAATACATACTTTTTTTTAAATTTATATATTTAATATTTTATCTTATAAGAACATAATTATTTAATCTATTATTATTAACTTTTTACCTTATTGGTTCGATTCTCTCCTACATTTAAACATCCAGTATAATGTGATAAAATATCAGTCATGCTAATTCATTTTTATTAAAAGAACGTGATGGTTTATGATGTGATACGTGATTGTGATAATATAAACCCATTAAAATTATTCTAATATTAAAATTACCCATATATATTTGTTTACTTGGAATTCGTAATGGTGTAGAAACAAGTTTCTCTCAACAACACGTTTCACGATGGAAAAAAATCAATTGCGGGATGTTCCATATAAACAGTCACCATCGCATAATTTAGAATCTCCCCCAACGGGTGCATAATACGACCGTTACACGCGTTTGTATATGCGTGGCTGTGAATATTAGTATTCTGACGTCTCGTACGAACCATCAGTCTGATAGTAACTGCTGCGGAGGGACAAGCGGATTTCGTGGTTCCAAAGAGCACGTTTTATCTTCAATACTTTTACGTGACTTCGCAGCGTCTCACAGAAATCTCAAGAAGTTCAATATTAAATTTCAACGTAAGTACGCTCACATTAAAACGTTTACAATTATTTTAACAATATTTTTCTCTCATTAGTAAAACGACACTTAACAATTTTTATTGTAAAACTTTTTATTTGTATCTGATTTTGATATATATTTTATGTTAGAAGATTAAATATATTTAAAAATTAAAAGATTATAAAATATAGATATATTATTGTTAAATCTTTTTACAAGCGCAGTGATATTTTATTTACGAATATACTTTTACACATTAATTTCAAAATTATTTCGTTCATATGTTGCAAAATTTTGCAAACACTTAATAAGACAAAAAACATTGTGTTAAATAATCCAAAGCTTATTAAAAACTGTTGTAAAGATTTGCGTGATATACATTCGTGTGGTGGTCTACCCTCACGCAATGACGTGTTCTTATTGCTGCGGTACGGCATTAAGCATTCCGGTTCAATAACGCTGCCAAGATATTAACTATACAATGTTTTTTACACTAAAGTCTTAACTTAGTTTATAAAATAATTTTCTTTTTCCCAAAGAACTATTTGAAATTATTTTTTTCAACCTTAATTTTTTTTATTAAAGAGTATCCATAATATTAAAATAATTAAATTTAAAATTAAATTAAATTAGAATTAAATATTGTTGCGTGCTTGCACAATAGTTAGGTATTAATTAATCTTAATTCTTTGGTAAAATTGTTTTGCATGGGCTTAAAGATTATAACTATACCCTTTCTTCCCTACTTCTCGTTCGTTACGCACTGCAGTGTGCGATCAGCACAGCAAACTCGCGGAGTGAACTCTACAAGGGTGCGCAGTTTAGATTTGCACCGGTGATTTCGCGTGCTTACCACTTTTTTGCTCCCCTTTTTTAGTCATATCTACGATCACGATTTAGTCACATCCTTGGCAATCCATTATCACGTAACTGTGATTGTGTCTTGATTTATTTTGTAAGCTTTGTGTAACGTAAGTTTTTAATACCTATAACAAATTTTGACATTTTATTGTCTTTTGTTGAAACGTAGTGAAAATGTTAAATTATTAATCATCGTTATACTTCTAGATTTTCTGACACATCAATATTTTTACTTATTATATGTATATAAAATTAAAGTATAAATAATGTGATATAAAAAGTGTGATAAAATATATATTTTATTTATATTCTATGATTTACGTCATGGCAGTATCCGCTACGATGGTTTCTGTCGATCAAACTGATTTGATAATAATCGCGATAAATGATGACCGCTGGGGGTATAGATACGTCACAATCGTTCAGTCTGCATCCGATTATAATAGAGCTGTCCTGGTGACATACATCGGTATGCAGGTTCAAGAGACAAGTTCGATAATAATTTTCATTGACCCATATCAGTAATGTAGGCTATATCAAAGTCTGTAAAAAGATAATAATGTAATATTTCTTATATTATAGTTGTGCAATGACAAACATTTTTCGTTATGGATAAATTTACGACCGAAAATAAAGGTATAATTTAAACAAATGAAATTTTAAAGCTTTTACTGCAGAACATTTTTCTTGATAAAAAATAATACAAAGATAATAACTCCCGTTTGCAAAAGATTTCGAATATTTCGTACAACGTAAAATGACTTATTGCACTTTATTTCACATTCGAATATAATTATCTCTGAAAAAAAAAAGACAGACGAGTGATTTTATCATTTAAATGATAATCGACTTACTTCTTTAAAACTTCATGTCGTAATACGATGCAACTTCCAATTTGTCGAGCCATTAGTAGCGGTTGCTTAATTAGTTAATATGTACATTGTTTCGAAATGCAGAGATTTGATCTTCATATTTAAAAACTAAAAAAGAAAAATTTGTTTATTATATCATTTAAATTAAAATAATTTCTTTGGAATCAAAAAGTATTGAAAACTCAAGTTTAATACATATTCACAAAAGAACTATGTTACCTTGCGTATTTCCCTTTCGAGGTGTAGTGGGTGGGCAAGCGGTTTTGTTGATAATGATGATTCATGATGAATAATGACCGCTGGTAACATACATTAGGTCCGGAATTAATTTTCGAAGAGATCTTATTGTTGGCATTCTGGAAGACAGGTTCGAGAGACAAGTTCTTCAATAAACTTCGTTGACCCACATTACGGATGCTTAGTCTTTTTCAGAGCGCACTCTCGCTTTCGCGATCGGCCTGAATTGAAACGACCGAAACCCAACCGAGGTCGTAGGCTAGTTCGATTCTCCGAGTTAAATGTATCCGCTCAAAGATGAGGACTCTTTGTCATCTGCCGGTGCCCATTCTCTACGCTTTAATGAATGATACATGAATGATACACACTTGAAGTGATGAATGATACATACACTTTTGTCCACCTTACCGATTCTACAGTATTGAATAGCAACATAACAAGTAAACGATTCACACGTAGCTGTTAAGACTTTCACTATGAGAAGTCATTTTAAATTCACACTGAATGCTAAACAAAATCGTAAATGGTTGCTTAATCGAGAAGTTGTATAATTATGTTAATTTATGTTACATAATTAAGTCAAGCTGCATTGTATAGAGATATTTTCGTTTCGTTTGTTACGAAAAGATTGGATCAATAGTAGCCTTGACGAAATGTGTTATTTTAAAATCGCGGTCAAGAATTAATTTCGATCAGACGTACAGACGTATGAATAGATTTCTTGATTTTTCTCTTAAAAGCCATTTGTCAGTACGGATCCCCAGCAGCGCAGACTCTCAAGACGGAGGTCAACCGCTAACTTTCATGTATTTTTCTTGTTTGGTGCATAACAAAACCTCTGCCGAAACATTAATTATTTTTACGACTTACATTATGTGGTCTAATCTGTGGTTTCACATTATTCGTAGATGCTTGCTATTCTGCTCGGCGTCTTGCCGATTCTCTGGACCGAAAGAGTTGAAGCAAGCGTGCTGGTTGCCGACACTACCATGTCGAGAATGGTTGAGCTAAATGCTGACGCACCTTTTTGCGCTCTTTACAATGATCGCGGAGTCATTCAGAGGATGGTTCTTGGTGCTGATCCCAGAAAAGTTCGACAAATTTCCAGCAACCTCGTCGCCGACCTGGAAGAGACCTGCAAAGCGTCACGAGATAAAGGAAAGGTGAAATTCATTGATCGCTTTTAATGATATGTTTAAATTATTCTTTGGTAATAGTAATTATGAATTATCTACTTTAAATACTTATTATTATTATATTTGAAATAAAACATGCATGCCGTATTTTTAAAATCTTTTAAAAATTATTTAAATAATTCATAGATTAATTATTTCTACCGTTTTCTTCAGAATCAAGCGCCTGGCGGTGGTTTAATATATCCGGGGACCAAGTGGTGCGGACCAGGTAACGTGGCCAATTCCTACGAGGATTTGGGCCAACATTCGCTCGAAGATGCTTGCTGCAGGGAACATGACCATTGCCCATTCACGATAGCGCCGCAACAATGCATACATGGCATATGCAATAGCTCACCATTTACTCGCTCGCATTGTGATTGCGACGCCAAATTCCGCAGATGTTTACAGAATCTCAATACCGAGGTGGCCAATACCCTCGGTGCACTTTTTTTCAATGTGATTCAAGTTACCTGCTTCAAAGAGAGACGGCCGTGCTCGCAGTGGCAAAGGTATTCCAAAATTAATCTCTGAAAATGTATAAATTTAATTTATCTTAACATATTTCACATACAATTTTTATACTATAATAAAAAAGCTGTTTTATATTTTTACGTTCTATTACGCGGTTAAAGAGAAGTAGGCCGGATATTTCAGTAAATCCATTTTTAAATATAACAATTTTGTATGCATACGTGCAGTTACAGCGTAGAACCGTTTTAGCTGTGATTTAGAATGGGAGAGGTCCCCGTCGAATTATTTGCCAAACGGTGTGTCGGAGAGTAGAGGATTGCGAAGACCTCTATTGATGACCGTCTCCTTCGCATTCTGGGATTTCATGGCCAGGCGAAGAAACTTCCTCCGAGACGTCATGCCGTTTGTTTGAAGATATTTCGAAATATAAAAAAGGATCTCATTGTAAACATTAAAAAAAATTGTTTTTAACTTTAATGTGCTGCTTCTGGTGATGGTTCTACGTTTCATAATTATCTCCCAATACTTATTTAATTAATTAATCAATGCTAGTGGTCAAGGGTCCTTAACTCCGCTTGGTTTTAACGTCCTGACGCAGTCTTTTAATTTGAAGGACCATACCGATGAAATTGAACTAATATTAATCGATGAACTTTGTTACAGGAACGGTTATGCGGAAGCTGTTTCCGATCGATTGTGCTCTCAATACAAGTTCCGACCCAGCGACAAGTACGTGCCCATGATGCCCTTGAATAAATAAGTTCTGAAGCTTCCTGAAAAGTTGGCGAAAAGTTAATTACTAGTATGCGGTGTATCGATCATATCATTTATTTCATATCAAAAATTACCGTCCTTGTCGCGTGCTAGTGAATATTTTATTTTATTAGAGATTAAGTTACGTTAAATCCTTCACGATTATTGCAAATATTATTCAGAGCTTACGGACGGTGGAATGTAACGATACGATATGTTAATTCCTTTCCTTTGCTATTGCTGTTGAACGTAATTTGTACGATAGTTAATTGTATTAATTAATATATTTAAAGGTGATAGTATTTTGCATAGCTCATCTATACATATAAGTATATTAATTGTAGGAGTGCCATAATTTATTACAATTAATTTTTCATTTACTATAACTGTACTGAGTTATATAGCCTAGTTGTTGAAAAAATATATTTTTAATTAATAGGATGATTGTATGAATACATTGTTTACATTTCTTAATTATACTTACTGGTACTTCATTCAAAGGTAAATACATTTAATCTCTCGTAAATTGCGAAATTACGCATCATAATCTATTTATTATATGTTTAAGCGATTCTTTTTCCAGGTAATACAACTGAAAAAAACTATTACAATTAGGATAGTCGAAAAATTAAATCGACGGTTTAACCTAACCTAGCACGATAACTTACTTATAGAAACAGGCTAATGTTGGGCATGACGTTCTTTACCCGATTTCTTACCATCGTACATTATCTGCATATTAAGTACAAGTCATTATATTTTACTTGTAGAGGATTAATTTTGTCTAAAATTCAAGTATCTCGTTACTCGAACCATCTTGAACGCCCGCTTGTTGAAGCCTTTCGATACGGCCGCTTGCTGGCGGCGGTGCCTCGATCGCGATTATAATGGCCGACATGGCCATTCGAATCTACGCGAGTTTAGCGCCCAGTGGTCGAATAGATGGCAACGGGAGTGGAGTGGGAATGTGTCAATCGTGCGTGCTGTGATGGACGAAGTCACGACGAGCGGTAAGGTTTCTTTTCACTACGAGAAAACGGCACCGTGACATCGCGACGATTGCACGCGGCATTGCGAATAACGGCCCGCCGTTCGCGCGACGCGCCGTCGACGAAACGACGACGATTGAATGCGACGCGCATCGCGTGGGCGTCCTACCTTCCGTGTGTGCGTGTGTCTCACGCATTCTCTCTCTCTTTTCCTCTTCCGCAATCTTTCTTCCCGTTGCCCACGCTCCCGAATTAATAAGTTTACTTGCGCGTTCCGTCGCGTTATCCTTTCGCGACTGGCCCGCGACAAGTTCCCATCCGCGACGACTCGCGTCACGAAAACCTCGCGACGTACCCCGGGAGTTCTCGTCTCCGCCGTCAGCTGCTCGCCCGCCCGCCCGATAGCCCGATGTCAACCGTGATTCATGTTTCCCTCCCGAGGCACGTCCCTTTCGGAGCTCGTCTGTTTTTTCGCTTAGGATGACCGCACGCGTGCATTCATCGGTCGATATAAACCTGCGAAGGACATTTTTGCGCATGAGTGTGCATAATGTTTGGTACGATTACGAAAACGTAGGATCAACAAATGTTATTGTGCCGAAATTTAAAACAATCTTTTTTTTTTTTTAAGTCACTCCATTTAAAAAGAAAAGATTAAAAGTCGAGATTAATTTATTTATTATGGTTTACTGTATGTATACTCGTTTATTACATAATTTTATTATTTTTCAGACCCAGGAGGTGGGGAAAATAGAGGAACGTTAATATGCGCCGGCTGTCTTAACGCCATCGACGATGAATTTATACAGGCATTGAATCAAGAATGGCATATTGATTGCTTTCGGTAAAAATGCTAACATATGTTTTATGAAAATATTTCGAAGTAAAAGATTAATAATATTTTTATACAATATATTGCACTGATAACAACATCTTTCAGATGTTCAGCATGCGACGTTGGCCTATCCTCCTGGTACTTTGAGAAAGATGGCTTGCTATTTTGTAAAGATGATTACTGGGCCGCTTACGGCGAAGCGTGTCAGGACTGCGGCCAAATCATCACAGGCCCTGTCATGCTGGCGGGCGATCACAAGTTTCATCCGGAGTGTTTCGCCTGCACTTCGTGCGGAGCTTTCATCGGAGACGGCGAGAGTTACGCGCTTGTCGAACGGTCCAAATTGTACTGCGGGGTTTGTTACAAGCGGCAGATGCAGCCGCTCAACAGGGCGGCAAATTATCCTTTCGCCAGAAAACCACACAGCATCAGGTTGGTCGAAATACCTCCCAGCACGACAGATCCAGATAAACAGAGAGGAATTAAGCTCACGCTAGATACAGCTCCCAGTCCCCGCAGTTGTGGTGCTTTGTTGCGCATATCAGAGTACGTATATTTTACTTATTTTAATCATGAGTTAATGTATTTTATATTTTGTATGTTATTTTTAAGTTAAAATGCGCTATACATGGAAGCGAAATTTCTTAAGACTTGTTTCAAATTTTTATGTACAAGCAGTAATTATTTTTTACGATAAAAGTGAATATTTCGATTGTTCTGCTCCTTATAATTATGTCTAAAACAGTTGCTTTTTTTAAATATTTAACTGCGCATGATAATTCTAATTATTTAAGAGAGTCGGTATAAATGTATATTAGCCTAATAACATTTAACTAAAATGCAGGTTAATGAGAAATATTCGTGGAAAGATCAGTAAGCTGCTAGCCTCTGTGATGGAGGTTCTATTTAGGCTATGCTGCCACTTCTCTAATCATAGGTATTGCATAACAAATCAATAATATGCACTAGAAATTGCTAACTCTACAAACTTTGCTCCCATTTTAGTAGTTATGTTAATTGCACGTAAAACAATTTAAAAATACTCTCGTGCAATTTTCCGTAATATATAAATGTAATTTTTAATATACTTTTTGATTAGAATATAATTATTTAATAACTAATAATTATTTGAACAAATTCATATTTGATTAAATTGTAATTATAATTTTTTATCATGTGCATGCTCAATGTAGCTCAACACGAAATGTAGTTCATGCTAGAATAAATTTAGATAATTATTGAAGTAATGCAAATATTAAACTGCTTTTATGCACATCGTGTATAAATATATAACGGATTTGGTGCGAGATTATTTTATGATTTAACTACAAATAAATATTTAATAGTTAGTAATATTATTTCTGAATACCGCGTCTCATTACCTTGTATGTAGGTATGTCGATAATTTTTTATATTTTATTTTATATGTATAATAAATTAGTATGAAAGAGAGAGAGAGAGAGAGGTTTCAAATTATATATTATATAAAAAAATTGTTATTAAGAATTTTCAGTTACATTTGCTTATTATATTTATTATCGATGTTTGAAGTTATCTCGTTATTCTGGTAGTTATTATTTCTGTTTTTATGTGATTGTATTACAGTGAAAGAAAGTAAAATGCATGCAAATGTTTGCATGTCTTCTCTTTGCAGCTCAATGATATTAAAAATATTTGTGAAATTAATGTTGCAGGTTGAATATGTCGAGTGATCTGATATCGTTACATATTGGCGATCGAATTTTGGAAGTAAATGGCACTCCCGTTAAAGACCAGCCGGTGGAAAGTATCGAAAATCTCATACAATATTCGGACACAGTTTTACAAGTAAGCTGAAAGATTTAAAATACATATTGTTTTATATGTTGCATAAAGGGATTAAACTCACGATAAATGCGTTTGTCGTTTCAGTTGACTATCGAGCACGATCCAGATGCGGTGTCACGACGGCCCACGTTTTCCTCGCCGTCCTCGGCGATGTTGACATGTGTTGGCAGCCCTAGGACAAGTCCCGAGAGCAAAGAACGATTATTTAAACGCCGGGACGAGGGTTACATTAGCGGTGCGCGGAGCCGACAATTACGAAGAACGAGAGATCCTATGCATAAAGAACGGAGCAGTTCTATGTCGCGATTGCTCGATGGGTAGGATTAATATAGAATATATTTAATAATCGCTTAATAAATTGCAACGTGATTTACTGAATCGAACATTATTACAGATCATCTCCAACGAATCCTACTTACGATTTAAGCCGTACCAGATCCTTCCGTGTAGAGCCAAAGAATCAGAGAATATTTCGAGCGAGCGATTTGGTGAAGGGTGAACTTCTAGGGAAGGGATTCTTTGGACAAGTATTTAAAGTTACGCATCGCGATACGAACGAGGTGATGGTTCTCAAAGAATTGTACAGAGTGGACGAGGACGCACAAAAGAACTTTCTAAAAGAGGTAAATTTTTTTAATATTAAAATTGTTCAAGCTATATAATATATACATATGTGATAAAAGAATGTGAAAAACGTGAATACATTTTATATGAATAATTTAATGCTTGTTTGCTCAGATTTTGCTTTTTCTGAGCATTTTAATATTAAATAATTTTTAGATTTTATTGATCTTACGTATTCTTCTCTTTAATAACAATTTAATAGGTTGCGGTATTGCGGTCATTACATCATAACAACGTTCTTCGTTTTATTGGTGTTCTTTATAAGGACAAAAAACTGCATTTGGTTACCGAATATATAGCAGGGGGTACTTTAAAGGCCCTGCTTCACGATACGAACGAACCATTGCCGTGGGAACAGCGTACGTCTTTTGCGAAAGACATCGCTGCCGGCATGGCCTATTTGCATTCTATGAACATTATTCATCGTGATTTAAATTCGCACAATTGTCTCGTTCGCGAAGATAAGACTGTTGTCGTCGCTGATTTTGGTCTTGCGAGGATTATTCAGAACGGCAGTTCGCCAGATAATCGCAAGTATAATCGACATTCTGATGGAGAGGTGAAGACTTCAAAAAAAGAACGAAAGAAACGATATACAGTGGTAGGGAATCCTTATTGGATGGCTCCCGAAATGATGAAAGGCAACAAATACGACGAAAAAGTAGACATATTCAGCTTTGGCATTGTTGTCTGTGAGATTATAGGCCGAGTTCAGGCAGATCCTGATTATTTACCGAGATCTTCAGATTTCGGTTTAAATCAAAATGTTTTTAAGGAAAAATTCTGTTCTAATTGCCCGGAGACTTTTTACATGATCGCGTTTCTTTGTTGCGATTTAAATCCTGACAAGAGACCACCGTTCGAAGTTATGGAAGTCTGGCTAGAGGGTCTGGCAATGCACTTGTCAGTAGGTGCTGAATTACCAGCAGATCTGGACTTCGACATCAGGAATTACAAAGGACCAAGTCCAAGCAGTAGTGAATCCACGACTCCAGAAACTTTGGCACCGCAATTAAAGCCTATTAAAGAAGGCCAGGTGCATCAAGACAAAAAGCGATTAGGTGGTTGCAATGATAGTACTCTAGAACGTGAAATAGAACCTCCGTCAGATAACACACTTCACGTGCCTGAAATTGTGAGTCCACGCAACAGATATATGCGACAGAATAGCAAGAGTAACGACAGTTCGGCTAACGTGGGACGTTATTCGAGGCAAAATTCGAAGTCAAAAGATTTTGTGTCCGACAAGGAAAAACCTGATATCGTAATATCACCTGACTCCAGCGGTTTTAGCGGACGATATTTGAGGAATAACAATATCAAATCGAAAGATACCTCTCCCGACATTTTAAATACCTACGTTTACTCGAAGCAAGAAACGTATCCGAAGCAGATCGATGCGATTGAACATATTTTAACTCGAGCACCTACAGAGAAAATTAAGTATGTGGGAAGTGCGAGCCCGTGTGTAGTGTCCGACTCTCCAGAATATATAATTGATAGCAAAGGCTCGTACAAAGTCAAAAGCTTGAAACATAAATCAGCAGAGAAGTGTAATGAAACAAGTGGACACAAAACAAAGTCGGAGAATAAATTTAAAATACCGGATGCTGCAAGCTCTGTCGGTTCTTATTTAAAGCAAATCGGTAAATCTATCGGCGCTGTGGAGAAGGAAAATAAAGCAATTAATAATACAGCAAATTGCGGTGATATCGATTCAAAAAAAGTAGTTGGTGAAAACACGAAATCTTCTAATGGATTGTATTTGCGAAGGACAAAAATATCACCGACCAAAGAAACATCGAAGAGCGCATTTTCTAATAAAGAAACTGGCAAAGATAAAGTTGATGGAATTTTGCCTCCACAAAAATTCATAGAGACGAAAACCTCATCGAGTCAAGAAAATGTTGTGGGAAACGAAAAGAATATTAAAGATAAATTGTCTAGACAAGAGAGTAACGTGTCCGATATCGGCAGTATTTTATCGAGACAGGGAAGCCTCACAGTATTAGATTGCACATCTAAATACAAAGATTATTCGCCATTTAATACCTTTACAAAAGATGATTTTCGCGACGGTCATTCTTTTGGAAAGCAAAGTTCAAGTCTGTATCATACAGATAGTCTTTATTCCAATTCCAGTATTTCAAAACAGGATGATCTTTTCAGTATAAACAATAGACAGAATAAAAATGATGGCGTAGGAACGAAATCGATGAAAGAGGATTTAAAAGATCCGGTGATGACTTCGTCTATATATGGCAGCGATTTAAAGGCGACGCCGAACTGTCTGGCGGAGTATAATGAATGTTATAAGGGCGTCGATATTTGTAGACAAGACAGTTTCGGTTCCGATAGCGCACTCGGTACTATGAAGAGCGATTTCTTCGCGGATGTCGATTTCGCGCAGATAAGGGATGGTCGGCACACGCCGGACTTGTGCCATACACCCGAAAGATGCTGTACGCCTAATCGTCCGACATCACCTATAGAAAGCACTGCTTTATAAATCAAAATGCGCGTACAATATAAGAGAATAACGGTTTAATCGAGATAATGTGCGTAATCCCCGACGATGAGTGGAATCTCATTTGCTACTAATTTGATCTCTTTATTCATAATACATAAATTATATTCAGTAAGGCTCGAATATATGTAACGTGCTTAGTTTGCAGTATTAACTTTTTAGCCAGAGTCTATTTCGTCCATTATTTTTAGTGCACTGAGCAAGGAAAAATGAAGTATTGATTTTAACGAATGCAATTTTGAGCACAATATTTATTTTGAAAAACTTTGTAAAAAAGAAAAGTAATATCATGTTATTGTTGAAATTTTCTAAACTGATTTTATATGTGCAAGAGAAACATAAAACTTCGGGCTAAAGACGTTTCAATAAAATATAAATCAAAATGTTATCTTGCTGAAGAAAGTAACGATGACACAATACTCAGTATTAACGAATTTTATTTGCTGATTTGTACGAGATTTTAAGTCGTAATGACGTCAGCTATAATTAGCCATAAGGATTCTATTACATTCCTAGAAAATCTTGCCACGCGGTTTTCAAAAGTGGGAGCTTAGGCAATAAAAAATGTGGCTCCCTAACAAAGGCCATTCCATCCAAAATACTTATAGAACCGAGATTTTGATAAGTACGATATTACTAGTGTGCTCGAAAAAAAAAGAGAAAAAAAAAAAGAAAAAAAAACGCAGCACTGTGAATACGTCGATTTTTGCAAGTTACGAGTCACACACGACTACAGAATCAAAAGCCCGTCAAAAAATACGAATTAGAAGTTAAATATCTTGTCTTTGTAAATTGGTGCAACATAAGTTTCCCATGAGACTGCACGATTATGTACGTTTCTCTTGAATTGTGAATACACCATGTAGACTTCGTTCTTGTAGAATAGAGAATGTAAAAATTGTTATATTTGTTTCAGGGCATACGGATGTATGTACATCACAGTGTAAAATATTGTATACGTTTGTAATACTGCTGTATATGTACAGATCATTGGTATATTACATATGTGTGTATACATACGTGCGTATAAATATATGTGAACATATACATGCGACGTTTATATCTTCGTTACATTAGTGTGACCATTTTCGGTGTAATTTAATAAGACGAGATTACGTGTATATTACATAAAAAAAAAAATTATATTTATTCGCTTTTCTATATATTTCTATCGATATTATTGCGCTTACGTTTGAACGAGGATATAAACGATAGCAGAATAGTGAATATCGTGTGTATAAAAGAACAAATAATTTGTATATAAGTTTGTATATATTCAAATATTTGTAATTTGCAGAACACACCGATCGAGATATTTGCGTAACAATAAGTTTTATACTTGCGACGTAAATACGCCACTAGTTTACCTCTCAATATTCTCTCTATTCCGAAATACATATATGCCGTACTTCTTCTTTTTTTTTTTTTTTTTTTTTTTAAATCGCATGTCGACCATAATTCATGACGTTTAGACGAAATTACACGCTCGACGTGAATGCTTCGAGCAACAATTTTAATACTTATAATTTCGTCACGTTTGTTTTCATCTCGTCGCCGACCAAGATTATTTCACGTCAGATCGCATGCAAGTAATAAGACTGTTTTTCTTCACCGGAAAATAAGTTTCTCTCGGACGCAGTTAAACATTTGATTAATATATTGTTTTTAAAATAAACGTTTATTACTTATGTAATAATAGGCATTCTTAAATTGTTAGCATAACACGCGTTTCCGTAACAGGTTTTGTTATTAGTCCCGGGGTCGCTTTTCTTTTTCTTTTTTTTTTTTCTTTGAAACTACAATTGAATGCATGAAAGGAGCCCAGTCGAACAACCCCGACTTTTTCTTCTCGTGTATGTGATATATAGAGGGAATATTATCGCTAAATGTTATTCGACGATATCGCAAGCTGTTATCAGCGTAGTGCGAATTCCGAAGTATCACTAAACGCGAGTCCAGTCTTAAAGACGGACGTTATGTGCAATAATTATGCAGCTTGCTATAAATATGTACACGGTAGAGCTAGCCTAAGAGATTATTCACGGCTTGTCATTAGTTGGTGAGAGTAAACTAATTAGCGACCTAGGATAGACTGCTCCGTGAAATTGCGAGATTACGAGATAAGGAGTCGAGGATAAGGAAAGGATTTGCGTTCGCCAACGAGACGCGGTCATCCGATGACGGTTCTGCGATGACGATGGGTCATGTTCGATGTTCTAATTAAACGCGAGATGAAAAAAATAAAAAAAAGAAAGAAAGAATAAAAAAAAAGAAGAAGAAAGAAAGATAATCGCGAACTCGTTTGGATCACTGTGTCGGTTGCGAACTGCGAGACGAAGGAAGCAATCTACGTAAATCTGAAAATATACGCGATCATATTTGATCGCTTGGACTTTTTCGGCGATGCGGGAATGCGACGAGGAAACGGACGTTTATTGCAACGTAACGGGGGATGACAGTATTAACATTACTCGCTACATGTTGTTGCTTGGTAGTGACGTGTACGTTTTGCTATCGTAACTCCTTAATACTTAGCGGGCACAAAAAATCGCGTTAAGACCTACAAAGAGATATCTGGAACGAGTAAACGTTATTTTTATAGCCCCTGTAAATTTTTGATAGCCACGACCATCGACAGATTGATATGCAGGATGCCCGGCTCATTAGCGGCTCGTTAATTCGTGATAATTAATTAAAACCGTAATGACGGGGGCATCCTGCATAATACCCGATCATCACATATTTTTATTCTCTCTCACTTTACCTCTACCTTTACCTGTAAAATCTATTCGTTTAACGATCAGATACTTAGTCTCGAACAGATATTTTTTATAGACACCTAGAGAGAAACTCCAATATCTAATTGACGAGATAATTTTGTAAAGGAAAAGATATTCTTGTAATTATTGTTGGCCTAATTTTGCATAGAGCCCCCCCCGAGGTAATTTTTCACCACGCAACTTTCGACTTAGCAATCAAATTACGAGTTATTTTTTTATACGAATGTGTGGACCCGATTTAAATGTTGCGCGGCCAGGCACAACGAAAGTCTCGTCGTGCGTGACACTTTAGGTCTCTCTATTTAACGCAAATACTCGTCTAATTAATATTTATCGCTGTGAGCGAGCAAACGTCGGAAATTTTAGCACGATGTGAGGATATTGTCCAGATTCGTGGCTGTTGGTAGAGTAAAAAAAAAAAAAAAGGGAAAAAGAAAAAGAAGATAATAAAAAAAAGGAAATAGAAAAACAGCCTCGAGAGGACGATTATCGCATCCGCACTGATGCGCACTTAAATTCGCAACCACCTCGAAATCATCGAATTTCTAACAGGAACAATAATTATGTACGTTATCGTCTATGTATGTTATTTATATCTCCAGAGAATGACATATTGTTTCGTGCAAGCTCGCGAGCGAGATCGAGATTGCGATTCCGAGACGTTTGTTTGCCGTTGTGACGAAACGATCTCGATCACTTGAAGGATAATTGTTTCTACGTCAGAGAAAAAAAAAAACGGTTTCTTTTTTTCTTTTTTAATGCCACTTTTAGTGCATACCCATTCCTGTAAGTCTACGAATATTTAAGTTTTCAGAGTTCGACGTAATGAGACATGCGTTTCATTTAACACATTCCGATAACTTAGCGAAACAAAAAAGAAAAAAAAAAAAAAATAATATAAAATAAAATACTGTTGACAGTATACATGATTCTCCTTACAATGGTCCTTTCTTGAGTCTTTTATTTAGCACGATCGTAAATTTGTGAAATTATTTTTAAGTATATGCTTTTTTTAAAAAAAATGTAATTGCACGAGAAGCGCTATTTTATTTTATTACATGTATGTTATTTAAAAGAGAAATATTTATTTTAACAGGAATTGAAATCAAGAAATCAGGCTTGTTAGTTTTCAAATGTTCTTTTTTTTATTATTTAAAGTTTACATGATGTTATAAAATATTTAAAATAATGTAAAAGTGTATGTATTTGTTCTAGTTTATTTGTTTGTGGTTACGCGCGTTACCAATCGATTAATACGAACTTCGACTGTGATGTAATCCACTTCCGGATGGTGGCAGCACGTACCGCGCTTGCACGCACCGCGCTCGCAACGACCGCACATCGTCTCGCTGCACTTCGTGAGGAGTAATCTTCGGACATTTTACGAGTCTACATCGACGATAAATTGCGTAAGTGCTATATTGGCGATCGGCCTGAGGCAGCCGGGCGAAACGACGAGAAAAATCTACCCCTCCACGGCCACTGGCTCAAGACAAGAAAACGTTCTCGCTATCGGAGGAAAGGCAAGTTCTTTGTCCGAAAGAATCCCTTTGTAAGGGGCTTTTTCTTTGGTGGGCAGAATTGTTTTAACCGGTGGAAACCGGGTACAGCAAAAACTCCGCGCGTAGCACATTTTTTTTGCCTCGTTTTTTTTTCTTTTTTTTTTTGTTCGAGAGCTGATATTCGCGAGCATGTGACTCGCGGGTATGCCCTGAACGCGATCGCGGGCATGCACAAACTCGAAACCTCCGAGCTCAAAGCGTCAATGTTGAGGAGATCGAGGAAACAACCAGCACGGCATACATTCGAAATTCAATTTAGATTTTTCGAAATTGAAAATGGTCGATCGCCCTCGAATCGTTGGCGGATCACCCGCGAGAAAGAGGTCGTAGGCTTTTCGGAAAAATATCTCCCGCAACGGCGCAATTATTTTTCCTTTTTCCGGTGCATTGATTGACCACGAAATATAGCCGGTTCTAGCTTGAAAAAAAAAATTCGGTAATTCAACCGTCTTAACTTATCGGTCGATCAGCACGCTCGAGAAATTTGTCGCGCGTCAAGTTACCAGACCTGTATCGATTGATCGACATTGATCTCATTACTCTGCAGATGGCGGTGGCGCTCATTACCGTTGGCGGTTCGAACGCGCCGGTTGCACTCGTCGCGAACGGGAAAGTTCGCGTGTGAAAATTTGGAAAAAATCGTGTGACAAGTGGCTCGAGAACAGGACGGAGGCGGTTTCTATCTACGAGGCGAGGACGCGAGCATGAGGAAACGTCGGGGGACGGCGGAAAGTGCGGGACGACGCGCGAATGATCGCGCCGGCGGCGAAAGCAGCAGGAACGAGAGAGAGAGAGAGAGAGAGGATCGCGACGGGAGACATGACGGCGGCGACGGCGGCGGTAAGAAGGTAAGAAAAAAACTCTACATCGGATTCGAGCGCGGAAATTTATGAGTCGCGACGTGTCGACGGAAACCTTAAATTTTAACGTTCCCCGTGTCGCGCGAGAGAGCGATCCGCAGTCGGGGTCTCTCCGGCCCTCCGAGCTCGGTTTAAGGACCTAGAAAAGGGGGATTACGATCCCGGGGGCGCGCCGCGTCGCGCTGTTGGGAAAAGGGGGGGACAGGGGAAGAGAGAGGTTGGCGGAAAGGAAGGCGGCGGCGGGTTATAACGCGGCGGCGTCCGTCTCGCTCTCGCCCGCGCCGGGGCACCCGCGAATAAAATGATAATAAACCGCGTCCCGCCGACGCGAACGCGTTTCGTCGCGTTCTGGCTTCCCGTATTTCGGGCCATTCTCGAGGCTGCGCCATTGCCACCCACAGTGACGCCAACGTCGACGACGACGACGATCAAGACTGCCGTTCGCGATGATCCTCGTAAAATCAGGCTCGCGTTGCAATTTTGCGCCGGTACGTTTTCGAGTCAATTATCGACACGGCGGCTAGTCGCTTAGCAGGACGGCTTTTATCTGTCGTTTGTAATTAAGAGATAATTATGAAACAGAAAAATGAAGAGAAAATAGTATTGTAAGTAGTAATGAAAGCGGGGAAAGTAAATTTTTTTTTTTTGGTAAACAATTTTGGAGGAAGACACCGGGGTATAGCGAAGATTCTTTTCTGGGATTGATCGTTGAGGAAATGTTCCGGGACGGTCGGTCGCACAGCCGATGCTTATCTAAAACTTTTGTGGTTCGTCGGCGGTGCGTTATAGTGTAATAAAGTTTAAGTAATTTCGCCGCCGGATCGAGCTCGACTGCGCCGTAACGCCGTAAAACGATGGCGTTATAAAAGATCGGGAGGGGGAGGGACCATAGTGCACAAAATGCATTTTACGAAATAAGGAGAAACGCAGTGCGGCGGATTTAAAAAATTCGAGCGGAGCTCCGACCGCGCGGACGGCTTCGGTAATAACTTCTGACGTTAATTGTGCCAAATCGGTTTCGTTCGGCCGCTTAAAAACCGAGCCAGTATTTATTTTCGACTCTATTTGTCTCACGAGCTATTAATTTCGGTGCATAATTCATTACGTTGTCTCTATACAACAAATTAATTTTTTTATTTTACTTTTTAATTATCCGCAGATATAATCCGCCAACGATTGTTTCGTTCGTATAAAGCAGGGAACGTTAAAATATTTACGTATCTCCGCCGAGCGTTTTGCGATTGATTAAAATGACGCGAGCTTGAATTCAAAATGCACCGATGCAAAGGGAGAAAGCGCGAAAAAGGCAGGGAAAAGAAAAAGGAAGCGTGGGCTTTCTTTCTCCCCTTCCCCTCCCCCCATCTTTCCACCCTCTTTTCTCTTCGTAAATCTTCCATGCGTGTAACTCATCTGACGAGGAAGCCGCGCGCGGCGCTCTCGTTGCGAACGGAGTTGTTTATGCTTTCCTGTGCAGCGCTTTCTGAAATATGCAAATCGCGCGAATTCGCATAATGGCGTTATCGCGGTGGGATGCCGGCGACGACGGCGGCGACGGCGAGATAGCTGAATTCACCTCGCGGCTCTCCCGCGACTTCAAACGACGCGCCTCGCCGGCTGCTCGCTCGTACGAAGTCCAGAGAAGAGTCAACATCTCTCTGGTCTCTCATATAGCGCGACGGATTGATGCGATTCGCGGTTTCCGATACGAGCCCGCCTTTGTCTCGCGTTAATATTCAGCATGTTGGAACCGTCGGCGGCACAAACTGCGCTACATCGCTCGTTAAGCGTATAAGATGCGATCAATCGCATTGTTCGTATCGCCGGTGGAAGTTAAAATAAATCGACGACACCGGCACTTTTTTTCTCTTTTTTTTTATTTTTACTTCTCGAGCACGCGGGCTTATTCCGGGCTTAGATTTTCTTTTTTTTTTTTTTCCGAGCGATTAACTGAAATCAACGCGGGGTTCCGACGTCACGCAATTGTTCGCGCCAAGTAATCGTCAATTTGTCTTTTATTTTATTTTTTCCCCGCGCGCGATTCGGGGGAGGGAAAATTGAACAGGCTCGTTTACACGCTTCCTCGTTTCTTTCCCAATAATATCCTCGGCCGGCTTATCGGCGCTCGGGCGGAACGCGTTTTTCGCGGCGCCTTTTACGACGCGATAAAGCGAGGCGCGGGAGTGCGCGCGCGAAACGGACGGCCTAACATATTATAATTGATACGTTACAAGCGCTCCTACACGCCGGATAAGTTTATCTCCGGCGCGCATCGACGAAAACCGGTTAGATAACGAGCCGCTCGCGCGCTCGCATTCGTCGCATTATATAATAAGATTTAATTATTCGGATAATGAGGTCCGCGCTCGCGCGCGCGCGCCCGTAATGCTCGTCTAATGACAAATAGCCGGGGCCGCGCCGCGCCGGTGCGATAACGCGAAACACAGCGAAAACGACAAACAGCATCGATTTCACATCCAGCCGCGCCGCCGAGCACACCTCCGTTACGTAAAGACCACCCGCGATCGATACACGTTTCCCTAACCTGTTGTCGAAGATAAGGAGATCAAAACCTATGCACGCGCGGGTAGTTTCTTGCTCGGGCAGCTAAATTCTTAGGCGAAATCACGAACGGTCGGCGAGATAAACCAACCAGTTTGGGTATCGTATTGTAGTTGTTATCGCGGGCGGTGCTTACGCACGTAGTTTCAGCGAACTCGATCCGCGCACACGAGTGCACGTCCGCCGTTCGGCGGTAATTATTCCGGCCCGCGAATCTCTAGCCCAATATATTTCTCGATCTACAAATTGCCGGGTACGAGGAGACAAATAAGCGCGATCCGCACTCCCCCCCGGGCGCGTTCCCCGATTTTTAATTAACTCGTCACGCGCTTGGCGACCTAAGCGCGCCCGATTCTCGGTGCTCTTCGAGCTTGAATTCCCGAAATAGCGAGGTATCGACGCGATATCGTCGCCGGCGACTACCGCTAACCACGCCGAAGACCGCGCGCAATCGACGCGAGGGATCTCGAAGGTATCTTCGATGCCACGTCGAATTCCAGCGAGATTTTAAAAGAAAAGGATACCCCCGGACAGGGAAGGATGATGTACGTTCCGATCGTTTCGAGAGAAAGGACGGGGAGGAAGGAGGGACGTTAAGGGGGAGGGTGAGGGGAGGGAAAAGAAGCACGTCGTATCCACGTTTTCGATGATATTTACGTGTGTCCGTACCACGGTTGGACGGCTGTCGAACAGCGGGTTTTACAGCGCAGGGGACAACATATATGTAGGATCAGAAACGCGCGCGTATCGCCGGGCCCGGGGGCGACTGCTCGCTTACACGCAAGTAGATGGATGAAGGTGGCCGCTAGGAGAAGGGAGGAGGTGGCGGTTGATGGGTGTAAACTCGAGATAGCATCTCCGACTGTCCTCCGTCGGCTGGATCTACCGACTCCTACATCTCTCCGGCTGGCTAGACCTGTCGTCTTTATCCGGTTTTTAATTATCTCCCCGGGTTTACCCTCCGCACACAGAGACAAAGCGTGTCACGGGCGCGCGGGACCAGGTAAAAGAAAGAAGTGCCCCGCCTCTCCTCGGAAAGGAGACGCGACGGGGGTGACGTTTTGACGCGTCTCTCGTGACGAGACTTCGGAGACGTGATCTCCGCGCCGGTTGATGTATCGCCCTCGACCACGGCCGATAGTCGCCGGGAAATTTTCTCGCTTCGAACGTTGCATTTCTGGTCGCGCGATAGTATCGTCTAACAGCCTTGAAATTTCCATGAGAATTCACCTCCCGCGGACGGCAAAAGCAGTCGTAATTGTTACCGTAAAATGAAACGACGCGGCGCTCGGCGGACGAACTTTTGGCCCTCCTCCCTCCCCTTCGCTCTCTCCCCCTCGCGTATATAAAACGTGCGTTTTCTTAAAAGTGCTTTTAGCGGGATAGAGAGATAACTTTCCTTTAAAAGTGAAGACGCAAGCCGGCACATTTACGAGGCATTCGAAAGGGAAAAAACGCGATTATTACTTTATTACCGGCCCCCGGCGCCACTTCTTTTAGCCCGGGGTATACGAATCGCGTACAATGCGGATTTTGCGGATCGACTTTGTCACTCGTCTCGGGGCTTCGAAAGCAGGCAAGGACGGAAGTGACGGATAGCCCGGGCAGGTCTTTTGAGCGGTTGATCTTCGGGGCCGGGGTGAGGTACACGGAAAAGACACAAAGCGCCGCTATCCGCACCATCAGTGTCCGATACTAGGCTCAGGTGACACGCTTTCCGAAAAGGTACCCTTATTAAGGTGGAAGGGGGAGGGGGGGGGACAAGATGGGCCCCTCGACAGTGCCCCGCCGATGACAGCAAATATTTACTACGTCATGCTACCTAGACGGGGCGTTCTCCCGTGCGTGTTTCGGCCGCTTCACCGGCGCCGGAGGTTTCTCCATCTCGGGACCGTGCGCGGTTTTAATGCGCGACGCTTGTCCCTGCTTCCGCTTGATCATATTAATAATTCGGTTAACCCGTCGGCAATTATGCCCGCGCCTCGGCGAACGTTCGCGTCGCGTTTCCAAGAACCTCGCGAGGGCAGATTTATCATTAATTTATATAATACGTGTAATTCGCGTGCACGAGAATTATTATACCGGTGCCCGAAGATCTTGCTTTCGGCCGGCAACCGATGTTTAATGATACGAGAAACTGATTTTATATATATGATTACAGAAATTTACGTTATATCAATTTGTTCTTTAAAAATATGTACCGATTGATTATGGGTCGCCATGTATTCTATATTTTGATACTCTTGTTACCACGAAATTCATATAATAATTAATGAATTGCGGGCTGCTCTCTGTTAACATATTAATTTACAATCAACAAGTTAATAGTTACGCGATTAAATATGCAATAAATTGAACCAATCGAACCGTATTCTGTTTTCGGGCGTTTAGTCGTACATATCGATAAACAAAATGTAACCGCGATGTTTTAATAATATATCTCAAATTACATAACTCGGCATAACATGAGTAATAATAGTAATTATTTTTCGCCTTAATTTCGCGTGCTTGATTTAGTTGCGCGCAATTCAATCGGTTCACACTCGCTCGCATTTTCTTTTCCTCGTTAAATAAAATGATCTTTTACATTCGCCAAGTGCACGCGCGCGAGCGACGCAGCGCGTACGGAACGCACGGACCGTAATCGAAGCCCGATAAAGAATTTATACGTTTCACGTGTAATATATTTTCACCGCCGTCTGGGGAGGGAATGCCTTCGGCTGTCGGATGTTTAGATATATTTCATCTTTCAAAAATTAAAATTTCCGCCGCGTGAGCACGCGCACGAGACGAAAATCCCGGTATTCCCGTGTCAATCGTCACGGGGGAAATTTTCGTTCGTTGATACCGAGCGGGACGGGGCCACGGCCCGGGCTGCTAGGGCCCCCCCGCTGGGGTATCGGTTACGCTTAAACCGCGTTTATAAGGCTCTCGAAACGCGGCTTTTCGTGCGAGCCGGGCGGCGGGCCCCCGGCTCGGAAGAGGACTTACGAGAGGGCCTGCTCTCGAAGGGCTCCGAGACGGTGGCGCCAAGGAGATCCGTATCTGGCGCGAGGCCCCGAGAAAGGGCTCCTTCGTCGGCCCTTCTCCACCAACGGCGGGTCGTGGGCCTCGTCAAAGATAATATCTGATTCCGAATCATTCGCTCGCTCGCCCGCTCGCTCCCTCGTCCGTTCGTGCAGACTTCCATGTACTCAGACTCGTTTTCTCGGGCCCGGTACGAATGTCATCGTGTTCGCTTCTTACGAGCGGAACCGGGGAGGGCTCCGTCCTCTCTTTCTCCCGTTCCGCGAGACCCCCTTTCCGTGCGCGCCGAATTAACGATCGGAAGAGCACGGTACGCGCAACGGCCGGCGGGAGTTACGGAACGATCGAGATTAATTGCGAGCCGCGACGAGGAAGAGGGAAGATGCCCTTTTTGGCGGCCTTTAAGAATCGACGCTCGCGATTCGTATTCTACCGAGTTTCGGCTCTGCGAAATTGACATGGCCTGATAATGGCGCGTAATTGAAAGCGCATCCCGTGACGCGGCACAATGAGTTTATTAATCGAAATATTATACAACGAATGTGATTAACTTGCTCGGATACCAGAGATATTATCACCTAATAGGTGCAATTAGCCGCGATATTGCGGATCTTTCGTAATTTTCTTTCTTCGTCTTCTTCGCGAACAAAGCCCCGGGAACGAAAGAAAAAAAAAAATTAATTAATAAAATCAGTAAATGAATTTTAACGCCAAGTGTATACGCATCTTCACGATATCGAGATCATTTCGCTGACGTGCATTTAAAAAATTACTTATTTAAATTTCTATTATTCATTTAACTTGTTTTTTTTCGGCATGCTCTGATTTCGAGTGCGCGTCGCGACGAGGCGCGTTATCTTCCTCCCGCAGACGACACCGCGGCGCGTACTAGGCACGACCGACGAAACGCGGTCGGCCAGTCAAAAAATTAAGCATTTGTATTCCGCGGAGATTTTTCAACGGCGGCTGGACAGTTTTCTCATTTCGTTTATGGCCGGTCGTAACATAACTCCGGACCTACTACCAGCGACCGTTGCCGCCACCAGTACAGCCCTAGGCGGCTCGCTCGCGGCAGCCGCTTTAACTTTTCTCCTCTCCTCTCTTCGTGGCCGATCACCAACGCGGGACGAGTTCGCGTAGGTGGAACGGGCTCTGGTGTCCGCCCGGCAAGCGTTTTAAGCGCGGTACGAACACGCGATGTACTCGGTATTCCTCGTAAATCGTCCGGAACACGACGGGAGGTCTTCGATTGTAAAAATCCCAACTTCCGCCGGACTTTTCCTCGCGGTTAGCGTTATCAATCGTCGCTTGGCCGTCGCGCAGTGGACCGATTGTCGCGCGTTCCACAGCCGATGCCGTCTGCTCAATAAAATTCGACTCGCGTGACGATATGATTGGCCGAAGGTGGCACGGACGTGCAAAAAGTCAATCTACATGTGCGTATATATATATATGTATATATGTTTCGCATATTTAAAGCGTTCCAGCTCACGCTCCGAGATTAGATCTTGTTAAATGCAAATGGTAGTGTTAACTCGAGCCGAAGGTCGATCGAGCTTTTATAAGAGTTAAATATAATGAGCGGTCGCGCGCTCTACGCACACACTTGAATTTATTTTTTGAAAATGAAGAAGCAGTCTCTCTTTGGCTCGAGCGGGTCCAGTCAGAGACAGGTTCACGCTAAATGGCGGTCAGACCAGGCATGTCGCGCGCCACGGGGTGTCCCGGTCAAAAACGCCGACTTCGCCTTTCTCACTCCACGACGTCCTATCACTCCTCTCCGGTTGTGCACCCTTTATCTCAAGCCCCTACCACCGGACAAGGGGATTAATTTTCGGCCGCGTTGCGCGGCCGTGGCAGTTTTAATGGCGCCGCTCGTTGCATTATGCAACGGTGGAGGGACGATTAAGTTAATCACGGTTAATTGCAAATGGTATGCCGGTCCCGGAGGTTTCGTTAGCCCAGTGTTTTCGCGCCGTATTTAGTAATGGTACGCGTTTCCGTCTTTACGTCCCGTAAATTCCTGTTATCGGGGCGCGCTCGCGCAGGTGCTCGCGCAGACCCAGGTTAATCCTGATCGCGTTCTTAACGGAGACCGGAACAGTTGTAACAAGTATCATCAGCTCGGCAGGAACTCCGGCGTTGGGAATCGCGCGTAATTCGGGGCGGCGCCGAAACGCGCGATTTTTCTAGATGATTTACAAATTAGCTTCCGTTCCTACCGGCCGTGGGGAGATTGCCGCTCGGGATGATCGGCGCAGCCGAGAGGGTGAGGGGTCTCGTTCGCCACAAGGTTGCTTCTGCGAAGAAGGGCTCCTATTAGTACTTCTGGCTCGGGCAAGCCTTGCCGCCCACCTCCGCAGCCGCAGCCCGGGATAACATATGGTTAGCTGAGATCTCTCGAAACTCCATTAACATAACGTCGATCTCCACCTGCTTCACGAAAAACGCGAGAGAAGAACGAGGCGTGGTGGTAGCTAAGTCGATTGCTCTCCCGAGAACTCGGAACGGCTGTCGTTACCACGTCTCTTTTCTCCACGACACTTTCTTCCCTCCTGCGCGATTTCTAACGACGACGATCGATCAGGTTCCTTCACAGGGGAAAGAAAAGTGCTGTATTAAACGCTTCCTCCGCTCGGTAGAGACGTTAAACGAACGAAAAACGTTAGGGTGAGAGCTTTCTTAAGCTCCATTGTTTCCTCTAACACGATAACTTGTCTCAATTCATCGAGAGACAGTCTTTGATTCAGAGTTTTCTAATTCTTTTTTTTTTTGGAGACGTTCAAATTAATTAAATCAATTAAATCTGAGACTTGTACAGTTTTGCATTATCCGTATACTTGTCATGGACAATTTGTAAATTTTTTAGAGAGAGATATTAATAGGAATTTATTAAAAAAAATATATATATATATTTGTACCGCGTTGATGAAACGGAATAAATTTTTCACGGGCCTGCACGGACACCGGCTTTATCTCAAAACAAACATTTTCACTTGAATTGCCGGTCACGAAGAGAAGAGCGAGCGCGCTCCTCCGCACCGTGACATAAATATGCCCGAGATTAATACGCGGCGCACAAATCCCAAACTACAGTCATAGTTTATTGCCCGATATGCGTCTGCGGGCCACCGCGTAATAAAACGAGGAGATCGCATCCCGTTGTTTGGGGTTCTTGCGTGAGCTCGCCCGCTCGCTCGCTCGCGCGCTATCGCTATCGTCCGACCGGATCGAATGCGTGACAGACTGCGGGCAATATTGCATTCCTATCCGCCTATGAATTCGCTAGGAATCATCCTGCTTTATTCTCTTTGTCGCGAGGGGACCGGCACCAATTTTCGCGCCGTAGATTATCGGCGCGACCGTGACGAATATCCACCGTCCGTGATTTCACGTTCGACGCGCGATCCGGGAAAGCAGCTGATTTTCGGTGCGATTTCCCTCGATATGTCATTGTCTCTTCGGCGCTGAATCACGATAAGTTACCGGGGTAATATGACGTAGCCCTTGTTTACGCAGTCGGGTACGCGTTATTGCACGCCTCGTTGAAAATTTAGTTGAAAAAAAAAAAAATTGGAAAAAAAGTATTTATTTAACTGTTATTTTTTAAAGCACTTTTTTTCATTGCTATTTTATTATTTTTGTTATTATATAAAGTGGCCCTATCCTTTCTGAATTATTTTTAAATGTTTTAATTATTTTTTATTTTCAAGGTAAACATTTTTGCCTGTTAGTAATTTCTCGATGAAAATTTTTTTTTTTCTTTTTTTTTTTTCGGTGATGTAGTACATATTTTGTATATATACATATATATGTATATATATATATGTATATGCCTGTCTGCGATTTGGCAAATGTAACGTACCACCACGTTACGCTTAGAGATGTTATTTTCCGTTCACGAGGCTGTCATCGCGCGCAATGAATTCTGATTTACTGCTGGACCGCACTCACCCACCGTACGTCTGTTCTAATTGCAGGTCCGCGAGCTCGTAAGAAGAATATGTTTTGATCCACACCCCCTGACCTTCCCACCTGCCGTCATCCCACACGAGGCTCCCGTGAGATATCGAGCACGCACCGCGATGCATCACCCGATCAGGTGTAACGCCTCTACGTCGACTGCGCTCGCGTAACAAAGACATTTGCCTGCGGAATAATCGAGGTCTCAGGATCATCGTCGAGGCGATAAATCATCGGCATGGAATCACCGGGCCGGAGCGGAAGAAGGTAAGTGAAGAACCTTTTCTATTGTGCTGCGGCGAGATCCATCAGGGTCGGAAAAAAAAAATTAATACTCAAAACGCTTATCTGAATAAATTGATATGTCGCCGTAATGTTTCGATTACGTCGCGGCGCTCGGGAGCGCTAATTATTAATTAAAATAATCGCACTCGTCTCCTCGCGCCGTTCGAAGATAAAAAGAAAGGGAGAGCCTCGCGCGAGGCGTGCTCTCGTTCGAAATTCCTCGCGCACGCGAAGAGATCGTCCCATCCCTGGACCTCCGGTAGCCCGAGGGCCGCGAGAGGATCTGTCTTGCTCGGTCGCGTTGGCGCGGATATTTGCACGGGGTAAATCTTGGCGCTGACCCTCGACGATTATGCTGTCGACACTGCTTCTTCGTCCCTCCCGTTCGCCCTGTCCTCTCTCGTTTCGACCTCGCGTTGGAAGGACGCGTGCACCACTCACGGAACGATATCCGAGGACTGCCATTGCGCCGCGTGTCCTCCTGGATCCGCCACCTTCCGTCTCTCGGTACATTCGAATCGTTTGCACGCGCACGAGACCGGCAATATGGGCACGCTGCCACCACATACATACGTACGTGCACGCGAACGAACGTGCGTGTAAGGGATCGCGTAGGTAAGCACGGTTTGCTGGGGGCGTGGCGGCTCCCTGGTGGTCTCTCACTGGCGTGGGTTTCGTACCTTCCGAAGGGCCCTGCACAGGCCCCGATGGCGAGTCTTCTCCGTTACAGGAGGAGTCAAGATACGCGGACATATTTCAATACCGTGCCCGGTGTCTAAAACTTAGCAGAGAAAATCGTGCGCGTCACCTGGGAAACGTTTTAATTAATAATTATTAAAAGAAGTGATTTTAAATCGGCGAAATGTTTATATCGCGAGGAAACGTCTTGATTCCCGTATTCGTTTATTGTACGCGTCAACTCGCGTAAAGATAGTTCGTGTTATTCGGCATTTCCGAATAAATCCGTAGGTTAAAAACCGAGAGGGAGAGTAAATTCCGGCGCGCATAAACCGCATAGAAATATATATGAAACGGCGGTCTAATAGCTGCCATTACGACCAATTAGGCGAGCCGGCTCTATTCACGTGGACGAGCGAAATGCGCGTTATTAATACCCCATCGTGATCCGCGGCTGGTAAGTAATCACAGCTCCGGATGGACGCGAAAGGAGATCTCAATCTCCTTCAGAGCATCGCGCCGGGCATGTTTGCTGCGCATGAAACGGTTTCGTCGAGCTTCTGGCGTCGTGACCACGCGAAGTCTGAGATATGATATACAATTACAAAGAGAGAATCGCGGCTTTCCCCGACGTGGAATTGCGCGGCGAGGCATCCGCGACGGCTGCAACGGCTACGTAGGTGGAGAACTTTGATTAAGCTTTCGTGCGCGAGCACTTTGATCCGCCTAGATCCACTGATATTCAGCGTAATAACAAATTATATTTTATTACCCTGCATATAAAAATACATTTTTAATTAGCACAATTTTTTAATCTCGCGTATCCGCGGCTGTAGTTTACTTCGCTGCTTCGGAGTATTCGCAACGGCTGCATCCCCGCGTCTATCGAATTGAGATCTTGGGAACTCTCGAGTTACGTATCGTGACATACCTGTGGACTTGACGTACGTCAGACAACAATCTTAAATCGTTATACAACGTAAGAAGTCGAGCTTATCAGAGGACAAAGCTTTTTTTTTTTTTTTTTTTTACTTGTCTTGCTTTAAATTAATTTTCGAAAATATTGACAGAGCAAATGAATACGCCAATGGCCAGGTAACAACCGCGTAACGAGGCTGACTCGCGCTCCTCAGCTCTCTCTCTTCTCTTCTCCCATCCGTTTCTGCGTCCTTCGTTCTAGCGCGTCCGTAGCGAGGCGCCCGGACTCGTCTGGTCACGAACGCCGGACCTCACATCGTCACGGAAAAGACGTTCTCCTTGTTCCATCGGCGTTATTAACCGGGCCGCGATGTTAAGCCAGACAGTAACCGTCACCAGATTGCAGGCGGGGAATCGACCAGAATGCGCTTATCTCGCTTCGAATGCTCCGCTATTACAGAAAACCGTTATTGTCGTATTCCGCGTCGTGCTATTATAGCTCCGCATCCCTGCGACAAATCGCGTCCTTAACATTCGGCGAAGACCTTCTTAATATATCGTGAGAATACGAAACCTTTGCAATATCGCGTAATTCCTTCGGCTACGCCTTTATTACCGCGTTTATAAAATCCTTCTTGTGCCGGTTATCAATTTTACTCAAGTTCAGCATTTAATATGCACGTAATAAAAAAAGAAATTAAACAAAAAAAAAGAAAGAAAAAGAGCAAGTTATCCACACTCGTTAGAAATCTTATACATTTAGCGGTAAATACCAATCGTTAACTTTAAATTCTCACGTCGGACGTAACGCGAATTGTAGTCGGTATTAAATTTGTGACAGACATAAGGATTTTTGTCATGCGTGCGCGAGCGGTCTCTTTACTTTTTTATCTCGAAATTGCGCCCACGGCGACTCGTTCCGTCGCTTCCGGAGATACGAAAAGTAGACGGGTACGTTCATAGAAATTAATTTTCGATCGGTCATCCGGCACGTCGCCCGAAGACAGCCGTTTTCGACGGTTTCGACAATTCCGTCGAACGAGCTAATGCCCGGAGGGCGTCTCCGTTCTCTCTCTATTTTTTTCCCTTTTTCTTTCCTTTTTTTTTTTTTTTTGCTTTCCCTCCCTCCCTTCGCCTCGAACGGACGTTTCGCTTCCGCGAACGAATCGCCGAGGAACTCGTGGTTAAACGTTTTACGACGATGGGTCACTGCTCGTGGTCGTGGTTAACAGTCCGATTATCTTGTTTCCGCGGAATTATCGGGAATGCTACCTTAGAAAACGAGGAGGTGGGCCCCCATGGTCGAAGGTATCCCGTAAAAATTGCCCCGAATTGCCAGTTGCCAATCGGCGGTCTCTCGCTCCTCGTCCCGCAATTCGTCGCTCATGGTGCCTTGATTAGGGTTTATTTTCTATTGCATCGCGCGCTGACGCGTCCCACGGCTGACGAGGATGTCGTTAGCAGATTCGGTCTCCCAGCGACGAGTTCCTCGCCGGTGATTATCACCATTACATCGACGTTTCGCAATAGCGTGATCCCATTCTCGCCCGCACGAGTAGAATCGAAATTCTCTCGCCAACGGTGGTCTTATAGTTGCTCGGTGAAAATACTTGATTACCCTTCGGGCACAGAAAAACATCCTTACGCTTTCTTAATAATTAACTGTCGTCGCGATCGATCGTTCGATCGGCCGATAGGCGAGTCCGCATCAATTTCCATGCTTCTCGATATTTCGCAAGGACGGCGACCGCGTCGTCGGTTTTCTAGGTCGGTGGGCCGTGCCGCGGGGACTGGCCCAGAAGCCGGCCCGGCACGAAACGAAAAGATCCACGCAGCCTGAGCACAGGAGAGAGAAATAAAGAGAAAAAAAAGAGAGAGAGCGAGAGAGCGAGAGAGAGAGAGAGATTGTGCACGAAGGGACGTTGTAGTGGGGAGCGGAAGGCGCCGTGTTAATTTCACTTCGAAAAATCGTAAAATGCAAATGAACGATCCGTGGGCCCGGGGCCCGATTGGCAAATTGCGAGAGAAGGCTACGCTGCGCGCGCGACGGCCACGCTGGCGCCCAAGGTGGTCGAGTAATTTCGCGTGGCCTCCCTCTTTCCCTGTCCGGAGAGTGGAAAAGAGAGAGAGAAAAATAAAAAAAAAAAGAAATTGAGGAAACGGGAGGGACGGCGAGAAGAACGAGGAAGAGAAAGAGACAGGAAGGCAGGAAGAAAAAAGGCTCAGAAAAACGAGCAGCTAGAATTGTGACGGGGGAGGGAGGAAGGGCGCGCGCTTCACCACCGGGCGTGCAGACCATTCAGAAAAGGAGTTTGGCTGCGGGACATAAAAATGTGTTGATTATACGTTGCCGAGCATCCTCGGGCCCATGGTGTCGTTAAGAAAACACACTGAAGAAGAGACGAGATGGAAGAGGGAAAGGGAGAGAGAGAAAGAGAGAGAGAGAATGAGTGACTTACCCGCGGAATCATTAAAGACACAATCGTCACATCCGAGTGTCATCACCGTGACGACACGACGACAAGCGCGATGGCAAACAATTACGGCGATTACGATTACTATGTCGAAATTAAACTTAAAGAGACTGGAATTATTATCTTGATTAACGACGAAATTCGCGAAGTTATTAAACCGTAAAACATGAAAGATTTTATTACTGACGTTTTTGCCTGCTAAGCAGTTCCCTGAACACTTCTGTCGATGATGTCTTCACGATAGAGCTCAAGTCTTTATTGACAGATCGTTCGGGAAAAAAAAAAAAAAAAAAAAAAAAAGAAAATTAAGCTGTATGATAAAGCCTCGGAATTGTTATTAAATAGTCGTTAAAAGTCTATATTCGTCGATAGCTGTTCTTTGTTGGCCGGCCCGACGAGATAATTATCATCGAATTAAGGAGTCAAAGAGTTAATAAGTCGCGAGGAGGAACGGCGATCGATCCATTGACTCGTGAAGAAAGCGACGAATGAAGTAGTCCTGACTGAAGAGCTGCTCGTAAATCGGCCGGAATCGCGCAGATCGGCCGTTAATCGGTCGCGGGCTCCAATAAGACTAATGAATCGCGGCGAAGGCGGCCCGCGCGGTGAAGCCCTTGGGCCCGGATGTGCCCTCCTGCGATACGTCTGTCCGCCTGTCCGTCCATCCGTTCACGTACGGGTCTCTGTGTGGTGTACGGGAGATTAAAAATAAATAAAAGGCAATAAGTGCGGGGGCCCCGTGCGAAACCCGTCATTACGCGAGGCGGGCCCACCTTGTTAGCCCAGTGGGCCCCCATGACCATATCCAGCCACTCTCATTCAGGATCTTCTCTTCTCTCCCAGAGGAGTCCTGGCGCCTACGCCGTTAAAATTGCCTGAAATTCCCGGAATTCTTACCTCTCGATGCAGTATATGCCCGCAACCACCATTACTGTCGTCACTCCCCCGTACCTGCGATCCTCTTCCCTCGCGCTTCCACAAAATAATGGCGCGATCGTAAAAACTACGTTTGCGGACTTAAGAAAATAAGGGTCGCTTGTTCGTTGATTGACAAAGTTATTTCCTCCGGCGGTCGTGTCAGGGCTGCGCGCGCCAAGTCACTCTCGCGACACAAGCGGAAGCTCGCCTTCTCTCGCGCGCTATTGCTCGCTGTGCTTTTAAATAGAAATTTTCTTCCTCGGTATCCGCCATCCGTTCACTTGACGAACAATTTCCGCGAGTCTTACGCGCGAACGTAGAGAACGCTCTCGATATCTCCGTCTATAAATACCCTACGGTCTAGCCGTGCCAATAGCCGTCAGTCGTGACGCGAACGGCGCCTCCGATGAGATAATTATTTCGATCATTAATATTCGTTAGCGTTCGCGAAAGCAACACGGGAGCGAGCCAAAATCTGTACCCGGGGTGATTATTCGATTCGGTTCGCGCGTTCGTGTTCGCGAATACGGCTGAATATCGGGCCCGGCAACTTTCTCGGCGCTGAGGCTTCGTAGCTTTTTTTCCAGACTCGTGGAAAGTGACGTGTACGATCGGCCATGCCTCGCGAACAACCGGTATTACGCGTTAGTATCCCCGGATCCGAGACCCAGAATACGAGGAGAACGAAGGGGACGCGGATTATCAGGAAGGAGGGGGGGAGGGGGGCCGGACGATTCGGTCGTCGACGAGGAACGGTGGTTAGCCGACAGGGAAGTGGTGTAGGAGTCTTGCGCCAGCGCTCGGCTAATGCCTAATGGCGGATAATTGGACAAAGCTAGCCGCAAATTGGACCACCGACCGTGGGGTCGCCGGGTCGCCGGGACGCCAATCGTCATCGCCGTTATTTGCATCTGCCGATGCGCCCATAGCGTACGCGAGGCTCGCCGTGACGTATCCTCCTTCACCGGCTCGGTTCGTTATATTCCGCGCGTGATGCAACCACGAGATGCGCGGATCCGTGAGGACTGTTCCGCCTAGAAATAGAATTGACCGACTCTCTCTCTCGCTTATTCCAAGTCCCCGCGCGCGTGAACGCCGAATAACGGAGCCGGAGCAGGAATTCACATGCGAATAATATTTTCTTGTAATTAAGCGACCGTATTAAATGCAACATTATACGCGGAATCGCGAAAGGGATGATCTGAGAATGATTCAGAGAAATATATTAATCACAAATATGTTTCCCTTTTCGCAGCGGGAAGTAAAAGCGTATTTTTTTTTTTCGTTTTTTATCTCGCTCTTTCTTTCTCTCTCTCTCTCACACTCACTCTCTTCCCCCTTTTCGATTTATTCAACAGAAACGTACTTACCGCAAATGATACCTATATCATTATTTTTTGTCATACTGGTATCAATTTTTTGTCGCTTTTGCCATTCGTACTGAATAGTATTTATATCTCTCGCGTGCTCATATATTTACATCGCGCATGCATTTATCGATCCTCTTCTATATTAATTACTCCCCCCCTGTTCTGAGAATTTTTATTCCCCCCCCCCCTCTTTTTTTTTTCAATATCGGTTTTGATGAAATGATGAAGATGCAGTCGCTAATACGCGCGACTTCTGCCGATCGTAAAGCAGACACGTCAGAATCCGCGCGTAATATATTAATTATCACCGAGGACTTCTCGCCGGCTCGAAATTTATTAGCGCGGCATTTTGTTACGCTTCGATCGAAGCGGTTGCCGTATACCGGTCGAAGTTTCAATCGCTCGTAAAAACCTTCGCAATGTAATTATCGGGAACTCATTTGTCAGTAACAGCTTACGTCCGCATTATTGCATGTTAATGGACTTCGTCGGTGTTCCCTAAAATCAGCGCGGATAAGCCAGATCGGAGTGGATAGACTAGCAGTTTTTATTGCCTTCGATCCGTGGCCGCCTCGCCATAAGTATCCATTCCCCGAGCAATTCTTTCAGACGCCATTAATTACATGGATTACTTCGTATAGCGGGCTCGACCCCCGCTTCTCCCCCGTAGCTTCGGATAGATGGGCATTTGGCTTCATTACAAATAATTAAGTGCACCGCGAAGACAAGAATGATTATTCTTCGTTTGGAATATTTTAAATGCATCTCGTCGATAGTTCGAAACGTACGTTCTTGCTAACTAGATTTACGAAAGATTGATCATTTGTGGAGACTTATTCCCGTCTTCCGACATCGCCGGAGAACGTACCACAATAGTCATTACGACAATTATTTTAATGACGTATTCTCGCGATTAATTAATAAGCAACGAATTTAATAATACGCGGGTAGAGGAGAAGGGGTTCTCGGTGCTAGTTTTTTTTTTTTTGTCGCGTACGGCAGGCTGGTACATACACGGGCACCTTGATGTCATTCGCGGTGAGAGGCGAGCCGGCTGGCGGCGGCACGAGCCGCTTCTGTATCATTATCTCGCGAGACACGATAGCAGCGAGTACTAAAAGACGCGAAACGCGATCGTTCCGCCGCGAATACTTAATGATTATCAGCCCCGCGTATTTGACCAACTCCCTCGGTCCCCGCGAAACGTTATCAGCCCCGGTGATTATTTATCGCCGCGTATATTTCGTGTAATTTATTCAGTCGCTGCGGGCACTTCGAATGACGGAATATTTCAACCGGTATCGCTTTGTCGCGGGTATTCGCGGGCTTCTTAATGACCCTTTAACGATCCGCTTGGATCCGAATATATTTCGCGGCGCGCTTTAAATGGCTTCGTCGATTTAAAAATACGTGGTTGTAATCTCCCCTCCCCCCCTGTCCGAGATTCTTCGATCCTCGGCGCTAATTTGCGAGCTGTTACCTGACTAGCTTTGAGTGCCAAGTAGTTTGTAGCTTCTGCGATTACGTTTTCTCGCGTTATTTGTCTATCACGATGTGGGAAAATGCGCATCCGTGTGCGATTAACGTCAGGAGCGGCGGTACAAAATACCCGTTTATCGTATTCCGACGATTAGCACGCGCGGATCGTAATTAACGTGAGTGAGTGGCGTGAAGAAGAAACGGAACGACGTTGGGGGAGGACGAGGTGGGCATTAGGCGTCGGCGAAGCAGAATATATTATTTCTTTATCGTTTTATTTTCTTTTTACTTGTACGAATTATTTATATAATTATTAAACTCACGGATAATCGGCGCGCAGCAGTGTGGCTTTGATCCGCGTCGATCTGTAACACACAACTTAAAATAGAACTCGACCGACTAAAAAGCACTCCGCGGGGTGCTCGAAGTCTTTTAATTATTACGCGTTACATTAAGCAACTTCCATATCGATCGAGTGGACTCGCGAAAAAGAAAAGAAAAAAGAAAAAAAAAAAAGAAAAAACGTAGTCGCTGGCGAGTCTGGAAACGCTTCCAGCAGCGAACGAAGTCGATGCGCGTAAAGGCGATAAGTCTTATAAATAAAGGCGTCGGTAGGTGGCCGACTCTTTTTCTGGGTTAGCGCGCGTTTCTTCCCTCGGCCGTGCCTTCTTTCTGGTCTTTTCTCCTTCTCCCGTTCTATCGGACACGCGACTTCTCTCTCGCCGCGTCCTTCTTTTCGGGCTCCTCTTCCCGCGCGCTGAGAACTCGCGCGGAGATGCTAGGCCGAGATCGCCAGCGAGAGTTCCGGGGCTAATTACGATAATGAGGCGGGCTAGAAGATCAGCCGTTCTCGCGGCGAGCGCGACGAAGACGCGAGATAAGCGCGGAGATATTCCGGAGAGGTAAGAGGCGGAGGTTATCGGATAGGCCTGCGCCAGGAGAGAAAAGGAAGCGAAGGAAAGAAAGAGAGAATCGCGGTCGGTCGGCTGGCTTAGCACTTTGAGCTCGCCTCGGAAGCCGCCCTCGATCTGATAAGATAAAGCTCACCTCCTCTCGGGCCGGGCCCGCTCGTACTATGAATGCGCTCTCGCGCCTTTTCATTCTTACGCACTCCACGAAGCGAGCAGCGCGACAACGTTAGCTCTGTTTTGTCGGCGACGTGGCCGTCGTGCCGATTGCTCGGGCAGATACGATGATCTATGTCGCGCGGCTTGCTCGGACGCCTTGCCAGCGAAAATCTTGCGGTCTTATCGTCGTCATCGTCGTCGTCGTATCGTTCCGCGCTGCTCCGAAATCAGTCCCGGGAGAAACACGTGCGTACATTTTCGCGCGGGTGCCGCCGGCTTCCTGGCGTACGATTATAGCAGCTTAGAAACACCGTGGCCGCGCTAATTATCTCCGTGCCGATCGCCGCCGCATTTTCTGGCCCGAAGAAGCCGATGGCGGTCGTTAATCGCGATTTGCGATCGACCCGCGACGCGCTTACCAACGGCGTACTCGCGGAGCAGAGATCTCGTTCCTCGTTCGCGCTCCGGTCTGATTTCGGCAATGTGCCCGACGTTTCGCCACGACGAAAGTCGCGATTTTGTAACGCGCTGGTATTATTCAACGAGCGATTGCGGTCGCGGCTGTTTCACGTCGTTAAAAGTTTCGTCTCCTTTTCTGGCTCTCCTCCCCTCTCCCTTAATTGTACCGAAGAGTCGGCGTCCCTCGCTGCCTTTCGCGGAGATATGTGTCGCAGGTGTCATTGCCGGGCAGAACTTTCGTCGGGGATCGATTGTACGGCGGATTAATGCTCTTGTGTAACCGAACGAGGTATCACGATGCATCCCACCGAAAAGGTATTAGGTCAAGTAATCTCTTAGCAGTCACGCCAGCAGAGAGAAGGGGCTGGTCTCACGCACGTACGACGGATATATATCCCGATTGGTTTTCGCTTCTACGATCGCTACCCTCCGTTCTCGGTGAAGTTTCTCCGCCGCGCGCCCCGAGTCTGGCCCATTACCGATATTAACGCTAATTGGAGCTGCCATTGTCGCCAGATTGGTCCAAGTATTTTCTTTTTATACGTCTCCCGTGAGTTTGACGAGAATCGGAGCATCCGGTTATTAATAAGGGCCCGTCGGAGTTTATGAAAGGAATGTTTATTTCATCAAAGCCCGTTCGTCACGCTTTTTAATTAATTTTTACTTTTACCTGACAATGTGTTTTATTATATTTTATTTTCTCCCGAGCGATCGAGTCTTTCTTTTTTTTCTTCTTTTTCTTTCTTTCTTTCTTTCTTTTTTTTTTTTTTTTTGACGCGATGTTACTGTCGATGAATCAGAAGTATGATTCGAGCGAAAACGTGTCGTCGGCCAAACGCCAACAGCCGCGAGAGCCAGGAGCGTTGCCGACCCGTGTCGTTTCGACATCGTTCGGCCATCTCGGAATGTCAGTCACGATCGAATGACATCCACGATCGAGCTGGTTCTCGTCACCTCGTCTCCTCTCTTGTCCCAGGTCGATCGGCCGTCGTAGCGTATTCCCGTGGCGTTCGGCGAGGGACAAATACTCCCGGTAACGACCTTTCCGAGCTGAAATTCGGGCGGCGTGGCGCGTAAACTCGTAAACGAGCGTGTTTAATACCGGTCTCTACAAGCCGGCGCGGTCAGTTCAGTTGGTGCACGCGCGCACAGGTAGGTTCGGCGCCGGATCAAAGGACCGCATCTCTCCTACGCACATCGCGTCGTCCGCCGCCGCCGCATCGGGGCTGCGCCCGGCTTCGTGATGGGCATGGGAACCGATTGCATTACGCCCGGTACCCGGCGCTGGAAAAGCGGCGCGCCTCGCGAGATCGTTTAGCCGCTGCTTTTCGAAAGCTACCGCACGGCGATACGACGGTGCACTCGAGCGTGCCCGTCAAAGAGCTACTGATTTATTGATCGTCATCGATCGCGGTTTTCTGCGTCGATCCACCGGCTCGTAATTGCTTCAGCTTGAGCCTGAAAATTCACATAAGGATTTGTTAGAGTGTTAGATAGACGTAAACGATTTATCGTGTTATAGGCGAACCAATTTGCTGCCGAAGGGCAGATAGAGTTATTGCGACGTGGGAGTTATTTTTACGCATTTCTCTGTAAATGAATAGCGCCGAGTAATAACGTAATTACAGATGTAGTTTCTTTCTTTTTTTTTTTTTTTTTTTTTTTCCCCGCGCCGTATGGCTCGCTTGAACGTCACGATTTCATGATTATTCATGAAACAGTGACGGGGTGGTTGATTCGAAGGGATCGGTGGCCGAGTAGGGGACAATTTCATGTTTGTCGGGGCCGCACATCCGGCGGGTGATCTTGACAGATCCGGTAGGACAATGCCAGCTCCTTTGCTCTGGCTCCGACCGCCTCTTCACCTCTTTACCATGCTCGCAATCCGTAAGCAGTCGCGGTCCGAAAGGACCCTGGGGGACAAACAGAAGTATGATCCAACATGAAAGAACGCCGCTACGTTGCTCCGCCAGGATTTGTCCTCGGTGCACTCAAATTTGGATTTATGCATGGCAAAGTCTGCTCGTTTGCCACGCATGCAAATTGCTCGATGCGCCGCTATAAAACCTTATTCTTTATACGCAAAGAGATTCCACGGATTATAAATAAAATTAAATAATACCATCGAATCGGAAGGTAAGAAAAAAGAAAAATTCTATTAAATTAGAAATTAAAGTTTCTCGAAAAATAAATTTACTCGCTACTCGTAAAATTTTGAAAATTAAACACATCCAGCATTTTTTAATTTAATTTTTTTTTTTTATAGAAAAAGTTTGAGTAAGAAGGTGTCTTTAATTCGTAGATATTTATTAAAATTTCTATCGAGGACGAATTTCAAATATGAGTAGATGATTTTGTCGTATCCTCTGTATATCGCGAGTTTTCTTGAATTTTCGGGCTCGCAACTCTTTCGCGGAGGATCGTAGCTGTGGTTTATCGTCGGTACGATATTCTTTCTTAGCGGAAGCTATTCACGTGATCGTGATACCGATGCCGCACGGGCCTCCGATATGCCGGGGAGGTAAGTGTTTGCACTGGTTAGGGTTGCGTCCGAGGTACGTTTGACGTAGAAATTGGTCAGTTTGGCGGCGCAAAACTAGGTTCGTTAGCTGATTGAGTTAGCCCGCTCTCTCGCGGTCAGCGCTGATTAGAACAAACTGACCGGCCTACGCAGCTTGATTGCGGAACAAGGATGAACGGATCGAGTCGCGTCCGGTCGCGTACGTATGTAGAGGGAGAGGAAGGGGGGAGGGGAGAGGGGGAGGGAGGGAAAAGGTAGAGACGAAAGATGACGGGGGTCGGGAGAGATAGAAATGGAGAGATAGAGAGGAAGAGAGAATCAATGGGATTTGTCGGGTGGTCGTGACCACGACCGGTTGTTTTCGGATTTCGTTCCGCCTATCGCGGTACCGGTGCGGAGCACGAACGATACGATACTCTGCTATCTACGTGAGCGGATTGCCAACGGCGACGCCGTTCGCAATACCGGACTATCGGAGATGGCCGACTTGACTAATTGGCAATACTTCCTCTCGAATGACCATAAACGACGCTCGCCACCGTGCCCGCGCTACCGAGGATTAACCGCGGAGATGTAACCCCTGCGCCACTAGAGAGTCGTTATTTCATCGGAGAGCATGATTTGCGGCAAGCACCCGCGGTCTGGCCCGCAGGTGATGTTAGGCAGAGCGTTTCGAAGACGCATCGTGCATGAATTGAGTTTTTCATACGTTTTTACCGGCTCGCCATGAATTTGAATGCTAACGCGAGCGAAGTAAATTAAAATCGTTACTTTATTACGGCGTGATCTCGAGCTTCGATCGAGTATCTTGAAGTATCTGAAACGTGAAATTAATAATACTTAGCGTCAATCACTTCTTTTATGTTAGTTAAAGAGAACAGATTACGTTCAGACCGCGCTTCTCAAATTTAACAATTAGCTAGAGGCGAAAGACGCGAATAAAGTAAGCATCTTTGTTTTGCGGAAATAGTAAAGAGAGAATGGAATGAGACAAGTCTTTGGCGACCATGTTCTTCGAGAGACCGGCCTGGTAGAGGCGAAATAAGAGCTCGGGAGAAAGAGAGTAAGGGAGAGTAAGAAAAAGAAAGAGACAGAACGTCGGAGTAGAGTGCACCCCTCGTTAGGAGGCGAGGTGGAAGCTGAGAGGTTCGCCAAAGAGCGATGCACTCGAGACCTGCATCCCCCAGCTCGCGATGAAAAAACATGGCCGACAAACTCGAGTCACCGAAAGGTCTGCCATCGTATCCGTTATCGACTATCTGTCACCGCGCAAGCCCGGTAAAGCTTTATAAAAGTATATATTATAATAATATTCACTTTAATTTTTCTAAATTAACATTAAAATAATCGAGCAAATTAATACGCATATGAGGAAATACACATAATTAAATAAAATATTATGTAATTATATTAAATATTGTGATAATTTGAAAATAATTCTTTGATGTATATTATAACGAATCTCTTGTTTTTTTTTTTCTTTCTTTTAATGCAATAACGTTATTCGAATTTAATTTCAAGTAATTAATTACGAGAAACGCGCCGCTTATTTGCGAAGTATATCGGCAAAAATAATCTTACACCGTTGACTCGCCCCGTTGTCAAACAAGAAGCCTCATTGTCGCCAAATTAGCGTTCTCGTCCGCGCCTTTTCTTTTTACGCGGGCGTTTACGAGCGGTCAGTCCCATTATCGTGAGGCCCCATTCAGCTTCGCCTCTGCCACTATTTTCTTTCTCTCTCGCTCGCCGCGCGCGGGCCTAGTTTTCATTCATCTCCAGTCTGCTGATGGCCTCGCTGACCTCGACGTGGACCCGAGATGAATATTACGTTCGCCGCAATACGCCCTTCATTCGCCCTCCGTCTCGCTCTTTCTTTCGCGCTGGTCCCCCGCTCGCCTTTCATCTCCTCCTCCTTTCTCTCGTCCGCGGGCACGAATCTTTTTTCGAATTTTTTTTTCTAGGCGCGACGGAAAGAAACGTTCCCGGGAAGAGATCCGTATCTAAGGCACCGGGATACGTGCCACGGGGCTAAATCGTTTGACAGCGTCTCGCGTTGCACGTCGCTGCATTTTATTTCCATTCTCGTCGGCCGATGTCCCTAAGACGTCTTCCGCGGAATTCTTCAAAAGTTCCGCGCGGCGCGTAAAATATAGCCTTCTATCGAGAATAACGGGCGCGGCGCATGACTAAAATTCGTGTCCGTGAAAAGTTTGGGAATCCGATTAAGAGAAAAATGCGTTCGGACGTAACGGCTCTATCTGTAGAAGCGCTGAGATTGAGGGGGCAAACGCTCGAAGACCAGAGATGGTCAAAATTTCTCTTTGAAAAAAAAAGAGGGGGGAGGGAAGAGGTTTAATGACAGCGCAAGTTACTTTTCGAGAATGAGAGTCTCGGTTCACCGAGGGTATTTCGATATTCCCTTCGAGTGCTACGCGCGGCATATCACGTTTACCACGACGCACGATTTGCTCGCTAAATTCTAAGAAAGGAGCGTCATTCAAACGCGGCGGGTTTCGGTTCCGCGGCGCATCTGGAGTACGTGATGCGCCTCTGTAACGCTCGGGATCATTGCGAGGAAGGGACAATCGACTGTGACTAAGAAAGTAAAGCAAAACCCGGTGAGAGGGCAAAAAGAAGCGCGCGGCTCGTTACGGCGGCGTGGAAAATCGTAGTAGCGCCGTGACGAACGTTGATTAGGGCCGATTATGTTATCGCCTTCGATAACCAGCGGGACGAAAGTCTCAAATGTCTGAAGTCCATTATGAAGAGGTGCACCGGCTCGATCTTATCTCCCCCGCTAATTGTGCCCGGACAGTTATATCGTGATGTCTTTATAACCGTGGCATATGTGTACGTATTTAATCAGCGCGATACGTTTCCGCTGTCAGCATCGGATTAGTCATAAACGAGGTTTAGACACCTGAATCGAGAGGAGAGAATAGCCCGTAGAGAAATCTGTTGCGAAGGAAGAAGCGTGGAGTAGAAAATGAGATGATGGTGGCGGAGAGAAAGAAGAGGCGAACGATGGAACGAAGAGGAGAGAGGCAGAAGATGGGCCCCCGGAGGCGGTGGGGGAGGGAGGGAGGAGGGGAGGTAAGAGTATAAACAAGAGATGGTCCCCGGCCACCCAGCTAGCAGCCTCCTCTCGCTCTCCGTCGTTCTTCTGGCCCGACTTCTTCGTTCTCCTCTTCTTCCTTCTCGATCTCCTCTCTCCCTTTCGCCTCCTTTCCCATCTTGCCCTCACGTATTCCTCCTCCCGCTGGCTACGCTCGATATTCAAACTAATAAATTAGGAGGCCCTCCGGGGCCGGGCCCGCGTATGAATCATCTAAAACAATGGAATGCAGACTAAAATGGCGCCTCCGAGTCCGTCGCTCTCACTTTCTCATTCTCCCGTCCCGATCGCCGTTCTCGTTTTCTCTCTTCGTCTCCACTCGGGCTCGTGGGATATACAAAACGGCGGTGCAGACTCTCACTGACAGCGCGACGACAGACAGTCCGTCCGTACTTGGTATCGGGAGGTCCTTTTGTCTCCTCCATGACAGTGGTTCTCATCGGCCGGTGGCGTGGTCCGTCTTGCCCCGTCTCCGTCGCGAGTCCCATAAATCACGCGATCGAGCGCTGCGCCGTGAACCCTTTTACAAGTCCTCTGAAAAGGCGGCAGCATCTTACCGAGATGCAGCCTCCTCTTTTTCCTCCGACATCCGCGACCGTAGGGATAGATAGGAGATTTACTTCGCGAGCACCGGGGACAAGTTCTCCCGGAGGCTTACACGCGAGTGTCTGTCAACCCCGCGAGCAGTTACACGGCGAAACGTAATAGCATTTCTACCAATTGAGTCGGTGAGATCACAAAAGGACATGATTCACGATTTGAAATTTTATAGGAACTGTATAAAGAGATAGAGGACTTGAATTAGCCGAGGCGGAATAATTGTTTTATTTTTAAAATGATAATCCGACGATAAAAAGAAAAAAAAAAAGAAAAATAACGTAGCTTTTATAAAATAATTGATTTTATTTAAAAGAGAAAGAAAAATTAAATTGCTTCAATTATTTCGCAAAGTGTTTATTAGCAAAACAATTGACATTATTGAAAATAGTTGCTCGAGACAATTTCTCTCAAGCTTGAGATTAATAGATTAATAGATAGTTCGCCTTGTTGTTTCGCAATTATCTAATTAAACGCATAACGGCTATGGTGATCGACATCTGTTACGGATGAGATCATTCTCGCCGCGGTCCATGGTTTCAATTACATGCGAAAATATGTATGTTGATCAAACCAGTGAAGTAGATCCCGTGTCCTCGTTGCTAACATCGTATAGAAAGTGATACGTGGGATGTTGACTGGCGCGGTCGTGGCGAGATGAATCAAACGTAAAACATATCATAGATTGCGAATAGCGCGAACCTTTCGTGACATAATTTATAGTTTTATTTAGTCGCTAAATGTGTGCAGCGAGATTCTGTTAAAAAAAAAAAAAATTAGACGTTCTTTCTTTTTTTTTTTTTCCTAAATTATATACATTTTAATGACACAGTAATTATAGCACGAATAAATTGATGCGTATAGATATTAATAATTTAGTACAACGTTACGTATCGCAATTACCGTTTATGTTAGATCGGTCCGAGTCGAGGAGCGTTAAAGCCGTCCGTCACGTAGACTGGACACTCGATTTCGGTAACTACGGTTAGTTCATTGAGGCGGAACGATGGGTCGATTGTGTTTAGCGCCGGTGGTGCGCGGGCGGCGCGCTAAGAGCGGACCAAAAATAAATCATGCCATTCGCGCGGCCGCCGGCGATCATCCCCCTGCGAAGCGTAACCGTGTTGGCCAACAATGACCATTGTCCGGCCGATACGCGGCCACTCGAAATCATCTCCGGTCACAAGTCATTACCTTTTCATTTTAAAGCACCCCCTACTACGGCCGGCCGGCTGCTAGCCTTCACGGGAAATGGGAAGCGCGCGAGGGTGGAGGGAAAACGTGTGACACACGCCGGCGAAAACGCGGGGAGGGTCGATCTCGTTCGGGATCCGCCGCGTTCGTGCGGCCGACGCCGGTAAACGGACGGACGTGCGGATGTATTTTTGTCACGTGCGCGGCAGTAATTAACGCGCCGTTAATCGCGAACGACGTAAATGCCTCGCGCTCAGGCGCGATCGTCGTCTCGCGATCATAACTCACCGAAGAGGGAGAGATCGTTATCGCTTAATGAAACGTCCCGGAGGCCTCCCGGCCGTCGTATTGATAACTCGCCCTCCGCTCGGATCGATCAATTAACCGCGAATCGTTCCGGCCGTGCAACTGCGTTTCGCGACGCGCCGCGCTGCTCGACGTGTCTGAACATCCCCGCCGGGGGAGGGGGGAAAACTCGAGATACGCGGGATACAGTGGTTAAAACACAGTTATAATGAGGCGGATTATTCCGGCATAACTTTGCCGAACGTTACTTTCTAATTATTTCTACCTCCGTTAGGAGACACCCGTGGGTCATTGCGAAATTTTCAATTAGCCGCGCGTTACCGTCCGTCACCGCGTTCTTTTAATCTGCTCTCCCTCTCCTCCCTCCCCCTTCCCCTGGGGGAGGATAATGTTCCGCGCAACGCGGAATTAAAACGCGGAAATCGGCGCCGGCACGACCGCAGACACCCGAGATCGCGAAGCGGCCGAAAGACGGCCGACGGTTTCACGACGAACGGACGAACGGCAGGTAACTATAGAAATTACGCGCGGACGCTGCTTAACCGTAACTGCGGTCGATCCGCGACGGCCTTCGTCGCGGCAGCATAGTGACCAATTTCACCCGAACCACTGTCATCGCCGCGCACCGGACCATGGCGAATAGTCGCTTCTTTTGCCGCGCGGATGTCGTGAAAATAACTATGCGTGGCCGTCCGCCAATTCGAGATAGCCGGGTGCTTACGCGATCGCCTTCCTCCGCTCCTCGTTGCCCCCGGGTCGCCAAGAACATCGGCAGACACCGACCGTGAAATTCTGGTCTGCGCGACTCCTAACGAACGTCTCCCGTTTCATTTCCCCCTCGGTCGGCCGCCTTTCCCGCCTCTACCTTTCCCCTCGCGTGCTTTTTGCTCGCGGTCGGGAATTAAATTAGTTCGAGAATTACATTTAATCGGGGCCATCCGATACGCCTCGCGTTATTGAGCTCGAAATCATTAGGCCCTCGTTGAAGTGGCGTCTTCTCTTCTCCCCCTCCTTTTTTTTTTTCTTCTCTTTTTCTTCCCATTTTTTTTCTTTTCTATTCGACTATCGAAATTAAATTAATCGCGTCGGATTTTAATGATGCGCGAAAACGAGGCGCGACGGTTGTATCGCACGCTCGCGGGGTGCATTTCACCGTTGTTTTCTCAGACCGCGATGAATCGCGAGCGGATTTCTACGGTAACGACCGGCGAACACCTCTGGGTGGACGGCGCGGAGGCGACGGTTTCCGCAAATCGCGGAATCCGCGAAACGATTTCGCTCGTGTGTCCGCGGCACTTCCTGGCAGCGTCGTCGGCGTCTCCATCCTGTCGCATAATGGAATAGCGGCGGCGGTTGTTTCACGAGTTGTTCACATGCGGAAAACCGTGGAGGAAGGGGCGTGACGGCGCGTCGTGTCGCGTTGCCTCGCCTCGCGTCGTCCGCAAATGACATTATAATCGCCGGGAAGATTTTTCGTCGCGTACTCGCCAAATGACCGTGTGTACACGCGCGCAGGTGACGCACACGCGTATAAGCACGCGGATACATATATATGTATATATATTTGTATAATGAGCGAGGTATAACCTGGCCACGGCCCGTTTAATTCGATATTCCAAGGGGGTGGAGCTACGAAAAAGGCAGCGCGCAGAGAGGAGCTTTTTTTCGAGCCCCGCTAATGAATCGACAATTTACGAGAGTTTCACGGCTCGCTGGAGCTTGTGTGCTTTGGCATGGTCAGAACTATCTTTTTCTTTATCTTTCTCTCTCTCTTTATTTTTCTCTCTCTTTCTCTCTCTTTTTCTTTCTTCTCAAGCTTCTCTTTTTTTTTCTCTCTCCGGCCGAGGGCTTTTTTTTTATTTTTTATTATAGTCGCTTTCTCGAGAGAAAGGGGCCAAGGATCTTGGGAAGAAACCCAAAGAAATTGTCAGTGATCGATGGCCACGAAGAGGTCACCGAAAAAGAGCGTGATTCTGCGACGAGCAAAGCGTTTCGGGGAGCCGAAAATTTTCGCTGTAGAGATTTCCACGGTACGAGAGACCTCCATTGCGCGAGACGCGAGGATGATCGATACGAGAGTGTCGGTGGCACCGGCTAGACGCCTCCAACGTTTCGCACAGATTGCCCCGGAACTGTCGCCACTCTTCGTGGCTCAGATTCATACGTTATTCCTTTTCAATTCTCCTAAATAAAGCAGAGTTCGAAGTATCTTCCTGGCAAACAATTGCGGCTTGCGTGACGTTCCTTCCGGGTTGAGTATCCTTTTCTTTTATCTCTCTTCCCCGAGTGAGCCATTTGGCTTCCGAATCCGGAAGGCGATGATTTTGGCGCGAAAAATTGTTCGGCGATCGCCTCCGGCGGATACCTGAAAGGTGCGTACAATATCCCGCCATCTGCGACTTCCTCGTCAATAAAAACGGCACCGCAGCGCAACACGCTCGCGTGACGTAATAATAATGGTCCTAGTTTCGTTGCGCAGACAGCCGCGGCATGACAAAAGGCCGGCATGTCGTTTCTGCGGTTTTGCGGGCGCCGAGCAGTCCATAGACGCGCGCCACGAAATTTTGAGGTTCCCGCGAACGGGGAGGGTACGGGACACTAACTGCGGATCCGTCACTTTAAGCTGTCTCTCACAACATCTGACCCCGCTTCGTTGCAAAAGTAAATTAAACGCACCGTGAATATTTTCACGAAAATTACACGGTTGATATTTTTACGATTATGAATAAATGAGGATTAATTTTGCCTCACGGTGAAATAACAGTGCACGGCGAGTATGTGCTCGCGCGATTTAATATTGTAAATTACGACCCTAATCAAATCGCATTTTGTGTAAAGGAAACTGAAATTCAGTATGTAGCGCGTGCATCGAGCATTAAACTACCGTTGCTTCCGGTGGCATCCCGGTGTTTTTGTCTTTAAATCGTGCACGTTCCAACCATCCGCGTTCGAGCAATGTAACGTCTGCTGTACACCGGTACCAGATCCATTCCTCGCTTTACGAACCTCGAGTCATTGGTCAGTCGGCGAATATTTGGTCGGTAAGAATTGAATGCCCTCTCGACATACCGGAAGGATACTGCGGTACTTCTTCTGGGAACATGATTCTTAACGCCGCATATGCTCGTAACTGTCGCAATTCGGTCAATTTTGTGGTGAGGTGTCATCTCTTTTGAACGTGTAAACCTTCGTGTAACCCTGACGTAACGTTCACATCATCGCGAAAATTAAAATCAATAGAAAAGAAAAAAAGAAAGAAAGAAAGAAAAGAAAAAAAGCGACTTTTTTGTCGCGCTGTCTGCAGTCTCGTTAAAAGTTTGCCCCAAGTGAGATTAAGCAAACCAAAAATTCGTCGGTGAAAAATAATGTTTTTTCCTTCCCGAGGTATTAAGCGTGCGTAACAAACGGCGCGCGATGGCTGAAAAACACAAGGGTGGAAAGAAAGAATTAATATCTCGCGTCGGAGTGCAAGCCGTGTAATCTTGTCCCGTGACGACGACGGCCGGCTTTTTCGGGTTTTTCCTGCCGGTGAAAAACTTCGAGCCGTGAAATTAAAAATTCATCTACCTCGCGTGGTCTCGCTTAAGGGCGTGCCGCTGTCGTTCGTGAAAAATTGGCGGACATTTATTTCCTCGTTAAGGACCCATGGAGAGGATCGGAGTCTCCTCGTTATCCTGCTCGCGTCCCCGTGACCCGATACTATTAATTTCGTCCTGGTTACGTCCTAACAGGAAGGAGAAAGCGCAGAAAAAAAAGAAACAAATGCTAATGAAAAGTTCTGTCGTCGCGCAATCTATTATTGTGGAAAGGCTCGAAACATTCTTTAAACACTTGAAATTAGAGATTTTTGTGCATTTCGTTAAGTAGATTTACGAATTTCTTTGTCTCTTTTTTTTTTTAAACCCGTGAGAAGCCCGAAGTAAGCATTGTAATTATTTGTTATAAGAATAAGCGCGTGTGATCTATTCTTGATACAAAAATTGTACGCTCGTGCAGCCTCGTTATGCCCACTTCCTGTGGAAGGCGAGGGTCAGCTTAGTTGGTTTCCAACCGATTTTCCAAATTGTAGTACGCGAAGTTAAAGAAGCCGCGCCTACCCTGTAATTTTACGCATTTTCTTCGCGAAGGACGAGACTTCGCTCCTCATTTCACGAAACTATAATTACAACAGCCAGCTAAAGTCTTCCGATGGACACCTTTTTGAAATTTAGTCCCGCGTCGGGCCTCGTTTGGGTATCCATCGTTCACGTTCATCGCCGCAGAGAGAACTGCCAAGCCATAATTATATCATCGAGATAATTTCGAAACCGTGTTTTGTGACGCGCTACGACCCGAGAAAGGCACACAATAGTTAAACTTCGCAGCTTGTTTCTTCTCAGGCTATCGGCTAGAAATATCGTGGTTTCCTCCTCCTTTTACACCCCCATCGAAGGGTCGGCGAAGGGTCGCGCGACAATTTGTCGCACAAGCGCGACGCGTTTCTCATGATAAAATGAAGGAGAAGTTTGCGCAAAACTCTGTTCACGTGTTCAAAGATAGCTCTCTGAGAAATGGATGTGTAATGATGTAATACGTCTTTTTCTCTGGGAGAGAGAAAGAGAAAAAGAGAGAGAGAAAGAGAGAGAGAGAGAGAGAAAGAAGAAGCGAGATCTCAACATTAAGAAAATATTACTTAAGAAATAATATTAAGCAAGTTAAATCTAGAGTAGCATTTTTTTTTTCTTTGAAACATAAAATTTTGTTATATTTTATGCAAAGTAGAATTTTTCTCAAGACAAAACGGAAAAGAAAAAATAAAAAAGTATATTTTCCCCGTTCGCGTTTTATTCGAATATTAGATATTACAAAACGCGTACTCCACGCGCGACATTTACTCTTCTCCTACGTTAAAAAAATAAAAGACTGATTTATCGTAACAATTTTTAACGAAATAAAACTGCAAATTTATATATTTATACCTCGCGTGTCATTTTAAATACTTTTTGATTCTTTCGAATGTAATATACAATGTACAGTTACGTACATCAGTCGTGATATTCTTTGTAATACGTTTAAATTAATATCTAATATTATATTCGCCGTATAAATTATTGTCTAATCGTCTAACGTGCTAAATTGAATAGTAGAGGGCAGGTGAGGAAGAGGGGTGCGGGCGGCAGAGACTTGCGCGCGAGCGAGCGAGCGCAAGAGCCTTCCCCTTCCATTCCGTCCCAACGTTGGAGCAGCTCACACGCACTACGCCACGCTCCGCACGTGCTCGCCGAAATACGCGTAATTACGGTGGACAGGGAAAATCCGACGCCCAAGATGCCTTCTCCCATCAATCCTCCATACACGAAGAGCACCCGCGATCGTCTCTTTTCCTCGTAAAGTAAGTTCCGTCCTTATACGTATGTATGTAAGTGCGTATCATAAGGTATCATACGTGACTTTCGTCTCGCCGAAAATTTTCCGTCGATTAGCACAGTAGGAGTTCGGGAGACGTATATCGAGGGTACATTGAATATAATCAGGGCCACGGTTTCTTCGTGCAACGTGCTACATATTGCTGCGTAGCGGGCGAGGGATGAACAGCGGTCACCTCTAACGTTTGCGTGAGAGGCTACGTGTATAAGTTGCGTGTTAACGTGATAGCGCTGTAATGCTTCGCCGGCCGATCGCCCGGCCGGTGACCGAGCGCAAGGTTGTTTATGTACGCGTAACATAACACTTGTACAACACTTGAACAATTCTCTAATATCGTCTGATTTGTATACGTTTTCGCGATCGATGACCTATACACGTAGAAGCATCTATGAAGCGGATATTTAATACAGAATAAATGTAGTTACTTCGAACACTTCTTATTTGATTTTCGTATTTAATATTGAGAAGTTATTAATCAAATAAATTCTTTTTTCTGTTTCAGGCAAAAATCCAAAGGAGGACTGGCCTACGTTTGTCGGAAGAGGATCAGCTCTACATGATGGACATCCTGAGAGGAGGAGGAGGTCCAGGATGAGCATTCTGCTCCGGCGGAGCAACCCATAGGTAAATATCACTTTCTTATTTGATTTTTGTATTTAATATTGAGAAGTTATTAACCAAATAAATTCTTATTTTCTTTTTTAGTAAAAAATCCAAAGAGGGACTGGCCTACATACGTTGGAAGAGAATCAGTCTTACATGATGAACATCCTGAGAGGAGGAGGAGGCCCAGGATGGGCATCCTGCACCGGCGGAGCAACCCAGAGGTAAATATCACTTCTTTTTTTTACACGATATTAATAGTTTTGTCATTTCAATGATAGAAACTTTTATTTTTAATTATTTTATTAATAAATTAATTAAAGGCACGTGAAATCTTTTTTGCTTTTTTTTTTTACAGTAGAAATTAATTTATATAGCATCTCTACAATTAAATTTTATATTTTTTTGTTGCAGGATCATCTTTAGGTATAACCTCCGCTGCGGCGCATCAAATAGTAGGTCGCATGACTTTTTTTTTACTAACTTCAATAAAAAAAATCCGCGTAAACCGGGATATTAGGAAAATCGCGTAAAAATTCGATATTCCGCGTAAATTGAGTGTTCCCCGGCAATCGCGTACTTCGCGTAACGCTTGTAGATTAAATTAGAAATATTAGAAATATTAACAGTAGAATTAGTAAATTTTGTTCAAACCCAATATATGTAATATTGTAATATAAATATGTAAAAAAAAATAATAATCCCAATGAATGGTAAAACCATATCATACAGTTTCTTACAGCTCGTCGCCGATCGAATAAACGAACCACGGTCGGGGTTCGTCGCGAATACCGCAAAAGTATTCGGGCGTCCGAAAATTATTTAAACTTTTTAAACGGGAGAGCCGCCAGTTTCGCGCGAATAATAGAAGCATATTATATAATATAACAATTCGCGCGCGTATCCGCGAGTGTCGCGAGTGACCTGTGGATGATGTGACCTGTGGATCTGAATTCTGAGAGGAGGAGCAGGTCCCGGATGGACATCGGGCATCGGCGGAGCAACGTTTTGGTAAATATTCTTTTTTTAATTATATTAAAATAACAAATTAAAAAAAATATTTTTTTTATTAATAATTATTATTCGATGCAAATTTTTCATTGTAGTTTTTACTTGTTTGTTACAGGATTTCATCATCCCATGGCATCATCGTTGCCGAACTCCGCCCGCGTCGCATCTAATGTGAGTCATTTTTTTTTTACATAAAGGCAACGAATCCACAAGAAAATATTACAGTTTTAAAAAATGTATTTTGATATATTAAAATATATATTATTAAATATTAAAATTAAATAATAAAAAAAATATTAAATATTAAAATATATATTACAAATTGTGGATATGTTGCCTATGATTTTTACAGTAGAAGTAGCTTTGCTAGAAAAGTAGTTAGTCTGCAAGTGAAGAGACTTTCTCAGCCACTTGCGGCACGAGATATGTACGACATGCGAGAGTGCTTATCTTGCACTTGCATAAAATCACGCGTGAACCAATGTTCATATGTCGCGCAGAGTAGGTACTTATATCTAGTCCGCAGAAAAGGTTCGCGGCGTTGAAAGGGAACCAGAAAGCGTGCAGGAAACGGGACGCATAGCAAAAACATAGGCGCCGGCGCTATGCAGAAACCGTCACCGCCAAAGAACCCGTTCTCGGTATTATTTTCGACCATGAGAGAAAGACTCGTGTCCTCGCGTCCCCCTTACTACTGCGAAATCCAAAAGGAATGAATTGAGCCGCGCTACTCACGCGCTTTTAAGCGTCTTTAGGCGTGCTAGATCTCTGCGGTGGGTAGAAATCGGGATCGTCGCGCCTTTGAAATGGCACCGGTAACATAACGAAAGAAATTTTCGTGGAAACGGCGCCTGCAGTAAGAAAAGTAATAGGAAAGAAACGCGATGTGACTGCAGTGTTGCTTTTTATGCACGAATTAAAATGATATATGTATTTATATACCAACGAAACTATCATAACTAATTAAAATTAAATAATAATTACAGCAGACTATCAAAAATAAAATACAAAATGTATATTTTAATTATGTTTCTCATAAAGAATAAATTTTTTTAAAATAATACTTTTTTTTTTTACGTTTTTTGTATATTTTTCAGTAAAAAAACGTATTAAAAAATTAATTAAAATTTAACCGTTTACTTAACTTTTTTTGGTTTTAACGTGAATTAATGCATATTGCATTTGTTAATGTAGTGTTCTTTTAAATCATAAAAAGTCACTGCAGAGATCATATCGCGCGGAGTGCTTCGCCAACGTGTCAATCTTCCTTCGTTCCTTGATTAGTCTAATTTGGAATATTATCGATTTCACTAGCAGGCAAATGTTAATTAATTTACCGCAAACTATTGCACATCCTAGGAATGTATTAAAGCAGGGCAGGTCTGACTAATTTTTCCATTTATATTCTTCCGCGCGCCACTGCATTTTATTATTTTATTTTGTACAGCACGCGCACATTTTAGCGAGCCACTGTTACGTACTTAGTAAGTAAATGAAGGGCATCGCCTTAAATTTATTCGGAAATGTTAGCTTGCAAATCGGACGGGATGGTATACGTCTTTTGCCTCTATTACCATCCGTTTAAATTTAAATTAGAAGACTGTGGAATTTGAGGGTGGGAAAAAAGAGCTGCATAATATATATACATATTTTTTTTTTTTTTTTCGTAGACAGGTTTAGGGTTTAAGAACAATAATTAATTACTCAATTAATTTCTGCGGTTAATTAGTGATTGTACTAGGTATGCGAAACTGAATACATTTATAAAAAAAACTTGTGAGAGCACAGTAGCCGAACAATTTTATTTTTATTAGACATTCTAAGCGGTTTAGGAGTAATTTAAATAAAAGATTGTTAGATTTCTGAAAAAAAATATTACGCACCTTTCTTAATCACGCTATACATTCTTATAATATTCGATACAAATTGGATTTTTTTTTTTTCCCCGATCGACGGGACGTCGCGACGGCGGATTTTCATGACGGGAATTTCGGTCGCGCGAAAGCCGAAGGGTTTTGCTCGGCCAAGATGAAAACATAAAATGATTTTCGCCCGGCGGATCATTAATTGTCGTGGTTGTCGCGACTCGGAGACACTTAGGGAACCCGATCGTGCACTTTTTGTCCATTTCCTGCGCCGTTGTGGCCCGGCGATGGCTCGCAGGCAGTGGCGAACCGATACCGGCCATCTTGGCGAACGCGGAGCACAATGGACGATCCGCGTTCATCTCGCTGCATTCGCGCGCGTGTATGTGCATGCGTGTGCGCGTCCGCTTGCATGCGCACGTGTGCACGCGCACACGCTTTAGATGCCGTCTAATTGATGCCGGGAGAGCGGCCCACACGCACCGAGTCAATCTTCGTTCCGTCGAACGTTTTGCCGCCTCTTCGTCCTGCTTCTTTTTTCTGACCGTCCCCCTATCTTTCGTAATCTCGTTCCTCCGTTCGCGCTCGCCCGCTCGTTCGCACGCCCCCTCCCTTCCCGCCGCGCTCGTCCGTTTTATCTACGGATTAACGTTATTTATTAATTATCCTTCGACCGAGATATCGAATATTAATACGTGGCGGAACAGTCATCGGCGGCAATAGACAGCTTGCACGGTTGGCGCCCACGGAAAAGCGCGATTCCGTGAAAAAAAAAAAAAGGGTTGCGCGTCAAAGGCGAGGCAAGAGATTTTTTAATTCATTTTTTGTTAATAACGAAAAATTTATTGCGTGAGTTGTACGCGTTACGTTTCATAAATAATAGACTATAAATATATTTTTGGCTCTGTGCTCTCGCGATTGCTTTAGTTGAATTTCAATTTTTCCGTCATTTCTCTACCCTCCCCTCCCACCTCGGGTGATATTTTCGAGCGCGAGTGGCTGCCGCCGCGACGTCGAAATGCGAAGTATTATACGGGACTCGGCGGCGTTATCCCGGCGGCGCGGCGTAGGCATCCTTAGAATGCGGCGGGCGCTGGAAAGCCGCCGTAAATTCGACGGCGTCGCGACGCATTCCCGGAAGTCGGAAGCGCGTAAATCTCGAAAACTTCTAATACTCGTCCGGAATTTTTCACAATCAGATCGTTACTTCGCCCTTTTCGTAAGCCTGTCCGTGATCGAAGCACGGAGGCAACTACAGCCGTGCCGGTCTCCTCCCCTTCCCCCCGGAAAGGACGTAATATTCACAGGCCATTTGCGGCACAATGCCGCACGTTAACGACGACAATAGATGCAATAATGAGCGCTTCGGGCCAAGAAACTACTCCTACCTGCGCCTCCGGTACCCTCCTTCACTTCGCGAAAGCGCGGCGCGCATTCGCCGTGAATTTTTGATTCCCGAAACTCGTTAAATTCGTCACGGGCTGCGGATGCGCGCAAAAGCACGGTAGGGATACGTATACGGGAGTCCTTAAGCAACGCTGCCAAAAAATTGTAACCCGGACTTAATATCGTCTTGTGGAATATTACCGTTACTTACATTCGCGTGGTCCGACGCTTTTCCACTTACGGTTCTTAAAGTTGAGCGTCGAAAAATTTTAACCGCAACGCGCGCGCATAATTTTCCATCGGGACACGGCGATTCTCGCGAGTTCCCGTCTTAGCGGATACGGTTGTCGTGCACCTCGTCGCCCTCTTCATTTTGCTCGATATCAGGGTTAATAACAGTATTCTGTGGCGAGAAACCGCGGGGCTAACAAAAGCAGGGAAATAGGCGCAGCGTGTGACGCAGGATATTGAACTCGGACGAGCATTCTCCTCGGAGGAAAACCGACGGGAGGGAATACGTCGCGGCAGAAGTCGCGGGGGCGTTGTCGGAGGGAAAAAGGGGGGCTCAGGGGGGAAGGTGGAGGGTGGTTGAAGAGGGGACGAGCGAAAAGAAAGAGGAAAAGCGACAAACGAGTATATGTGGAAGCGGAGAGCGTCACGAGGACAGGTAGAAATGACATGGAACGGCGGAGCCGAGCGGGCGAGCGGGCGAGCGAGCGAGCGAGCCATGCGGCGTATGACGGGAAAACAAAAGAAGCCAATAATTTCGGGCAATTTGGGGGCAGCCGCGCGAGACCCGCGAAACAGAGTGGCGAGGGAGAGAGGAGGATAGAGAAACGAGCTCGCGTGACCGAACGAATGAACGACCGGCCGAAGCATCGTTCTACAACAACGCGATGCGACGCATCGCGCGCGCGACGCAACGCGGCGCGGCCACCGCCGCCAACAACCGTGCGACTATCCATCGGCGAGCATCCTGGCGGCTCGCACCCCCGGCCCGCCCTCCGCGTTCTCCGTTTTCGACGTGCCGTCACGACCGCGCGCGCGATTACGCAGCCGGCCTGTTATAACTATAACGAATACTCTACTTCGATCAGAGGGTGCCTGCGACTAACCACACTTCCTCGTAAATGACGACCACGGCACGGAAGCCTAGGGGTCGATCACTGCCCCGGTTAGTTCGACAATCGTTCCTCGTAGTACAATTATACTTGTCGGTTGCTCCATTGCCCTAAATTCGTTCTCGGGCAAAGCCCGAGCTTATTACCGGCGAGCTTTCCGTAACGTCTCCTTTTCTCGAGTATAAATTTAATATTGCGTAGTCTTTTGATCGCACGGTAGGCCACGCGAGATCTTGTCCTCTCCTCGCGATCGGTGTCGCGCTTATAATTTATTAGAATTCCACCGGACGACGGTTCGGGCGACTTTTATTCCGATAGCGTGGAAATAATGTTCCCGCGGGGCTCGCCGCCTGTTTCGCAACGTCTAAAGCAGGGAGCTCGCTGGCTGACGTCGCGATTTACAGTCCTGTTTCCTTCGATAGCGTAGGCCGGGTTCGCGTCGCGGCTACCGGACATTATGACAACGCGACACTATAATATGCCCGATGCATGCCTCACTCTACCCCTCTGCCTTCCTGCGAAACTACTCTCCGTTTCTCGAGTCTCCTTGCAACGCGAGGTTTATTCGTCACGTACGGTCGGCAATAAGACCACGGGGTATAATATAAACGCATGTGGACACACGCACGAGGTGGAGCGGCGCGAAGCTAATGGCCGACTCGGTCGTTCATACGGTTCACGCTCGGTTTCCGGTGGCGAGGCCGGATCGGACACCGAACCGACGGTGTCGATCACTTCATCGCGTGAATTCGAGTATCACCAAAGCACGCTTTTGTGCGAAACTAATATACGATAGATTCTACGACCGTACCCGCCTTTAATATAAAAATCATCCTTGTCGTTGTTAAATTTATCAATACCTTATATCGCACGTGGGAATTACGCATTTACTTATCGTATATAATTTAGATTAAACGCAACTTAATTAGACTTTTCAAAGTTCAGCCGGACTCATCTTCCGAACGCGATTTTCGCGAACGTTTCTCATCGTGGCGATAATTTTCCCGTGCGCGATTAGCGACTTACGCGCGAGACAATTATTCTCGAAAAAAATCACCTTAACTGGCGTTCCTCGTTTCCCTTTCGAGTTTACACGCGAGTTATGAAGTTCTCGCACCGAAGCTCACGGCCGCCGATTAACGCGCATCGGGCTAGTAAATTACACGCGCGTTATTTACACTTATTGCCTCTTATAGCCGTTTTGAAATACGGAGTCCGGCTCGCCGTCCGTCTGAGTTCGGTGCTAAGGCACTAAGTAAAGTCGATTCGCTCGATCGGGTATCGTTGCACGTCGGGGCGAGCATCCACGGCTCCAGGTGCCTCGGGGCGATAACTTTAATTCATGTCCGCGGCGAGATGTTAATACCCGAAACCCTGCGCCTCGTGCAGCTGACACGCGCGAGTCACGGTGGATTATTATTGGCGATCGCCGCATGAAACAATCTCGCGCTGTGCGTTTCAGGCTCTTTCGACTCGCTGCTGAGAAATAGAAATAATCCGACTTCTTTCCGCGCGACGATCTACAAACTCGTCATCGTCGGGGTACATTACCGTGGACGGCGGGATCACGTGGAAATTTTATTTCGCAAAGCGCTATCGTTCAGCCGCAATTTCGTAATCATAGCGATCGAATTCTGGAGCAGACTGTCAACGTAACGCAAGCAAGATGAGCAATAATAGTTGGGCAATTTTACCGTTTGCGTGTGCACGCACGTGCACGTGCGGCGACCGGTGCAATTATTAATGATTATCGATCAAGGAAAAGAGTTTGCTCGCTTTCTTGATCAAATTCGCCTCCGTTATTTGCCTCAGATTGTTATTCGTTTTGAATTATTTTTTTTTTCTCTCTCTCTCTGTCTTCTACGTTTAAATCGAAGGCAAGAGTGTATTATAGTTCCAACTTTTCTTACGCAGTAAAATAAACTTGCGCCGCATGAAATTTATAGAGGGATTTGCGTAATGTGCATTAAGATCCTGACTATAGAAACTTAAATCAGTATCCCCGGCGTATCGCGGCGCTACGTACGTATATCCGCTTGTATGTCCGGCGGGGGAGAGGAAAGGGGGTGCGCGCGGAAAACGACGGGGTGGGGAAAATACGCCGGGGTGGCCGGTGGCGAAGAAAAAAAAAAAAAGAAAAAAAGTTTGCGCGGGCGATAGTTGGCCGCACCGCGCGTACGTCATCAGGGCAGGCGGGGGGGTAATAAATAATGTTTCATCTCCTGCGAGAAGCGCGGCGGGAACGAAGCTCTCTCGGCACACGCTTCCGCGTTTGCGTGACGGATCGATTCAATTTGCCGATGGTCAAACGCTTTTCTAGATACGACGGAGTTAAACCCCGTTTCGATCGCCGTGCGGCAAGCGCGTTAACCCTTTCGCGATCAGATCAATCTCAGCGATGCGACCCGTCCTGCGGAAAGCTGTAATTTTCTTACACTACCGTGCGTTCTTTTCCGCGTCTACGTTTCTGCGTCGTTAGCATTACTCGTGCTCGCATCGGAGTATATACGAAACGCACCCAGAGCCTTGGCTTCTTCTTTCGAGAGATTTGCAGTCGGTTTCTTTTTCTTCATTTTTTTATTTTTTTTATTTTTTTTTTCTGCGAGCTCGACGGAGGGAGCGTAAGCGCGAGTTTATTCGGTGTTAAAAATTAATGGAATTAGGGAGACCGGATAAAGGAGGCAAAGCGCACTCGCCCGAAATAATAATCTGTCGCAAACGATCGCTTTTCGCGAGGGTCTCTCATTTGAACTGTGAATTTCCGTCGGGCCACTATAATTTCGCGTATGGTTAGACTGTCATCTCTGATGGGCGAGCTGTCAGTTCGCGCGGAGGAACCCTCGTTTCTCGTACATCCGCGGAGCGTATCCGGGCGCGGTGTCGACGTTTAATAAATTCCAACGCATCCCGCGTCAGAACGGACGTAAATAGCGAATGTGGGGCAATTTTAGAGGTAATTAATGCGGCCGTTAACACTTGGGATCTCTCGCGGTGTACGGAAGCGAGTCGCGTGTTAGTTATTTCTAAATCAGCGGCCGCGCAATTAGAGGTATCGCGAAATAAAAAGCCGTAGGTGAGAACGCGTAGGTGAGATATACTTATGAAGAGGATATTATAACGCGATATTTAATAATACACGAAGTTTAAACGCTAAAGTGATAAAATTAATATCGAGAGATATATTTTAACGAGTAAATTTTATATATTTATTCATGACAAATATGAAATTATAATGTCTCGTTATTGCCGCGATTTAATGAAGCTGACAAAATATATATCGATTATGTTTAAATTACGACATACATAATACGCGTTAAAATATTATCATGTATGCCGGACACAATGAGGGAAAAAGAGTACAAGAGTAAATTTTACGGTATAGGGTTAATTTTTTTATTTTATTTTATACCATCTTATAAAGTTTCGCATACATACATTATACGCGACAAACTATTGTATATCGTCGAAAAAAAAAAGAGAGAAAAAAAAAAAGAAAATATTGCGTCGTTAACGTGCAGCTATCCATCGAGTATTATTTTCCCTACCGATTACGCTCCACTTCATCGAAATTTCTCCTTGCACTCGGAATTCATCGCAAGGGTAGATACATCCGTTCGGCGTCGAAACCAATTACGACTGCCATTCGAGAGCGAATCGACGGTAGGCAATCGCCGATAGAGAAAAAACGCCTTCGGCTGCGTCGGAAATCCATTCCCGCCCGGCAATTAATTCGTGCTTTCCGTGCTTTCGCGACGATTCCGGCCGCGCGCTCTGTATACCTTTGCGAATCGATGCGAGCGCACGAGGGGACGCGCACGGTAACCATAATCGGAGGACGTGGGTGGCCGCTATGATTTCTTCGGGACTATCTGCCGATCTCAATAGTCGAGTAATTCCACGGTAACTCCGTTTCCCCGATCCCTTAACCCCCGCGTGTGGTCTCCCAACGGGGCCTACCTTCCCTCTTTCGTCCTACCAACCCCTTCGACGTCACTCGGCCGAGGCGAGCGAGGCGCATTCTGACACCTACGACTGGCCATGAGACGCGCTACGGCAAAAAGTACTGAAAGAACCACGGCGACCGAGCCCGGTTTCCAGTGTCGGTTAGGCCTCCCGTCGGCCTGGAGCCAACCAGAAACCAGAAGAACCACTCTGGTACGTTCACATAGCCACACCTCTGCAACCAGCTTGATTCCTCTTCTCCCTCGAGTGCCCCCGTACCCTTCGCGCGCTTCTTCGTCTTCTCGTCTCGCTCGTACCCGTCGCGCTTCCACCGACCTTTCTCTCTCGGCCCGCCGTACCGTGCCCAGACTCCGCGAAGATTTTTTTCGGCGCTCCGCGACCGTCAGATATGAGAGCTGGAGCCCTCTGCGGGATCGCATGGCAAGTTGTCGGCGGCTTCAAAATTCGATTCGCGATTTCTTCTTCGCCCTTTGCTCCAGAAGAGTCTGTCTCTCTTTTTTTTTTCTTTTTTCTTTTTTTTTCATCGTCCGGCTGCTCCCTGATTTCAGTCAGTGAAGGCACATGATTACAAATCGCATAAGTATCGAGCAAAAGACAGTCTGTTACGCCGACCGTCGTTTCTTTCTTTATTAATGCTTAATTTGACGACGCACGTGACACTTGTTAATGGATTTATGTTGATTTAAACGGGACTGTGGACGAGCCGATTAAAAAGTATTTTAACAATACTTAAACTCGCCGGTTGTGAAACAGAAAAATCACTTTTTATCTGGCCCGAGAGAAGTTTATCTTTCCGTCGGCAAGCGCCTCGAATGTAGACTTACCGTAGGGTATCGCAGGCAGCGTCTCAGACGGCACACTCAACATTAAACATTAATGAATTACATACGTAGCTATTATTTATCTCTATTTCTCAATGGAATCGATTAATATATAATTTTATAAAACTCACGGAAGAACGTACACGTGTGTAAGTTCTTTTACGCGCTACGCGGATGCGTGAATATTTAATGCGCGGTACAATTAGCGATTCGAGCGGTTCTCGTTTTTTTCTTTTCCTCTCTGTCTTTCTCTCTCTTTTTTCTCTCTCGCGAAATGCAGACCGCGGTATTCGAGTACGTATCGAGGAAACGGGAACTAAATTGTCGCCAGCTGAGATTTCGACCGGCGGCGTAGAATGCGTCGCGCCGCGGCCGATTGTCGTTCCTCGAGCACACGGTTTTGTATCAAAGCCCCATTATTGCACAGGTGGTCGTATAGCGGGAGTATTCTAATTAGCAAGCGTTCCAATTATCCACTTCGTGTTTCTCACCGATAATTGCGACTCGTGCCGCGCGCCCGAGGAGCTCGTCACGAATTTCTATTCGCGATTGCGCAACGCGGAGCGGAAACCGCCGGCAGGGGGTGGGAGGGAGGGAGGAGGGGTGGCAAAGAAGGGGAGGAGAGGGCCGAAGGAGAAGCGCGGACTTCGCGGAAACCGCGATTATGTGTGATATCGGATGTATATACACTCGCCGCGTCTCCGTGCGATACGTAAAGTTGCCACGGCGCGCGGAAAACTGCATCGCCCGTTCGTAACTCTAAACGTCGCGGCGCGGCGGCTTCGCGCCGATAAGAGGCGCGCGCGTTCGTGGGCCGGGTTTCGTACAAAATTTCTTTTGGTCGCGTTCGCAATTAGTTTCGAGTTACTTTAATCGCGAGAGCCGGCCGCGCCGCGTGCACGTAATGAAGTTACGTCGTGCGAAGAATGAGATACAAAACTTTGGCGGACTATCATTTTTCGTTTCGCTGTGGGCGATAAGGAATCGGCGGCTGGCCCGCGCGGCGCCACGTGCTTGCTCACTTGTATCTTTACCGGAATCAATATGCGTGCTGCATGCGGAGAATTAACTTCGGCGCGTTAGCTGGTCCGTTTTACGACGCCGAGATTAAACAGCCGATAATGAGAGTCGCACACGTTGAGGCGCTTTATTTCCTCGCGATACGAACTCGCGCACGCTCGACTCTTTTACGGCCGAAATATGCTACCGTTTCATCCGTATTTACCGGTCGCGTCCCTCTTTTTGTTTCCGGCCGCCCCTTGCCGTCTATACGCTTCCAGAAAAATAAATAGCGCGGAGGGTGCGGGCGACGCGGTGGTGGTGCGTCGTGCCGCGATGAGGAACGGGAACGATGGGGGGGAGGGAGGGAGGAGAGAGGGACTGAAGAGAGAGAAATTAATTAGCTCTTGCGTTGCCGAAAAAAAGAGTTCAAAGGAAATAGCGCAGACTGCGGAGATCTGACTTCCGACAATGCTTCCGTCGGGGGTGTGTGTAATCTCGTCTCCGTTCCTCGCTTTTACTTCGCGCACTCTCGTCATTCGTACCCAGCATGCGAGAGACCCACAAAATTAACACTAACTTAAAATGTACGAAATCACTTCCTTTTCATCTCTGTCGTATTTTATTTTTTTTTTCTTTTTCTTTACGTTGCATTGCATAAAAATGAGCTTTTCTATTAATGTTTAATGAGTTACTTTATATAAAAAAAAAAAGTTAGCAGTGTTGGTTGACATGAATCGTTATCAACGTAATCATATATCACGCTCATATTAAATAACCGGTGGGGGGGATTGATGATGGGGGATAAATTAACATAACGTAATCAAATATCTTCGCCACCTTGAGCGAAGAGTGACGGAAAGTGCGGCCGCGCGCGCAAATAGAGTACTCTTGCGAACAGCTGCAAATAAAATAGCCCTGCGATCGAATGCTATTGCCGTTGCTGAGGAAAAGCCGTTTTCCGAGGTGGAGGGATACGTTATCGGCGTTTGTCGCGAACGTTTACATCGGGGCGGAGTGACTTAACTGACGACAAACGTCCGTTCGCTCTGTGGAGTCCATCCGGGGCAGAAATCCGTGCGTTTACCCTCGGTGGAAGTTGGGGACCCGAATATATACCCGATAACTTTTCGCTTCCGCGGGAGGGGTGTGTCTGCGCGCGCGGGTCGAAAGGGGCAAACAAATTGAAATCTGTATCTCTAATCCGATCCACTTTGTCTCCAAATAAGACCAACCAGCCCCCTCGCTTTGAGTCGACGACTCTGATGGTGGAGGTTTTAGGCGCGTCTCCCACATCGCCGGGGCCGCGTACGTGTGTCGCCGTTTGCGTGCACGTGCAAGCTCGAAAATACACCCAACACTCGTATAAGGCCGTTCCGGAACGCGCGCGCGTGCACGCTCGCTCGCTCGCTCGCTCGCTCGCCCTCCCGTGCACACACACGCGCGCGATGTATAAAGGAGAATGGAGGAGTGTACGGGCAAAGTAAACCCTGCAACTAGCTCGGTTGCCGAGGCCAGCTCGAGTTATACGCAGCCAGTTTCATCCCCTTTCGCGTTCCGCGGTGTCATCGTCAGAGGGCGCTGTGGTTGACACAGAATGACACCCTCCCCCAACCAACGGCGCGGCGACGGCGGTATACACAGCCGAGCTACCCCGTAGCGGAATAGTCGTCACCACCAGGGGTGGACGTGTAGAGGAACGGAGACGCATCCTAGATGAGAATCTTTCGATCGATCGAACACTCCGAGCTACGTGCGCGACTAATTGATTCCCTTGCTTTACATCGGGCGGACTTAGGACACGTATCGCGTTTAGCGTCTCTCTCTCTCTCTCGTCTCTGTCGTAGTCAAGAAATCGCTTGGAGAGAATGTAAAACGCGAATTGTCTAATACTTGAGCACAGAAACGATGTAATTAAGAGCTACAACACGTCCCCGGTACTTATAAAGCGAGAAAGATATTTCGAATAAGTATATGACATTTACCGGCGAAATAGCTGACGAAAGAATATATAAAAAAACGTAAAAGAGATAATTAATTTTCGATAAATTTTAGTAATATTTTAAATTTACGCGTAATACTATATAGCAATTAAATTACGAGCGGCGTTCTATTATTTGCTTCTTGTAAGGAATGCGCGGGAACGGTCGGTGAGCCTTTGATAAACTCCGTCTATTAACTCAAAGCGCAAAAAGTAACTTGTAATAAAAACTTGAAACGAGACAATTTGATTAGAACGATTACCGATTAAACGTTCGGTAAGTCTCGAGAGTCCCGTAAAGGACGATGAGCGATGAGTTGTAGCGCCAGTGTAAAACGCATCTATCTTTTCCGTCCCTTTTTCATCCGAGAGCTGTCGCGTCGCGGAGCGGCGTCGACCGAACAAACAAAACAGTGTTCTCAATCAGGCCACCCTTCCTCGCGCGGCGGCGCCGTTTTCTCGACTCCTCGCGGATCAACCCCCGCGGTTTGACCCGTTAAATCTCGGCTCGAATTCAGGGGGTGGTCCCCGTAGGGGTGGAGACCGGCGAGAAAGAGAAAAGGAGGAATACGAACGCGATGTGGCAGCCACTAAATTTTCCGTAGAACAGAGGAGGAGGAAAGATATAGGGAAGAAACGAGAGGGAGATGTTGTACGTAACCAGCGCGCGCGGGCGAGGAGGATTTAAATTTTAAATTTTATTTGATTATATTTGAATTTAATTTCGTTACTTGTCCGGAGGGTGGTTCCCGGCCTCGGCGGCAATCTTGGCGATACCCTTCGTGCGTGCACGCGCGCGCCACCGGTATATCACTCACGCGTGTGCGCGCGCGTCGGCGTCGGTGTACGTACGCCTCGTCGGTGAGCGCGCAGTGGGTGGTTTCTTTTTATTACACCCCGCGGAGGAAGATGTCAGGGATCTTCGGTCGGGTTGCTCGGTACGAGCTCGGTAAAGGCGGCTAGGTGAGCTCGCGGTGAAGGAGCAGCCAGCTCGCTGCGAAAAGAAGAACGCCGGGAGCGCGAGGAGAGAACGGGGAAAATAAAGAGGGACGAGGAGAGCGAGGGGGCATGAAAGTAATTGGACCGGCCAGGCGCACCGTCCCGGAAATTCGGGGTTGATTATAGCGCGTGAACACTACCTTCGGAAACTTTTAATCTTCCGACGGAGGACCGGCGACGTATTACTGTCCCCACAGAGGGACGATTCGCGTAAAATGAATCCCGTGCCCTCTTCGTTCGCTCGTTTCTGCATCCGCGGACGTTACGCGTGCGTTCGCCTGGATAATTTATCCCCGGCGATGCAAGAACTCTAAAGACCTATTTCGCGGTAATACGGCGAGTCATTTTCTGTCATCTTCTTCCCCGGCTTGCTTTTTGCATTACGTTTTCCCCCGGTGGTAACGAAGTTTGCGTTGCGCCATCGCGACAATTCCGCGAAGATATTACCCGCTACAAGTCGAGCCACGGGGCTCCCTCTTGCGCGACGCGCTATCCGAGATTATCAAAAAATAATTGAGAGGACTCGAAGTCGAAACGTAACCGCGAGCGCGCCTTTAATAAGTTACGGAACGAGCACCGCGGAGATTTTTGCGTCACGCAGCATACGCGCGTTATTTATTATTTCGACGGCGAGTCGCAACGTTGAGCGATCGTCGTGAATTAAGGACGCGCTTCTTGGTACCACATACCAAGAACGGCGGGCTGTAGTAGCACGGGAGAGGATCCCCGTGTCCTTCCTCTCGCCGCGCGGCGCGATAAGAATGGCGGTACGCAGAAAAGGATATGATATAAACTCGGTGAGCGATGCCGCAATTAGCTGAGATGTCTTTTCGCGGTGGCTCTTTCGTGCCCGCCGAGCGCGATGGCTCGAGAATACGCGTCGGCGTAACACCTGGCGAGATGAGCTAACCGCTTCTTACTCATCTCCTTGTAAATTACAGTAGGTACGGATGATCGCGATAACGCGATACCATTTTATTTAAAAATAAAAAAAAAATTAAATAAAAAAAAACACGGATTTTTTTTTTTTTTTCGTTTAACTCGAGATTTAAAACTTTTATTTCGCCGAACATTTCCGCGCGATTTTTTTCACGTTGTAGATTTAATAAGAGAACGTTTTTTTGTGGTGTGGAAAAGGCGTTGTAGATTGGGCGTTAACGTGGCATATTGCGGCAAAATAAAGAATAGCTTTTGATATCGAAGCGGAGGACAATTATTTTCCAAAATACCGCGCGTGTCTTCGATAGCGAATATTTAAGTTACCGTCGTGCTTACTTTCGTAATAAATATCGTGCTCGGGTCCATAACACCTTAAGTGCACGGAGCGATCCTTAATTATGATGACAAGGCCGCCGCTAGTGAAAATGCACGCAAAAGGAGATGTAGATGACACGTTAGGATTACAGTCGGCTTGATTAATATACGAGGAACACGTAGGCGCTGCGAGATTGTACTCTCGGCAATCTACGGTGCACTTTCGAATTAATCACCGTCAAAGCAAATTTGCTGGTGCTATAAGCTGCAAACATTGGCGTACTATTTTTATCGCCAATTATCAGGTTATAAATTTATAACTGAGCGATGTAATAACATACGACATTTTTTTTACGATATATTTTAAATAGAACTACAATTTTTTTTCTTCTTTTTTTTCTTTTTTTTTTTCTTTCTTTCTCGCGATATTAAACTCTCGAAACTCGGCGTTCTAGCAATTAAAGTTGTATATGCGGAAGATACTCGCACGTTAAATTACTCGAGACTGATAAATAATAACGTTTCAATTGTCGTCCTACCTATTTGTACGCATTTGTATTACAAAGAGATGCGCCTGAAGAACAAAGCGTTCTTTGTAGACGAATAACGTCGACTATCTCGTAGACTAGTTCTATCTCCGGTACCGACCGTCAAACGCCATAAAATTAAATAGACGTAAATCCTCTCGACGAACCTGGCCGGGCGCCAAAATTCACCGCCAACCTTCGCCCGCAATGCCACTTCGCTATACCACTTGGACACAGTGTAAGGGCGGAATTGGAATTGGCTGCGAATTTTCGAACGTTGTTTGCACCGCTACACGACAAGCGCGTTACGTTGTTTCGCAAACTTCTTTTTTTTCCTCTTTTATTTTTTATGAAATAGAAGACTATTTAAAAAGAGAGAGAGAGAGAGAAAGAAAAAATAAACGACATCGCGGTAGAAAGAAATAAAAGAGAAATCGTACGGTTCCGTGAGTAATTCGCTTCGTTCACTTCATTTGTGACTTCGCAATTTCGACTTCGAAGCTAGCCGAATAAATCGCCCAATTTCAATCAGTTCATAAAAGATTATGACGAAACTATTCGGATTCCTTTCATTCGCGGCAGTTTATATTCAGAAGGATCTCATCTGTCCCCTCTCCCGCCCCTTCTTTTACCCGCGGTGTCTCTTCTAGTGCCTTACCTCGTAAAGGTGGAGGAGACTCGTGGTGGATCGACTCGATTTTTATCTAACCCAATCTTCTTCCATCTTCGCTTCTCTCCCCGCATCCGGCGCTCGTAGACGCTCGCGGTCTCGCTTCGCAGAGCGTATGCGCGACTTTAATCTATGCTAAGTCGAGCTGTGGGGTCTCATCCCGATGCTGATGGCGGTAGTGGGTTCCAAGTCCGGACATGGAAATCCCGTGGCTGGCTTGGAATCAGCGATAATGCAGAGTCATCCTGATCCCGGGCGAATTTAAGCGATATCTCTGTTAAACGCGCTTCTGCTAAGCGGTCCCGCGCGCAGTCGAGGACTGAAAGCTCGTCGTACCGTAGCCGGTCGGTGCCGAATTAGTCGTAATTAAAAAATTAGCCGACGCGCGGATTGGCTTTTATCTCGATAGCAATTTATAAAGAAATAAAGTGCGAAAACGGTAGACACCTGGAGATTTAAAGCGACCGCAGATTCGGATACTTGAAAGATAACGGTGGCAGTTTCAAGTGGGTGAAAAAGCCGAAGAAGAGGATGTTAGGCGGAAAAGAAATAAATAGAAAGAAAGAGGGAGAAGGTGGAGGCGCTTTAAGAGTCTTCGTGGAGTGTCGGGGTGGCAGGCTTGAAATAAGGATTATTGTAAAGGGTAGAAATTAATTTACACTTTTTTCTTTTATTAAAAAAAAACTTTTTTTATTTAATATTATTAATTTTTTTTTTTTTTTCCATTGATAGTCGGCCGAATTGACATAATCGTGAAGTTGATATAAGAAAAAACCCGGCATGAAATTGTGACGACGAATATTAATTTTGTGCTCGCTTTTGCGACAATTGCTTATTTTAATTATTAAAACGAAAGCCATTGCGTCGACACGGTTCGTGATGGGACACGTAAACCTCATAAAATTTTTTGCCTCACTCTTGTCTCTCTTCCTCGCCGAGCGCGATTCCCCTCGATGTTCGTCAGCCTTTTAAAGGATGACGATCAGATTTTCTGCCTTCGTGATCTGATCGTGGGAAACTCGGGTTTGATTATAAATGAGTCCGAGAGACGACAAGATTAGCAGAGAGCGGGGTAAGATTTCGCGCAACAACTTGCGAATATAAACTTAATCTCTAGTATAAAGTTACAAATCCGTATAATAAATTAAAAAAAAATATTAAAAAAAATTAAAAACGGCATATTACAGTTTGAGAAAAAATTAACGATCGATGTTATGGTGTCGACAGCGTCACGCGACTCGAAAATTGATCGGCGCTATGGTAATCGGTCCGAGGATCATCACTCCGCGCTTCGAGGATAATCTCTAAGATTAGCGATTAGATGCTTAATAATCATCGTGAGTAGCTCGTGAGCGCAGCCGAGCACCTGCCGTGCAGGTGCAATCGCGACGAATGACGCCACCTTCCGCCCGGATTGAAACCTGTTTTTCTATATGGCAAAAACCCACGTCGAGGAACTCACGAATTGCGCCTATCACGGGATTCCCGGAACACCGTCGTCGTTCGGAAAGTGCGCGCGATCGAGATGTTAATGCGCCGATAGCGTCCCACGTTTTTTCGCACTTGGTCCACCGCGTCGTGATACGTTGCGACGGATCGAACATTCAGATTTCGAGACGGTCGCGTTTTTGCCACCAAGAGAATTATTGCTTCATTAGTTCCCCATCGTTCATTAATCTCGCGCAACTGCGCCCGCAGTTGATTACCGGATGTTGTAATAAAACATCTGGGACGGGAATGCATCGCCGGGACATCTTGAGCGCGAACGCTCGTGCCACTTTCTTAATTATTAATAAGTCAATCAGCCATCTTTGTTCGCTGTTTTTTTTTTTTTCCTTTTTTTCTCTTTATCTCGCCTTGATATTCTAACGCGGTTTGCGTTCGCAAAGAAATCCGGGGACAGTCTCTCGCATACAAATCTCTCGATCGTTTCCAAATACGTTGATTTGCATAGAACGATGAATAATTCTTCTCAGATTTGTTCGTAATTGACGTGACGTTTTTCGCGGCAAGAGTTCGCGCGGAGTTCCGTGGGACCGGCTGGTCTCACCGCGATGTCGTCGGGTCAGCGGCCATCTTCTGCTGCGAGGATCTAACGATCGGCCTAGGTTGCAGCGTGCAACAGTGTGCAGCGTGCAGTCGCGTCGGTCGATCGCACAGGGTGGCGAGCGGCCGCGCCACGGAACTGACATTTCCCCGCAATAAATTCCACCTGGTTAGGGGGCAAATAACCGACGTAATGCGTATGGTAGGTGCTGTAGGGAATTACGGTGTTTGCGGTTATTGGCGGTTCGGGGCCCTCGAAGGGCAAGAAAAGCCACCACGCGGGATAGGAGCGAAAGCGCGAGGGAGATAAAGTGGCCGGGAGGGAAAGAGATAGAGGTAAGCACGAGAGAAGAAGGATGAGGAGGAGCTGCCGGCCGGGAGTACTCCCTTCTTTCACGGTGGTCCGCAACTCCGAGTGGCTCTCCTCGTCTTTATCTCCCGTGAGGGCCCCCTCGCAGGAGAGAGAGAGGGGCCCCCGCGGCTAATATCCAACGTAACCCATCCTATTCGGTTTTCGAGCGAAGGCCCCGACGCGTTGCGCGACTGGCTCGCTCCCTTTCTCTCTTTCTCTCCATTTAGCTGTAGTATAATAATATAGACGTCTCGTTAACCCTCGCACACGAAGACCGGAGAGAGAGAACTAGAATTGGTTTTAGGCGTATGCATGGCTAATGAGGAGGTCCTCCCGTTCCATCGTGGGGGCCAGCTGCCCGCCGACCTTCGGGGCATCTTTTACGCGCGCGCACAGTGCACTCACACACGACCCTCTCTTTTCATCGATCTTCCGGATTTTCAAAATGCATATCGTTACGGCTCGTTAGAGATGCTGCGCGACCGACTGATACCGAGGTGCCCCGGAGCGCGGCAGATGGTCGAATATCCTGATAGGGATAATGGGCGAACGGTTGATGCGCCACGCTCGACCGTTTAGATTGTAATTCCGATTCTATGAGCTAATTTCCAGCTAAATAATCCACTTGTAAATTAAAATCGTTGTTAGCTTAATCGCTCGGAGCCCGTGTTAAAACACACGCCGCGCGAGTAGCTCGCGACCCCGTAGAGCCGCCGATGTCTTTCGCGTCTAGGACCGTGTTCTAGGACCCGCGGTGTTTAACTCGGTGTTTTGTAAACGGGAAGAGGGTATTCGTGCGGGGCACGACGTTCGTAAGTCAGGACACGTTGGGTCCACGGACCACCTTGTCGCGGCGCGACAGAGCGTACGGCCCCGGACGCTCCGTGCGCCACGTTACCCGGTACAATCTACTGCCTTTCTTGTTCGTGCTCTTGTTCTCGCTCACGGCCATCACCCATACCGCCCTTCTTACTTCCCTCCTCGTCTTTTTCCTCCCATCGTCTACGTATCCTCCATCTCTTCGCGCTCGCGGTGCACCTCGCCGATCTCGCGGCGGGCCCTCGACGCCGCACGGCGCCCCGACGTCTCGTTTCTTCGCCGTTCGCATCGCTTTGACCGCGTATGCTCCGCCGCGAACCGCGCCGAACCTCGCGTAGGCATTCAGACCTTCCCTCGTTACCTGGTCGCGGGGCACGATTATGATTTGTTGACCTGGACCACCGTGTCGGAGTCAGGCCACCGCGGGGTACGACGCCGGATCTCGGCATTCTCGAGATCTTAGATCGAGGGGATGGAAGCCGCGAAGCCGTGATTCTTCCTCTCGCTGGCCGTTCACGGCCGGCGGCAACGCGACGGAAATGCCCCTCGCGCTTGCGATTGCGGAAACGCGTCGCGTGAGATTTAAAATAATTCTCGATCGCGCGTTAACGCGTAAGAAATTGGCCCCGACTCGATCGATTCGCGAATTGACTCTTTGATTTTAATTAAAACACGATATCTAAGAAATATTAAATTTAAATATATAATTATTATAATTTGTTTCAAGTTTGAGAATTTTTAATAAAATTGACAATTTTATTTTCACGGTGGAATCTAAAATTCACAATTTGTACAAAAATTATGAAACAACTTTTTGCGATTTATTTAATTTACAAGACTTTCTTTGATAATTTTATATCGTGCGATAAAGCAATATGATTACCTTACCTCCATTTGAAACGTACGATGCGAAATTGGTATCAGCGTAACACCTGCGATAATTATTTCCAGAAGAAATATAGCATACAGCAATTATTAATAAATAAACTGCCTTGTAAAATAAACCCGCTGCAATTAAGGTGTGTCTCGCGCTTTTTTTTCATTATTACTTTTTATTTAATTTATCACGCTAGCGTGCAAAGATTCGTCCCGCGTTCTCCGTCTCCGCGATAATACATGAGCGCGCAACAAGCGACACACGAGGGATAATAACTCCAATTAGTAATACGTACCTAATTATAATCGTATATACCGGTCGAGATTGGATTTCGCGAATGCACGGCCGGTGCCGCGAATCGGTCTTGTTACGCGGATATGCCTGCGCCAATCTCGCCAAGTACCGCCGATAAGAACGATGCTCATCATACTTACACGCGTAATCGTTTAATGATATATCATTTCCTCGCTATCATCTTACTTCAGCGTAATGTTTCCGATACTCTTCGACATATAGACCCGCATGTCGCCAGGCGACGCCTACGCAAAATGAAGATATAATTGGAGAGGACGGAATAACGGCGCTGTCGCGTACCTATCCGCGTATTATCGTCCACGTGTGCGTCGCCGGGTTAGATCTACCCGGGACGTTTTACGATTCCCATGACGCGCGAGAGAGCGGATCTTTTTTTTTTTTTTCTCCCTTACGGCGTCTCGCGCGTCGTCTTCGTTCCCCGCCCCGGTACCCGACGTCGGTTTTAGTGGTCACAGTGGCTACACACCCCGACGATAAACCCGTGAATTCGCCACGGCTGGTGCCGACGACCCGGATCGGCTCCCCCAACGCGCGCCAATGGAAAACCGAAGCAGAACCGTCGCCGGCATTAACATGAGAACACCGTGGCCAATCGATTCGGCACACCATACTCCCTCGGATCTCTTTATTACGCGAAATTTCTTTTTTGCTCGCCTACGTGCGCTCGCCCGTGTGCTGAAAAGCCACGCGGTTCTCGCACCATTGTTGAAGTCACGGACAATGGGCCCGTGGTAATCTCGATCTATGAGAATTTTATATAGAGGCACGATAATCCATGGAAAATCGTGATATTTTAATTAGCGATTAGAGATTCGGCCCGCCGCGCTCGTATCTCATTGTTTGTACTTTTATTCGTGGCGACCGGTCGCGTACCGTGAGATCGAGGTCCTCGCGCGCCACGGTCGAGGTTTACAAATGTCACGATGCCGTCGCGTTGGATCGTCGCCGCGGATCTGGCACGCGATGATTATTGTAACTGATCGCGTCATCAGCGCCGGGACGAAAAGAAGCAGGACCTCGAAAATGGGGGAGGAGGTGGGGCCGAGGGGGGAGGGGGGAAGAATAGCGAGAGACCAGGGGAGACGTGTGCGCGCGAGGACATCACGAAGCGGAACCCAAGCGTCGGCCGGAAGTTGCCGGTCACGTGGCTTAGGCAACACGCAATTGTGTCCGGCATAATAAAGCACATCGGCTCTATCTGTCCGTGGAAACGCAACACGCTCTCTCCCAGGGCAATCCAGGAGCCGTCCATTGATTTATGCCCTCCTGACAGATCTATAGTTCGCTTTCCCTTCTCTTTCTCTGTCTCTCTCTCTCTCTTTATTTCTCTCTCTCTTTCTTTCTCTCTCGAATACGTGTATCGAAACGTGGCTCCCATCGGACGTGGACCAACCCTCTCCCAACTGTCTCGATAGGGGTAGCGTCGTGTTAAGAGACCGAACCAGCCGAGAGCGGCTTCTTCCGGATGATAGGAATTATTGGCTTTACCAGACGCAACCGGTCCGTGGAAGTGAAGGGGGAATTAAACGTTGCCTGGGGTCAAACACGATGATACACGATGCTAAATGATAACGCCGTACGTGTAAGATATATTTGCGTGGACGAGCGAAATTGCACAGTGAGCGCGTATCAGTAATAATTTTCGTACGTAACGATGATCAACGATTCGGTCAATTATTTCCCAACTTATTATTTTATGATAATGCAATCGAGCGAGGCGATTAATTCAGAGTTCGGTCTTTATCGCGCTATTGAGAGCCGATGGTCGGAGGGCGAGGTGCCCGGGTTACATTAAGCGCGAAACTGTCGGCTCTCGTTTCAAGCGAGAGCGGGCTGTCGCCGTGGAAGATTAGTTGTCGGCGCGACGACGTTTAAATTCGCGGTAAGTTCAGCCCGGGGCGTTAATAAAGCGCGGCTCGCGCGGCCGAGTGTTGCGCGGAGCTCGGGGGAAACGCCGCGCGCGCCGCGCCTCACGTTGCCGCGGCATTGCAAAATTACGAGAAACTTCCCCGGGAGATGCTGGGTGGTAACGATGTTGCAAATTACTCGCGCGAGACGCACGGAAACGCGCGCGGGTTTCAAGACCGCGTATTAGGCGCTCGATTACGAGCGTTGTTATGGAACTGAATGTTGTAACTGGCAGGTTGAAGCGTAATCGTACGGTTTGACATCGCGTAATGAATCTCTCGGCGAAAAAAAATTATTATTTTTTCTTATCGTCCGGCTTTAATTGATCCCGTTCAATTGAACTAAGTCTATTTAATCGAATGAAAAATCGCGTTACGAAAGTTTTTTTATACGGAATGTTTCGTATGATACGTCGCTCCGGAAAACTGGATAAGAAAAACGTTTTTATTTTTTTTTCCTTTTTTTTTTTTTTCTGAATATCGATGAATAATTTTGTAAAATTATATATGACTTTTGTCTCCGATTCTGAATTTTTACCGGCAGTTTTCGAGAGTGACGTGTTGTTTGGAATACTCTGTAGACGTTAGGGAGATCCGCGAGTAGATGCATGCGCTCCAGATGGACGCTGATTGAAGAACCTCGAGCTACTTGTACTTGAAAATTGCAAAGTCGTTTCTCTTTCAATGTTGCGCATTACTCGTCGCAAAAGCTGCTCGCGATATTGACAGTTACGCGTTATTTGGACACGCCGACGCGGGCGCGCGCGCGTTCACGTACACGCACGCATCCCGGCATTTGCATACCTGATTATACGTCCAGAGTGGATCGAATTGCAGTTCGCACGGCTGGAAGTGAGCCGGACTGCACTTATATCTTTATATACCTGTCGTACGCCGGCTCGTACTTACCCATGTCGACCGATACGCCGTGGATAATTCCCTCGATGGTTTTAACGATCGAAATTATGAAGCGAGACGTTCGCGCACCACCTCCTACCTCTCCTCCCGTCGTCCAAACCTCGGTGTAATTTCGACGCGCGTGTAGACCGTATTATTTATCGACAATGCGACATTTACACGTCGAGCTTTATCGCTCACGCATCTCGTGACGTAATTTTCACCGCGATATGTATTTTGCAAAATTGGCTTGACGGCGATAAATTGCGAATTTATGCCGCGTGCACGATTATCTGTCGATATAAAAACGTTTAATTACATAACGTCGTTACGTTCGAGCCCCGACGCTTTCTCATCCCGCGCGCATTTTTCGCGCCGACACGCGCGCGCTACGGGCCGGTGCGGTTTCCGAGCCGAGCGCACGTCCCGAAGTAAGGATCGGCCGGAATCTCACGGGTGATTGTGTCGAAAAAAAAAGGACGGACGATCTTACCCCGCGGGGGTCGACGACGACACCCCGTATCGTTATCCCCGGGAGTATTATTTGTTAGCAATTTTCCGAGCTGTCGGCCGGCGCGACGCGCCGCCGACGTGCGCGTGTGCCCTCCACCCCACGTGTCGGTTCTGCATCTCTCGCGTCTCTTCCGATCTCGACGCGATCGTTATTGCGGTCATTGTCATTGTAATGCCGACGGGAATAATGGATAATGCGAAAGTGGTGCGCGTGCCAGTATAACGCATCCCCGGCTCGCAATTCGCCGCCGACTCGTCATAGGCGCCGGTGAGCATTCGACATTACGTTCAAAATAAATTTCCAACTCGACGAGAACGTTGAGATTTATTTATTAATTTTTTTTTTTTTATTTTCTTTTTTGTTCCGTTTTATTTCGCGGCATAGTCGAAGGTAAATTAGAATCAGAATTACGTTAGACATTCACGCATTTTGTTGGCTTAACAAATAATGAAAAAAAATTATATAAAAAAAAGTTGCGCGTGTATAGGTTCGATTTTCTTAGCAAAAAACGTACGATTACGTTGCGCTCGAAAGGGAAACGTCGGACCCCGTTCCAGAGAACGGGGAGGGAATAACACATTGGCAAGAAAGAATCAATGTCGCGGGATCAAAGAAAGGAAAGATTGTAAAATTCAGGAAGGAACATTAGGGAGAAAGGGTGGTGTCGCTTCGCCGGTCCCCTTGGGTGCTGGCTCGAATTAGGGGTGAGCCAACGGGAAGAGCTGTGTTTATTGACACAGGAAGTGATTGCTGCGCCCATGACGCGCGCGGGGTCGACAGATGGGGGGGCGAGAGGGGGGGGGGAGGCCACGGCAACGGCGCCATGCCCTACGACACGAGGGGTGAAGGGTGCGCCTTCGGAAGGTTCGACCCTTGGTTGACGTATTTGCACCGTAATCCCATGATAAATTGCCAAAAGGCCGCGCCGGCACGAGCGGCACGGGATAAGCTCTATTAATTTTGCGTTATAAACTCGACTATCGCGACTGCGGGTCGCTTCGCGTCCGCTCCCCGCGTTTAACGTGCTCGCATTATGGAGACGTAAAGCTTCTCCGTCGCGCCGGTGCATCCATTTATTGCATGTCTGTCCGTCACGAGCGGAGCACGATTTTGTTTAGTCAGCAGCAGAAAAGATTCAAGGCGGGGGAGGACAAAAAAGAAAAAGAAAAAAAAAAAAAAGCGATTGGGAAACAAGAGAATATAAATGGGAAATTCGAGATATTATTAACTTCTTTATTACTTATTACGGTGTTGTATACGTGTATAGGTACGCGGCAGCATTTCGAGATCGATGCACTAAATTCGTCGAGCTTAACGCATCGACGACAAACGCGCATAATTTAACTCCCGGTGTGGCTGCATCGTAATATTTTATACTTTACGTTTCTAAGTATTTCCCGTGACGGCAACTAGATTGCGAGAGCGATGTTTACGGCGCCGTTAAAATTTTCCTCGCTGCGATCGGCGAAACGTCTCACGTCCCGCGAGAATATATAAGCGTCTCGACGCTTCGCTCTCCCTCTCGCTCTCTCTCTCTTTCTCTCTCTCGGAGCGGTAAATCATCGCGCGAGTTGTAAACCGCGTAGAAGGCACAGAATTAATTGCGCCTGCGCTACTTTCGCCCGGGATCCGTACCACCGCGAGATTTATGCCCTTTCGCGAGAGCCACGGAAAACTGTTAGGAGGAAGTAAAATTTTAGTACCGACGTAACAGCGTCGATTCTCCAGATTTATGATTAAGAGCGAGGACGCCTGGGCAACGCTCGCGGTTAGCCCCGCCGATTCCGGGGGCACGTAAGCCGCGAGAGCAGCGTGGCTATCGTTTCGCGCTAATTAAATCCGTCCCTCGGGCTTCTGCGAAGTCGCGCCGGTCCCCCGAAGTGGACGTATCATCTGTCGAGGTAGGGAAGATTAACCGATAATTCCAGCACCGCGGCGCCGGTATGCGTAGATGAGCGAATAGATATTGATGATCTCACGGTGCCCCGGGACGGATCTGCCGCGGCAGTCGAGCGCGCCGGGCTCACCCGCTCTAGTCGGCGACCGAGGCCGTTTTTAGGCCTGATACATCGACACAATTCCGACGTATCAGATGGCGCAGCGCCTCTTCTCCTTATCTATCTTAATGCCGATTAATTTATCAAGTCCCGCTCGAGATAAGCGAATTGGCTCCATCCGTCCGAGCCGTGCGATACCGTCGCGAGACACTCGGAACGATGGTGTTTGCACGATAAAAGAGAAGAAAAGAAAAAAAAAAAAAGAGCAGAAAATAAAGAAAAAGAAACGTATATAAAAAATAAAAGAGTGATAGACGACCGGAGAAACGGAGCGAGGTGATTTCGTGTACGGATGCGAAGAAGACATTCGCCAATGCCGCGCTTTGCATTTTGATCGAATAACGACGACCGTGCGTGGCACGGAACACGCCGGACATTTGTCATTCGCACCACCGTGATCGCTGATAAGCTCAGGGCGAGACGAGATTTAAAGGCCAGACGAGTGGTATTCGGTACGCGTTTTAAATTGAGAAACATATGTTTCGCCTGTTAGATTATTGCGCTTAACGTATTAACGCGATTTACGTGCGTAATGATTATAACATTCTAAATATATCCTCGTAATTTGTACGTTACGTCTGAATTTAATCGCTAGTTTTTTTTTTCTTTTTTTTTCTCTCTCTGTCTCTTTTTCTTGACTCGCGTGTACCTTCTGCTATTAATAACGCTGCGGTAATAAAATGTAAAAACCTTACTCCGTAAACGTAAGAGCTTCAAAGAACGGTAAAAAAAAAAAGGGAAAAAAAGAAAACAAACGAAAACGTCGATTTTCGCGTGAGTTTTACGGCAGTTCCTTTAACTTTACTTACTTCTTGTGATGAATATTGGCGGTTAACGCTGAAGTGCGTTTTCAAGAAAAGACGTAATTGTGAAGTGTACGATTCTTTTGTTATTCAAAACGAGAGGGAGGGATTCTCTCTCTCTTTTTTTTTCTTTTTTCTTTTTGTTTTTCCTTTTTTTTTTTTCATTACCCATTCGGTATACATTGCCGAGTGTTTATGCCGTTGCCACTGTTAACGAGACATTGTTCGGCTTTTAAATGCGAACCGAGCGATGCACCGCGAGCGTTTGAACGGGCGCGTTTCGAGTCGATTTTTGCGTGCCGCTCCGTAGAAGCACCGATAATTATAATTGGCGCGAAAGCACGTAACGTTCGTGTTGTGCCGTCGCGCAGTCGTGAATTGAAAGTCGTTGCACGCCACCGTGCACCCGTGATCGACGACAGAAAGGAATCTTCTCCCTCCCCCTCTCGCCCCCTCTTTTCCCCCATCGTTCGCTTTTACTCCGAACTACGGCCGATTTGTATTAATGAAGCCGGAAAAAGCGTATCACGAAAAAATATAAGCGTGAAGGGACCGTTCAAATTAAATTGTATCTTGAAGGGATCAGCCGTACCTGACGGAAGTTTCGTTTGTGGCCGGTGATTCCTCATGTCTCGAGAGTCAATTATCTCACGTTGTAATTAACAAGCCATTTATTTTACATTTCTCGTGCCATTGAAATGGAAATTTCACAAATGTTGAAACGCGCGCGTTGTCTCACGTTCCGCTGAACGTTTCTTTGGTCGCGATTCCTTTGACGGATCTGTAATTAATTCACGGGATTCAATAACATCGGCGGTAAATCATGTTTGTTACACCGGATCTAAATTTATTTTCTCCCCCCCGGTGTACGTTGTCCTTACTCCATTTTTTTTTTCTTCCCCGGGCTAATACTTCATAATTAACAGGTTTATCGCGATTAATCCGCCCAGGCGCGATCCCGTTACCGTTCCCGTGCCGTTTTCGCGTGCATGTCTTTTTCACCCGTGCGGCCAGATAAGCGATCGCGGGGGTTAATAGTGCACGCGCTAAAACCCCATCCCTTTCGCCGCCCGCACAAAAATGCGTCCTTACGATCTCGAGGACACGTCGATTATATATCCCTCGGGAGATAATATCCCTGTCGGGGCGTGCTGGATCGAAGGCAGGAATGTAGCAGGCACCGGGGACTTACATCTTTTTCCGCAGTTCGGCGCATAAATAAACGCCGTCGGACAGTTTCGGGGGCCCCGTTTTCGGCGGGCCTCCGCCTAGGCGCCGCTCTTTTGTCTTAGCTAATAGAACACGCGTTCCTGCGCGTCCCTTTCGTAAAAATGCCCGAAATGTCCAGTCGTATAATTCTCGCTCGATCGGTCTTTCCTCCTCGGAGCCCGTTTCCCTTTCTTGTCTGGCAGTTTCTTTCTTCATCTTTGTCTCTCCTCCCGCGACACACCGTCTCCGGTCTTCTTCTGGCCTCGTTGCAACATCTTTTTTTTTTTTTTTTTTTTTTTTTTCTTTTTTTCCCTTTTTCTTTTTCTTTCCATCGCCGTCTCTCCTTCTCAGTTTCGTTCCGCCGGCCGATTTCCGCGGTGAGTTGAAGAAATCGTCCGTGATCACCGGTTGGCTATTAATTGCTCCAAGGCCGCTCGGAAAGTGTGTGCGAAAGCAGGACGCTTAATTAATTTACGAAAAAGAAACGAGGAGGCGTTGAAGAAAAAAAAAAAAAAAAAAAAGAAAAAAGGACAAAAGACAAAGAAAAAAAGACCCTTTGGCTCTCAATGCGCATCCGTGCGATTTTGCAAATTCATCGTCGACCGTCGAGCGCGAATTCAGATCAACAGCGTCACGCCGGATACGTAAAGAGGAGATTCATAAACGCGGCGGAACAAACGACGGGACGGCGGAGGGAGAGGAAGGACTTTGAATTGATGAAAAATTCGACGCAGCGTCTCTAAAAAGCGAGAACGGTGCCATCGATATTCCATCGATGCCCGGCGAAGCGCCGCTCGAAGGTCCAATCGTTAAAAGTCCCCTTTACGACGAATCCTCTTTAATTAGTCACTCTTGAAAGGGACTGACGCCGGCTACATAAGAATCGGAATCCACGGCGGCGTTCACGCGGATTCCCCGTCCTTAACGAGAGGAATGCAGCCAGTTAGAGGAGTGCACCTCTTCGTCGAGATTATTAATTTCTGTTCCCGTGGTCGAAACGGCTCTCCCAAGAGGCTACGGAGAGAATTGGATCGACGGCTCTTCTCCCCGAGAGCGCGACGACGAGGAAGATAGCGTTAGGCCGTTACCGCAGGATAATGGACGAAGGCAGCGGGACGGAGAAGAATATACTAGGCCGCGAACGGAGAACAGGGACGGCGAATAGGAAAAGAAGAGAGCGGAGGGTCCGGGGCAAGGGGCAGGGAGAAATCCTGGCGCCACTCTTGGCATACCGTTCACTCGCTTCGTTCGCTTCGGCATGGGCTCGGGACGATCTCTTCTCCCTCGTTCCCTCGCGCGCGCGCCCTCGCCCGCGTTCTCGTCCTGCATTTCGATCCCACACTGATATCGCCGGTCTCATCCGAGTGCGCCTAACTTATTGTCTTATTATTGGACCACCTAGAGAACGTAGCTCGATCGCCGTTGCTACGCCGTCGGCACTTTTCTCGCCGCCCCGGAATCGACCTTGATCGGCGAGAAAGCCGCGTGTACGGCGGTAAAAAGCCGACCGTCTCTTATCAATCGAAATTGCGGGCGTACGGAACGGCGCGGTATTTAATCTTGCTCCGGTTCGCTCGAGCCGGCGACCTTCTCCGGCGAAGTAGAACCGCGTATTTCGGAGGTGCAACAAACGGACGGTTCCGTTCGATGGGCGTCTTCACTCCGTGGTTTTGTCAAGCCGGATCGATTCCGGACTACGGAGGCCGTACGTGCGGCACGCTAGAATCCTTCACTTTTCGGAGACAGGCCGCACGCCGCGCCGTGGCGGCATCGAATCGAAGTCGCGACAGAGATTCCTCCGAATGCCGGCGTATAGCTCGAACCGCCGGGGAATAGTACAGATTCCACGACGTCCCGCCGGAGAGAGGAGATTCGGTGATTTGCCGGTACGACACGACGTACAAGCACCGGCGCTTGTAACGCGGACTTGTAAGCTGGAACCCCGACCATTCGTCGTACCGATAAACACTTGAATCGATAGGACGTCCGGACTGACAATCGAAATTACGCTGATGAACCCCGTGAAGAGACGATGAGAGAGCACCGACTGGCTCGTCGGGAAAAGAAACACTCGCGTAATGACACCGTTCTTCTTTGAAAACCCGCGCGGTAGATAAATATCCGCAAGTATCTTCTGCGGATATCGTGGAAGAAAAGCTGAGCGCCGACCGGACATAAGAAGGTTCTTGATAACGAAGACTGTCTCGGGACAGTGACGCTCAGCTAACGATGCTCGGCAATATTTTATTGACGCTCTGTCAAACGAATTATTAGATTGGATGGGATAAAAAAAATTTCTCTCACATAGATTGATTAATTTAATTTTTTTTTTGTCTTTATTTTATGTAACTTACAAAATGTTTTACATGTGTTTACTTTCCACATTATTAATTTTTCATTACTCGCATAGGAATTAAAATTCTTTCAGAATAGAATGCGTAAAATTAATAACGAGGCTAATAAATAAATTATCAATTATTACAATTCTATATTACGTAAATAATTTTTAAAAAATTCAAACATACCGCAACAAAATAGTACGTTCCAAAATTAAAAAAATAAAATAAAATAAAAATAAAATAAAATAAAATAAAATAAAATAAAATAAAATAAAATAGAAAGAAAAAATGCAACGTCGTTAACGTAAAACGCGATAATGGTACCATTAGGTGTGCTAAGACAAAGCACAGCTGCGTTGTCGGCCTTAATAGCTCGTGTTTATTAGAAATACAAACAGTCAAACAGAACGTAAGATGGTCAAGGCAGACAATAGCGAAAGGTCTGCCTTGACCAGGTCAGTCAGTCGGTGACGGCAGGCGACGTTCTCAGGCAGTTGGAAGAGGGTTTTGGCGACACGTTAATGAGATTGAAACAAAAGAATCCCTCGGCTCGAAGATAAACCCCCCGTAGCGCGAAAAAAAACTCCGGGGGGTTGGTGGCGCCATAAGCTGTCATCACGTGTCAAATGCTTAGCTATGATATCCAGGTAGAATCGAACTTCACCCCCGGCCGGGTTCGATCGCGCGGCTACTCTTTCCCTCGTGATGCGTCTCGGCATATCGCAAATCCACTCGACGTTCGGCAGTCATTCTTCTCGAGATTACGCGTTAGATAAATCTCAACGTTTACGTACCATTAAAACTCGCGTCTCGATCCCTTTTCGCGAAGTCGAATCTTAATATTGATCGTTCTAACAGAAATAATCTTGTATCGTTGAATACGTTTTTATTATTTTTTTTTTTATTTCTTTTTTACGTCGACGTTTATTGTTGGGGTAAAATATTTTGTAAAAAAAAAAAAAACCGTATATCACCGACATCCGCCGATGTTCCGATCCCCGTGCTTTTTACCCTGCCGCATTACGCCCGGAGAAATAAATGAGATTCGTCAATGAGTCGAGGAGAGAATGGAGTAAATCGACCTCAATAACCGTCGTTCGTGAGGTTGATACGCTCGAGGGTGACCAACGGAACGGGCACCGTTAGCGCCAGGGTGAACAAAGATAACAACGCTAACCGCACTAGATGAAAGCAACGTAGAACCGGGCTTTAACGCGGGCTAGACGAGCAAGGGGTCGGCAGGGGGGAGGGTGGAAGGAAATGAAACACGCGTGGCGGGTACGTGTGGTTACGCCTACCCTGAAATCTACGAAAATTACCAAGTTTCCATGGTGGTATCGTGCGTAAGAGCCATCGGACGAACGCATGCGCCGGTTAGGCGATCTGGTTAAGACATCTACTGGGCGTCCCGCGTCTACGTGCCAAACTATTGTCCGGCGATCGACTCTGCGTGGACCGGCCCGATCGGGACTATAGTTGCCCGGGCACACGGTATGCGCCGGACCACACACGCCGGCGCCGTACCCACACCAAAAGAAAGGGTGAACATACGAGCGGCGGCCGGTGTAAACGTATCTCAAACACCAGCCTACGTGGAAACGATAAATAAACTATAACTAACCGCCCTCCGCGAGCCGGTGACAGGTGAATGGTGAGTCCTCTTGTTAGCTTCGAAGGAAAAGAGAAAGAGAGAGAGAGAGAGAGAAAGAGAGAGAGAGAAATATATAGCGGATCTTCTGGATGGCGAAGTGCCCGTTCTCTCTTTCCTTCCCGATAGAGCCCCTCGAACGCCGTGTTTAGTGGCAGCGCCGTCGTTGCTGCCAGCGAGAGAAGTCGTTCTGACTTCCTTCTTCTATAACAATCGCCCTCCGCGTAGCCGGGATATTGCGCTCGAGCGTCAGGATTATCGATGTAAGTAACGGAGAACAAAGCGAGCAGCCCCCTCGCGATCGGCACCGGCGCGATCAATCGGCGCGATCGATCATCGTAGGTTTCACCGTTACGCGCCGGGAACGACGGTACGTACGCTGAAAGGCAGATATGGCGATGCCAGCTAGCGAACGTGATTTTAGCGTCGTGTGCGTCGCGTTTCACATGTACCGCATGTATGTACCGCGCCGGCCGGATTGCCGATGACTGATTTCTTCCCGTTCTCTCATCCCCCGTCTCTGTCGCTTAGAATTGCGTACGCTAGCCGCTGTCGCCGCAGAACACGCTATATCTGCACTTCGGTGCACATACACGTGCGGCGAGAGAATCGCGTCTCCCTACGATCGCGGTGCTTTTATCGAACCACCATGGGGGTCCGTCGTAACGCGTTACACCTTACGTTTATTCGAATCTTCATCTCTGAAATAATAAATGCCGCTTATTAGTAGACAAATACAGAACTATTCGCAAACGAGACCGTTTCCGTTTATCGCGCTAGGTAAGACGTTACTCGGCGAATTCAGTCTCCAAGTTTGCGTCACGGTACGAAAGGGAGTTTCGAGCGAAGGTGGAGCCCGGCGAGATTTAGAAAGGCCTAATTTTAAGCAAATTTAGGAACCATTCTTCACGAAATTGGTTAAGCGTGTCGCTTTTATCTGGAGCTTCGAGCGGACCCCCGCCACGCCTATCCAATATTTCCCGACATTGTCGCGATAGAACTCAGGTACGGTCAGATTATTGTCGGGAGGATCTTTCTAGCCCCTCCGTACCAATTGGATTAAACGTATCCATTACTATTGTCGCTTCGAGCAGTCCTCCTACGACTCCTATTCGATGCCGGGGCTCGTTATTCAGATTTCATCGGATGTCACTCATTTTTCTCTCATCTCGGTACAATGCCCTTTACCTCGGTCAGATTATCCGCATAACTTTCTAGAGTGGAATTAGGCAATCTCAGACAATCCAGCTCGAGGCCCGACCGTTTGATTTCGCCGCTAGTATAAGACACATAGGCGAAATGCCGAAACGTAGGACATCTTCTTTCTTTTCCGGCCTCTGTTTTCGAACTCGTCCGATTTCCGGCTCGCTGGAGCGCTGCGTTGGACGTTTTCGGTACGTCGAAACAAAACGACGAGCCTTCTATCTGACCCGACGCGGCGCTCCGAAATTATTCGGCCCGCCGTCCCCGAAAAGTTCGCTGCATGGCCGACGATGGCGAAATAAGGTCTTTGTTAAGTATTGAGGGAAAGTCTTGCGAAAATTTATGCATGGACTCGCAAAGAACGGGAATGATAGAGTACCGTTTTTCCGATTTGCAAAAAATTTATGGCTCGAGTTCTGTTAATTAAAAAAAAAAAAAAAAAAAAAAAAGAAAAAAAAAATCTATAATTATATTACATATTTCATACGATATTATAAAGAGCTACCGCCGTTTAAATTCGCGAGGTAAACGATGTACCACGGGCCGCGGTGGATGGCTCCCGCCGCTTCTCAAGCGCATAGTTTATCGCGTGGTGCCCTTTGCGCAATATATGTCGGCCGTCAGGCCTATCAGTCGTAAAGAAACGCACACGCGGTAGGGACGTGGCGCGGCGCGGCGTAATCATTATACGAGCAACGAGAGCGAGCGCGGAGGAGTAGAAGAGAATGGGAAGAAAGTCGGAGAACGCACGGAGAAGAGAGAGAAGCGGACGGGGACATCAAAGGGGAATCGCTGCACGCCGACATCGAGACAACTCGTGGAGGAGTGACGCGCGCGTGCAACGCCGCCCGGGGAGGGAAACGTTGCGACTTCAGAGGGCGATATTTCGGAGCCGGGCACCACGACGCGATTACGCGGGTCGGAGATCCGTCTAGTCGGAAAAGCGGCGCGACGCTTGACGTATATAACAAAAATAGAAACGCGCAAAACCGGCCTTAGGCCGAGGGAGGCGCATCGGCAGCGGGCCCCTTTGTACGCGAGAAATTAGGCCTGAAATGCCGGGCAGAAATACTCCGCGGCTGAAGAGAGTATGTATAAATGTCTTTCTTTTCCGCTCGGATCATCCGGTTAAACAGATCCCTCCTCTTAGCCGTGCGCATCGCCCGCTTCTTGGCGTCTCCTTTTCTTCCGTGTCTTTTTTTATTTTTTTTATATTTCTTTTTTTTTTTTATTATTATCAACCGTCCGCAAAATGGTTTCTAGGACTGTTAGGACTCGGGCGTATGCTCCCTGTGTTCTCGCATTAGGTATCCTCCGGGGTACCGCTCCGGTGTAGCGAGGCGTGTGAGGATCAGCCGCCTGATCTGGGACCTCGTCGAAAGGATACGACGGTTGGTTGCGAGTCCAGTTACGCGAGTTATCCTTTAATTTGCCGCGGTCGAAACTCACTGGGACGAAGCGCCGCTCAGGTGGGCGACATTCGATCTTGCAAACTGCAAATGTTTATGTACGTAACATTTTGCAACTGTAATTTTGTATACGATATTGTAAATTCACTCGGGAAACTTGCAACTAATTCCTGGCAACAACGGATAAGAACGTACATAATATCGAGATTAAATTACAATTAAATAATACAGGTGGGAGTAAGAAAAAGAAGTGTTACTAAAGAAAAAACTTTTTTTATTAAAAAGAAAAAAAAAAAGAAATATCCGTAAAAGTTTTGAAGGCGGTATAATTACTAAAATTATTTCTCAATTTTTTGCGAAATTATTAAACGCGTTTCGTAATTGCGCGACGATCGAAAGAGTTGTGGGAAAGATAGAGACGAAGAAAGGGGGAAGGGAGTATTAGGGAGAAAGCCAGAAAGGGTTGCCGGTCGGGATCGGCGGGACATAAAGGGGAACTGGGACTCAACACGAGCAGCGAATGAAATGCGCGTCTTGTGCTTTTTACGTGGAGCCCGACCGGCGACATCTTCGGCGGGGAAGCCCAAAAACGAACGAAGAAAAGAGACGGACGCTAGCGGGCCCAGAAGGGCCTTGCGGATTAAAGGGACGCAGGTGGGAGAAGGAGGGCGATACTTTCCGAGGGCTGGAACACCCCAGAGATCCCAGATCGAGTTAAGATAATTGCTCGTTTGTTTAAACATTTGACCGACCGCCCGAGAACAGCCCGCTGGCTTTTTGCTCCCTTTCGCCACGCGGGTTTTACGCGTGTGTGAGTAAGCGTGGCACCCATACGCACGGCCGACCGTTCCTTCTCCGCGTTTCGCCGTCTTCCACGCCGGTTCGCAGCGCCCGTGAAAACGGGCCTGTAACGCTTATTAGGGAATCAAAAGATGCAAATCTCCTTGCTGACACTTTGACTCGCGCGAACAGGGAGATAACGAGTGTAATTTTTTTTTTTTTTTTGTCTACATCGCGTCCCTTTTTTCCCTTAAGAAGCACGCGCTGAGAGTATTTACTTTACGCGTCTAACGCGATACCGCTAAAATATCCCGACCGCGAACGCATTTCGAGCGAGCCGTCTCTCCGTTTAAAAGTCACGGCTGCAGGGGATTGCGATGGGATTCGAAATTGTACGAGTTACGAGTCCTTCACTACGGAAAACGCGTTCGTACGTACGAATCCGTAATGAAACGGCTGAGAGTGACAGAAACGTTGATGGGGGAGTTGTTTTCGTGCGTCGGAATAAAGTCGGTTGGATGCTTGCGGCGAGCTTTGTGGGTGACACCGTACGTAGCGACTATCCGCGAACTCTCGACGTTGTTGCGCACCCCGCGTCTTATAATCGATAGCAGCGGCTCGTGAAATTAAATTATTTCTAAACCAGTTTATTTAATCGGTCGTTCTTCTATTAATTAATAGAAAAATAAATTGCGAAACTCACCGAAACTATCGCATCTTCGGCGCGCTTTTCACCGCGTTGAATAATTACGATTTATGTTAAACAAAAATCTTTGAGGTGCGAAAGACGTCTGATTACCGCCGTTATTTTTCGACGCTGGGGATATCGCACCGGCGAGCTAGATAGAAGTCGAATGCGATGGCGAATCGGCCGGCCTCGCGCACCGCTATTTGTCTTTCAATTCTCCGCGAGCGGGCACCGAACGTCGATATTTACCCGCGATACAATGACTTTGGGGTAAGCATCGGCTATCGACCGGCGAGGCAAACTCGGGGCCGATATTATGTTCCGCGGGATGATATTTCAGGAAAACCGTTGAAACCGTCACGCGATACATTTCAAACGGGTATTTATAAGTGGAAAGAAAAAAAAGAAAAAAAAAAAAAGAAATTGATGGTGCATTTTGTCGCTCTAGCTACGTGTCGCTTTGTTGATGAAAATTTAACGCATTGCCGTCGGACTTGGTTCATTTACCGGCGGCGAAAGGAATATCGTCCCGCAGCTGAGAGGGTCAAGATCACCGAGTCTGCGCGTTAATTAATCCTCCGTGATTTTGCCTCGCGAGCTTTACTCGCGCAGAAAAGCCGACGCGCGAAAAGCGTGTAGCGGAGCCCCGAATTATTACTCTTTTTCCGCGATGTCTGCGCCCCGCGTATCCTCCACGCTCTGATAAGTCCCCCTTTCGACTTACGATGCGGAGTCGCCGTTGGAGTTCTTCCCCTCGGCCGCCCCGCTCGCTTGTAACCGCGGCCTCGTTCACGACATTAAGAGGGTGGGCTACTAGGGGGTGATAGATGACGGGAAAGGCGCCTCGGAGGGACGCCTAGCATCTTCCATTCCGAGGATTGGAGAGTGCTACGGTCTGCTCCGACACACATAAACACGGGGGAGAACGCTGTTCCACCCCTCAAAGGGAACGTCTTCATAGACGTTCACGCACATGGGCACGCATCGATCTTTAGCCGCGAGGAGAATAGTCCGTACGATATCGGGTGGTGGCAGGAGGGTAAAGGTGGAAAGACTGGAGTTCTATTCGACTGATCGCTCGGCAAATACGGTTGTAAATCGGCGGACGGCGCTGGGTAGGTCGGCTTTCCGCGATAATGTCGCCATGCATTATGAACCGCGATACGTTTTTACACGCAGCGTTCAATATTCCGCATTAATTCCGGGGAGGAGGTAGGTATACCCTCCGCGAAGTCCGAGAAAAGCCTCGATCGTCCGCCGCGACGTCGAACGTTCGCCTAATTTTTTTTTTTTTTACTGTCCACCTCGGGGCACAAAAGCCGGGCGAGGAGCAAGCGATGCGGTGCATAGTTACACGCGCGAGCGGTAGTAACGCGGTTATGCGAGCGTGTGTATTTTATGCGCCGACCGCGCGAACACAAGCGCCGGTAGGCGAGCCGCGGGAACCCGGGAACGCGAGAGAGAGAGAGAGAGACGACGACGATCTCTCACATAACTCGACGGCGATTCAATAACGGCCGTGTCGCCCACAGGACAATGCGCTCGCATCGGTTAGGTGCGCATGGTCTGCTTCTAATGGCGAGCTAGGCCGGACCCGGCCATGTAACGTATAGCGACGGTAACTTCGTATACGTTAGAGTACACTCGGCGGTACACATTGTGTCCGGCGCTGTTTCGCCACGCGCGCTTTGCCCGCGAGATAAACGTCCGGCGGGCGCGTGTCGATCTACATCGTATCGGTTACGAGCGCTTTTAAGCCGCGGCTTTCCGGCAGTCTCTCTCTCCGTCGTATCATTTAAACGTGCCATTGGCGAATCGATCCGCTCGATGTAAAACGTTTTCCCTCGCGACACCCCCGTAAAGATCAGAAACTTTTTTTTTTCTTCTGTTTTTTTTTTTCCTCCCCATCCTTAATATCCCTTTAATTTCACGGAGAAATATAATGCTATTTTGAATGAATATTTGATCCAATCTTTCCGCTTCTTTCGAGCGCCACGTGTCGTCGATCTTCGTCCGTATATCCGCGGCGAAATCATGCCGCGCGTCGACCGACGTTGGTATAGCCAACAAAAAAGAAAAAACTTTGCACAAGTTCAAATCTATAGAAGCTATTAAGCCCCCGAGGATGTTAACCTGCGCCCTTCGCAGCGCGCGAAGGATCTATAACCGCGATCTATAACCGCACGGTTGCGAAAAAAAAAAGGAAAAAAAAAAAAAGAAAAAAACTCGCAAAAAAAGAAAGTACAACTAACATCGAGAATCTTGAATTTTAAACTTTGCAAATCCACGGAGAAAACTCGTAGTTTCACGTGCGCGCGGAGAACGGTCTATAAAAAGTCCTCCATGCCGCGCGCTTGCTCCTCGAAAAGAAAACTTTTGCCTTTTCGCGAACCCACCGCGAGATTATTAGACAGCTATTTCGACCGCTTTGTAAACAAAATAGCGCGCCGCACGCGGTATCGATTCGAGACGACGACGACGGCGACGACGACGAAGCTATCGGCTCCGCGGTTTTACGGCGCGGGCGCGCTTTTCGCCGCGCACCCTCACTTTAAACGGCCGTTACGTACGACGTTAAAACAAACGTGTACGGGCGGCACCGTAATCGATACTCAACGGCTACTTAAATCCGAACACGAAACCTCGGTCTCCACCATGTAAATACGACCCCGCGGATTCGGGATAGCTTTTCACTCGAACTGCTATCAAGCGCAGTCACGACAACCCGTATCACGAATGGCTCACCGCAGACAGCCGGAGCCATTTACCCGCGAGTACCGTCTAGGGATGCTTACCGAAATACCGTTGCTTTATTTTGCGGCCAGAGTTTGACCCGTATTCGGAACGCCTTAACGAAGTACGGAGCTATTAAGCTTGTAGGAAAATTCCAAAACTCGGGAATTAATTTATTTAAATGGCAGAAAATAAGCAACATACTTCTTCCCCCCTCTTTTTTTTTATCGAGGCATCTAATTAATATCAACGTATCGAATGGTTATCGGTTTCTAAGAAACGGGAGATATCGCTCGCCCGATAGCGTCAGATTAATCTTGCTCGCATGCCCGCTGCCGGTTCGTTATTATCGCGTCTCACGATGCGGCTAATCGGCCGCGATCGCGAACGTGTCCGCGCGGATTAACGGGGTGCTCGGCTGTCGTTGGGCTCGTTATTGTTTAATACGGCGAGAACGGGAGTGGTATCATAAAGAACTCGGCAGACAGCGCGATTGCGCCCGCCCGCACGGCATTACTCGCTTATAAGAGCGGAATGCCCGCTCGTGCAGTGCTTTAATGCACCGAGGTTGCATCACACAGCGTGTACGGGCTACCTACGAATCGTGCGATTTGCACGCTCCCGCTCGAGCGAGACTATCGCGGATGCAAATTCCTGTCGATGAAAGTCGCGCGCGGGAACCGAGATACTCGAACGATCGCCTCGGGCTACACCCCGGCGGAGGCATTTTGAAGAAACGCTCATTAACGGTCACGCTACTATTGCCTCGATGCAAAATCGAATACATCTGTCCAGCGGCGGTGGACTTTTAAACGGCGTCGGTACTTGCTGCGATAATTTAAACCGGACAGGAGATATCACGCGAGCACTATAAATCGGAAATTATTATCGATTTATTGAATTTTATGCCGGGTAGTTTTTTCCTCGGTGAGATTAATTTTTCCTACGTTATTTATTGTCGGTCGTCGAAGTCTCGAAATCATTTTCGTGATCCACGATATATGTTGGCAACGATACGCGCATCACCGAGTCGATTAATCGGTTAAGGCGGCTCGCAAACGCGCCCTATAAAAATTCCGCCTTGCCGTGATAGAGGCAGTTGACGTTTTTGCCGTCGCGTCTCCACGTCCCCGATCATCCTCTCGTCCCTCAGCCTTGACCGGCAAAGACGGTTCCCGGAAGTCGTACTTCGAGATCGCTTCCACGGAAGATTCTTTCGATCTTGAGGACGAATCCCGCCGAGCGAATCGGGAATTATTCGAAACGACCGGCAGCACGGCACGTAGAAATAACTATGTCGGGGCGATGCAATTTCGCAAGCACGTTGAGCATAGTCGGGAGGGGGGAGGGTGGAGGAGGGGTTTCGTCCTACAATGCCAAGTCCTCGGGTCCTCGGGATTTCGCCGAATAAACCGTCCAGCCCGGATTCCGATACCCGCGAAGAGCGAACATGTCATTTTAATAAATGCAAGTCGAGCGCAAAAAGGGAAGCGCGGAAAAATAACGTCGCGGAAGTCTCTCATTGGAATATATTACCGCATTCTATGTTCGACGAATGGTTAATTCCACGTGTAAAAATACTTGGTTCCCTTTTTTTTTTTCTTTCTTTTTCATTTTTTTTTTCTTTTCTTCTTCCCATTGTTTTAACCTTTTATTTCACAAAATGCAAACTTCGCTCCACGTATCTGTCCGTCTATCCGCGAGGGAGGAGGGAGGAAAAATTAACGGGCGACAGAATTCGGTGCTCGGTTCGCTTGGCAATCGAAATCGCGTATGAAAATTTCATATTCGTGGCCACTCCAGCCGTTCACCTTCCGGACGATCACCTTCGTTCAATATCCAGTGTCCAATAAGGCTTCGTACGTGCCAGAACGCACACCAACGCCGGGGGAACACCCACACGGAGATAGTCTTCTCGAAGTATACGTCGAAATCGTACGAGCCACCCCCGGGATGACCATCCTCCCTTGGGCGCAGCATTTTGGGGCGTCTTTTGGCTGCCGAGTTCTCTCTCGTCTCGTGCGCGCGTACACACACGTCCGCTCGCGCATATATATAGTCGCGTACACATATATTCTTACGTACATAAGGCAGGGTGGAGGTGGGGGTCTGCGAGATGGTGCGACGGTTAGGGGTTGCTGGTGTGTCCAGTCCACTCCAGTGGAGCCCAGGGCAGTTCGATCAATAGAGGGTAGAGGCTACACGTTTCTAGGAGGTGGACACCCTGCTCTCTGCCGCCCCTCGCATATGCCATCGACGACGATCGCGCCGTGCCACCTTCCATGCGATACCGCCGCCTTTCGTCGCTCTTGTCTCGCAATTTCTTCCGCCGGTGCCTCTCCCCCGACTCCCCCTTGCCGAGCGTTCCTGCAAGGCATCGTTATCTGAAAATTTCGCTTGGCGTTTCTCAAGAGCTCACCGCGATAGCGTGCTTCTTTTTTTTCTTCTCTTTTTTTTTCTTTTTTTTTTTTTTTTAAAGCGACATTTGTTCTTGCTCTCTCGTCTCGGTAACGTTGTCCGCGGCCTTCTCGAAGACCCGGGCGAGTCTCGTTATCGTTCTCGAACAACAAGCTGCCCGGCGACGAAACGTTGCACCTTTACGGCGACGTGAATGATAACTGCGACGCGAAAAATCCGCGTTGGCGTATCGGTAGAGTCAAGGTCGTTGACCCGCGCGGCCAATCGAAAATTACGAGGCGCTCCGCTCTCGCGCGGCTCGTGCTCGCCGGGGTCTTGATCCAATTATCTCGTGTCCCTTGTCGGGATCAGCGTGCTACGCCATTGGTCTGCATGGTCCGGACCGCCGGGCCGTTTGTTTTGTAAGTCTAATCGCAGAACGGCTCTCCGGTGGTCCTCCTCGACTCCGTCTACCGCCGCAGCGGTTTCCCTTCGCGTCTCCGCGTCCCTCCTCCCACTTGGACCCCGGGGGCCCCTCGCGTCTCTCGCTTCTTCGTCCCCGTGCGACGTCGGCCGGCGCGGCCACCATTTTATTTTTAAAAAACGACCGCCGAGCGCACTTTCGTTCGTCCGTTCATTCTCGGTGCAACCGTGGGGTTCGATTCTCTTCTGCGTATAGTGGCGCCATGGCCAGCGCTCTTAACCGCGCGCGAGGGAGAGAAAAAAAAAAAATTAAAAAATAAAGAAAAAAGAAATGGAAAAGGAGAGAGCGATATAGACAGAGAGATAGGAAAGAGAGAAGCCGAAGGGCCGTAAGGATGCTGCGCCGTATCAAGCCCCGGGAAATCCTATTCACTCTCGCAACGGCACTATCATCGCCGTAGGAGAGATCGCCGGCTTGATGACTCGCCGGCTGATTGCGCGGAATTAGCGCGATAACAGACGCCGGTGAACGCTTCGAAAAACCGGGAGAGAACGATCACCTCCGCGCGCGGCTCCATCTGAAATCGATTATCTCCCGCGTCTTATAACACATTGAAGCATTAAACATTCTTCTGCGATATTTCCATTGGCCGCGCAATCGTGGGAACGATATATCAACTTCATGCGCGGGATGCGCCAGCGATCGCTGTAATAATCGCGAAAGCCCGTAGCCGGTGGTAGCGCGAACGTAATCGCCCACGCTGAATTATTGCGGAGCTCCATTATTTTAGGGAGTACATTATATAGTTCCCGAGGTAGTGAAAGCTCTCCGCTAAGGTCGAGACAATTTGCCCTTTTTTTTTCTCTCTCTCTCTCTTTCTCTTTCCTCCTACACCCTCGAAGCGACCGTGTGCACTGCTTCTAATGACATCGATTGCCGTATGATTAGATAATGGACGCGCAAAAGTAACGTATCTCACCGTTGATTCTTGGACTTTTATAGTATTACGTCGAACGTTAGGTATTATATCGCCGGTTTCCTTACTTTTTTATTCGCACGTCGCACGCACTTTGCGATATGAATATCTTTCTCGGCGATTTAATTAACCACCGGTTATTTATTAATCAGCCGGTCGTTGAAAATTAACAAAGCGTCCCGTTTGTTTCGCCACGCGCAATTACCTCGATTGACCCCTCGCGTTTCTCTCCCTCTCTGTATATGAGCGATGGCTCTAATAACTCCCCGGGGAAGAATAGTAACTCGAGAAAAGTACGAATTGTCGTGACTGCGTCTCGTAAGAGATAGCACGGTGATTCCGCGGAGTGAAACTTCGCTCGTCCGTGTACGCCATCTTCTATCGCGATGCGCTCCTTTCTTTCTCTTTCTCTCTATCTCTCGGTATCTTTTCTCGAAGTGTCTGACGAGGTCCCGACCTTTGACCTCGCACTGGCTTCCTTCCTCTTCGCGAGCGCGACGGTATCGAGCCGGAGATGAAAGTCTCGCGGAGGTACCAAGCGACAGTGACAAAAGCCGCGGGAATTTTACGGAAGTTCCGGCTGGCAAGCTGGGAGACCAGAAAATCGATTAATCGCCATTAGTCTTCGCGCGGCCAGGAGTCAACGAAACGAGTCGTGTTTTATACATTTGCGCGAGCTGGAGCGTGACGCACCGTCGCGGGAATTTCCAATCTCGTGGAATACGAAGGGTACGCGGAAAAACGGGACGTGGGCGCGCGGCGGGAGAAACGCGAAAGAATATCAGCCACGAACGGGCTCGTCTTTTCCGCAGGGCTGAAACTCTCTCGAGGGAGTTTCACCGGGCTCGAGCCCTTACTATCCCGGCGCCAGGGCCAGGCTGGGCCCGGTAAAAGGGATAAATAAACCAGCGCGCGCGTGTTCGTGAGGGCGAGTGTGCGTGCGCAGCTGTGGTCAGCGAGTATTAGAGGATTGACCGTAGGTGGCCGAGGGTGAGAGAGAGCGAGAGAGAAAGAGAAACGAGAAAGCCAGAGAGAGGGAGGGCCACGAGAGCCATAATGATATTGGTTCTGGATCCGTAATCACTGTTATACGGGAATTAATAATCTCTGCGGTTTTAGTTTCGCGGACGAAGTCACGTGACCACGACCAAACTCATTTCCTCAAAGATGATTGAGACATCCGCGTCCGAATTCTACGAGAGCGAGCCGGCGACGGGAACGTTAATAGTATTTTATGCGAAATATACGCGACACACAACCGTGAGAAACGCGCTGCCTTCTAACTCTTTCGTTTGCGGTAGTATGAACTTTTTTTAAGGATATTCCTTTTTTTTATATTTTTTTTATTTTATGATTATATAATCCGACAGCGTCGAGAAGTTCCAAGTACCGAACTTGCCGAAATCTTTAAGACGTTTTCCATTAGTGTGCAATTTTTTTTTTTTTACATTGTGCGGTATCACCGAGAACAATTAAAAAATAATTTTTTTTTTATATCTCTTTGTTTTTACGAGAATGTATAAATAATTTGCGCGCGTCTTTTTTATATTTTGCGCTTCGGTCGCCGCGCAAAACTTAAAACCGAACAGCGAGAAAGAATTCCGGGCGTCGGCGAAAGGGCGCTTACTAGAATTCGTAGACCGGCATGAGAACCTGCGGAATGCTTTCACATAAAGACGCAACCCCATAAGACTTCATCCCCTTTTATACGGAACGTTCTCGCCCCCGAAGGAGCGCTCGCGACGCGCACTCGCGTGTGTGCGTGTAGCTGTGTGCGGCCGCGTATGGGTTACCCCGGGATCGATGTTTCCTCCTTCATCCCCGGTATCGGGATGTAGTTCGTGCGTAAAAACCAACCCCAAAGATCTTGTCCCCTCGCTCTCCGTTTCGTTCTCCGTGTTCTGCTCGCGTAGCTTTTATTTTTTTTTTTTCTTTTTTTCATTTTTTTTTCCCTTTTCTCTCTCACTCTCTTGGACTCTGTCGCGCGAAAATTTAGCGTCTCCACGAAAATTCTGCGGAGAAAATTCCTGGTTTATTTTTTCATTTTCCTCTGACCACCGCGGCTTCCACGATTTTGCGCCTGACGTTGCGCTTCTTCGAGCTTTACAAGCGGAAGTGGAGAAATAGTGACCTAAATCCCGTTCCTCGTACGTGCTCGTAGTGCCGCGAGAGAAAAATTTCCCGAGAGCAGATGGAAAAATGGATCTCAATTTACAACGTGGTTTCGATAACGAGCATTAATTTCTTTTCTTTTTTTTTTTCTTCCCTCTTCCTTTTTTCGGCGACCATTAATCATTGTCTCGAGACGAACATAAATAGCGACTTTGGCAAGTTCCTCCATTTTAAATTTCTATTTTTGCGCGCGGACGAAAAATCGGGTGCGATGTGAAATTAGATCGCGCGATTACTCTTATCCTCTCGACTTGATGTTTTGTGGTATTATTCAATGCCGAGATCTCATTGGACCAAGAACTCGGACGGGCGGGCGCTCGTCGTCGTTTTGCTGGCCACGAATTCCGCGGAAAACCCTCGGGCGAAACCTCAACAAAAGTTTCACAGTCGAGGAGCCAGCGACAATAGGAAGAGCAGAACACGGGAACGATTTAGCGCTGAATGCGGATGTGACTAATTTTCTGGGTTGTCCACACAACCTACCGTTTAAATCTTCCCCCATCGGCGTCGAGAAAACGTTAGTCGACGCTCCAAGCAGCTCGGTTGCCGTTGCCAAATTAACGGAACTTCTCGTTCTCGTTTATCAGACAAAATGTATAGTAATTTGTGCGAAGTAACCCAATCGTGTGTTTAAAAAAAAAAAAAAAGAGAAAACGAAAAATAAAAGGGACAAAACTTAAGTGGGCTTCGACATGAAATTGGTCAAAGATCGTGTAATTTACGCGAATAACCGTAATTCGGGAGAAATATCCGCGCAAAAAGATTAAATCGTGAAAATGTGTGGATCTGGTTGAATACCTTTCTTTTCCTTTTTTTTTTTAAACGTTTAATATCAGTGTCAGGGAAAAAACCACTCGGCGGATGTTGAATGCGAGCGCAAATCTCGCGCTGCACGCCAATTAATACGGATCTGGTCTAAGGTTAATGAAATTCCCGGTGCCGATTTCCCGTGCTCTTTCCGACATTCTGAATTGCCAGTTCCGTGCTCCTTCCTGCTTTGAGAGTATGCGCGCGGTATAATGATACGGAGGTACACGTCAACGGAGTAAAGCTGAATTAATGACAGACGTCGAAGAAGAGCCGTGGAAACACAGGCTACGGTTTCACAATGGCCGAGGTGCAGGTTATAATGCGAATGGCAGTTATGTATCGCGGTAGGAGTGCCCGGGATAATAAGGGGTTGTTGCCAGTAGCGGTGTTGCATGTACGTAAAAGGGGGAGAGATTCTACGCGACACTACGCACACGGCCCAGATATGTATTTGCCGCACATAAACGTACTTTCGAAATTTAAAATTACTTTGCCGAGATTAACGTAACGCTGAGAAGTCTTAAAACGCCGCTGCGAAGCCTAGCCGCGACGAGAATGGAAGAACTGTTCCCTAAGTACGTCTGTCGTGTCTCTGAAATTAAAAGCAGCGGAGGAAAATCGATAAAATTTTATTTTATTTTATTTTATTTTTTTTTTTGTCACCGATATCGCAACTTTTTTATTTTCTATTTCGTATTTCTCAGATGGATGAGAGAAAGAAACGCGATTAGTATATTAAGCATCGCTAAAAGAAGTAAAAAGAATTAAGAAAGTTAAAAGAAGTAAAAATAAGAAAGAAGTAAAACATAGAAAAAAAAAAAAAAAATCGTGAAAGAAAATATCAAGTCACACGGGGGATTTTTTGATGAATCGATTCGCATGCGTTAAGTTGATTAATTTGGAGCGTGAAAAATTCATGTGGGGTGCGTGCTTCCCGTATTTCAAACGTAATTACCCCAGGAAAATTAAAATGTATCCGAGATTAATCCGACGAAAGCGGCGGTTTCGGGGGGGAGGGCTTGAAAGTAATCCCGAAGGCGCGTCTGTTTACATTCGGCGAGCATGGTTTCGCGTTTGAAGCGGGTAACAAGGGAAATACCTGGGAAAAAGTATGCACATGCATACATGCATACGCACGAAATACTCGAAACAAAAGATCCGCGCGCGGTATGGTCAACTGTTTCGCCGCGCCGACGTCACGCATTTATTACGCGAAGGTAACAAAACGCGGAATGAAAATACCACCGGCTCGCGCCTCGCTATACCGGATCATTGACGGCAATTAACGACAATTTTATCGCGCGAATTCACGGTGTCCCGGGCGTCGAAAATGGATCGCGAATAATTATTTGAATGCGATTGAAATTTCGCGTTTTCCGCGGTGGCGGTCCGCGGGCAAATGTCGACTGACAGCGATTGTACGTCAGAAATTTGATGCGATCCGCGGGCGGCCCCGGCCTCCCACTCGGGCATTCCGCGCGTGCCGTGTAATTTATAATTTCCATGAAATATTCACGCGTCGCTCGCAAATGCCGGCAAAACCGCGGTACTCGCGGAACTTTGCGAATTCTCGCGACTACGGCGGAAAAAAAAAAAAGAAAAAAAAGAATCGCTGCGCCCCCGCGGAGTTTTTGGCATTATTAATTAAATCCGAGCGCGGTACACAAATCTCACCTCTCACGGCTCAGCTTGAATACGCCCGATGGTATCAATGAAATGGTAGATAGGTTTTTCGTGGGCACGGGAATTTATTGTTCATCTAAGCGTACTTTTGACGACGGGACATTGTTCCCGACTGCCTTATGGAACTATCACCGGTTAATTACTCCTGTCCGTAATTTATCTCGCGACGTGATCAACGTCAATACCGATTAAATCATTCACTTACAAAAAAATTGTGGGACATGGAGACATTCGTATTCAAACGCAGCGAAATACATGAACAAACGAATAAAAAAACGCAAGCGACGATTGAATAATTAAATTCGACACCAGTGACGCCGTCGCGACGATCATTACGATTATCTGTCTCACGTCGTGAAAAATATTCGGGAAAATTGCGCGAGATAAACCTTTATCGAATTCGGAAGAAACGGTGGTTTTAGAATACGAGATAAATAAAGTATTAAATAAAATTTAATTAACACAGAGAAATTGTTCGGCGAATGGGAAAGGGGTCTTCTCTCGGTGGCGATACAACTCTCACTAATTTGAGCGTAGAATATTTTCAGAACGGTAACCGTTCGCATCTATTAATTAAATATTTACGATATCGATCGCATCATCGGTGCAGCGTTCGGCCAGCGGCGCTTTCATGGCGCGACATAAATCGAGAGGTCGGGTTCCCGACCGATCCCGGGGATATCTCGGGCTCGGGGAGGCGGTCGGCCGAATTTCCATTGGTGCTTACCGCCAGGGGTGGTTTTTGGCCGAGCTGCCCCGAAGAAAAGGGCCCCTTCGCACACGAGCGGCACAAAACGCGCCTCGCGCTAATACACGTACGGCTGGGCACGACGCTAGAAAACCCACCCTTGGAGAAAAAAGGAAAAAAGAAAAAGAGAAAGAGAGGAAAAAAAAAAAAAAACGCGTCGCTCATAATGGAAACGGAGCCACCCCTCTTTGCCCTCCTTCGTCCGCCCTTTCGCGACCCCCCTTTTCATACGGACGGCGGTGCACGCGTGTGCCATTGGGAATTTCCGAAATATATATCCCCGTGCGTCCCATTGTCGGGCGAAGAATGGCCGGAATTTCATAGTTTCCTCCATCTTTTCCTACGTTTTCACAAGCGGCGCGAGGGAGATCGTATTTCGGGGGTTCTCTCTTTACGACACGCCGTGTGCCCCCGCGGCTCTCTCCTGCGTGATTTTCCTCTCTTCGCTACGCGAGGAGAGGAGGGGCCGACCGCGGGCGAGGTAATACGTGTGCATAGGGATAAAAATCTCGGGGTACCCTTTTAATAAGGAAAATATCGTAGACAAGGTTCGCGTTTCCGAGCGACTCGCGAGTGCGCGACGGTTTGAATGGCCCATTGTGATGCGGCTCGTCGCGCTTTCCACGCGACTCCTCAATTTTTACACCGATAACGAGCTTCGGCGGTTCAGCCTCGGACTTTATATATGCATGTAGGTGAGATTGTGTGAGTGAAAAAGATTTTGCAAAGCCGCTGCTTTGCCGGGCGAGATGTACATATTTTTATTGCGAAAGAATATTCTCCATCTCCGTTATCAAATGATTAAACGAACTCGAAAGAGACGCGCGGTGCTCGTCGCAGTGACTTCAACCGTTGGCATTTTCTCTCACGGTATGTATAGGGACGGAATTCCTCGCAGTGACAGTATGCGCGGGTTCGATTGGCGGAGAGCGCTGCGAATGGAGAGACTCTTTAATTTATTTAGATGCCGAGAGCGCACGTCGGCATCGCCGTCCGTACGTATACGGCGGCTATAGATAAGGTTCTAGCCGTATAAATGGAAAGGGTTTAAACGGGTGCATCGCAAGCCCCGCAAATGGACGGGCAAATCGCCGCTGCGAAACCGCCGGCGGCGGTAAGCTAAACTTCGGCGAACTTAGAAAACACGTCATTTAAAAGACAGCTCGAAAGGAGGTAACAAAACGCCTCCTTCGTCCCTCTTACGTCCTCGATACTCGGACGCGGAATAATTGTTCGCGACAACTATAAGTGCCGGCAGTCTTGCCTCGCCAAATCGCGGAAGAGAGGGTGAAAACTTCGCCGCCCTGGCAGTCCGTTGTCTCGTCTTTGCACTGCAGGTTTCGCGCTATCGGACTGCACACTTTAAAAGTTAAAAAGTCGCCCGCGCGCGCGCGGCGAGCAAACCTCCACCTGAGAAATTACCGAGCGAAACTTTTGTGTAACTTATGATATTTATATTGCTGTCTTATGCGCGCAGATAAGTGCGTCGATAAGAAATTGCCGGCGGGAAGTAAAGTCGGCTGTATGTACGCGCGAATGGTTTCGCCGAAAATGGAGAAAGAAAATCAATCGGGCGTATCTATATTACTTATTCCAAGTATTTTCGCATTTTGGAATAATTCAATAAATATTCTCGCCGCGGTGCTGTTATCGCGGGTGGCTTTCGCGAATCGGGAATGCGCGATCGCGTTCACTTTCGTAATGCGCGGAACGCCAAATTTCTGATCTAGATTCGGACGATTCGATGAACCGGTCGTGTCCGTCGATTCCGGTTGTTCGCCATGTTCAGTTCTCCCGGACTGAAAACCACCGATGGCCGGAGTCGCCGTGTCCTCGTTCGCTTGCACAAATTCCATGACTTAAACTAGAGCACGTCTATAGCTAGAACGACGTTTGCGTTCCGCAAACTGTTGGCCACGCGAGGCAAAGTAACTTCGGCAAGTCGCTATATCGAGAAGCTTTTTTTTTTCTTTCTTTCTTTTTTTTTTTATTATTTTTTTCCTTTTTTCTTTTTTTTTTTTTTTCTTTTTTTGTCTCTTTTTTTTCGCGTATATTTTCGATCGCCGAGTCAGCCACGCGTCGCCTCTTCTTTTTTCCCCCGTCAAAACTTGGCGATATACACGTCCACCTACAAGGAAATCGCACTGGGTGGGTCGCAAAGTCGTGTCCACGCTCTCCTGAAATTCTCATTTCTTTTTCCCCTCGCGCGTATAACTTATGACACTGTTCTTGGCTCGTTCGCAGGAATCTCCTCCCGGGTCGCGCATACATATTTAAATATCGTTTTATTATCCTCGCGACTTACGCGAGAGCGGCCTGTCGCGTTATACAATTTCGATCGCCCGTCACTTTTGCCTTCTTTTCGTACCGCGGATAAAATATTATTTTCTAAGAGCGTTTAAAGATGCAAGCGTTTAAACGCGCGATGGGAAATGACGGGCACACCGATGACTTCCGGTATCCGTGGAAGACCCGTATTAGTGCAACGCGCCCTCGCACACGCACGCGTTGTCCTTCGTGAATGTGGGGAAGGTCTTGGCAGATCAATTAAATTTTCACGACGGAGGAGAGACGCGTCATTACGGCGCGACATACCACGACAAAAGAGGCCGAGGCGGGCTAGGCCACCAGCTACGTGCGATATTGAATTATCGATGAGTGCCGTGCGTTTGGATATTCATGTGTTGCCGGCAAACGGCAACATTATGTCCGATGAACGACCGAACGAGTTCCCTCGTATTGCCCTGTCACGCTCAGCGCCGCCCAATGGTCATTTTTCACGAGCCGGGGTCCGGGCAAATATTTTGCGCGATCCTCCTCGCGCAGATTCACTCGCCGCGACACTCCCCGCAGGTAGTATCCCAGCTCGGCGCGGAGCGCTAATTTATAGCGAATTAATTTTAATTTTGAATTGCATATTTCTTTTTTTCTTTTTTTTTTTTTTCTACGTATTAATACACACGCAATCTTCTATTATGTCACGTGGAACGGTCGCGAGATAGCCAGACCGCAAGGGTATCAACGTTTAACCGAACGGTTCGTCCGGCGAAAATCTCGAGAACGCTCTTAGGCGTTAAATCGCAGCGGTGGCGATCTAAGGGACCGCGGCGTAATCCGATCTGAGAAATCTATGTCGATAGGGCAATAATTAGGCTGCTTAAAGACGGAGAGACGGAGGCAGGCAAGAGCGGAGCTCTCGTGCACAGAAAGCGCCGCCGCCTCTGTCTCTCGAGCCTTCTTTCCTTTCTTTCCATGCGCGCTGCCAAAAGGAGGGTCCGAAGGGCCGACGAGAGAGGACAGTCGTCCTGGGTACCGCGTTTACCCTTTCATGCCTTTCGAAGACTCGTACCGCCGTGAATAGCCTAACTAGTGAGATCCGAGAGAGCACAGGATTTCTAGCCCTTCTTCTTCCACCTCCGTCTTTCTGCTTCTTTCTGTTTAACACACGAGGCGTACATATCCTTCTTCACGAAGGGGAAAAAAAAAAAGAAAAAAATAAAATAAAATAAGCGACGCAAAAAAACAATCCCCGAAGCGCTGCACTCGTACACGCGTGTCGTCGCCACCGCCTCCGCCGCCGCCGCCACCGTCGTCATCGCCGTCGTCGTTGCTGTCGGTTGCAGCCTGACGTTCCTGTGAACCACACTTCGAGCCCCGTACCTCGGGAATGGAGGAAGAGGGCCGACGAAATCAAGGGGAGGGCCTCTCTCTCTCCGGCATAATGGCGGCTTCGACACAAGGCCCCAAAAGAAACCCATAGATATCGCATTGCGCGCCTGGGACTGACGGGACAAAACAGCCTGGGCCACGAGACAACGAGCGACGGACTGAACGGTGTCCGTGAAGAGGGGCCCCGCGGGGAGAGGTGGGTGGGGGCCCCTCGCGAGTTTCGTGATCCGAGCGAGTTAGAAGAGGAAACCCCGGGCATCGAAACGGAAACGAACGGGAGAGAGTGGAAAGAAAGATAGATCCCCGACGATCATACGAGAGCGGCGGAGATGAAGGTGGAAGATGGAAACGATAATAATTACGAGCGATGTTTTCGTGCCGTTTGCCCGCCGATATCGGGAATACGCGAGACGATCCGCGCGGCTCATTATATCGGGACCCCCTTCGCGCGCGCCGATCCATTAACGTGACCCCCCGACACTTTCGGCCGAGCATCGTTAAATTGAAAGGCGCCCGGGCATTCCGATGTCAATGTAATCAAGGGCCGTTACTAAACAGTGGAAAGTTTTATCAGCGACGCGAGAAAGCCGCCGGCCACCCCCTTCGGTTATCGCACACGATCGATGCCGGAAGGATCGCGCGTGTCGCGATGTTATCACCGTAAATATCGGACTACGTTATTATTTTCTTTAATTATGAATCGGCGTTTCCATGATGGGTCTCACCCGCAATAAAATTATCCCGCTGTTTTCCCGTGTACCGCCGGTGCCGGTACGAAACCCGGTGATGACAGTACCGAGATAGTACCGAAGGGTGAATAGCAAAGTTGTCGTCGGTAAACTATAGCTTACTTGCATAGGTAATCAGTTTCTAAATAAAAGTCAAGTCGATAAAATGGCGATCGTGTATACGTATTCTCCACGTTGCGCAGCGTTGACATCTCTGCGAACTTGAATTACGACACGTAATTCTCTATAATAATCGAAGATATCGCGTACGTATACCGGAGACGTTTTTTTTTTTTTTTTTCTTTTACATATTTGATGAACGAATTTCTTCAATTCAGAAAATATTCAATATTATACCTTCCATTGCAACGATTTTTTTACTTTTTTTTTTTAATACAAGATTTTAATTAAAAAAAATTTAGAATAAACAGTTTTTCACGTTATCTAATTAGAAAGAAAATAAAAGCGCGTGCAAGTTATGCATTGCGTATCAAGCGCTTTTAAATTGAAAGCCTCTTGATAATCTCCTGGACTTTGTAAAAACTAACAACGGTTTTCAGCGCGTCACAGGTTTTGTTGCGAGTATTGTTATAAAACAAGAATAAGCTGAATCGATACGTTGCATTTCTAGATATACATGTATACTCTAAAGCTCACATCTATTTTAAGATTAGCTAGTAATAGTTAACGAGATATTCTACATATGATTCGTCATACATGCTCGCGGAGCCACTTTTATTGTTAACCCGAAGCCTTCGAATGTCAGTCGTGGCTTTTATACAGGTCGGACAGGTCTGTGGCCTCGTAGTATTTTTCCACGATATAGTGCGATACGTGGTAAAAATTTGTTAAAAAAATTTCGTTACCTTAATCCTTTAGCGATTTAGTGCGCCGGTCATTTATGACTCAACGATGCCAATCTTGGACTATGAATTATGTGAAGCTATATTAAACAGATGTTTCAAAGTAGTATTGCAAAAAGAAAATCTTTCGAAGCTCGTTCTGGTATACTTCTCCACGTGGATTCTATTTATTTTTCAATTATTATTGTACTACAATTAATCGCGGGCCGCGGAAAGTCGAGGCGACGTCCGGGCGTGGACAGACATTTTTCACGTCGCAAGAAACGCGCGCTTGGAACTTTGGATGACTTCCAGATTTACTTAAGAGCCGTGAAATATCTTTAAAAGTTTGCGCGCGGGTAACGCAAATGGAGCAAGATCTTCGCGCACGGGCACTAATCGGAATAGAAGACGCATCTAGCTGGTTGGTTTAAATAGTTACTTGGACGATGAGTTAAATGGGTACCACGCGGCGGTACACCTACGGCGAATTCAATCAACTGTACGCCCGATAATTCAATCAATGGCGCGAAGTTGACTCCGGGAAACACAATCGAGTCTCCGCGTTATCGGAAGTGAATTTCGAGTAGAACAATCGTCGCTCGCAGCTACACGGGCTGCAAATCGATAATTCGTTGCCCAGATCCGGCGACGGTTACGCAACATATGTTGTATTAATTTCGTTGGAATCTATTGGATATATACCTTGAGCCCCCACGAAGTGAGTATTAATTATCTAATTAATGACGAGGTTCCGAGGTGCGCGCGATTACTAGATAGTCGCGGTAGTTTATTCGTCACGCTTTCGCGTTTCCAGCCGAAAAAGAAAAGAAAAAAAAAAATATATATATATATATACATATATTTATCAACGATTCCATCACCTGCCTCCTATTACACGATGTAAAACGTTTACGTTTAATTACTCTTATTTATGATGCCCTATAATCAACATAATTAACTCAACGCATAATTAATTTACATCTGATTATATTTTCTTGAGCGAGTAATTTTAAATCACGGTGCTTAAATTCTGTCGGATTTTCATCACGAGTTATTTGAGGACGCGAAAGTCGGGTAAGAGACCGTCACTTAAAATCTCAATCGGGCGATTTCGAAATCTCACGGAGTTACGAGATTTCGAAATCCCATTACGGAGGAAACGAGTGTTCCCGAGCGAAGGATGCCGGGGCCTTCTTGCGAAGCGGTACGAGGCCTATTGTGGAGAGATTCTCGTTTACCAAAACTATCAATTGATGTCGGGGCACAAACAGGGTAACGCGCGGTATAACACACACTCGCAGCTGCACCCTCGTCGAACACCGAAATCCAAACAGAACGTATATATCTCCTCCGGCCGTCCATCTGTCGTTGTGTAACGGAACACCGGCTAATAGTATTAGAAATATATATATATATATATATATATCTCGGACTAAACTACCCCTGTCAAACCACTCGATCGGGAATCACCCTCCCGCTTCTAGCTGTCCCGCACTCCACAGATCGCCACGGTCGCTACGGATTACGTCGGTAAACGTCGGGGTTCACCGAACGAATCCTGATCTCTCTAGCTTCTTCCACCCCGAAATCTGCTAAACACACCGATGGATCGACGATATCCCATCGAGGACCCGACACTCGCCGACCCCGATTTATTATCTAGACCCATCGGCGTATTTGTCGCCGCGTGTTAACAGGACGACTGTATTATCCGTACATACTTAACAAACGCCGTTTGATTTACATGTTCGTTTACGAACCGTCGTTGATAAAGAAAGGGGGATAGAAATTTTTTTTTTTTTTAATTCTTAATTAAACATGCATTTTATTCGAATATATATATATACATATATAATATCGTATACAACTATTAAACCTTATAGAGTTTTATATCTCGCGTAAACGCCCCCTCGTAAAATTAAATCGTGACACCGATTTTTCCGTCAAACGTGCAGCTACGTTTATCGGATATCCGTTCGCGTTGCGCGCAAAGGTCGAAACGGCCGCTCGCTAAGAAACGCAACGTGTAATTGATATCGACGCATTCTTGTTGCTTCTCGCCACCGAGCCTCACGTATGCGGCGAGGCCGGGCGGGCTCGGGGAATTCGAAAATCGTGACGGCGAGGAGCGCGCCTCGCACGGTCAGGCGCCGCGGAGACGGCGGATACCGCTTTTTGTTTGCTTGTTTGTTGTTTGTTCCGGGCGTTTCGTTGCCGCGTCGGTTAGGTACTTGACTCTCCTCTCGCGCTCCCGCGTTTTCCATGAACCGGCGCGATGATCCGTCCTCCACCCGCCTCTCCCCCCCTCCCGCTTCTCTCCGTTCTCGTTCCCTCTTCGTTTCTCCCGGCTGGGATCGATCCGCGGCGCAAATTTACACGCCCGCGGCGCGCTGGAGTGACGTCGGGAATTTTCACTGTCTTTCCGCACTTCGGAACCATCACCGACACCGGCGTGGCCTCTCGTCGTCTCTCCATCGGCGTCTCCCCTTTCTCCCGTCGACGACGATCGCCCCGAGGCGACCCGACGTCACCGCCGCTCTCGCCGGGGGACGGTTCGGCATGCTTTCGCGATTGTTTTATCCGATTGTTACAGAACCGCGGGTTACCCCGGCCTATTAAAATACTTAATTGGTTCGCTCCGCGCCCGCGTCGTTTCTCCCGCGCCTAGCGTCCCGTCCACGTATCTCTCTCGGTCGCATCTCCCAAGGAAGAGTTCCAGACGCGCGGGCTTCGAACACGGTGACAAGTAAACGCGTCGTTTACGCTCCAATTGCAACGCATCGGCGATCAGCCGGTATCACGCAACCTTCATTAGTGTCTTCCTCGATTTTCCAACGCGAACGAATCACTCGGAGTAACTATACGTTCCGGCCTCTCGGTACTCGAAGAAAAGTGCACTTCACTTCACGGTAAAGTGTTCTCTCTTTCTTCTCCTTCTCTCTTTCTTTCGCGTGCGATTTTACATGCGTATATGTTACAAAAGAAAATTTCTATATTACCCGCGCGTACGCCGAACGAATATTACTCGGCGGATAGTCTAAACTGCAGGCAGGCTCGCGCTCGTAGCGTCGTCGAAGTACCGAGAAACTCGAAAGGCACACGCGAGCTAAGATCTCGGCGCTCGGGAGAAGACCGGGGCTGCCGAGAGCGCAAAATTGGCCGCGGTACTTGTTCTCGCGTGGAAGCGAGCTGCGACTTGATGAGTTTGGCGTTAAATTCAGCCGTCGGTGCTTTCAGCAGGCCCCCGTTCCATCTCGCCTTCGGGCTTCGCCACCCTCGCGCCAAGTTATTTCTCTTGCCATCCCGTCTCTTGCGCGAGTTACTCGCGGCGAGACCGAAGCGACGGCCGTCACGCACATGCGGCAACAAACCTTTCGCGTTCAAAAGCTTTGTTTATGGGCCGAGAAGATTTATAGGCCGCGCAATATACATACGGCTGGGTCTCGGTGCGCTCTATTCGCCTGAAATCTTTATTCGCGGCATCGACGGGGGAGGGGGGGGGCGGAGGAGGAGATTCATTTTCCGTATCTAGCTCGCCGGAGTCTCTATTTAGCGAAATAAAAAGGCGCGCGGATACGCGATATTCCCGCGGGTGGTAACCTAAAGGAGAAGTAGCGATTGTGCCGATTCTGTAAAGCAGGTTACAGCATTGATTCGTAAAGGCATACATATATATGTATTTAATACAAGTCAAATATAAAATTTTTTACATTTATAATTGAAAATAAATACGGGTATATCATCGTAATGAATATGTTACGCAAATATCGAATGACTGTGTCGAGTATGTGTAATTAACTCTTGCAAGCCGACGTCTTTTTCTCTCCCACGGATTCTCTGCCGGCTCGAAATTCCCCGGTCTCCCCGCGCGCAGTTCGCCGGTTTCCAGAATTTCGCAGCCACTGCGGTTAACTAATGCGACTATGCGTATGCGATGGTTCACCGCATCGGGAGAGGAACAAATGGTCTATATCGTGCTGGCGTACTCGCGAACAGTGGTTGGTAGGCATCATTAATTATATGCGAGTTATTGGCACTATCAACGTAGCGTTTCAAAGACCGGATGCACTACATACGCGTACTGTCCACTTCCTGCGGGCGGAACGGCAACGTGATCGAAGACATAATTTCATAGTAATATTATCGCCCGAAGCGAAAAGTTTATACCATTTTGATGAAACAAACACCTACGGGGTAAGCGTAATTGCGGCTGGGAGAAATTTATTCCGTAACATTCTTCTCTGGTTTTTATTTATTTTTTTTTAATTTTTTTTTTTATTTTATATTTTTTTTAAATGTATGAGTAAACTATAAATATACAGCGGTACTTTTTTTTATTTTAACAGATTTATCATGCGTCTATATACAATTTGTGTAGGCATGAATATGGCTTATATCTTTAAGTAACTTTGTCATAAATATGATTGTCAGCTATACGCTACTTTCCAACTGTATTTTGCTATCGAGAAAAATTTTGCAATCATTTTATAAAGTTTACAATCTTGAAAGAGTATGCATTGCAAAACTATTTCTTCATTACTCATTAAAAACACGAGCTTTTCGTTGCTTACTTCGTCGTACGCGATACATGAGCTTTTTATTTAACCGTCGGAGGACCGGAGGTATATTGATCTTTCTTCAAGACTTAGCTGTACGGTTTCACAGTTCGTGGTATAGATCCAATCGTTTAGCGAATCTCAAGTCGCAGCGGTTGATTCGGTGTAATTGTCCAACGAAATTTGTGGCCTCGCGGAATATTCATTTGCTGTACATCAAACGTTATAGACGCAGCGTTAAGTTTCTTCGCGCAAACCTTCGGGGCGATCTCGACACTGACCGGCCAACAAGACCATCGCGTCCGCACGCAAAAAAAATCTCACCGCGTATGCCGGACAACGGGCGCGCGCGCGCCGATAAAGCGCATTGCTGTGTGTGTCCTGTCTTTCGTCCTGCTCTCATCGTGGTCACGGGATGAATGCCACGCGAGTCTCCGTCCTCGTCTCGCGGACCCCCCCACTTCCGAGCATCGCCAGTCGGCGCGATTCCGCGCGTAGCACGAAGTTAAAGTCCCACTCGGTCGTCGGCGAAGTTAGGAAGGAAGGGAGAACTCAGGTACATGGGCGGAACTAAAGTTAGCTCCGCCCAATCGCGTTGCCCCTTTACCAGCCCGGCGCCCTCGTCAAATGTTTTTCGTCGCGGATTATGACGCGGTCTGCGCGATTATGATCACCTCTCTCTTTCTCTCACCTGCGCCATCCTTCTCATTCTACCTTACGTTACTTCCCCTGACTCCGCGTATCACGGTGCTCGGTGGCTGGATTTTTTTTTTTCTCTCTCTCTTTCTCTCTCTCTTTCCGTCTCGCGCTGCTGTCTTCTCCCCGCCGACGAGGACAAACTTTGCTCTTGCCTCAGCCGCTCGCTACCACGTCATCTCGGACACGCGAAAAGGCGACTAAGCTCCTTCTCTTTCTCAACTGTAGGATTTTTCGTAATATACGTGTGTATATGTGGGATTTTTAGACGCTCTTTCTCTCGCCTTCCGTTTTGCGTTTTTTTTTATTTTTTTTTATTTTTTCCTTCCTTTTATTCGTTTCCTTTATGTTCCACTGCCTCTATCCGATAGCTAACGTATAGCAACATCGATCGCCGTTGGTACATTTTCCTCAGATTAGCTTAGAAAAGAAAGAGAACGAAAAGTGGAGAATGAGCTGTCCGCGACTGATGTGAGTATCTGGCAATCTAGTAGAAGTCAAATGGGAACCGGTATAAGGTGAAGTTATGAGAAATAGCTTATCAGGTGTACACGATATTCGGATAATTACTACATTAATAAATTAGTTTAGAAATGAATAATCTAATATTTTATGTTAAAAATACAAACGAAATAAGGAAATAAAAATTTTAGGATGAACAAATTTAAATTAAATGGGTACAATTTTTGTTTTTTCTTTACGTGACATAAATCAAAAGAATCGAATTTATAAGAAGTGCAATGGAAAGGTGCAGGCTGCCAATAATTCACTGTAGGAGCAATAAATAATGAAACATGATCCGCCCATTTATTCCAAACGTTTAATCCTCCCGCGTTTCTTTCTCGCCATATAATTACGATTAAACCGGATCATGGCTTGGCGGACTAAATTTTGCTTCGGGCCGGCAAAAGAACGACTTCTGATCGACGGGTTTCAGCGTGACGGTCACTCTTTACGACGCTCCCGAATAATGCGATTCTGGATATACATATAATTCCATGTCCGTGCGGGTAGAAAAGCTTTCGCGGATTTGGCAACACTGTGATGCTCTGGGCGTCTCAGCAACACTTTGCGGTGCGAAGGACGAGCGTCGAGCGTTTCGCGATAGAGAAAAAGCGGGAGAGGTTTCGCCAGAAGGAAAGGGTGAAGGGCGGCACCCGCACGAGAGACGTGACGGGGAAGCACAGCGGTCGACAGAGTCGGTAAGCGTGAGAAGAGAACAGATTGAGTCACGTGACAGCACGAAGTAGGGGACGGTCACAACGAGAGTGGAGGCAACGGGGTGTGGCTAGAAGTTTTCTCTCTGTCGCCGCTTTGCTGCGTTAAAACGGGAGAAGAGCGCACAAGTGCGAGCGAAAAGGACAGCTTGAAACGGGGTGAGATTCGTGACGCTGTACCGTGCGAATTTTGGCACGGCTCTCGAAAACTTCTCACTCGCGGTATTTCGCGGAAAACTCGGTGAATTCCCGACGTAGCCAATTGTATCGCATTACAGTGATGATAAAGTACATTCGGTGCATGCGCGCGCGTGCAACGAAGAGACGTGTATGTATATTTTTGGGTGTGCTTCGTCGAACGTAGTTTTACACAAACGAGGAAGTACGTGTATGATTTCGCGCATCTTGATCCTTTCAAATAAGAACTCTTGCAATTCTTTGACTTTACCCTGCGAAATGCAATAAGTTTAAAGTACAAAATTTTATATACGAAAATAGACATTTTTTTATTTCATTAATTAAACTTTTGTCAAATTATTATTCAAAATACTAATAAATAAATGTTCGAGTAATATAAGTAAGTCTCTTTATCGTTTCTTCTGTGATTTACATCGGACAAGGAGTTAACATTAACCATCTCGTGAAATTGAAATACAGAGTGACGTTTGAGAGCAGCATCATTCTTTGATTTATCAAATGCGGGGGGGTGTCAGGCAACGTGGTAACTCAGACACGAAAATTCTCTCGCGTCAAACGTGAGAACGTTAACGTTCGGTCGACGAAGATTCGAGCGAGCTTCACTAACGACACCTCGCGACGTCGCTCGTGCGCCTCCCCTCTTCCGTATTTCATGCCCCCGCCTCCGTTGGAAGGCAGTGACGCGGGGTGGTGTTAATGGGCGTACTCGCGGTTAACACCCTTAGAACCGACGTGGTGGGAGCACACGTCAACTTCACCGACGACGAACGAAGAGCATCGCGCGCGTGTGTACGTGACGCGGAACAGTGGGGATAAGTCCGACAGGAGAGGAGACAGGGAGAACGCGCGAAGGCGCGAGTGAGACCAACCGCCGGCTCGAGTAGCGTCGGAAAAGGCGTCGAGTTCAACGCCGCTCGGATTGGCGCCGGAACGCCAATCCGGACTACGAGCGCTCATTATCGCCCGACCGGGCTGGTAGGGAGAAGGTGCCGTGAAATTCAGCCTCCCCTCTGGCCCCGGCCTTCACCGGGTTTCGTCAGTCCGGGTCTCCGTCTCGGTCGCTCCCGCGGTAGCCTGCAGACGGTGCCGACAGTTGGGGAAGTCCGTGCCCCCACTTCGAAGTACCGACGGTCGTAGGGGAAGGGAGGAGGAGCCCCCGCACGGTCTCAGTCTTCGCGTCGCTGCCCTCCAGCATTCACGCCTCCCGCGTTCGTTCCGCGGCGCAGGCACAACGCGGTCTATATACACGTAACGTAACGGCACGCACACGTATCCGCGGACCACCCATATACACGCGGTCGTCGCGCACACAACGCCCTGAATCCGGACGGGGACTTTAGCACACCAACACCTCCGCGGGAGGTGTGGGGGTGAGCCCCCAGAGTAGGTGTCAATCCTAGCGCTGCTCAGTGACCATCGCGGCGCCACCCAAGTAACACCTTTCGTCCGCTCCTCAGCGCCGACCGAGCGTCGTCCACCGCGGAGAAGTCGCTGAGTGGAGATAAGCTCGTCCACCTATTCACTCGGCGTCGATCCTCGTTGCAGCGACCGGCGACTTCGCGTTCTTCGCAGCGGGCACGTGCGTCGACCGGCGCGTGACGCGTCGAACCTGGACCTGTTCCTCCCGCGAAGAGACTCGTGGTCGTACAACGGGCGAACGGTCGGAAATCGGGTGCCCGAGTCTGTCGCGAAAACTACGTCTCGGGACGGACTGGAGAGAGAGAAAGAGACACGAAGAGGAACGGGTAATCTGCGGCGGAAAATTGCGATCGAGTCGGGTGACAAGTGAGTGATTAGTGATCGGCGGATTTACGATATGGTCTAGAGTGACTCGCGAATAGTGTCTCGACATGGAAGCGACTCTTATATTGAAGATCTATCACGCGGCGTCGGCGTAATTCGCTCGCGAGTGCCGAAGCTCCTCGACAGCTGCAAGTGCGCCAGTGCGTCGCTTCGTTTTGACTAGATCGGGTGCCCTGAGAGCGAACGACTCGCTTACTTCACGTCTCGCTTCAACCGAGTGCTTCTCTCGATCAAACGCGTCTCGCGCCATGGTGACAGATTGCTGAAGAAAAAAAAAAAAAAAAAAAAGAAAAAAACGTCGGACAGAGTCGGCCGGATCGAGCGTTCGCGTAAGATGTCGACCAGCCGACTTTTGGCAGCGTACGATGAGCTGACCGTCGGCGGTTTCCCGCGGCTGGAAATTGGCGCGGAAGAACGCGGGCATCCCGAATACCGCGATCCGCAATCTTGAACGCGAGCGTGCGGGCTTCAGCTCGGCAGGGCTCGTTCCTGGGACATGCGGAAGAACGTGCGCGACCACTGACCAGGACAAGCCGAGGCAGACTCGCGCCGGGCGAACGGCGCGTTCGTCCGACGGTACGCGAACGGCTCCCGCGTGCACAGCGCGATCGGCGAGTGAGACGGCGAAGGCGGTGGATCGCGCGAGCAACGACATTCGCGGCAGGTTTGAGTCACTCGAAGAGGAATCCTCGCGCGACTCGGCACACCCGCCCGTCTCGATGAGATTCGAACAAGACACAGCGTGCAGGGGTACCCACTGCGCCAGCACTCCGCAACCCTCCGCGCTGCAGCAGCGATCACGGCCCGAGGAGGTGGTGGTGGAGGAGGAGGAGGACTCCTCCGCGAAGGACGTCGACGGCCAACGACGTAGACTTGGTATAGAATTGGAGGCTAACGTGGTCGAGGGTGCGAATACGGGGCCGCGGGCCGAGGCGGGGGGGCCGGGGATGGCGTACCCCGCGTCAGCGACGGCTCTGAATCAGCACTCGCCCTTCGCAAGCACGATCGCCGGCGGCACGCCGCCCACGAGCAATCCGAACGGCCACATAACCGGACCTCTGCCGGCACCGGCGGCACCGCGTCCGACGGACTTTAGCGTCTCCTCGCTGCTAACCGCGGCCAACACCCATCCGCCCGGCATCCTAGGCGGCTCATCCTCGCGCGGCAGCACTTCCCCGCCGCCCGGCGGACCCGGCAGTCCGGCCGCCGCGCCAGAAACACCGCCGCCCTTACCCGCGAGCGGCCAACGCGACCTGTCGCATCCGTCCTCTGCGGTGGCGGCCGCAAGTTACTTCAGCGCTGCCGCCCTGGCGGCGGCAGGCTTCTACAATCCGGCGGCCCATCTGCCGCCCACCAGCTCACCGGGCCCCACGGCAGCGGCGCATCATCTTCAGACGAAGGGAATCCTCACCGCCGCGCATCACCATCCGCATCTCAACCCGCACGGTATCACGCCACCAGGTGAGCAAGCAGACCGACCTCGTTACGCGTACCCCGACGAAAGTGAAACCGCGCTGTCGTGTGTGTGAGATCGTTTATCTTAAATTCGCCGATAACCGAGGTCTAATCGTCCCGGCGACGATCGCGAGCAGAAGAGTGTATTTTTCGCCGTGGAAAGTGCCCCCGCGTTTAATTAATACGTCGGGCCTCGACGAGGAGAAAGGCGCGCGGAGAAAGAGGCTAAAAAGGGCCGACCGGGTTTTACGAGCCGTACAATAACCGTGCGAGCTAAAACTGCAAACAAACTTGTTGCGTGCCGACAGTAATGCCGCCGACGGTGCTTATTTCGGCTGCGGGCCCCGCGGGAGACGGCGGTTACTTACCGGCGCGAGTATTAGGCAAAGCTGACGGGCTCGTTTTTATGGAGACGTTTACTTTCCTCCGGTTTTCACGTCGCGGACGTATCATTTTCTGCGGTTTTTTTTTTTTTTTTATCTTATTTTTTCTCTTCCCACCCCTCTCTTACCCTTCAACCGACACTCGGGGGCCCTATCTTCATCTCCGCCGCGTCGTCTGTAAAAGCTGGAGACAAATAATAGGTAGATAGATTCGTCGGGTTCAGTGAATATCCTTCGCGTTCCGTTCGACTTGTCCCGAGCTCGTTCTACGACGTGAGGTGTTCGCCGAGCCGCGGTGCGACAGCCGCCGGCCTTTCGTGTCTCCGACGACCGGAAATCGACGCAATAATCGCACGGGATTTCGTGAAATTAGCAAATGCACCGAAGCGCGCGCGTCTCCGTTGTTCTGGCGCGGTGCCATTGTCGCCGCCGGAAACGTGCACGGGCGTTTTTCGGTGGGACATGCCTCGTGACAGGGCTTTTGGAAGCCTCTCGTTTGTCACTCACGTTACCTCGTTCTCGCCAGGGCTTACGCAACATCCTGATCGCGTCGCGCGGCCTGGCGTGCGGCGACAAAGCGCGCGCGACGGGCCGCGCGGAGATGAAACGGTGACGGAATAATTCCACGCGGCGCTTCGCATAGGCCGCGATTTCAGCCCGAGATTTCGTTCACGCGCTTTCCACCCTCGTTTCCTCCCTCCCCCTTTACGCGCTGCGCAATAATTAGACGCGTCCCGGCGGCCATTATTAATTCGCGCGACGATAAGGCGACGTCCGCCGCTATCGATATTAAACGCGGCTAATTAAAGACAGTTTATTACCTTGTTTGCCAAGCCGTTCGGTGCCATTATAAAGATTGGCGTTAATGTCGCGACATTTGATTGTGCGCGATCCCTCCAATCGGCCGCTAATTGTTTTCTCAATAATATTTAGTCCACGTCCGGGAGGGAGAGAGATGGAGAGAAGTGTCGCCGTAAGTGTCGCCAATCGCGCGACGCCGGTTTATCTCGTGTTTTTTTCGACGGAGGATTTTTCGCGAGAAGTGTCATCGGTGTCACCGGAGGTTCGACCCGTCGCGCTCCACCGCGAGATTATTATTCCCGCCGACCGGGAACGATCCGCGAAGACGGGCTCGAAGCGAGTATTTTGCAAGCGAGCTCTCTTTCTCTTTCCTTTCTCTCTTTCCCTCAGATAAATCGTACGCGTTTTTAGTCGGGAGATAAATCGAAAACTGCTTCGGCGGACGTTTCCTCGCTACCATATTTCCCCAAGGGTTTTTCGCCGTCAGCCCGAGTATTCGAGTCCGCGCAAACCCGATCAAGCCGATTCGCGCACCGGTCGACGTTGACGTCGAGAAAATGCGGCGCGATTTCAACGCGATGGAAAGAAACGGGCTGGGGACATTCGGTTGCGCGCGGCTCGGCAATACATCACGACTCGGTCGGCGATAATGCAATCGATCTGGCATATCTTCGGCGTTAAATGAGCCGGACGATGCGAGCCGCGGCTCGGTTTCTTCAGCACTTTCAGAACGCGCCTGTCCTCTCGCATTCATTTCCCCGCCGCCGCGCGATGTGCGGATATGCAAAAAGCTGAGCGCGCGCGAGAGCCTTTTTCGCGGAAAAGTGTCTCTAAAGTCGGCGACGCAACTACGCGCGAGTAACAAACAAGTCGAAACGTCGCGTCTTAACGTACGCGCAATTTCGCAGGATTATTATTTTATTCTCTTGATACCGCGCGAAGAAAAATATTTTATTGCATACACGAAGCAAAGACCGGATTAGAAAAATAAAATTAAAAAAAAAAGGAAACGCGGGAGCGCTTTTTATTACTTTCCACACTCGCTTTTACTTTGTGGAAGTAATAACAACGAGATGGATGCGATGCCGTCTGCAAATGTCGTGCCAGGTGCGTGATAAAAAAAAAAAAGAAAAAAGGAAAAAAAAAAAAACAATCAGAAGAACGATTTCCAGAGCCGACAACGTGCCCATCGCTCGTCCTCGCCTTATCTGACATCGCATTATTACGCGCGTCCACCTCATCCGCTACAACTAGTTATTCCCTTCGTTAGGCTAAATGATGAATTAATTCCCGACGTCGGTAGACACGCGTTATACCACGTTACCGCTAGACAATTTAGCTCCTGCGAGCGGCGCGGCTCTTTCGCTTGCTGTTCGCGGCGATGTATCACGATTACATATGCCGGGATCGAAAATTATCGTGCGAAAAATAAGAAAATTGAATACCGAAACCGTTTAAATCGGCAGCTGTCCCTTGATCCGGTGATTTCAATGCGTTTCCATCTCGGATCAAAAACCAAGGCAGGGGGGCTGTGAATCGACGCGCGGATTTAATTTGGAAATTAAACGAGCGCCGGCGGCTTTTGTATTTCACGTATTTATTTGTAGTCGCGACGGCGATACCTCTTTCCCGAGTGACGCGAAGCCGTTGGCGTCGGGCCGACGATCGTCGGCGATGCCGCATCGTCAAGTCAGGACGCGGCGGCGATCTGTCATCCGTTATTGCGCCTCTTTCCCGTCATTTTTTTCGAAAACCGCGCGACGCGACGACTCGTCCTCTCTCTCCTCTTTTCTAGCCGGGCTCGCGGCCAACTGACCATAAGGTAGTGGCGATTAATCTTGCCAAGGGCATGCCCGACGTTCCTTGCATTTGAAATTCGGTACGCGTGTACGTGCGCGCGTAACCCGTGTATACCCCGAGCGAGGGAGAAGAGAGAAAAAAATTGAAGCTGGGGAAAAAAAAAGAAAAATGAGAAAAAAAAAAAAAATTACAAGAAGTCAGATGGTATGCAGAAGGAGACGAGCGAGACGTACGTTTTTATTTCCCATCGGATACAAGACGCGGCGACAGCTCGAACGACAAGCGGAAGCACCTTGCGACCGACGGCTCGATCGGATCTAGATCGGATTCTGAAAGCCGAAGTTAAAATGTATTAGCCTCTCCGTTGTTAAATTAATTCCGGTTCCACTTTGCGGCGCGGCGATAATCCCGTCCCCGCGGGCGATGCGATCGCATTAATCTGCCCGCCTGCGTTTTCGTTGGGTGGTACGCGTAAAAACGCGCACGGGAAAGCCCGCCGGTACGTGAAAAATGATGGAAAACTCGAATGCGATCGGCGGCGCGATTAAATGTGCGGACATTGTTGTGTCTTGCTCTCGGCAATTGTATTAAGGTATTGTGCAACCCGGGAATCGCGTTCGGTAAATCGAAAATCCGCGTTCCGCACTTGTTTATAATTTTCAATAATATATTACGCGCGGAGAATAGGCCGTTGATAAATTGGCGGCAGCGAAGCAATGTATTTTCCCTGCTTGATAGCGGTCCTTCCAATTGTGCGAGAGTTATTAAATTCGTCGTATATTTGTAACTCGTAACAAAGAGCTTTGCGATCAAAGTTCCACGTCGCGCGTAATTAATAAACGAAAAATCGCAATCGTAAACGCATAATTTCCTCCCTCTTCCCCCGAAATCGAACTTGACGCGCGCGACACGGATTATTTTATAGAATCCTTTTTTAAAAGCTTTCCGAAAGCTTTTAATATTGCAATTAGACAAGATGCCATTTTATTTTTCGGCCCGACCGGGATTTTAGCGCGATATTAATATTTCCGTGTGAACTTTATATACTTTTTTTTTTTTAATTTTCTCTCCCTTCCCTCGATACTCTCTCTTCGTTTATTTTCCGAGACACAGCGAGCGATTCTCGTCTTTACGTTGCAAGCGGTAGATATGTATCCCAAGGTTGCGCACTTTGCTTTAATTAATGTTTCCGTTTTCATTAAAATAGAAATAGGGCTTGACGAACAAAAAAGGAAAAAAGAAAAAAGAACTCGGGCAGGAAGAATATGTTACCCGCGCTAAAATCAACCGGCGGTGTAATGAATATGCGAACCAACGCGGCCGAGGAGCGACATAAAAATTGGTGAAAAAAAAAAAAAAAGAAAAAAAAAAATCGGGGAAAGATTGAAAGTTAAATAAATGCCGGGCTTATAATCCACGACGGCATCTCGATAGGAGCCTCACGTTTGCGTTACATTCATAGTTTCCATCCACTTTGATAAAAAGTAACGAGCGGCGGCGTTACATAAACGGACGGCTAACGGCGGATGCTTGTTTTTTTTTTTTTTTTCCCCCCGCCTCTCTATCCTCCCTCGATGTGCGATACCGCAATCATGGTAAACAATCGTCTCATTCCGCTCGGTCTGGACATTTTTAGCGGTACTCATCGCGCGCGGATCCCACGTGAAAAATATAACGCGGCCTGTTAAAAAGCGCCGCCGCGGTTAAATAACGCCGACCGGTCGCCGTCGCGCTGAAGCGGAGGCGCATTTCCTGGCGGCGGCTCGCGAATAAAAATCAAAATACACCGCGCCGATGGGTAAGTGTGTTGTGTTCGATAAAATTCGATTCGGCCGCGTCGCGGGGTGGTGCCGGGGATGCGTATTCGCGTTTGATAAACGTAACGGAATGCCGAACGTCACGGTTCACTAGCGCTTTCGTTCGGTTAATACTCCGGGGACATATTTTCGCCAAATCTGAGCCGCCATCTAAACGCATTAACGCGTAAAAATATCATCCCTCTTTTGTTTCGCGCGAGAAAGATTCGCCGGGTAAATAACGCGTCTCGATGGAAAGCCCTCCGCGCGGCGCGATAACCGCGATATATTCGTAATCACGCGCTGCACGCGCGGGTATGGGTTTACGTTACGTATCGCGGTTGCGTTGCGTTATTACGTCTCGAGACAACGCGTGGACGCGTTTCCAATATTTTAAACAATATTTAAATAACGACGAAAAAGAGAACAGCACCGGCGGGAGAGGCCCGGCTGGAATAAGCGGTCTCGCAAATCTGTTATAAGAGCGCCGCGGTATATTATTATCGACTTAGTGCCCGTAGCTTTACTCTAGTATTATACCCACATCACTTGTCTTTACACAGACGTAAATGCACATTACGTTTAACGCCCGAGCAACAAATACGGCGGCAAACAAATTCCTTGGTCCGCGTGTCGCCTAATTATTCATCCTTCGCGCCGTCGCATGTCTCGCGATTGCGAAATGTAATTTAAATTCGCAAGGCGCGCGTGTGGACCCCGAGTGTTTGTATAAAGCCGCTCGAGTGTTTATCGGTTTGGTAACGTTGTAAGAAAGGATGTTACCCGTGGGCGCTAAGTCGCGCAAGACTCTGAGGCTCGGCGTGTCATTACATATTAGAGTTTTGTTGCATCGCAAAAAAAAAAAAGTACAACACATATTTAACGCGCGTATCAATTATTATTACGACCACAATTTGAGATATGTACCTACGCGTTACCGTCGCGAGAACGATTCGTAAAAATGTTATGTAACCCATACATTGATTTTCGCAATACCGAACGTAGTGACCGTCAGTTAAAATTTATTTCCGACTGCAACACTTTGTAATATTAAAAAAAAAAAAAAAAAAAAATGTGGAAAAACTGTAGTGATTTCTTTACGAATATATTTCACAGTATTATAAACTGTCCCGTAAACAGATCAGACATTGGAGTATATAAAGAATAGAAAAATTTTTTCTTCTTAAAAGTATTTCTCTTTAAAATTACATTTGTCTCCACAGCGCATTAAAAGAAATTACACTCATCTATTCCAAGACGGAAATAATAAACCGCTGAAAGTATTTTCGGAAATGACGCCAACAGAAATTAAAGCGCCTACGTAATTAAACGGATAGATCATCTCGACACGTTAGGAAATATAATCTGTTAACGCAAAATAATTTAAATAGAAAGGGCAAGCGCCAATCAGTGGATATAAAAGAATCTCGCGAAGCAATGATAATTATTTTGAGAAGAAAGCAGTTTGCGTGACGTGTTCATCCGAACGCGTCGACTTGAAAAATTTCGCGAGCGAAAGCAAATCGCTAATTATATGCAAATCATTAGTTCAATCGACGTGATGTGTCGCTCGGTAAGATTACACGGCAAAAACTCGCGGTGTGTAACAGTAGCAATTACATATTTTCTTTTACGTGTTTAGTAACGGAATAATTAATATGTACAAAGGAGAATGAGATTGAAGATTATCGAAGATAATAGTTATCGAGCCTAGGGATTGACTTGCAGAGTTCTGCCGCGGTAACAATCATGAAGTCATTACGCGGTAACAGGTTTTCCACATTTTTTTTTTTTCTTTTTTTTTCTTTTTTTTTCCCGCTCGCAAATGGTAATTGATTGAAAAGGAAAGGAAATACCGGGAGCCGCCGTATCTACGTCGTTAACTATTAACTGCACCATTACTCATAACATTTATGGACAGTGATTTACATTAATCATTCTCGCTAACTCAACGTTACAGAGAACCGCGGCGTTATCCGGACTAACGCAATTGTTGCCTCGCGAAAAATGACCTCTCCCCACGTGCGCACCCTTTGACACATAACTCGCGAAATTAGACTTGTGATTCTCGAACGTCTAGACGTAAAATAACATTTGCCGGATGTTGCAGTTTTGCAATTTCGTTCGATAATAGTCGCCTAATACTGAATCGCTTAAAAGTGTTTTGCTACATTATATCGCTGCGCCGCGATTTTAAATAGGGTAGTGATGTTCGACGTTTTCCACACGCCGATTGGATTTTCATGTTTTGTTCCGTCTCGTCAGCGCGGAGGTAAATTCTCTCAATGGAAACGTAGCTATATCCCTTCATTATATCAATCCGCGATACTGCAGCTATATTTGAGATCGCAATAAATGATCGATTGCTAAAGGAGCTGGTATATATATATATATATATATATATAGATCAGTTTATTGATTCATGAACGCGTCAGGTCTATTCTTAAAGATGCATCTTTGTGGTTCAAGACTGAAGTCTATAGCTGTCGCGATCGCTCGCAGTTTCCGCCAAGACGTTCTTTTAGAATCGCTGTAATAGGGGCAGAATGGGAGAGATACGATGAAATACCGAACTCGGAGCAGGGTCAGGTAAAGGGAAAAGGTGGCTGTCGAGGGGAGGCGCAGAGAAGAATCCGCAACTTTCCTCCGGGGGGGGTTGCTATCGTGAACCGCCAGGTGATTCACCCTCGCGAAACTTTGAGCAGCTGTCTTTTACTTGTTATCCCGACGCTGATCTTCGGCTCCGCTCTTCTGGATCGACGGCTCATTACCGCTCGCATTTACGTGGAATAGCGATACCAGATGTTGCCCAACGTACGTGCACTGATACCGATTTTCGATTACCGATCGCGATTACACCCCGCGCCCCTCTTTCCCGGCCGACGGATTAAATTAATCCTACCGAAAAATAGCTGTCGGGTATAATCTCCATTAATTTCCTTTTTTTTTTTCTTTTTAACCGCGCTTTCCGTGCCGTCGCGCGGCGAATAATTTATGTATATCGAAGAACAGGTTGATACGTTTCTTCGAACTAAATCGCGAAATGTTCTGCGAAATTTCAGGCTTGGGCCTGGGTCCGCATACGCCGGAAGAAGTCTTGGCGGCGGCAGCGGCGGCGTTACATCATCATCATCAGGGCCCCGGCGGTCCTACGATGAGGCCCCTGAGGCCACCGTTGCCACCGGGGATGCTTCACACGTCGCCGCATCCATTGGCCACGCATCACCCTCTCACGGCGCCGCATCATCCCCTCGTGCCGCCCCATCATCCGGAGGAAGACGGCGTCGTCGACGATCCCAAAGTTACGCTCGAGGGCAAAGAGCTCTGGGAGAAATTCCATAAGCTCGGGACGGAAATGGTCATCACGAAAAGCGGCCGGTAAGTGTCACCGTTGTTTTTTTTTCTTTTTTTTCTGTCCTTTTTTTTACATCGTAACCATCGTTACGATCCTTTGTTGCTAATTGAACGATCGCCAGCTCTTTCAAGAGCGGAGCAATTAGGATGTCGTTCGACCAAGTTTCATCGCACATGAGCGCGTTCAAATTCACGTCTTGTAAGTTAGCGGTGCAAAATGAGCGGAATTAATTCTCACTGATGTTTTTATTTGTTGCTCATGGAGATAAAGGACATCACCGTTCTCTTGACGACTTTTAAGAATTAGTGAAAGTTGCGTTTTACATAACCACGGTGATGATCGCAGGAGGCGCATAAAAATCCAACGTGTTTCGAACACGTATTCAAATTTCGTTCTTATTATTTTTTTTTTTTTTTTTTTTATTTTTCTAAATGTATCCTTGTTCTCTCACTTGCCTCTCTAACAAGTGCATTCGCGCTTCGGGGAGTTATCGGCTCTCGGAACCGGTGCGCGCGGTAATCAACTCCCGTAAATAAGGCGCACATTTGCACGACGATACGCCGCGGCGATCCGCCGTCCGCGTCGTAAATCCGCGTTCGGTTACATCGCACCCGATGGCGGGTGTATCTCGATCGAGATATCGGCGCGACTCCGTACGACGAGGATGAAGAAGGCCCCCGCAACAGCAGCCGCGGCATCGTGTGCACCTGTGCGCCCGCACCGTCCCTTTTCTCCCCTATTTGTCGTCATTACTCATCGGCAATATCGTAAGAGATATTTCGCGAGGAGGAGCGAGGCGGCTCCTTATTTATGCCCGCTTACGAGTAAGGCCTCTGAGATTTACATAAGTGCGACATTCGCGAATGAAACGGTTCCGTAGTAAACGACGTTCACCCGAAAAACTACACACGCAAGGTACACGTTCTTTTACAAGTCCTCATTTTTGTCTGTCTTTTTTTTTTTTAATTTTAATTTTTATTTCGCTTTATTTTTTATTTTTCCGATCAATGAACGACAGATAGAAAAATCGCTTAATAAATGAACCTGATTAACAGCAGCGATATCAATTAAATATAAAATGAAAGTAATTTCTATGAGGATCAATATGTTCGAAATAGAATTAATATCCGTGAAACGTTCTTCTGCTTATCTTACTTTCGCCAAAACGTTATTCGCGACCGATTATTCAATAGGAAATTACGCTCCTATTGTATTAACAATCGTCGATCGTCGCGGCTATAGAAACCCGATACGAGCCGCGAGCGAAGCAGCCCGTGCGGGTGTGTGTGCGTCGAGTTGTGTATGCGCATTCGATCGGGGTGTGCGACCGCTTCTCCGGCGTTTCTCCGTCTCTCGTTAACGAGGCAGAAGCCATAGGGTCGGCACGGAACAGCCGAAAGAACGCCCGAGGCCGCATCTAGATCGGGCTCCGCCGATAGAGCCGTAACGCCGAAAATTAGCGCCGTCCGAGAAACAAATACGTGAGAAGGAGGCAGAGGGACTGGCGGTGTTGCTGGCCCTCGAGTGAGGGCCGGGTAGAGCTGCTCGTCGTCGCCGTGCGATAGAAAAGGACAGGCCGCGCGTGTGTGAATGCGAGAGCACGCGTGTGTACGCGGGCCGTCCACGGCGAGGAGGCGAGAGCGGTGCATGCGCCCGCCGCCGCGCACATGCACCGCTCGTCGTCGTCGTCGTCGTCTCCACGTCGTCGTGCTCTTGCACATCACCGCGGGCTCCTGAGGTTTCGTGGAAGCGATCTCTCTTCCACCTGCCATACACCGCGGAAAGCACGGCACCCGGGGGATGTAATGTACTGGGTGTCCCGGAAGTGCATCTCTGCGGTTAAACCCGAAACTGGCGGACCACTTCCGCCATGCAGGGGCAGAAGACGGGGGGAGAGAAGTGCCCGGGGAAGAACGAAGGGAGGTGAAATAACTTTGGTCGTGTCGAGATGATCGAAATGAAAGGTTTGAGATAAATACAGGAGAAAAAAAAAGAAAGAAAAAAAGAACGCGAGGTCTCTGTACTTCTACCGTGTAATTAATATTTATATAACGTGCAATTAATTAAACATATCTCCATGCGCTAATTGTAGCTAAATTACGAGACACGTAGGGGTAAAGCTGCAATTAATCTGACAGGGTTATGCGCTGTTACGAAAAAGAATGAGTCTATCCGATCGATCGTTAATTGCGATCGTCGTGGGCAGCGTCGATTATCGTGAGCATAAAGGAGAAGAGTATAAATTATAAATATATATATATACATATATATATATCTATATCGATTAAAAAGATTAGTATCGCGGAACTTATTAGCGATGGCATTCGCGATACAGGCTCGCGCGGTGGATCGATCGGGAGTCTCGAAAATGGGAGTGCACCATATGCCATACGGGAATAAACTGGCGCGGCTCGCACGGGAGCGAGAGAGAAAGATGAGGAGAGGAAGATTGCCGTGTGTAAAGCCCTTTGAACATTGTGGCGGGACGAAGAATTGCAAACGAGGAAGAAACGCCGGATGATCGAATGTCAGACGGAGCAGGTGCCGCGACAAAGTTACCCGTTTTACATTGCGCTTTATTTTGCATTCTATTCCGTTTGACCCGCGCGATACACCTCCGCGAATCAATCATAACGCGATATCGTCACGGGTGCCGTTATCGTTTCCCCGATGTAATTGTGTCGTCGCGCACGCTACATATTTAATAACAATAATTGCAGGCCATAGGCGTAGGCAACGCGTTGACGCGTAAAGTGAGGAAATTAATACCGTCGGCTTTACATTTCCCGACTATCTCAATCTTTATTTATTCGACTATTATTTTATTTTATTTTATTTTATTTTATTTTATTTTACGTCTTTGAGATCGTTATTTTTATACACATTTATGCGAGACTTAAGAATAATAGACCTTTTTTTCTTTTTTAGAAATTTACATATATAAATTTTATAGACATCTGATGATTACAAATTTTTATTATCATCGCGAGCCCGCTTGATTTCGAAATAGAAATCGTGGAAAAGAATGCCATCGTCGACCGGGGGGGAATCGTGTTCCTTGGACTCTTAATTTTCTCGAATACGATTTATCGCGCGCACGGCCGCTTTTTTTTTCTTTCTTTTTTTTTTATTTTTATTTACGACCTAATTTTCGGCATTATTGCCGGCCGTGGACATTGACGTGGCGTCAACTACAGAGAGCAACGCGGCTCGATCTGACACCTAATTTCTCGTTCTTCCCGACAGCGACATAAACTGTAATGAGGATAGGGATCGTATCCGATGCCGATAAATACCTCTGATGACTCGGCCGCTGCCGTAGGGTCCCTGATCTTTTTAAACTTCGGAAACCCTTTCCCGTAATCTGGGAGGAGAACGGTCATTAAAGTCAAGCGGCGCCTCCTCGATTTTCTGAGGAATGTCACGCCCTTTCTTCTGAAGGGAACTATGTCCTCGTGGTCGAGTTTTTAAAATAAAATAACCTCGTGAAAGTCTTTAACCCTTACGTTACATTTATCGTCACCTAATATTTGAACAAGATTTGAACAACGTTTGCGAATATTTTCTGCTAAAAAAAAAAATTGTTAACGATCTCTTTACCGCGTTACGTGTAATTTTTTAAAGAAAATAATTCGATTAGATTATTTTTGAGGCTCGCTCGAAGAGAAGCTAAATCTACGACGATCTAGAGAGCTCGGAAGTGACCAATTCTCGGAATCACGAAACAACATGCTCGAGCTCGAGCTCGACGAGCGCACTTAAAAAAAAAACGTAAACAAACTCGGCGTCGAGCGTCCAGCATCGAGCTCGGCGCTTCCAGGAACTGCTCGCGAACTTTTTTCTTTTCTATTCTCGCGAGAAAGACAGCGTGCAATTGACGATCGAATCTATTGACCGTCTTTTTTTCCTCGAGGGACCGAAATCTCTCGCGTATTTTAGTCTAGTTGCGAAGGTCCGTGCGCGTGGACGTGCTTTCAATCGCTCCGCAACTACGCGCATTTTCGTGCGTTAATAAAAAGTGCCGTATACAAATAAGTGTCGACGTCGCCGACACGAGAAACGAACGATCATTTTTCGTACTCCGGTATCATTCTACTCGTCGTTCCGCGCTTCGTTTCGCGCCTCGAAAAAGTGGCTTTGGAGAGACAAGGTTATGTCGCCGGCGGAACGCACGGAGCGTCCGACCTGAACATCGTCTGCGTCCGACGTGAACTTTGCCGCGTCCGGCATTTCCGACCCGCTTCACTCATCATCGCCTTCAGTGGGTTCCCGGCGATCGCCATTGCCAGAGTGAGACTCCGTCAGCGGGTTTCGACCTCGCCCGTCTTCTCCGTCGCGTCAGAGGTTCTCATCCCGGTTCGAGCAAGCGAGGACTTCGAGGAAAGTTAAAGTGCGCGGGGAACATTTTGCATCCGAAACCTGGTGCTCGACGTATCGTGACGTCCCGTCTCATTCGCCTGCTCGGCCGCAAGTTTTTGTTGCCGTTCATTCCGCCGAGGATCGACCGAAAAATCAGAAAGGACTCTTGGACCGCGCTTCACATCGCAGCCAGTTTCTCGTCTCGGGATCGAGGACGACGAGAAGACCCAGCGGAAGTAAGCAAGGCTGCGAAAATCGGAAGTGCGAATTTATACAACGAATAATCGCCCGTCGCGCTTCTTAATTTTAATCGTGAGAAATCGCCGCGATAATCTTTCGGTCGTTTATTTCTCGGGTAACAGTGTTAATGATAGTGATTGTGATTATAAAAAAAAAAGCAGAGCAGTGTAACACAAGTGTCAAGCGACGGGAAGTGCTACAAGACGTCAGGATAATCCAGCGACCACCAAAGAAGGAAGGAAGGAAGGACGGAAGGATGAAAAATAATCTATCTCAACCGGAAGATACAAATTGTAAGTAAACTGGCAACACGCCGTCTGGTGTAGATTACTCATTTATAATTTTTATAATTATAAAACATAATTAATGTATTAAACGTATGAGTAGACAAAATGTATATTGTACAAACGGGGAAAATTATTATATTAAAAAAAAAAAAAAAAAAAAAAAACATAGAGCAACACTTTCTGCTTTCGATCGTTTCATCTACTGATCTATAAGACTAATGACCGACGGTCTCGATCGACGGTGTGTCCTCGAACTTAACTCCGGGAAATATGGTGGTCGTATGTCACGTTGACGACAGGGCAGCTGCTTTCGATCGGTGGCAGGCGTCTTATCGAACCGTTTCGTACGGCGATACGCCGGTTAAGTGTGACGGTCAGGAAAAGAAGGAACCACGCCGGCGACGAGAGAGAGAGAGAGCGGGTTTTCTCAAAGGCCGTTTATCGGACGATTTACAGCTTCTCAGCAACCTTGCGGCGACAACGACCGGCTCGTAATTTGTTTATCCATATTGTCGCTCGTTAGCAGCTGTGCGGTAGTCGAGAGTTATGCTCGACGAAAGGAAAGGTCGCGTAGCGGCGCGAGAAATCGATGTCGCCTCGTTTCCGTGACATATGAGACAATCAGACGAATTCTAACCCTGCATGTGATTTCAGAATGATAACACGTGTTCGGATCGTTGGAAAAAAATATTTTTTTCTTTTTCTCTTGGCTCTTGCCTATAATTATCAAGTGTCTTAGCGTCATGAGCGTTTCGAGTAGTATTTCGGAGATCTGCGTTCAGATACTATGACAAAAATGTCTAATTTTTTTTATATACGCATATATCTTCGCAACCTTTAATACATGAACGGATATATATTACAGGCAGAACGGTTGTTTATGCAAGTCTCAGATTTTTTAATTGCTCTCGAGTTAGCTGAATAATTAAATTTGTTTTTATTTTCCGTTTTTTAAATATAAATAACGTGCCGTTATATATAAAAAAAAAAAAAATGTCGGGACGCGTGATGTAACGAAGTGACATTTTCCGCGCGAGGAGAATAAAAATCTTGTGCAATTGAGCGACGGGTGGTCAAATGGAGGGATATATATCCGTCGTTCTCCGTAGCGATCGTTTAGCGATGCAGCGGCGACAGGCACCTCGTGGTTGTCAGCAGGACTTGCGCGCCCGCGTCTCCTCCCGCAGGATATTTTGGCTCACATAGCGCGGATAATCCGGCTTAATGTCCTCCTTGACGTGAATGAGAGCGGCGTCTCGTTTATCGCGACCGAATGCGCCGTCGAGCCGAGATCCCCGTCTCCGTTCTCGCTCGCGTCGAAATTCGACGGGGAACGTCTCAACGGACAGACAGTAGGCAGATGCTACCAGAAAATCCCCATGATACCTTTGACGTCGCGAGACGAACGACCGGCCTTTCTCAGTAACCGCCTTCGATCGATATTAAGCGGCCCTTATTTCGCGAACTTTTTCCTTTATTTTATTTTATTTTTTTGAATTAAATATTGATCAACTTAATTTTATTCGACAGTTCTGAATAAAAAGAACTCTTCTAATATAATTTTTGAATTAAATATTGATTGACTTAATTTTATTCGACGGATAAGTTCTGAATAAAAAAAAAAAATACTCTTCTAATATAATTTTTATCATGATATTTTTTTATTAAATAATTTTGTAAATTAATATTTTTTTAATTTTTTTATTTTCTTTTATCTGCGTTTTAATTATTGGGTGATGCAATGTGGGTTTAAAGCGTTTCGGTTAGAAGTCAGCCGCAGATTTTGGTTCTTAAATTCAGATGTGAGATAGGAGAGATAGAAATATTTCTTTATTTGCTGTTATTAATGGTTATCGCTGGAACAGTCTATAGACGCTTCGCGTATCTCTAATTATATCATAATACCTTGTTAATCTATTTTCTCAAACTTGAGGAAGTTATAATGTTTAATTATAGTAATTGATTTTTATTTCGCCGTAAGAAACTCTTCCCGTTGAAGTGTGCCGATAAGTTTCGGAGTGTAATAGAGCTTCTTAAATATCTTAAACATTCTGCGGCTTCAGTGCGATGGAACTTGGAAAACGTATTTTACGAAGTAGCTTTTAACAATGTGTTAAACATTACGTTATAGATACGATTATTTTATTAAAATAGTAAATGTGTTTTATGTCAAATACAAATGTGCTATATTTTGACGGCGCCACGATGAACGTACATACGTATATTAATTTCTAAATCACGTTTACTATTTTACAAATAATCTTACATTGTTTAATCTAATTTACTTTTTACTAAAGAATTCTCAATTTATTATAATGCATATAATATGTCATGCGTTTTATTATTATTAGTATACATGGCAGTATTTCATTAATCAAAATGCACGTATTTTTTAAACTTGTTTGTTTCCCGATTTTTTTCGAGAGTGTTTCGAAACATAAACAAGTACAGCTACTCCGCTTGTTTATTTTATTTTATTTTATTTTATTATACTATTAGCACCTGGAGGGCGATATCAATTCCGATGCGTGCGGAATCCCGAGGCGCGGGGAAGAGGAAAAAAAAAAAACAAAAAAAAGCACGTCGCACCTAACTTTTATTATAGAATCAGGGCGAGTTGCCGAAAAAAAATCGCGACGTCCGCGAACAGTTTTCCAGATCTCCCGCGGGCGAATATAGTTCTACGACGATCCCGGGCCTCTCTCGTTGCTGTCCCGGCTGATCGGAGAGAGAGGAGGGAGGGGGGGGGGAGAATCGTCGACTCCTGGCCCGGGGAACGAGGTCCGGTTTTTATTCCAGGGAACTGCGCGCCTCGGAGGCCAACGGCGCGTCCACCGTCTGACAGCGGCCGCGGGATTGACTCGTGCACGTTTCTATTCCGACTTTTCAGGATTCTACCAGGTGCCGTCGACGTGACTCGGCGGGGCCGGTCGCGCGACGTTCCTCGCGCGAATACGTGCGCGCCTCGCTTTCGTCCCGTTTAAGCTCGTCTCGGGAGCCCAGGAATCCTTCGACGGCGCGCGGAGGCGAGTTTTTCGCGAAGGCTCCTCGGACGAACGGCGTGTTCCCGGGGGTCTGTAAAGCTTAACGTTTTCATTCGGGCCGGCATCGCGCGTTATCTTCGCGAAGATAACGAGATTGCCCGTCCCGTGACGGGATAATACGTACTTTCGCCGATCGTCCCAGGGATTCACGCGCGAACGATACGAGTTTAATTGTAAGATAAGGGCGACGGCTGCGGAAAATGCATGGTAGCGTAAGGTGTACCTCGTTTAATCGAGTAAGACGATCTAATCGAACTGTACGTGTTGATCGGGGGTCTAGGCAGATGTTTCCTCAGATGAAGTTCCGAGTTTCCGGTCTGGACGCCAAGGCCAAGTACATCCTCCTGCTGGACATTGTCGCCGCCGACGACTACAGATACAAGTTCCACAACAGGTAGAGGTTTTGCGTGACGTACTGGAGAAGCGAAGGCGCTCGCAACTATGTAATTGTCCGCGGACAACTCGCTGTTAACGATCTCGTGCGGGTTTTTTTTTCGATGCCGCGTATCTTTCAGCGCGCGCGATACCGATCTTGATATCTCAGTCGACTTTGGTTTCAACGTTTCGAGAGTACTTATTAAATTCAAGTAGAAATTTCGTCAAATATACCTAACGATTAAGCGTCCCCTTCTTCGTTCGAGATCGTTAAGAATCAGTTGTCCGAGCGCGCCGCCTCCGAGAACGATGATTTCGAGCGCGATTTCTCTCCGTTTTTTCTTTTTTCTTTTTCTCCCCCCCTCTTCCCCTTACGGAGAGAGCGACGTGTAACGAAAACTCAGCAGTGAACGGCAAAACTAACGCATAGTTGTGTCTTTTTTTTTGCGATTGCAAAATTGTTCGCAGACGCATGTTTCCCGCGTATAAAGTGAGGGTGTTCGGGCTAGACAAGCAGGCTAGCTACATACTCCTAATGGACATCGTGGCATCGGACGAATGCCGATATAAATTTCACAACAGGTGATACCTTTGGCCCTGTGCGATCGTCCGCGGTCTTGGATCATATTCGTGCATTGTAAATCGAAGCCGCCGCCGGCACTTTCACGCCCGGAGAGCACTCCGGGAAATTAATTCGGCTCATTTACGTAATTATTTCTTTCGAAACGTAATGACGTTACTTGAAAAGAAAATTTTTTTTTCCAAATTAATTAAATTCCGCAATGATCCCGGACCGATTCCGATCGCGATTATTAACCATTACCTGTAAACCAGGAGACTCTCTCCTGAAATAAGTGTGGAGCGTGCGCTGCGAACAATTCCTCATACTCGTCGAAGATAATTTATTCGCAATCCTGTACGACCTTATCGCGATCTCAAATACGATTAATCCATCCCGCCGTGCGTAACGAGCTCAACGCGTTACATAGAAAGAAAAAAAGAAAAAAAAAATTAGATAAAAATAAAAAAAAAACGGAGAGTCGGTTGGTAGTACTTGGAAAAATTCACTCGCAAATATTTAATTAGTAAATGTTTGTATTTGTATATACTTTCGCGAAGCGATATTTATAAAAAGAATAATAAATGTTTGATTCTCTCGCAGAAGTGCCGAGTAAGGGAAGGGTTCCATGGGAAATTATTTCGACTTGTATGGGGATCGCAAGCCTTCACATTAAGCTAACCGAGATGCTTCGTGAGTTTCGCGTATATCTCTCAAAATTCTTTATGTACTTCAAATATTATAATTCTCTCGTGAAAGAATCCTCCGGCCGCGCTGCTCGCGTGCTAATGATCGTTTAATATTTCGACATGTCGCGGCTCGCGATTTAAAAAAAAAAAAAAAAAAAAAAAAAAGAAATTGACTCTCGCGTGTTTGCCCGCGTGCTTGTCGTTTAAAAGTTTTCTCTCGAATTTGGCGCGCCGGCAAATATTTGCTTAGCTGCAAAAGTGAACAACCGTGTATTTCTTTCACGTACTTTCGCGCGCGCTCCTTGGCGGCACGGCGAAGACTTTTTTTCGCAACGAACATCCCGGATCCCCCGGCTCCTTCCGATAGATGGAAAAAGAAAGAAAGAGAAGAGGGGGGGGTAGGGGGAAGGGGAAGGAAAAGAGATTAGCCACGATTAGCGATCTCCGTCTCGAGAAAACTCTCCTCGCGAGGCATCTCGGGTGTTGTACCGACCGTCCGGACGATCGAAACGCAGACCACAATGAACGATTACATCACGTTTGGCGACCGCGCGGCCACTTTGGAACTCGTCGAACGAGTTCTTCCTTCGGTCCTTCGCGCTCCTCGAGTTTTGACCCACCTGCGACGACGGGAAAGAGCACGAACGCGGCGGACACGCCTCTCTTAAAAGACAACAATCGCGTCTGGCTTGACGCTCGCGGCGGCCGGGTCGAGGCTGCTCGAGCCAACGGGAACCGGCACCGGTCATTTCGAACCTTCTCGGCTCGTTGCCGAATCTAGATCAATTGCTTTCGTCGTCCCGCGTTCGAGAGGGCATGCACGAGCGGCGGGCCCGCGCGCCCGCCGGCTCTCCGCGATGAAATTGTTGGAATCCCCCCGGCCTCGATTATCGGAGGCACGATTAGCGCGGTTCTCGTATCAAATTATAGTCGAGTTTCGCTGAATACATCGAATAAAGAGAGCAGCCGGCGAATTGTAATCCGGTTTAGATAATTTGCCATCGCGTGGAAGGATGTAAATTAAATATTTTCCACCGGCCGTTTTATCGTAGGAAGTTGAAATCGGTACGGTAGTCTACGTTTAAAGTAAATTCCGGCCTTTGTGGCCGGTCGGGGGAGATTTTCTTATGGTCTGCGTTTCGATTACGTGCGATTAGTCCCGGATAACGATGAAGAGCTCGATACCTTCATCGTTGTCGAGGCGGTGTTTACACAGCGGACCTGCACCTCGGCGAGCTTTCTAATACGTATTTTTTTTTTCTTTCCATGCGCGTGTTGCAAGCAGTAGGTGGATGGTAGCGGGCAAAGCGGACCCAGAAATGCCGAAGAGGATGTACATACATCCGGACTCACCGAGCAGCGGCGAACAGTGGATGCAGAAGGTCGTGAGCTTCCACAAGCTCAAGCTCACCAACAACATCAGCGACAAGCACGGCTTTGTAAGTACTGTACGTAACGCCAACCAAACAATTACTTACTTACTAGCTACTTTTAAGCTTTGCTCCTCTAGTTTGCAATTAATCGCTAACTTAGACCTGTCTGCAAAGTGCGCGACAGGCCGATTTAGAAAGAAAAAAAAAGAATCGCGGCACGGCTGCGATCGACGTTGCATGCACGCAAGGCACTTATCCTCGACAGATATCTCGCGTCGATGACGATTAGCGGAAATAAATAATAAAAAGGAAAGGAAAATGCCGGGCTTAAACGACAATATCTGCCTTTCGTTACGTTATAGAATTCGTAAGTGTTAATTGCCGTGGCAAGAAACCGACGGGTGGAAGATTAACGGTAATTAATCGAGATTAATTTAGAGACGCGCCGGTTTTGAGTTCTGGTTAATCCTCGCGGGTAGTCGCGCGTATACCGAGCGAAAGAGGCTCTCCGGGATTCGTGAAATCAATTGGGGGAAACCGGAAACGGAGCAGTCGCGTTCCTTCGAAGCCGCCTTGACGGAGCCCGTCAGGCGCGCGCGATCGGATTTCCGGCGCGGATGCCTAACCGCAGCGTAATCCTGGGATTAAGTTATCGCGATGGATTTCGCCGTCAAGTAGTTTCGCTCTTACTCCCCTTCCGCTCTCTACCTCCTCCCCCCTCGCGCTTCTCGTCCGCCTCGCGCTCCTCTTATTCGTCTTTTTCCTCTCTATTAGCCTTCGGCCGCTTGTCTCCTCGTTCTCTCTTCCTCTTCTCTCCTCCGCTCCTCCCTTAGCTCTCGTCTTTTCTTTCTCTTCGACACGGGGTGCGCGGAAGCCAGCATTAAAGAAGCCTGTCCCCTTTCCACGGCCGGTGGTAGCTCTGTCTCTTTTTCTCCACCTCGTCCTTTTTTGCGAATCCTTTTTGCGGCAGTCCGTCGGCGCCCTTTGAAGGATCTTGCATCGCTGGCTCGTGAAATCTAGTCCTTCCTTACTCAGAGCCCACCCGATGTCAATGGCTGGCTGTGTCGTGCAGTGCGTGGCAGATCGACCTTTGTTAAGACCACTCTTCTGCCTCCACCGTCTTCTCTCCTGCAGTTCCTATTCTTTTTTTTTTTTCTTCTTCTTTCTAATCTCCTTTCTCTTTCAATGTCTCTCTTTCTCTTTCACGTAAATACTCTCATAAACACGTGTCTGCGAAGCTGGCACGGCATTTTACAAATATATATAAAAAGAACTAAAAGTTCTAATAGCACTTTGCACAGTTTTTGATAAAAATTAAATAGAGTTCCGCGTTTATTGTATTAAAAAGTAAAAAATTGAAAAAATACCGTGTTAACTTCGCGAACTTCGCCGCAGCGTTTCGTTTTTGTTTGCCGCGCCGGGATTTCCCGACAAAAGGCCCGGTGCATCTTCACCCCTCCCTCCCTCTTCTACCTTCTCTACCCTTAACACTAGGATTAGAGTCAAAAGGATTCCAAGTTGTTCGCGTTAATTTTTCGCTTCTGCTTTTTTATTTTTCCTTCTGGTTTTAAATTCGCAGCGACTAGACATCAAATAACCGAAAGCGTTGCACTTTAAGTCCGTTTATTTATAGCGTGTTACCGACTGCGTTATCGAAAATTGCGATCCTTAAAACGTTTTAACGCGAATATAATCGACGTATGAGTCGTACGTACTCGCGGTAAACGTCACTAATTTGTAACGGCGCTATTTGCCACCTGCGGAAATTTTTTTTATTCGCCGCTTTATCAGTTTCGTTGTCTTATTTTTGGCACTTTTACTTTATCGTCAAAGATATTAGTTCTCTTTTTATTATTATTATTAGTATTGCTTAAAAAGCTGGAATACATGTGTTTCTCATATCTGCTAATTGCGTTGCCGCAATTATTCTTTTTTTTTTTTCCTTTTTTTATTTCGAAATTTTATCGCACTCAAAAATAATTGGTTATTCGCGCGAGAAACTATTGAAATTACATAAACGAACCATTCACTTTCGGTTCTTACATTAAAGATAAAACTTACTAATAAAAAAAAAAAAAAGAACCAATTTTTTTTTTCGAAAGATAGAATCATAATTTCGTACATTTTTGCAAAGTTCGCAGATGTATGCGTGAGTATAAAACTTCGTGACTCAATTGTCTAAAGACATAGCCGTAAATAAGTGCTCTTGAGCGAACTTGAGATTTGAAATGAGTACGAGAAAAAGATTGCATGCGGGATGTCTCAACTCGTTCAATGATCCTCGCGAGCATACAATGCGAAGTTTTTTTTTTCTTTTTTTATTCTCTCTCTAAACTAAATTAAGCACGGACGTTCTAAATTTCTTTACTCGATTAAAGTTTTATTAATCCCCTCGAATGCGCGATGCGCACAAAAATATTTGAAACAACGTCGATATCTCGATGAAGTAACGTACACTAATATTTTTTTTTCCTTTTTTCCTGTCGTGTACAAAAAAATGTGAACGCGTCACAACGACATACTTAGTTCACTATCTCCCGCGCCCGCGAACAGATAGCATTGCTACCAGCGAGCCAAGTTTTATTTATTACGCGCGAATCCGCGCGTGTGTCCCCGACGAGCTTTTACTTTTCGTTATTGCGAAGTCTCGTTTATATCGCGCACGCAACGCAACGCACACGTGTACGCGTTACCGACCCTCCCGCACACGTGTGCGAAGGACCGGCGGGAGGGCACGGGGAGTCGGTGTGGGCAAAGGGTGGATTGCATCACGCGCTTTCGCGATGACGTGTAGCGCGGCAGAAAGATATCACTGCGAAAGTTGTTAGGTCCCTTCGTCGTCAAGCAATTGAAAGCTTCTCGCTCGCCCTCTTCTCCGCCATCTCCCTCTCGTTGTTTCACTTTCTTGCCCTTCAGCCTCTTCTCCCTTTTTTTTTTTTCCTTTTCTCGAAGCGTGAATTTATCCACCTCGCCCTATTCCGCGAAGTCGTGATCGTTTGGTAGTAGTACTTGCGCCGGCAAAGAAAATAGCGCGCTTGATGTGGAAGGCGGCGAAGTTAAGACGGGAGAAAAAGAAAGAAACAAAGAAAGAGAGAGACGCGACGAAGAAGTGAGTTCTTCCGCGATGATAGGCCAAGTTGCTGCTAGCGAGCAGGTATATCGAGTCTGAATGAAGACGACGGCAAACTATAATAGCCCAAGACTAGAGCACACCCGACGAAAGGGTGAGCATACACGCTTACATATTTCATGTGCGATATATACAGGTGCCAAAGCGCACGCGTGTACGTGGATTACGGCCACACCGATATGGAAACGTCGAACGCCCATCGCGCGAGCTTGTGTGCACGCAGCCGGGATTAAATCTTGCTCTTCGCTTTCGATCTTAACGCGCTTTTCCCTGTGTCTCGCGCGTACGCCACGCGGTTTGCTCTTCTAATTTGCGTCATTAGAGCCGCGCGACGAGGGGAGACCAGCGGGAGGGGAAGGAAACGAAAGGGGCTCGCTTTAAGAGATTGCGCCGCAGAATCATGTTTAGGTAAAACATTTATCAGCGCTAATTAGTAACGCAATCTCCTTAAACAAAGAATAATTAAGTAATTCGTTTAAACTTTTTTTTTCCTTTTTTTTTTAATGAAACGGAAAGTACACGAAGAGGTCCCGAAGTGGTTTTCAAAATTGTCAGCTGGACTGTCTTTGACGTCGAGCGTTAGAAATCCGCGGGCGAAAAGCGCAGTTGTCAATCAAGCACGGATTAATTTTATTAACACAACCGGACAGCTAACGATAGTTTTAATGTACACACGACGCGTACAATCTTCCAATCTTCTCGGCTGTGTCTTTGATAAATACACGCTGCCGTTTAATACGACAAATAATCGATCGTGATATTTAGTGACTCAATTTCCAGCGCCGAAGGAGCGAGTCGAACGTGCGAGGGAACGACTGGTTTAAAAAGTACCGGGGAGCATGATTAATTCATACGCATGTAATGACACGCGTCGCAATGATTCGTTATCGAACTGTAATAATTATCCCGCTTCGTTGTGCGTGACAGCTGTTCTACATTTGAAATTTATTCAACGCTTTTAGATCTTAAATGCCACAATAAAGCGCGCTAGGAGCACCCGTCAGCGACTCGCGCGTAAAGAAATTAGTATTTACGGTGACAGCGTTAATTTATTACGGTGTACGTATATCTTTCGATAATTTCGGGCCGACTCGGCCGATTCCTTCGATTATCAATCGGATATAAATTATCGCCGATCGAAGATACACGGGGTATTCGTCAGCCCCTTAGCGAACGCGTAATAAAAATTTGTTAGAGAGGAGTACTCGCGTCGTTAACGAGACACGCGTATAATCGACCGACAGCGAAAAGTACCAGATCAACCTCGCCGTTGAAGCGATCCGAGTCCGCGCTCTCTTGTGTTCGCGCTCTTATCAGAACCGGACGACCGGTCTTTCCGATCTGAAAATCGGTCGGCGCGCGCGATTCGAGCGCGGTGCTGATCGATCGCAATCTCGGGGACTGGCAGCGCTCTAAATCAATCTCCATCGATAAATAATAACCGTCAGAGGGGCCCCGTTCTGCCTTCTCGTTTCCCTCCTTTCCCCGCGTCTCTCCCAGCCACCGACCCCCGGCCGTAGTATCCGCCCGCTCACGATCGGGTTTCAGCGAAACGTCGAGCGAGAGAGCCGCGCCGGGGCCCCCGTAACGGCCGATCATCGATAATTATACGCGTGGAAATTATGCCGGGGCCCCCGTACGCCGGGCCCCCGCGCTCTCGAACCCCATCCGGTGGTCTACGTCTCAATACGGCGGTACGCGCTTGACACGTTCGCCACCACACGCAAAGCGCATTTACACTTGGAGCGTGCGTGAGCTGCAAGATGTTGCCCTCCGCCTCCCTTTTCGTTCCTCTCGTCTCTCGCCCACGGCATCGGTGCGCCGTGTGCGTACGAGACTCGTCGCCGCTCGGCGATTTATTCGGCGTTGATCGTTGGGTGATTTTTTGTTTCTTTATTTACTTAGATTTTTTTTTTCTTTTTTTTCTCTGGATTAAAGGCACTTGGCAATGATACATTTTTACGTGAACTTAGAGATTCGTAGAGCGACGTCTTATAAGTTAACGGAACAGAATTAAATCAAATTAAATTCAAGAATTTAAATGCGATACAAAATTAATTAACGAGCCAGTGCGTATAATAATCGCGGATGTATCGAATGTTAATCGAGTACTTTCGTACAAAGCGGCTCGTTGCTCCTTTTAAAATGACGGTCACCTAAATATTACAATCTATCTTTCCGGATTCGGTTTAAAGAAAACAACGTGTCGCGCACCTTTTTTATCGCGCCGATAAACAATCGTGCTCGCTTAACAAATTTGCTTCCATTTGTATTCATACGGATCGCTTTTACGGATACGCTTTTGAAATAGCGTGAAAAAACACGTAATCCCTCAAAAGACTTTCGAAGCAAATCTTTCGTAAACCTGGAAAGGGTTGGGCCAGGTGAAAAGGCCTGTCATCTATTAGCCGCGGCAAGAAAGGGGTTTGAGAGATATTTTCAAGAGGCATTTTCTGGGCTCGTGCACAAACTGGATCCTGTCTCTTCGCCGAAGTAGAGAAAAAAAAAAGAAAGAGAAGAAGAGAGAGAAGAAAAGAGATAGAGAGTAATAGGTATAGCCCTTAAAAGCGGAAGACGCACGCCCGCTGCCCCGTCACACGATGTAGGTGAACCATGCCTAATGTCGTGGCCACATTACCTTTCGACAACAATCTGCCCTCCGCTCGCTCACCTTCTCTCTCTTTCTCGATACCTTCCCCCCCGCCCCCCGTTCCGTTTTTACATTCGTCTCTCTCCCTCGTAAGTGTTCACCGTGTCCTGTGGGTCCTTCCGAGATGTCTTCGAGGGCGATCTCGAGGGAGAGGACGTAGGCCCCGCGAGTAAATATCGGTGAAAGGCTGCCGAGGACCGCAAACAGGAAACTGACGGTGCGTTACCCGAACGGTCGGAGGCATCCTGGCGACGACAGCGGTTGAAAAGGACCTCGTTACTCCCGTTTTAAAGCGACACCGCGTGCGCTTCTTCAGGCGCTAGTAAGCATTAGGCGTGGGAATATTTGACAGGATGAAAGGCCCCGTAGGGGCGTATCTGTTTTTAAATAGAGTCTGTGATATACCGCGGTCCCGTAACACGTCCCTGCACCTTGTGCGTATAAATGAATTTTCCTCACGAGCCGTCTCCCTTAAAAAGTGAACGGGATCCTTTCGCTCCCGGCATAACACGCTCGCATAACTTTATAAGCCGCATTGTTCGAAATATATATATATGTATCGTATCCTCGCGTTCTTTGTACTAGTTCCGAGTGCAATTCGGTGGCAAGATATCGCCGCTCTTTATTAATTATCGGCGATCGCGCTTTTTATTCGCGGTCGAGATCGCGTTATCGTCATTACGGCTCTTCGTTAATGAAGTAGTTCGATTCGGCGAGCGAGAGAGCCGCCTTCACCGCGGGACACCCGAAATACTGGAAATACTGGAATCGCGGACGACTTTCCTTCACATCGCCGGAGAATCGTCTCTTAGACGCCTTCTCCCGCTTCGATTGCCGCTCCTCGATAAAATACTTTCAACTGACACTCGTCCTTACTCCTGCATTCTCTAACGATTTCATTGTTTCGACATTGTTCTCTAACTTGTTGCTCGTACCTCTTTTTTTTTTTTTTTTTTTTTTAAAGCCGTCGGAGTTTGAATGCAAGTCCGCGTTGATATTTACGAAGCGTTCGCGGGAAATAAAACAGTCGCGTTACAAGAACTGATGTCTTGATCGAACGAGCAATATTGAAAGGCGCAAAAAGAAAATTTTTTTCTGCATTATTTATATTTTTAAACTACGTAATGCTTTTTTCCGGAAATATATCGCCCGCCAGTTTATAATAATGATCTCACGATCCTCGCAGACGAGCGTAATACGAGTCGAGTAACCAGTCGCGACAATTTCTTTTCCGTTTTTCTTCCGCTATCTGGATGCAGCTCGTCTACCATGACCTACATCCCGCGGATGACATTCTGATGAATCCGTCCGGCGAAGGTACCGCCGAGAAACTATTTCATAGGCGCGAAATTTCGGTATCGCTCAATACGTGCTCGACATATCGCTCGGAATTCCGTTCGAAATCAATTTCCAATTTTCGCCCGGCCATCGCGCGTGCACAACCACAGCCAGCGTCCGCATCCTCGGTGTTTGTATGCGCGTACAAGCGCAGAGGAAAAAAAAAAAAAAAAAGAGAGAGAAAAAAAATAAAAGCATCGAGAAAGCGTGGAAGGGGGTGGGGAAAGGGGAGAACTCCTTTTTCAATTTTCCGAAAAAAATTAAAATAGGGAACAATCGGGTCTGCCGAACGGAGAGCGACCGAAACTCGATCAAATGTGCCTCGCAGCTTTAATTATCAAGCGCCCAGCGGCGGAGCTTACAGAAGCGCAGACAAACGGCGCTCGTGATTTGTTTAGTAATGGATACGTGCCCGTAGTGTGGTGTACGTTGACATTCAGCGATAGACCGATATGGAACGCGGCTTATCCGCGAGATAGCATTTCCCATTCGCTCGCCTCGCGCGCCCTCCGGCCTTCCCGTGATTTTTTTCCTCCCGCGGTGAGCTGGCCGCGCATTCTCCGCGTAAGGATGCGAATCATGTTCTAAGATAATATTTAATACGGCCCGCGTTTACGACATGGGTTTCGATTGTTTGCCCGAGGATAGGCCGCCGACCGCGGCCCTCGTAACCGAGCGTACATGTGTATTCGCGCCGCGTGCAAACGAGACACGCGCGGTTATCCGCAAGCCGAGCACGCTCCGCGAGGAGAGCGACGCGAGAAGACGCGCGAGCGGCGTATCGGGTATTAGATATACGTGAGCCTAGATCGCCTCGATGTCTCGGTCCCGGCTGGTTGCGTGCGTCGCGTGCACGCACACGCACCGGCGCTCGTTCATTACGACGGCTTCGCGTGTCCGGAGGCGCCGTTCATGCGTGCGTGCGAAAACGAGCGAGCTTCGACTCTCGGCGGTGGGCTTCGGGGGCCATTTTGCCGTGTGCACCGTGCGAGAAACACCGATTCGATACGTGTCGCGTCGCGGACGTTAAAGCCGCGATCCGAACGCGCTTGTACGCCTCGACCCGTTTTCACGGGGATCAGTCACGAAGATCGCAACGAGATTGCGCCGGGGATCGTATCGGTCGACACGGAAGAAGCGCCGCGAGAGAGACAGAGAGAGAAATTCCTGGCTTCGCCGACGACTCTGCGTGGCACGATAAATTTTTCTTTTTTTTTTTTTATTTCTTATATATATATTTTTAAGAACACGTTCGGCACTCGTGCGCGTTTATTTCGCCTTCGTACGAAACGCACAATTCTTGTCCACTATGAGATACGAGAACGAGCCAATTGAAAAGGCCGGATAAATTCGATCGGTCCCAGAGACCTTCGCGTCGCGAGATCGCCGCGTTTATATATATCTACGCTCGCGCGTCGTTGACGATTACGACCGCCGCGATTTTTGCAATTTCCGTAAGTTATCGCGGCCCCGAAGAGACCGTTCCGGTTTTATAGGCACGCGTTTTGTCATTATTTACGGCGCATAAATTGCCGTTTAATATTCTCCCCGCGCGTTCCAATAATCCCGGTGTCCTTTCGTCGCGCGGACTCGCGCGCCGGGCATCCCTTGCGTGTCGCAGCTTTGTTCTCGGCACCACTCATATTTACCTAATTATCAGGGAAGTGTATCCTTTATATTCTACCCACACGCGCTCTCCACGCTGCCGCGGGGTTTTTCAAGTTCATTAATATGACTCCCGCGGCCTCTTCGTGCTTTTACTGCCAGCGGTCGGCCGCGTCCTTTGCCTTCAATTTTATCGCTCTCCTTATTTACATAGCGATAAGCTTTCGTCGAGCGTGTTCGGTCGAGAGTACCGCGCGATGAGCGATAAATAACAAATTAATAGCAATTCGACGGGATAATTTTTCCGGTTCTGCCGTACATTGTTTTTTCTCACCACTGTAAATCACGGCGGCCAAAAATAAAAAAAAAAAAAAAATCGCGGTTATACAGCGAGCGTTGCGGGAAATCTTTTTCTCCCCAACCCGCCATTCTTCCTTAATCGCGGCATCGAAAGAGCAATTTTTCCGCGCACCACCGCATTCCTTTACATAATTTTCAATTTTCGCCTTATCGAGTGGCGTCAAGCCGATCTGCGTTGTGCGTCACGCCCGCGTTCGCAGACTCCGTGTAAAAAAAAGAAAAAAAGAGAGAGAGGGAAGGGGGAGGAAAAAAAAAAAACCCTGGCTCGCCTCGCACGCAGGCATTACTAAATCATTTGCTCGCGGCTGCGTTTCGCACGCACTCCGCAAATTTCCCTGGGGGCTCGCCCTCCGGTAACAATCGAGCGCGAATTCTACTACGAATTCTAGTCGATACGAAAAGAAAAGAGGTTCTCTCCCTCCCTCCCCCTCTCCCCGTCCCGCGCATTATCGTCCGACGGAGCGGATATTTTCGGTATAGTCAAAAGGAAACTTCTGCGTTTCTTTATTCAATGGCGATTTCTCTATCCCCTTTCTCTCTTACCCCGTTCGCGCTGCACACATCTCGGGATCGATTTTCGCGGTTGGCGCACGTCGGCGTGCAAATTCCTGCATCTTTAACGAGCGTGCCGTTAACAACGGACACCCGTAATAACCGAGTTAAATCCCGGCGCGATCGAAGAATGCATATCGAAAATGTATACCGTGCCCCCGCTATTTCTCGCTCCCGGGGTACCCTATACTTTCGACGTCGCATACCGCTCGTTTGCTCGGCTTCAACGTTTACTTAAGACACTCCGAATTAACGAGCGCGCGAGCGCGCGCTCATTTGCAGCTTCACGGCGGGCTGATGCCTCAGCGTTTGACCTATCTCTTAAAATTTTATGACTCCCGAGAAACCGAGGAGAGGCGACCGATCCCGGGACGTGACGCGGGCACGTTTCGCGGACGGGGGGAGGGAGGAAAGGGGGGGCTCCCGGGATGAACGGGCACCGCGGATTAAACGGCGATTAACGACCGTGCATTCCGTATCAAGACATCATCGTGCATCATCCGCGGCGCACGAAGACCGGGCGCGGTGTTGTGCCGGGCAATTTGCGTCCGTCGAGCGAGAAACGGGCGTGGAATCCAGTCCGAGGCCGCCGCGGTGGCTTCTGATCGTTATAATGAATGGGATAATGACATAACGGGGCACCGGCCCGGGGAACGAGAACGCGCCCGGGTCCTAACGTCGTAATTATTACTTTCGGCTCGCTCGTTTCCTCGACGTTCGCCCGGCCCCGCGCTTCCTCTTCACCCCCTCGCGTTTCTCCCGCGAGCTTTTTTCCTCCGGCGCGAGAAAACGGCGTCACCGGAATTGCGCGAGAGGAAGAGAGACCCTCCCCTTCGGTATTTTGATCGGCCGCGAAATGAGAGATAACAGTCGGCGCCTACTACGTCGCGTTCGCCAAGATAATCGCAGACGGCGGCCCCGCGAAAAATCGCAGGCCGGAGAACAATGACGCCGACAGCTGCAGAACTAGGCGAATCCGAAAGCAGCCGCGCGCGCTCGCACGTGAAATTTTCAGTCGGAAACGCGACAGGTGACGTATTCGCGTAACGACCTACAAATTGAATATTAAAGCGCGGAAGAGAGCGGCGTTGCGCGTGGCGGAGAAACGAGGGCGGAAATATCAGAGGAGGCGGCTGAAAATGTCAAGCAAATAACTCTTTCAAGAGAATCCTTCTCCCGCGGGTTAATTAACAGCTAACGCCGTTCGTTATCTATCGTAGATTCTAAACTACATTCGTGGGGGTCCGCCCACCTAACGTGCATTTTATGCATTCTTTATACGCGCAAAAATTCTCTCTTTTTTTTTTTTTTTTAATTACAATTTATCAAAGATTAACCGGGTATGTGTATCTCAAGTTTCACATTCCATTATTCCATAAATAGACGGTACGCCGTGCGTTCTCTTTGTCGACTTGTCTTAAATACCGAGCTCGTTTTGTCTCGTTTCGCGAGAAAACCGCACTCGTGGTCTCAATTTAGCGGCGATTAAATCCGCGGAGTCGCAGGTTCCCGGAAAAAAAAAAATAAAAAATAAAATAAAGCGCTGGTAGTCTGTTAATCGTTCGGCAGGCAAGTGTAGCGTGCGTTGATTAACGAACGGCGGAAAGGAGGGCTCTCAGTTAGCGCGGGCGTGGAATCGGCGCGAAAAAAAAAGGGAGATAGCAAAGCTCCACCGTCAGTGGAATTAACTTACGGCCTTAATCTTCATTCAACGCGACGGTGACCCTCGCCGCATCTTGCGGCTTGAAAAGCTCCTTATTAAAAATCTACGTGCTTAACGTTGCTATCAGATTTCCCTTTTCCTCTTTCGCTTCCGTATCTTACATCGTATTTGCCGTTTTTGTGTCAGTCACTTCATATTGATCCTCCCGCGCCGATGTATCGTACGTAAAGTTTACCGAACTTGCGTTACTTACAAAGAGGACCGAGTGGAAGCGTCGCGCATAAGTGAGCAAGTCTTGATAAATAAATCAGAGAGCGGTCAACAGTTGGCGAACGCCTCTCCGCTCACCAACTCGCCCGGCTGCGTGTAAATGTTGCAACTGTTATCACCGCCGTCTACTTCCTCCTCCAAGTTTTCGCGCGCTGCAAGCCGTGTGACAGCTGTCACTCACCGGGCATGCATCATCCATGAGGCTGGCATATTATTCCAACCAACGGCATTCATTTCGCAAGGTCGATTATTTCACGCGTATATATATGTGCGTGCACGCGCGTGCTAACGCCGACCGGGCCTCCGCCAGCGAAACCAGCCCACTCCCGCTTCCAGCGATCTGATCGGAACCGATGAATTTTCCACACGCGTCCGCGTTACCGGCGACAATTGAATTATCGAAGGCTTTCGTAAAATCCCGAGCGCGTGAAACGCGCGCTCGAAGACGCGAAATCTTGGAGAATAAATCGCGCTTTCGCTGCAAATCGTTAATTAGTTCGATTATGTCGTTACGTTTGTACTTTGATATACATTTCTCTAGTGGCATTTTTTTTATCTTGCTTCTTTAAAAAAAAAATTTAGGGGATAATTCAAAGGGTGCAGTTATTATCAGTCGCCGTTGTTACGCAATTGCTCGATTCGACGTTGGGGTGAGATTGGCGATTAAATTAAAGCGAGGTGGAGGAGCGCAAAAGTTGAGCCCCGCGGCATTTCACTTTCCCGATTTCGCCAACGGAGACTCCGCTCGTGAGAGGAAGCCATAAATTGATCTTAACGAAAAGAGAATTCCGGGCGAAGTTGAAACGAGATAGGAATGAGTTTCGCTGGGGTCACCGATGGATTTCCACGGTAAGCTCCGTCTTCCTGTCTCTTTCTCTCCTTTTCCTCTTTCTTTCTCTCTTTCTGTCTCTTTCTAACGTGTACGCGCGATAGGGCGCCGAAGGGCGCGCAGGAAGATAGAGTAGGTCGGTTTAATAGAATCGAACAGGCGGTAAGGCGATCCCGGACGATCTGTCTTTTGCCACTGAACGGGCCAATCGAAACCCTCCTGGCGACGTCTGACGCGACATTTCCTCACCCCGCTCATCCACCTCTTAACATCGGCAAACAACCCTCGTACAACGTCCCTAACGGACGTCCGCGCGCTGTTTCGTGGGGTAAGACGTGCCCTCGCAATCCGAAAGTGATGGATTTCTCGTGATACTTCTTGCAGCGGGGTGAAAAATGTCGGCGCCATTTTGCCCAACGAAACACTTTAATTCTTTCATTTTTTTTCATCCCTCATCAATTTCAGCACTCTACGGTTCACCGCCGCCGTCGAAGCGTAAGACCGACAAGGCTCTCTTCCGTTCTCGTTCGACGCGTCGACTAAGTCGGAGCGACACCGCGAAAACCGTAACACGGCCTTTCGGGAGTTTTTTTTTCTTCTTTTCTTTTATTTAATTTATTATTTTATTTTTCGTACGGTAATTCGCCTCCCTCGCGAGTGCGTTGCACAATGTCGGCCTTAATCAATAATCACTATGCCGCAAAAATAATTAGCACCTCGGTCAAAAGCCTCCCGGCTTCACAATGAAACCGGCTACTTGCTTTCGCAATCGATAATCACGGCGCAATAATCATGCATCTGCGAAAGTTAACGCTGTTGTTTATGATTGCAAAAGAGCAACTCGTTTTACGTTTACAAAAATCTCCGGTCGTACTGGTATCGCGGATGAATTTCGAAAAAAGAAAAAGGGATATCCACGAAGAGAAAAGGGTCGCCGGGAATTTCTTAAAAGCACGATTACGCGTAGATAAAATATACGAAAGAATATAGACATTCCTGAATGTCGAAAGTCGCGGACGGGGAGAAATAAAAAGAAAGAAAAAAAGAAAAAAAAGTTCCTCGGAGATCCTGCAATTATAGCAAACCGCTCCTTGTCACGAAACATTTCCGAGCGCCGTTTCGTCTCTCCCGGTGCGAATTTCTATTCTTGCTCGTTCGCCTCGACGGCCGATTTTTTGCCGATTTACGCCACGGCGCGAAGATCGACCGCATCCTGGCAACCGAACTCCTGGGATACCCGTTTGTCCCCGTCGTTCCGCGAGAGCGAGATCGTTACGCGAAGTAACCGGCGGTAATAACCGTTAGGCGATCCTCAACGATCTCGAAATTACTGGCCGTGCCACTTTTCTATCGCCGCCGTGGGCGACGCCTTCGCGGTTTCTCGCAGCTCGTTCCCATTTTCCCCATTAATCTCCCTGGTCCCTCGGTCGATATTTTACGAGCCTCGAAGAGATTGTTCACACTTTTTGCCGCGCGCCGCGCCTACCCGCGCGAGGCCGGTCAGGAAGTTGTAATTACCCGATACGGACGGGGCTCGCGGGTGATCAGCGTAATCAGGGACCACCCTGTAAAACGGCTTTGAGGCCGATTTTCTCGGTCTCGAAATTCCCCGTCGGTCATCGTCGTTTCGAAATCCGTCAATAAAAACTAACGCGACGTTCATTAATAAGCCGATTACGGCCTCGACATTGGGAACAAGATATATATTTTACTTTTTTATTTTTCCTTATTACAAAATTTTTTTTTTTAAGCATTAAACGTGCTCGCCACGCGAAGAATACGTTTTCAGAAATGTTACCATAACTACGTGGATCGGTTCGTTCGCTCCACGTTTTGCAAAGCTTATACCTCGAGCCATCGTCGTGGCTGTGCATGCGAAGGGAAGGGAAAGTGCGCGTTACATCGAACCCCGATAATGCACAAAAAGAGGGAATTGCGGAGTATCGAAGCACCCAACGTATACGATTATACGTGGCGCAAATGTGGCCCGCGGTAGCAAACAATTCGCCGCGCCGGTGCTGCAAACGCGTAGGTACACATCAGGTAATACCCTTGATACCACGACTGTAATTTTCCTGACAAAGGGAAGCACTCGAAGAGGTGTAACACCGACGCGCTTCCTCGCCGCGGAATTTAAAGAGAATTCAAATCCGCGTCGCAGCGATACACCTGTAATTAACTGTCACGGCTCGTAAACTTTTCGAGCTCGAGAGCAATTGAATTTCAGATCGGTGATAATCGGTGCTTTAAAAGTAAATTCGGACTTCAACGAATTAATTAGAATACATTTATTTCGCTTAGTAATTTACGATGACGATTATCTTCTTCCCCCCCCTTTCCCCTTCCCGTCGAGCGTATCGATAAACCGAAAGTCGGGGGGTTGACTTTTCAAATTTGCCAAACGCCGAGAACAAAAGGCCTCGCTTAATGAAACTCGGAGCGGAAAGGGCCCACTCTCTCTTTCCACTTTCGGCGTACCTGCTCGAAGCAATCCAGAAAACGTTCATTCATACGGCGCTCTCTCGCTTCCTCGCTGCGAGAGCAAGAAAAGAATTGTGCTTTTTATTTAAACCGCCTGCCAGCCGATCCCTCGCCTTGCGGCGTACCTTTTAATTTTACTTTCTTCGCTCTGCTTTTACCACGCGTGGCGACGTCGTTATCTCCTTCTCGGCTCTTCCTTTCTAGTCCGCGACAAAACAGTGCGTTTGTTGCACCGCTTCGTCGCATTCGTCATTCCGAGCTTATCTAACACTGGCGCGTCGATTCTTAAAAAAGAAAGGAAAAAAAAAAAAGAGGAAAAAGAACTGAAAATGCACGTTCCCTTTCCTGATTAGCAAGCAAACGCACAATAATGTTTTCTCAAATAGTCCCCGCATTCCATCGCAGGAGCGCCACGCAAAGTTTCCTCAGCGATATCGAATAATCGCCTCCGATCTTTCCGGAATAAACAACATAATTTAGAAAGACCATTCGCTTCAAGCGCTAGAACAAATATTTCACTCCGCGCACCGTGGAGGAGAAGAGGGTAAATATATCTGCGATCTATGTAGTTTCGGCCTGACTCGCCAGATTTTCTATTCTTGCGTCACCGTCATACGCTTTTTTTTTTTTATTTTATATATTTTTTTCTCTAATTTTTTTTTTTTTTTCCCGCCGACGCGATGGCCTTTATCCTTCTATTTTTTCCGACCACACCATTTTCTGCGGGGGAAAAAAAAAAAGGGTGCATTCACGGGTTTTTATCGTATCAATTTTTTTTTGGGGGCGCTGCTCTTTTCCTCCACAGCGAACAATTTCGCCGCTGTAATTTTAAATGTAAATACAGAAACGGGATGGAGTGACGCACGCACACGGCCCTACGGTTATCGGGATCGATTGCGAATCGGGAACAATTCAAATATATCGCGTGATAATATTTCGCTCGGCCCTATCGAAAGCTGCAAATGTTTTCATCGGCTGGATATAAAATCGCCGGTCGGCCTCGCGTGCCCGGGATATATTTTTATTTCCCCGCGCGTTCATTGAGCTTTCTAATCGACATCGTGAAATCGAACGCGATTTTTATACCGCTCAATTGCTGTCGCTTTTGTTTGCTCCCAGCGTGCGGCGCGGCTGGTATAATTATAGGTTCGTTAAGCCTTAATGGCAGCCAATCCAAGGAGAAACGTCCGCGCGGCCGATGCGTCGTGAAGTGATTAGATAAATTGTCCGATAAATATGACATTTATTGGCGCGGTGTAAAGTAGCGCGACAGCGCCCCGGAGGTGCACAAACGCGTGTCGATAATAACGATAGTCGATAGGAAAGCCGATTGGCGAGACGTGCCAGCGTTAAAGCGCATTTGTCTCTCGCGTCATTTTATTTTGTCTCAACGTAACGCGGTCTCGATTTTCCCCGTGCGAGAGCTGCGAGGGAACTAAATTACGCAAAGCACGACACGAACTGAAACGTGACAGCTACTTCGACCCCGCGTGCTTTCCGTTCCCAAGCACGCCCCCCGATTTCTCGCCCCCGCGTTGATATTTTTGCCCCCGAAGGAGAGAGAGAGAGAGCTGAATTATAATTCCCAACAGTTAGACATTCAATTTCCAAATTTGAGCCCGCGGTTTAATTACTCGCGCGACGGACGGAAATCGCGGAAGGTGCGATTGCTGCCGGGCGAAAATGTGTTTATTCGAATTAACGCTGCCGCTGCGTAGAGCGAGATGAACGCGGAGTAACGCTAATTAATATTTACCCTCCGACAACATCGCACTACCGTGACGCACCGAACGTTCCCTTCCCCGCGATGTGTCTCCCTTTCGAAGTTCGTGCAACGCTATCGAAGAGGAAGATAGGAAGAAGCGAAAAGGAATTTATTTAATCCGAGAGAAAGAAATTTATCTCGTTTCCGTGATAACAAAAAAAAAAAATAAAAAGGGAAAGAAAGAAAAAATACATCCCTTCGTCATTGAAGGCGAAAGCAGAAGCGAAAAGTACGAACTGGTCGATCGCATTTCAACTTCTCGCTTGAAAAATCAATCCTACGAGCTCGCGAAGCTGAATAAAAACTTAAGGTCTCTCTATTCGCGATACTAAAATTTTTTTTTTTTCAACCCGAGAGCCGCTCAGGAAATTCCCGGAGCCGTCATTGATTTTAGAGACATTAGACGTAAGTCATCTCGCTTATCCATTAGTGGATTAATCGACCATATCTACGTATCCCCTGCATCCCTCTTCTCGTTCCTTCTTTTCTTTCTCACCTATCTCTTTCTTTCGTTCGCGATGCATCGGCCGCGCGCGCACATAAAAGCCTGTTCTGGGCATTTTCGTCGTCAGGGAGGGACGCGGCCCTTCCACCAGGATATACGATATGCCGTGTGTCCCCTCCGCGTCCCTTTCCCGCGTCCTCGTCGTAATGCTCCCCGTCCTGGTGGGGACGACGACCGCCTCTAGAAACGCCCTTCGACTTGCTTCACCCGATGCGTGTACTCCACGACGAGCGACGGCGACGACGACGACGATCTCAACCCTATGCAATATATTCGCGACGTACGTCCGTGTGCACTCGCACGCACCCACACCTGGCCCTGCGTGTGCGTCCACACACGCACGACGCACGTATGTAGGGCAAACTGCATGGCGGAGCCGCCGTTCACGGTCTTCCGCAGTCTGTTCTCGGCGACGGGAAGAGGAAGGAACGAAGGGAGGCTAAAAACGGTCATCCCTCGGTGTCGTTCGAACGTGACGTGCACGCAGGGCACGGCGCGTCTTTCTATATACGGCGGAAGCACGCGCGCCGACGGCCCGGCTCTCGCGGATTAAAATCAACCGTATCAAGCGCGGATTACAAATATCGTCGTCTTTTTTTTCCTACGCCGCGGAAGCAAGTAATGCGGGAAGCCCGGTTTTATCGCGCTCCAAGTGAGACCTGCCGTCCGACCGCGCGTTGCCGGTGGAGAGCACTGTCTTTACATCGCCGTTTATATCGCACGCGCGGACGATATTTTCCCGACGTACCAACTCTGCGGCAAAGTGGAAAAGTATTAGCGTACGATTTCTTAACCGAAAAGTTATTCGAGCTGCTCGTGGGTGATAAATCTCGGCCAGCGATAAACGTACGGCGGAACGAAGACGGATTAACTTGGGATTAAACGGATTTAACTGTCGCCGCTCTCAACCTCGGCGCGGAATTAATTTTCAATGAATGTTGGAAAAGTCAAATATTTTACCAGCGATTTTCCACGGGCGCGCGTATACAGAAAATTATTTTTCATTGATGAACTTGTATTTTTTCAATCGATTCGTGTTTACGCGCGGCGGCGGCGGCGGTGCCGAATAAGTACAATGTCACGTCGGCGTACCTTACCGCTCGGGTACGGAATAATGCATAATAATTAATTCCGATTTACATTATGCCGCATTTTATCGCATCGGCACGCATCACGTGCCCCGGGACACTTGTCACGAGCTGTCAAATGCTCGGCGATGCGTAAATATGCGTACCGTCGCCAGCCGGCCTCCAAACCCGTACGATAGAAAATCGTGCTAGATGCATTTAATACGTTCGTGCGCGCGCGGGGAATGCGGCGCCGATGCAACGCAACGCTGACGCACACGGGGCCGCAACACCGCCCGCCGTCATCACCGCCGTCGCCGCCGCCGGTATTTTTTAATAGAATGGCAATAGAGAGCTCAACAGCCGGGCGGTATCCAATTTTTTTTTCAATTTGCCGCGAGACTCAGGGCGTCCGGATTCGACACACCGGTATAACGCGCGCTCACGCGCATGTGAGTAACGGGGGGGGAGGGACGCACCCCGCCGCCGCCCTCCGCGTTGCGAACCGGCGATGGAAAAAAAATTCAAAACAGAAAATAAAACGCGAGGGAGGGAGGGGGCGGAGAAAAAAAAAACACGCAACAGCGCGACCTCTACTCCCCGGCTTCCCCCGCGCCCTGTCGCCCTAGGAGAAAATGTCGACGAAATTTACCTCGCCTCCGGTAAGGTCGTGGAAATGATATCCCGCGGGCTGGCGCCGGAAAATTTCACGGGGTACCGCGCGGAAAATTCGGCTGGCCGAAAATCGCGCGGCGATTCATTTCGTCGCACCGCGCGGTGCGGGCGAAAATGCGAATTCCGGACAAAGAGATACGGCGAACAGTCTGATTCACCGCGCGCAATTATCCGGCTGGATATCACCGACGTGCACGAAATAACTAACTCTTTTTTTTTCTTTTTTTCTCCGCCTCTTCCTCCCAACCCCCTAATTTCGTTTCTAGCAGTCTCGAACGCGGTGGATACTTCGGAGCGCATATTCCGCGGACGCGTTTTAATATTCGCGCGTTCAAGACTTAGAAAACCCGGCTGATATTCGAACAGAGGATGTAACTTTTCGCGCAAAGTTAAAAGGAGCAAACGAGCGCCGTTTGACTCGCGCTATTCTCAGACTTCGGATCCGCGGGGTGGGTTTATAAAAATGCGCAACGTGGTAAATTAGAAAACTACCATCCGTGCGAGCGATAACCGCGCTGCGTTCTCGTTTTCTCCTCGCCGGTGAATTTTCGGAGGTCCTGGAACCGAAGGGAACCGAAAAGGTTCATTCATAACCCATAGACGCCTGTGGCTAATCTCGGGTCCGTGGCGCCGGCCGCGATGGTCATCAATTTCATGGGAAATCGCCCGTCAATTTTATATTTTGACGTGGGTCCGGCCCAACGTTGCCCCTACTTCACCGAGTTCATTGATGATACTCTTCGGTTTCGTCGACTTCTGCATATTTTACTCTCGCGCGTTCGGAAAGTTTCGCCCGTTTCCCCCTCGTTCTCGCGGTTGTTCTTCGAAAAAAAAAAAAAAAAAGAAAAAGCATAACTCGAGAACTTATAAGTATTATGATTGCGTCCGCGTTACAGCATAGTTTCGGTTGATGCTCCGGTCTCGTCATATTTTATGATGAATGCATACATATATGTATAAAGATATAGTCCGGTATCTCTCGAATATCGATTGCCCACGTGGGGAAAAAAAAAAAAAAAAAGAATCGTGGTGCTTCGTGCGGTCCATGAAGAAGTGCCTCGCGACTTCACTCTCGTCGTTATTATTACGCATAAAACTACGTTGTGTGGTCAACGACATTATTTTATAAACGACGACAATGCATTTAAATTACTCCAGCGCATTATGGCATCGTGTGTAAACGTCTTTATCGGCGGTAACGCGCGTGTATCAAGGCGCGTTATAAAGTTTTATTCAATGAACAATATATGCGGCTCGGGAAATAACCGGACACCGTAACGTCTACGTAGTTTTTAGCACCTCGTTACGGGCATAAAAGTTTTTTTTTTTTTTTTATTTCTTTTTCTTTAATATCTCATAACGTATTTGCACTTTTATTTCTTTTATTTCTATACCTCAAGTCTTCGCGATGTGTGATCCGTTTACTTCCTCTCATCGATAAGTATATACTATAAAGATGTAACTTGCATTACGACTTCCGTTAAACTTACGACCATACTTACTTAAAGTAATCTTAGACAAATAATGCGATGTAATTTAAAAATAATTTAAAATTAAATGATTTTTTTATTTATTATTAATATGCTCTTTTAAATTTATCTTTTTTTTTATCGTTAAAGATAAATTTCGATCGATTATCTTTATAGATAAAGAAAATTATATCCTCTTGATATATCGTATCGCGGATCTATGATCCCCCATGAGGCTCCTGCGGTGGACCCGTAATCCCGAAACCCCTCTATAAAAGCCCCGTAAGAGATAGTTCCCCGTAATACGATAGAACTCGGTAGATCTTTATCGCGCTTTCCGATCGGCGCACGAGCCATATGTCGCCTTTCTTTCTCTCTTTCCCTACTTTGATATTATTTATTCGCGTGCCTCCCCGCATCCGGAGCGCATCGCGGATCGTTTCCACGCCCCGTGAATTACACGGAATTGCCGAAAATTGCCTCCAATTTTCGTTCGCCCAACGCGTGCGCGAATCGCTCCACCGTGAAATTCGTTAAGGTCTCAGGAGAGGGGAAAAAAAAAGCAGATAAGACTGGAACGAGTAAATTGCGAGTAAGCAATACGTGTAACTACAAATACGCGTGTGCAGTTACCCCGGAATGATCGACGATCGTCTTCTTCGTTGAAAAAGTTCAATTACGTTGTCCAATGCTTCGAATTTTATTCGAAAATTTCTTTATAACTTTTATAAAGTTGGCGAATTATGAAAGAGCCAACGAGTAAAAAAAGAAGTTTCAAAGGGCCATCTCCGTATATAGATATATTTATATCTATGTATCTTTATTTCTGTCTTTATTTCGCGGCGCAAAGAATATTTCCGTCGTAACCCACGTCGGTCTATAAAGTCGATTTCGCGCTTATTTTCGTCACCGCCATCGTCCGCCGGTGCTTTGCAAACTTTCTTCAGTCTCTGTATAGACCCATAATTCATATCGCGGCTATATCTAGGACTCGATACGGCTGCAAAGAGACTACGAAATGCGATCGGGCATCCCGCGGGCACTTAGCGTATTTTTCGCAACGCCAGCGCGAATACCCGGGGCCCACCTTCACTCGCGGCGAGGAATTCGTAGACTCGATTCCAAGGGTTCTAAGGATCGGGAGGGGGAGGGGGGAAGAGCCTTCTATTCGCGCTGCGCGCCGGTTTTCCTGGAAGGCGGAAACGGGATCTGGATGCCTCTGGAAAGACAGACGCGCACACAGCAGTGGCGGCGGCGACGCGAGAACGCGCGTCGATTTAATCGGTAGCCGAGAAAGGGCTCACATAAATAAGATCTATCTCGGAGAAGAACACGGGAATCCTTTACCGCATAGAGATAGAAGCCGGGACACCCGGTAGATAAGGCACCGGGGCTTTCATCGTGCCGCCAGGGTCCGGCGATAAAACGTCGTCTCCGTAGCCTGGCGTTCCTTAAATCCCGCGTAACTCCGACGTAACGTTTACCGGGCTACCGCGCGTCGGTTATTCTCGCCTCGAACGAGGAGTACGCTCGTTGTCGCAATAACGGTGTGTCGGAAACTACCTCGCGACGTCCTCTAAATTTTCTCTCCCTTCATTTCTTTTTTCTTTTTTTTTTTCTCTTTTTTTTTCACCGGTGGTCTACGTGCATTACGGTAGCCGTCACTTACAGCAGAGAACCGGGAGAGGAAACCATTTACTTTCCCGTTCGGTAGGATCCTCCGCAGCATCGTCGCATTGTTAGAAAATAGAGCGCGAAGCTGAATAAACGCCGTGAATCAACGCCGACGAGTCTTGGAAGAAATTGAGAGACAGCGTCGCGAACATTGCGGGACCCGCGGCGTGTAAAAAGCGACGACAAGGTGCCGAACAAAACACCGATTGTTTTGCACATTTTCGCAGCGCGCTCGAGTCGTCTCTATTACGTTCTTATAAAAGTAATTTACGTTACACTCGGCCGCGAATTAAAATTCCGATAATCCTCCACGATCCGTTACGCTGGAATTCGCTATTATCATGCCCTCGGCCACGTCAGTTACCCCTCCGCATCTAGTCCCCCCCCTTCTTCCTCAATAACTATGCGATTATTTTTAATGCTGACATGAACGAGAATCTAAATTAACCGATATCGAGATTAATTAAAACGCATCAGCTTCTGACTGCTAGAGAGAGTCAATCGCGCGCATCGATGTGGCTCGCGGAGCAGCGTGCTGCAACGAGGGTACGAGGCACGTCTTATAAGTTAGCGAAACAAAATGAACATAATTAATTCTCAGTTTTCATTTGTTGCTCTCGAAATATTCTAGTTTCGGAATCGTTGCTCGTGGAATAAAATAAAATAATATCGTAAAACTTAGCAGTATGTAAAAGTTTTGAGAGTGCAATAATTTTTTTAAATATTTATTGCGAAACATTTTTAATTACGTATATTAATATTTGCGGTTGGATAGAATAATAATTATTTTTCTATTTAATCGCAAATATTAATATACACAATTAAAAATGTTTTACAATTAATAAAAAAAATTTATCGATCAAAGGATAATATTTTCTTTATCGTTAATTAAAAATCGAAAGATCCTTTAACGGAGATGTCGGACTAATGTCACGAAATGACCGATGAAATTTTCACTAAACGGCAAACGCGAAACTTTTTCAAGAATCTGGCATTCTAACGTGATTCGTTTCAACGCGCGGCTTCGTCTCGTCCTTCTGGTGCGTCTACCTTCGCTTTTCGAGCCTCGTAGGTCGTTGCATACCTGGCCGCGGCTAGTTAAGGGCCGCCCGAAACTTGGAACAGTTAAAACAAAGCCTCGTGACCGAGACGCAGCCTCAAACAGAAGAGAAAGAGAACGAAAGGGACTCAAAGCGGGGGAAAGGGAGAGGAGAGGAGACTAGAATCGGAGGCTGGTCGCCCAGAGCCGAGCCGGGTGAGCTCATCTAAATCACAAATCTCAGCCTCCATCAGCACACCTCCAGCGATAGGAGTCCACGGTTAATAACCATCCCGGCGTGTCGGTGTGCGAGTCGTCCTAAGTTGGCTCGAGTGTTGGTGAACGGCCGCGGTTTCTTCGTCCGTCCCGCCGGAAAAAGGAGAGAAAGAAAGAGAAAGAGAGAGAGCTGGTTGCACGCGCGCGCGAGCGTCACGGATATAAGCCGGTTAGCATCGGAGGCTTCTTCTCTCACGGATACGGTCGTCGGCCCTTCTACGTATTGGTAACCACGGACCCCCCGCGACATGGCGCCAGGGTGCTCCGCCTTTCTTCGAGGCGCTCACGATCGCGCGCCCATAACCCTGGGTTGTAGTCGTCGTGTAAGTCCCCCCTCTTGGTCACCTGAAACGCCGGACCCCGTCTTGCACGCCGTCGCAACCGTGTCGATGGAAATTTACATGGGCTTTTTTTACAAAGTGCTGGTAGATTTAATCGGCTCCGTCACCAGAGCTTCCCCCGTCTCAATTAGTTGTCTTTTTTTGCGCCCGCTTTGATGGAAATCAACCTGCGACAACGGTAGAATTTTTTCTTTTTCTTTCTTTTTTTTTTTTTTCGAAGAGAGAGAGGGGGGAAAAACTTGCCGCGCGATAGACCGTCGCTAAAATTGTGCCACCATGGAACCTTTCGGCAAGCGTTTATCGCCGTAGGACGATCTTTACGTTCAGAAATAGAGACGCCTTTGAATTTAGAACGTTTTACAAATCAACAGCTTGTCCGGAATCTTTTAAATAACGGGCGTAGCGGTGAGACCGCCGTGACTCCAACCATGTTATTTCGATATATTATTCCTCCGTGTGTTATTTAAGTCAAAACCTATCCTAGGATTTGCCCTGATACTGTCCGTGGGTTTTCCGAATAGCCGGCCGAAATTCTCCGCTACGTCACGCGATACCGTGGCAATTTTAACGGCCGGGGAGAGCCGCCGTTTGCATACAAAGTGGCGGTGTAGATGCGAAGTGAGGGAGAAGCAAGGGTAAGACGTACGTTATCGTGTTCGCGAAGGTTACAGGTTGAAACACTTCGTCCGTCATACTTATTCAAAGTGGAAGATTCTCAAGCCCCCGGGCGACTTCCTACGTCGGTCGCACCTAAAGGCTTCTCGTAGGTGCGAGTGCCATATTATAGACGGCTATAATAACGAGCGTCGGGTGGTTCAGCACGAAGCTTCTCCGATACTTTGCCCCCTTTTGCCCCACGCTGCCCTCGCACTTTGGTGCTCTATATATGCGCATCGCTGGATCAGCGATAACTCCGCGGCTCATCTCGCATGCACTTGCAAATTCGTCGTGGATACTTATGACTACATTATACCCGCTCGACGTGGCTCAAGCTCTTCTCAACCAGCTATTCCGGAGGAATAGCGTTTTACCGTGCACCCACGGCGGCTACGCGTACGTATTATCGGGTATCAATCTCGTCTTGCGGATTCCGCTCCTTTCCTCGTTACGTTTCAATTGGACGCTGCGGCGAAATGGGATTCCAAAACGAGAACGACGGCTCGCGGGAGAGGAGATAATTACGCGAAGTTCCCAGGACATTTTGCGATCCTCACATTTTCGATGCTCTCCAGTAGCGAGGGAACGCCTCGGTCGAAATAACCGGGCCCGATTATTCCGGTAGGATTAGCTCGCGATGCGCGAAAAACGCGCGCGTAATCCTCACATGCGAAGTTCGTATCCCATTAAATATACGCGCCGTGGACCGAGGTCATTCGTCACTGGCGCCTCTCGTCTCTGGTCCCACAGATCGGTCTACCTCGCTAAGAGAGAGAGAGAAAGAAAGAAAGAAAGAGAGAGAGAGAAAACTGTACACGTTTTCTTCGCCAAGGGTTGAAGCGCCGGAACGTTTTTCTGCGGCTCGGGTTTCGCGAAGAGAGAGCTCGTGCGAAGTTTACAGAACACCGAGAATACGTGTCTCACCTTGAATTACCACGCGCGTCTTTTTCCTCCTCTCCCTTAGGTCGTGTTTTACTTTTTTTTTTTTTCCTCCCGAGCAAATACATCCGAGATTTTTGTTCCCCATTTTATTACGAGGTTTCTTTCTTTTTTGGTTTTTCTTTTTTCTTGTACAAATAAATGAGGCTAAGTACATGACAAACATTTCGATAACGCGACAATTTGCGATATGTACGAAACGCGGTTACACGCGACCGGTTAAAGTTCGATTCATTCAGCCTGATGAAGGAAAAATGAAGGAGGACCGAAGGGCGATGACGGTCGGGCTGTGGTGCGCGTGGCAAAATTGCTCAAGTGCATTATTGGCGGAGCCCGGAGGGAGACAAAAGGCGTCCGGGCAATCTAGCCCGATTGTCGGCTATCGTCACCCGGAGGTGGCTCTGATAGAAATTATGATTGGCGGATTGATGCGGCCGCGCCGAACGCGAGGAGAGAGGACGGGGAGACAGACAGGGAAAGAAGGGGGCGACCTGGAATTGCGTAGAATGAGCGGACGTGGGCGAGTGGCTCGGCGTTAAGCAGGAAGCCGTCCCGACGAAGCGGACCCATTAAAGCGCGTCCTACGGCCCCCTAAACCTACAGGCCCTCTCTTTCTCGATGCTGGCCACTGGCCCTCCACTCCCGACTGTATTTTATCATTTCAATTTTTTTTTTTTTTTCCCTCAACATCGTATTCGACGATCGGTCCTATGAGAATTTCCATTTAATCGAATTCTAAATCATTAAAGTACATTTATCTTAACAATTTATCGTTCTAAAAAAATTATTAATATAATTTAGATAAATATAACGCCTGATATAAACATATTTAAAAAGAAAGAAAGAGAGATAAGTTTCACTAATTATTTACTGGCAAAAGAATAATATCTGAATTAAATTCGATTTAAATTACATCTGATTTAATTAAAGATAATAGACATCTTTTCCATTAACTCAAAGGGACTGACACAAATTTCAAAGAGCCCTCGCGAAACGCTATAATGCCGAAAGGCGGATATTGTCGTTCCGAGGAGTACTAAAGAAGAGAAAACAGTCGGTGATGGTTTCGCGTGAGAAGCTTTCTTGAAGAACAGAGCTTCAGTAAAGAGGACGGACACGTGTAAGCGTTCACCGTCACGTGCGTCAAAGGCCGCGGCGCTTTCGCGATGCCGGCTGCGAGATGCGACCGAGTGCATACACGCACTTGTCGCGTGGGCGCGTGTGCGAGCAGGACTACGGTGTGCAACGTGGCGGTACGTGCCGCAAAGTAATTAAACGGCCGGCTGCTCGAGCCGCCGGGCACTCCGCGCGTTCCCGAAGAGCAGCGTCGCAGTTTCGTCAAGAAAACGCAAGGCGTAACGACGAGATTTACTCTACCTCGCGAAGGCTGCCGGGTTTCTTAACGAGACACGCGCGAAGGAATGACAGATTTTGCTGTAATTAGCGTTAAATGCGATCGAGCACGATAAGCGCGACCTCTCCGCGGAATACACGGGGACTCCTACGGCGCGTGGAAAATAAGTACGGCGGGATATATACGGCTCATGTAGCGTAATGATTTTACTTCTATTCGTCCTTTCGCTCAATCTGGCCGGCCAGCTCTCCTTCGATGCCTCGTTTAAGTTTTCTTCTCCCGTGCGGACGGTCTAGATAACAATTTACGAAGGCAGAGTTGAAAAATACATAACGACGTTGAGAGCGTTGACTTCGGAATTTTTTTTTCTTCTTTTCTTTTTTTTTTTTTTTAATTTTATTTTTTTAATTAAATATAGAACCAAGGAAGGGTCTTAATTTAAAATCGAGTTACTGTGCGATCGAGGTTCTACCCGGTGATATTGTATTACGTCTGCACAGCGGGGACGATCCGCGGAGGACACATCGATTTGTGGAAACAGGAAATTAATCGTCAGAAAAAGACAACGTCGGGCGCAGGTTGAAGATGGTCCGAAACGTCGAGATAGTTTTTAGGTGGCTACTCAAAAAGACAGATACGTCTCTCTATTTCTCTCGAGGCTCCGAGCACCTCCGGTTCCTCCTTCACCTCTTCCCCCCTCGTCTCCTTCAGCCTCTGCGGAAGATGATGGCGTGCTATATAGCCTCCAGCCACAGTTCGCTGCCTCCTCTATTTCCCTCTCTTTCTCTTTTTCTCCAGACAGTCCTGGGTATGAGCGACGATGCCCGAGAAAGACTGAGAGGGCGATAAACGAAGGAGGGAAGAAAGAGAAGGAGAGAGATAGACTTGGCAGAGAACATCGGATGATGGATTCGGAGGGACGAGAGAGATAGAAGGAGAAAGAAACGATAGATGGTTACCTTGGTAGGCAGATATAATGTAGCCAGCTGTAGGCAGAGTCGGTAATCACATGTTTGTTTAACCTCCAAAACCCCTCATCTACAGGGTCTCCCCCTCGACCACCCTAACGGCCCGACGGAGCCTGGGCCACCCCGAGCCTCCACCAAACAAAGATGTCGTGTTTTCTTTCTCTCTTTTGCTTCTCCGTGACGGCGGATCCGTTCTCCAGGCTCTTTCTCTCATTTTTTTCTCTCTCTCTCTCTGTCTCTCCCTGTCTCTTTCTCACTCTCTCCTTCTCTCGTCCTGCTTTTCCTCCCAGCCCGACCCGGTTGACTCGCGTGATGCGCGACGTAGATTGCACGCGCGCTCGCGCCCGGTTTTTCTTCTTTCGCGCGAATCGTGTTCCTCATCCCGGCCTGCTCTCTCATCATTATCTTCTTCTTTACCCGTTTCTCGCGATCCCTTCATCCGCCCGGCGCATCTTTTTCGGGGGCAGCGGGCGCTCTCGCGCCCACGCAACGAGAGCGGGGGCCGGCGGCGCACAAGCGGCGCCTTTGAGCAAATTGAAAACACCCGTCGGATTCGGCTAATTACCGAAACATAATGAGCGGCTTCTCCCTGCCCGTCTTCCGCCGTTCGTCTTCCCTCATTCTTCCCGTGGCGTCTCACGGGCGACCACGGTCGATTCCTCCACCCTTTCGTCGAGCTTGGCGCCACCGGATCCGCGCCAAATGCGCGAAACGTCATCATTCGCGTTGATTTTCGTCCTCCGTTTTTAGCTCGTGAAATAGGAAAGCCCTCCGATTCCCAAACGCTCCGTTATATCGTGCGACTCGGCTTCTTATACCTCATCGCTATCAGTTATTTTTACCCTGAATATAATTTAATCCGTCAAAACGTGACAGTCGTCTAACACGCGGCTAAGTGCGCTCGGGCGTTTCATCTCTCGTCTTTGTTTCTCGTTGAACATGATCGCTGACGCAACACAACCGCGGACGTAAATCGGTTTAACGGACCGTACTTGGGTTCAATATTCGTTCCTCGTTATTTTATTGCGATAGCTAACGAGCTGACAAGCGGGACAGATGTTTCGCGGCTACCCGCGAGTGCTCCTAAAATTGTTCCCTAAGAGGACCACCTCGTCGGCGGTGCATCGCGTCGCGACGACGACGTCGTTGGTGGTGCATCTGTTGCAAATTAGGCCGGCCTATAAAAAGGCGCTACTTTTCGCAGAAAGCACCGGCGTAGTCCTTGAGCGACAAGTAGAGCAAGTTGCACGCGAGTGTAACTCGGATTTTGACGCGGGAGAAGTGTCGCGGCTTGTCGCCTCGGCGACGAGACGTCTCTCGGGTCCCGTGATTTCAGTAATTAACGTAAGACGACCGCGGAGATCATTAACGGTAACAAACCCGGCGACGCGATTAATCTAAAGCGTCGCGATGAAATAAATAAAATACGGACAAACGTGAGAGGGAATCCGCGCTGAGGAGTCGTCCGCGAGATTCGTCAGCTTCTCGCCCGTTCTCTCGCAGAGGCGAGGATTTTTGCGCGCTCGCGCGGTGGGGGAGAGAGAGCTTCTTCCGCGGCCGGCCGAAGTGGCCGCAGGACAGGGTAGAAATTTGTGTTACGGTCGAACATGTCGTGCGCGCACACGATCGGAGGGACATCAGAGGCGCCGCCGCGCAAACTCTACTAATGGACGCTCGACGGCGGGCGAGCCGAGCGCGGCTGGAAACCGGACGGCGGAAAGGGGGCTCCTTACTGTTTGTCGTTTGAATGTTTTAGGACCTCTGCTTAACCAACTTACTTACTGCCTCTGTGGGAGACAGCCGCTGCCGTGTTTGCACGGAACATTTCTTCTTTCCTTCTTTCCCCGCGCGACTCTCCACCCCCCCGGTTACCTACCCCCTGGGCGACGGGACGACGGTGGTGACCGTCCGTCGCCCCCGTCGTCCTCCTCCTCCGTTTCCCTTCTTCTTTTTTACTCTTCCTGAAACTGCGGACACCTTCTGTGTCGCTATACATTCTACACGGCAGACGTTTCTCTATGACGGATGCTTCTGCAAACACGCGCGTATCTGTTTGCGCTTTCTGGCGGCTGGTTGCGCGTACACCACACCGTATTTTTAGTGTGCGCAACGGGCGGCAGTTAAAAATTGTCGCGCCACTATCGCCTACTATTTTTCTACCGATTTTCGTGTTCAAATTTGCTTCCGGGTACGCCGCGCCGTCGGTTTGCTCAGTCGGCGTTATATTAACGGTGTACCGAGGACAGGGATTTGACCCGGATGGCGGATTGTCCCTGCAATCTCTCTCTTTTTTTTTTTTTTTTCCTTTCTCTATCTCTCTCTTTTTTTAGTTTCTATTTTTTCCTCTTTTACGTTGTCATGGCGGACTCACACGCGGTGAGCTCTGCACAAATTCTTCCGCGCGTTTAATACGCGACGTATCAAGACAGAGTAGAGCGGAGAGTTTTAAACGTCCGTAAAAGGTTAATTAAATATACGCCGTTCTTTTTAAACGCATTACGTTCGAGAAGGAGCAGTCTTGGTATGCAGAAAAAAAAACGTTCCATCGTTTCTACTGTTAATTGTCGCGCGAAGAATTAAAATTAATCGCGACAAAGCGGAACGAATAAAAAATTCGACGGGGAAAAAAAAGAAAAAAATTCGGCGCTATCGACAACTGTCTCGTCACGGGCGTTTTACGCGCCGTACGGCGTGTACCGGCATTGTTTCGAATTATTGAGACCGATTGTGATTTCTCCCTTTCATCTCTCTTTCTCTCTTTCTCTCTCTTCCCTCGCGGATTCTCCTTTCCTCGCCGAGAAAGTCATTTCGATCGTTAGCGGGTTCCTCGACTATGATATTAATTTAAATTATTCAACCATTTATGCGCATCGCCGTAATAAGCCTTACAATCGCGAAGTCGCCAGTAATTTTGAATTCCGCACGCGTGCATGCAGCTAATTGCTCGCGATCCGTGCAATTTCTAAACAATTAGATTTGCCTTCGCAATACGCGGTGTCCCGCGCCGTCCTTGGCCGTACCAGTCGACGAAAAACAACGAGACGGCCGAGCGTAATCGCATTTTGTTAGTATAATGTGACGAGAATATAATTTCGTTCAATGTCCACTCTCATTGTTTTATTTCGAGCGATAAGATATCGTTTTTCAACAAAATAACCCGCCGAAATAATAAGATCTGCAATATCGCACACGTGGCTTTACAGTATTAATGATGTGACGCGGTAATTTTAATTATTAAAATTATTTTACATTACGCACGTTCGTTTGAGGCCGACAATTTTTTGTTTGACGGACGATCGTAAATCCGACGAAATTATTATTCGGTATTCAACGGAGACATTGATCTTGTTAATTCTTCGTAGCTTTCCTTGAGAGAGAGAAAATGAGAAAATAATCGAGAATTATTCGTAAACTCATTTGTACGATGCTATCTTAATGTGGCATTATTAATAAATTTTCGTTATTAATGTTGGTTAATTGGAAATAATTACGACTTGTAAAATAAGTTATTTTTTTCAATTTAATTAATTAATTTTTTGGTTAAAATATTTTTTTTCTACTTTATTGAAATGTCTTTTGTCTCCGCGTTACCTGATTGAATTTTTTTTTCCCCCCGAGAGAGTTTAGTCCAATTTACCTAATTTCGGGCGGTAAACTTTTGTCTTCGCCCGAGTAATTATAACGTCGTCTAAAGTGCGCATCGCGACAATTAGGCTGGAATGTCGCGAAATATTTCGACGATCGCGTGCCATTTCCAACTGCACGAACGGCGGATTAAATTCGATGTTAACGTCAAATTTGCGTGAGCAACGTCAGGTCCGTGAGGACGACATAAGATGGACAGAACGTCTCTAGAAATACACCGGAAAGGCAGCACGAACCGTCGTCGCCTTCCGGAATTATAGACGCGTCCTCCCCGAGTTCTCATCCTCGTGACATCGCTTCACAAATCGAAAATTACCAAGCACGCGAACGTTCCTTTTTCTGCCTCTACAAAGAGACGATCAAAGCAGTTTCAGCATTCAAGATGTCCCTTCTTGAACACATTATCACATTTTATTGTCGTACAACGGTATTACGTGCATATTATGCGATGCAATAGCGGTATAAAATTGAAATTGGATTATTTTACTACGAAAAAGATAAATACATAATGGAGTAGAAATTATAAGTTTTAGGCATTTTTCTCTATTTATTATTATTATAATTTTTTTTTTTTTTAATTATAAGAACGCAGACCATTTTTATATATTAAAAAAAATGTATTGGGAAGAATGTCGTCACTTTGCGCGCAATGCTGAGCGAATTCTTGATGAAACGTCACGTAGGCAATTATCTGTTATTTACGATCCGTTCTTTGTCGATGTGCATCCCTAATTAGGCAAATCAGGACGGAGCGACTCGATGGGAATTAGTCATGATACCGATTTTCGTATACGTGTAGCCCGGGGGTACGTGCGTAGGTGTGTCGCTTTTGCACGACATCCCGCTTTTCCCAGTTATAATTTACTTTATGCTTTAAACCTGGCGCTGTCACGCTCCACCGGGGGTCGAGTGGTACTGCTAGCCGCCAAACTGTAAACTTAGCTCGTTGAAGAGCCGCATAAATTAGGCCCTCGAAAAGGGAATAGAGAGGATTTTCTAGCGTCGCGGTTTAATCGATAAACCGCCGTTGTCGTCGACTTACCGAAGGCTCCCGCTTTCCGACGTGTGCACGAGGCACCGTTTAAAAAAAGTGCTATTAATCCATTCGCGGACGTAAACAAAGTCTAATGAACTGTGTAATGCGTGACGGTAATCACGGTGCTCGAGAAATTTTACGAGCGGCCCACCCAGCCCCTTGAACACCCAGGGATACACGAGTAATTCGGAACGCACTGCAAAACCGAACGGTGTCGCGGGAAGCTGCGCCTCTTATCGCCGCGCGTGATAAACGAGATGAATTTTCACGAACCCGCTCTCTCTCTCTCTCTCTTTTCTTCCCTTTGCCGTTTCGTTTAAACGACGCAGTCAGCGAGAACTCGGTTCGAAATTAACTCGTGCCTCGCAGATAATCGGTAAACGGTTCTACCTCCGGATCGCGTACCGTTGTCGTGGATTATGTAAATCCATTATATTTTTATCTCACTTGGAGTTTATAGAAAAAAATTATCCGATAGAAAAAAATAGCAGGGCTAAAAACACGTTGATGTATTAACAATTGACAAGCACGGGAATATCACCGGCTTGTGTACGTCAGGTGGGAGAGGCGGGGGAGGGCTCTTCTAGCTTCCCTGTTAGAATAATGGCCCGACGCATCGGCAACGAGCGTGGGTATCGCGTATTTATCGATCTTACCGCGTCCGGACGTAGAATCTAGACGATCCGTTAAATATAGAACATTAAATATTGGCTAAAGACTAGACAAGGCTGTACACGCGTGTTCACCGGGAACTGGCTTTCCCCGCTGAGCCAGCAAAACTCCCTCACACGCCTTCGATCGTTCGTTGCTCTTTTTTATTCCGATGCCTCGGTCTGGCGGATTACGCTGACCGACAATGGTGCTGATTGAAACCGATTATCGGACTCTCCTCCTCTCATCTTTTTTTTTTCTTCCTTTTTTTTTTTATTTTTTTACTTTGACCCCGTCGCGACGACAGTCGTCGGATTCGTTTCCAGTCGAGGTGTTACGACCCTGTGATTTCATCGTCGTAGAATCAAACGTTAAAAAAAAAAAAGTAAAAGAGAGAGACGAGAAAGGAAAAAAAGAAACCGCAGAAAGCGAAGAGATAACCAAAAAGAAAAAAAAAAAAAAGAGAGATAAAGAAAAAGGAGGAAACTGAAAGCTCGGCGAACTCTCCCTCTTTCTTCCCGCGCTTCGGAATTCTGGCTGGCAGCGACAGCCACCCCCTTAGTTTTCGGTTGGCGGGTTTATTGTACCGAAGAATAAGAGTCGCCGCGATCGCGCCCCGGCCACCCTTATCTGGTAATCGCGCGTCCCTTCGTTTTTCGGAATACGAATGAGGGCTCGTGTGGCACTCTTTGCGCGAAGGGATACTGACCGCCGCCGTCACCGCTATTTTTTTCCCCCCGGCCGAGACCCAACACTGCGGTTTAGAGGCCCCCGTTGCCTGCGCGGAATATACAATGTACCATCGATTATATCGAGCCGCAGCTCGGAAATATTGCGAATGTAAAGTATCACGTTAGGCGGTCGTTCCCTTGTTAAATACAACTGCTCTTCCCAAGTGTATTATATCACTGCTAATTTACGATCTCTCAATTATCGCGTACTCTGAAGAAAGTGGCCGAGGAGAAAACACGATGAAGATGCACCGTAAAAATTTCCTTCTTGTTACACGCGGTGGAGACTTTTCAAACGTTACCTACGCTATATTAAAACTGCGAATCAGATCGACTAACGCGAATGCTCCGCTCGCCGATGATTTATTTCTCCGGCGAAGCACGCCACTGGCAGGTACGCGGAAAAAGATTCCGCGCGGATTGATTAACGCCATAAAAGCTGCGCCGAGCATCTGACATCTCGCGTGAAAAGAGACGGCGCAAATCCACCGACCATTCGTCCACGTCACGCTTGCTCTTCCGATTTTACCGAAGAAATGGAATTAAATTGGTCGTGTCGCACGAGAGAAACGTATAACGGCAGCACGCATGAGATATTTTACCCCCGAGACGCACAAACCCTTCTCGCTGCTGCTCCTAAATAAACCTAATCTATTAGTTAACCCGGCCCTAAACAATGAAAAATATCCACGGCGTTGATTGCGTGAGGGAAAAGAAAACGCCGTCTGTTCCCCACTTATACTGTAAAACTTTCGCTCTCAGCGAGCGTCACATTTTACTGCGAGACGTCGCTATCTAATGCCGCGATCCGTATCGTTATCGACAAACGTTGACGTCCCAAATGAGCCATTATCGATTAAAAACGGCCGTCGTGAGAAAAGCGTTTAACGGCTTGCCGAAAGGAAGATGAGCCACGGGGCCGACCCCAGAGTCAGGATCATTCGAAAATCGTAAATATGGATAGCATGTCGGTCATAAAAGAGATAAATGACCCGGGGGAGCGCAATAATCGGGAATTAACGCGTGCATTAAGCCTCTCGGAACCCGTCAACGCTTCGACGTTTTTTCTTTCTCTTCTCGGACCGATTTCCCGCGCCTTCTTCTTTTTTTTTTTCTTCGTCTTTTTTTCCTTCTTTCTTTTGCTTTCCGTTCGAGCCTTCGGCCGAGCTCTTTGGCCGAGGCGGTCGCCACGAATTATCGGTCCCCGCCAGCCGTGACCCGGCCACGGAAGCGCTCGGATAACCCCGGAGTTCAGGACACTTTATGGGGAAGGGCGCGGGGACGGGGGAAAGAGTGAGAGTCTCATTGTGAGAAGGGTATACGTGTACACGGGAGACGTGAGATCCGTTGGACCCGCATGCGGACCTTATTGTGTCCCGAAAGGGCATATACGGTAGGTACCTTAATGTCGGCACGGATGAAAGCGTGGGCCCTCCTTTGTCTTTTGCTCGCGAAGCTGCCACAGAAAGTAGCGTGCCCTGCGGGTAAGCCCCCCCCCCCTTCTCTCCTGCACCATTCCACAGGACTACCGTGTTCCAGGTTTCTATCTTTCCCTTTCTCTTTTCTTCTCTCGCATATCTCTCGGCTAGTCGCGAAGAAACGTATGAAAGAACAAACGGCAAAGACTTTCGGCTTTCTTTCCCTCGTCAGCTTTGGAAGCATTCGGAAATTCGAATTTTCACGCGCACGAAAGACCGCCGACAAACGTCCGTGGAGACGCGAGTCAGAAGGCACGGGGAAAATAATTAGAGAATAATTGGAATTAATTTTACATCGCGGTAAAAATCGCTCTCACGGTCGCGTTAATCGCCGCTGCTAATTGCAGCAACATTTATATCGGACGTTTGTACCGATTACGTAGTTCAGCGAAATTTATGTTAAATCGATACGCGAATTCCGCGACGGCTACTTCTCTTAAAAGCCCGCGGAGATAGGAGCAAGGGGAGAGAACAAGCGTAAGAACGAAACGGCGCGATCAGCGAGCCTCCTTCTGGGAAGAGTACTCGGCGATGGTACCACGGGTTGGTACCTACGGCATAAAAGGCGGATCCCCGGCGCATTATTAATGTCAAAACGTCACAGAGCATGTAGCTGCATATTCCGTTGGAGTTGCATGCCGAGGCGCAAAGACAATTCGCGGCGACGACGACAACGATGACACGATGACGACGACGACGACAGGCTGCCACGGGGACGCAATATATAATTCCGTGCTCGCCGATAATTATTATGACTTCCCAAGTTTCCTGCTGCACAATGGGTCTCGTCGCTGCCGGTTATTTCGAACTTATCCTTCTCCCGCGGCCTCCTCCCTACCCTTTCCCCCCCTCCTCCCCCTAACCCCCTCGAGCAAAGGCGAGCCTGTCTCCGCGTCGCCGTCGTCTCTTCCACCGGTAATAAAGTGACATTAGCCGGCATGCGATTTCGCGATAAACTTTGGAAATTTATTCGTACAACCCTCTCAATTAACCCGATATGCAAACGGCCGCGAAAAAAGAACGGCGACGGGCTGCGACGAGCGTTCCGAACGCGAGAGGTCGGAGAACGGTCGGCCCCGGGTTACCTCTGGAGTACGCGGGGACAATTTTTCCCGCCGTTAAAGGAAAAATTCGCGGCTCTCGCTTCCCGTACATTTCACGGCGTATCGAGCATCGCCGGCAATTTCACACTTGCGACTCGCGGCAAACACCCCTCGCGGTGCTCCTTTTCCATCCATTTCGCAATCCGTGTATTTCAGCACGAGAGATACCGCTTCTCGTCAAAGAGCCTTTTTTCCCTTCGAGCGAGAAAGAGGTGGGGTGAAAAAAAAATAAAAGAAGAAGAGAAAACCGAGTGACGCTTCTTTATGCTCGCAGCCCGTCTGTAAGCAGCCTGATTTCCGTTTAACGTTTCCCTCCGCTGCTTTTTTTTTTTTTTTTCTTTCCGTATCAACCGCCGAGGAAATCAAGGGAAAGGACGATTCTCGCGTGTGCCCCCTCTGAAAAACTTTGACAATTCTTGCTCAAGTAACCCCTCGCGCATGTTCTTATGTATACGACGTTACATCAAATACGTGAAATAATTTATTCTGGATTTCTTTTTTTTTTTCGGAATTGATAATCTACATCCGCAGGAATATTCTGTTGAAGCTTGAAGTGTATTTAAATAAAGAGCTTTATTATAAATATATTTAACAAATATGCGGGACTTGAGAGAATACTTTTAGTTTGATTGTACGTTGCATGATATTCCCGAAGTTTTTTTTATGTGACGAAGCGATTAGAGATTTAATGGGACGACGATTAAAAATATATTGAGAATTTCCGTTCTCTCGCCAGCAAGTTATACTTGGCCCGCAAAGCTTATCAGAAATTATCGCGACGGCGTAGCGGTCACTGATGGCTAGCGACAGTACCTATTTGCTTTCATTCATCGATCAAAGAACGGCGTTAAGTCGTTAATCTTTATTTCTTTGCATGCACAGTGGGCCCATTCAACGGATTCACTCAGTATAGAGCCTCTGCGCAATTCGGCTTGACGACGAAATGAAATACTGGCCGCAATACCGATTCTCTCTAATCGCGTAAATTTATTTATATTTCTCTCGTTATTTTTATTTTATTTTATTTTATTTTTTTTTAGCAAAAAATAGTAAACGCTATAGCGTAACGCGCAAATCAAATTAAATTCTTTTATTGAACTGCTTTGATAATTTAAAGCGACCATGAAAAATTAATCTATTAATTACACTTTGATAAAGAAATTTCCAAATTGTATTAATCCGTGATTCGCCCCTTTAAAAAAAAAAAAAACTGGAATAGAAATATCGCGCCGTTATTTTAATGAGAAATATTTTTCCCGTCGGTCTTTTTAGCGGGTCAATCGAACGTGGCGCATCGTGACACCTGTCATATTTCACCGAGCAGCAGCGTTTACAAAGTAGCCTCGGAAATTGGTACGAATTCGCGTTGGGAAGAAAAAAAAAAAAAAGGAGTACGGAGGAAAGGAGTTCCTCGTGTTCGCTCGACCATCCAGACGGCCTGCTATTGGCTTGTCGGCTTACGTGCAAGTCGGCCATAATGCCCGAACCGGATGATGGAAAAGCCACCCTCGATTCGGGCCAATTAGCTTCCGGGCGAGTAAGTGGCAGAGAAACCCCCCAAGGATCCATTTCTCTCCCACATTCTCCCCTTTCCTTCTTCCTCCCTTTTCCTTCTCGTCGCCGTCTTCGCCGTCGAGCCACCACGAATTGACCTAACTTCGCTGGCCTCGCCTCGCCAACGAGCGAAGAGACTGTCGGTGTCGCGCCGAGCCGTCTGTAAGCCCCGAAGTTCATCGTCTAATTCGTTCTTAGAACTGGAAGACACTCCGTCACGCTTCCACGCGCCGCTTCCCAGAACTCAGATTGATTCGAGTTAATTGACTTCCTCGAAATTATGCGCCTAATCGCGAGCTCCGAGGTAACATCTGCGGTAGGACGGCGTGAACTAGAAACGCGATTAGATTCGACTGCTCAATCGGGGGCGCTCTCCGGTTCCGAGGGTCTTTTACGACGCGACGCGGTCGACCGAAAAATTATTCGGGATTACCCTCAATTAAGCCATGCGTGTTTCGCGTTTATTTATTTTATTTAATTCTTTTCTTTTCGGTAGATTTTAGTAAGATATTTTTTTTGTGTGATACCTCACGCGTAACGTGTTTGCATACTTTTTAATAGAAAGTCTTCAGTCTTTTTTTTTTTTTTTTTTTACTGAAGCTTTACATGTTACATTTAATTTTTCGAAATAAAATAATTTACTGTCTTCCACGGTGCTTCAATTTTATTTTCGTAATTAAAATACAGACCGAGACTTACATAAATCTGTATTTCTGTAAGTCGTGCTCGATTAATCTGCGAAAACAAAGAAACATTTTTACGCCGCGTTCAACGCTGAAACTTTCCGGGACGAAAACCGCCCTTATTTTTATTCCGCGTTACGAAGGTCCCGAGATGGGCCAGTCGCGTTCGTGTCCGGAACACGTCCTCCTACACGGCGGGGTCCTCCGCCCAGGGGTAGAAAAATCCACCCCTTTTTCAGGCGGTCGATACCAGGACGACCAACCTTACCACCACCTTCCCTTTTCGCTCCCGTGCGTTTCACCCCCGTCACCTCGTCGCCCGTACTTCGTCGCACCCGTGTGCTCCGAGCGACTTCTCCCGCTCGCACCCTCGCCTTCGGAAAAGTTTCGCTTCTCCGCCGGTTTCTGCCGGGATGGCGCCACGCTTGCTGTCAAGAACCACCCTTTCCGTCTTCTTCCCACCCCTCTCGCGAATCCGCACACATACGCGAGCCACCCCTTCATCCTTTCTCGCCCGATGGTTTCCCACCGGTATATATCTTTCTCTCGTTATTCTCGTATTTTCGCGTTCAGATCCCGAACTTAAATGCATGTACTGTGGACTGTGTCTACACTCCGTACGCTTGTAAGTGGACGAAAGCGCACGGGATTCGTGTGCTCGCGAACATTGTAAACTGCACGTGGTTACTTGACGTACCGATGGCTAAGTAATCTTCGGACCATCCGGCCACCTTCATGATTCTCAAAGTGAAAAGCCCCGGCTTCTTTTTTTTTTTTTTTTTTTTTAATTTTTTTTATATTTTTTTATTTTATTTTATCTTTTTCTTTTTATGTCTTTTTTGTTTCTTTATCTTCGCGATGTGTCAAAGTACGCTCTTTGCCTTTTTTTCGTCGCAGCGACGAAAAAAATTTTCGCAGTACCATCCGCTAACTGATCTTTGACGCTAAACCTCTTATTTTTAGTCTGTCACTGAAGTAGTCCCTTTTAAGGCCAAGAGATTTGTTTGCTTTTCTGTACGATCAGTTGATCAAACATCGAGGACAGCAATGGCGAGGCTTCGCTACGCTTCCTCGTCTCCCTAGCTCTGGCTGAGCGCGAGTTCTCGAGTAAATTATATACCTTTTTTTTTCTTTCCGAGTTTTTACCTCGCACATATATTTACAATTTAAACAACGTTTAAATACTATTCGCGTGAAGGTTTAAAGCCAGAAGTAAATCGATCCGCGGAGTCGTCGCGGTACGCGCTTGAACTTTTTTATTGATCCATATATTTTAAAGATACCCGTATCGCATTCGGCCGGCCGAAAGAGCGGCACGCCTAAAGAGATCTCCGGATTCCGTGATCCTGATGGCGCAAGGACAAGCGGACGGGCAAAATAGGGGGGGCCAAGGGGAGAACGCGAGAAAGAGGGACGCGGAGTCAGCGTGTGCAGGTTCGTGATTCGAAGTAGGTGGGCCCCAGGTAGCCAGGACAGATAACACCCGGAGATTACCGCGGACAGAGTCATTAGCAGCGTCGGCTTCTGTGTCGGCCAAGATATTCTCTCACTTGCTTCCCCCTTGCTGCCCTTTCTCCCTGTTCGCTTACCTCCTCTCTCCCCCCCCCCTGTCCCGTTCGTCCACCGTGCGGTTTTATCTGGCCGGTCAATTCACGCGGCACGATATATACACCGGATCGCCTCAGATCCTACCACTTACTTTCCATCCACTGACCATCTGACCATCTCCTTCCGTTCCCTCCTTTCCTTCCTTCTCCCTTTCCCTTTCTATCTCTGCTTCTCCGTTTTCCTTTTTACGGCTAGGCACGATACTAGCCTCCACCTCTCTTTCTTCTTTCGCGGCACCGTGTCCTCTTTCCCTCCCCTCTCCCTCTTCTCTTCGCCGGTCTGTCTTTCTTTTATCCCTCTTTCGCCGACGTGTTTTGCGGGCAGAGTGCACACCGCGAAAGACGCGCATTCGCCGCGCTCGAACGAACGCAGATTAGAGTCCGGAGAAATACTAATTGCTCCGATCGGCGTTCGCACATATTTTCCACGGCGCCAGAGGCGTGTCGAGGCCGAAGGTCCACGAGATAGAAGACGAGGGGGACTGCCGGGGCGTCGCGCGAGGGATCGAAAAGGGGGACCAACGGTGGCGGTGGCGGTGGCGAGAAAAAGAGAGAAAAAGAAGAGAGAAACATTCTGCTTTGATAGGCTAATGACAAACGCCTAGATTGCCGGCTTATCACCCGGCCAGCGCTAATTATTTCCCCTTTGTACCGCGCCGCGCATAATGGCGTCCGTACGAGAACTCTATCTCTCTCCGCCTCTCTTTTTCACTTTCCGCTTCATGTGCGCCGTACCGATTTACACGCACGAGCGACGCGTCGACGAATTTTATTTGTTACCGCGCGCGGTGACGGCGAACGTGAATTTCTCGCCGCGGACTGACAGAATGACGTTGCGCGTTACGATCAGTCCGTGATGGATCCGGTCTTTTTCGCGTCTCTCGCGAGCCGTTTCTTTCTATCCCGTTCGTCGATCTCCGGCTGCACTCCTTATCGCCTTCCTCTCTTTCTTTTATCTCTCACCGATCTCGGGGGCCCCGCAAACGGGTGACACGCCAATTGCGTACGCGGTACGCGAAAAAACCTCCCCGCGAGAGGTAGGTACGCTGGATCGAACTTGTTTAGTAATGGCATTTCTTGCGTAAAATTAAAACGATCCCTTCACGCGCTGATTATCCACCGCTTTAACGTCGGAAGATCGCACAGGCGAGCAGCTTCCTTCTCGATCTTCTCTTTCTCTCCTCCGGAAGCACCGGCTGCGTGGACACGGTTCATCGAATCTTTCACGCTCTCCGAGCTCAGAGGCATAAAGTGTGGACTTAAGGAACGGCGCGACGTCCTCGCCGCGTAAAGGAGAAGCCGCCGTGCGGTTGGAAATTAAAAAATCCCTTCGAAACCTCCTCCGTAAATTGGACCGCGTCGCGGAGTCACCGTCTTACTCCGAATCCCGAATCAATCGCCGCTGTATATTAGAAAATTATCACGCCACAACCTCCGGCGTCGCTGTCTTAATCCGCTTGCGCCGCTGCGCCCCGCGAACTTATTTATCGACGCGCCCGGTAACGACACGCCGGGAAAAAAAAAAAAAAAAAAAAAAATGCGGAGGCGATCGGCAGCGCGGAGAACTGAAGGAAGCGAGGTGCCGGGGACTTTATGGGACGACGAGGGGCAGGACACAAATCTATTCGCGAATTGACAGTGAAAAAGAGACGCGAGGAAAAGGGGGAGAGTTAACTCACCCACCGCCCTCCCCCCTCCGTTCCCGTTGACTCCACTCCGAGTACGCGAGAGTCTTGTCGAACAAATCGGTACAAACGATCGTCGTAAAGCAGTTAAGCCCGAGTTTATATACGCCTTTCTACCGTAGGGCCTCCTCGCGTAGAAGGCCCCGAGGAGAGATGAGCGGGCGCGATAGGGAAACCGATAGTCGCCACTCTCGGGGCACCGCCGACGTTTCGAGGGTTCCCTCTCCGCTCGTCCTTCGAGCCGCGTCTCCTCTCATGGGACCCCCGCAGCGAGGAACTTTTTTAACCGGATCCAAGAGAGGAGGATCGACGGAACATACCAAAGTCGTGTCTCTCCACCAAAAGTTCCCTCGCCTTCTCTACCTCCCCCGGTCCGAACTTTTCGTTCCCTTTTTATTACTGGCGCGATTCGGACGTGATGGAAAAGCGACGCGCATCTTTGTCTCGGTGCTTTAAACTCGGAAAGAGATCGAAATAATTATTTCGTATATATATACCTTACGATCTTAGATTTTTCGAAGACGGTCAGGCGCTTCTAATTTCACCTTTACATCCCGTAACAATTTTTCAGACAGCGATCGGCCGTTTCGGTAATTTCGATCTCGATTACACGTGCGACTACGTGGAAGGCAGAAAAAAATTCTTTTTTTTTCTCTCTCTTTTCTGCAGTGCTTATTACGCAACGCGAAATTAAGAATCCGAAAGGAAGAAATAAATCACTAATCGAGGATACGTCCAGCGTGCTAAACGGAATCTCGTCACTTCCTGCTGCCCCGAAGGACAACGGGCAAAACTTTTGCGGTCCCGGAGGACTCCGTGGTAGCTCCGGTATAATTCCAGGCGTTTATGACTTGCCAAGAACAAATAATAATTTAGTGGGCGTCTCCGACCTTCACCCCCTGCTCAGAGAGATCCTCTTTCCCTTTTCCCCCCCCGGGTTCCCCTTGCCTCTCGCGTTCCTCCGTCCCGGATAAACCCCTTTCTCGCTGACCACACTGTATAAATAACGAGTGGCGCCAGCCGAACTTCCACTGTTACATTATCTCTTATGGTTTACACGCTATAGGGCACGCCACAGCCATCATTATATCTCTCGTCTTCGCTGCGTGCGTGCACGCCACACATCCGCGCGTGTATATGCGTGTGCGAGGCGCGGAGGCTCGCCACGTCGTGATCTCGCCATGCGGCCGTCCCTATAGGATTTCTTATTAGTCCTCTTCAACTCAGGTGTGAGAAACTCGGAGAACTTGGCTCGATCGTAATGACGCGCGATCGATTACGTACCGGGTGTCGTAAATTTACGGCCCCGATGAAATATGACGGGAAGGAATGCCGCGGCGTGAAAGTAGAGAGAGGCTTTAATATTAAAATTAACGCCCGTGATGTATTTTGTATTTATTACAGCGCGCTTACGCCTCGATTTTCGATATTTATTTTTTAAATAACAATCGACTTGTAGCGGTAATTATTTCACGTGGCTTGCTGTTAACAGGGAACGAGAGGGAAAGGAGGGGGGGGAGGACGGGAGGGAGGAAAAACCACCGGACACCGACGTTATAATGGTAGCGATGTTTCTATAGCTTTCGAATTAATACACTGCTGGAAGTGGAGTAACCATGTCTCGTGCGGCGTGTAGTGGCAGCTGGTGAATGGCGAGGTGCCTATTAAAGTCCTCCAGATAAAGCGCGAGATTAACTTACCCGCATACGGATCGCTAATTAATCAGATCCAGCTTGTCGCTGCTGGCTTAATATCGCGCCTGTGATATACGCGGACGGGATATAACGATCGCAGGGAGAACACGATTCCCCTGGTCGCTCGGAACCTCGCTTACACGCTCGGGCCGATCGTAACGCATTATTTATCGCTCAGAATAAAAAAAACAGTAGATAAAACGCGATTGAATTAATCACACTTCCTTGTAAATTTTTCCGCCGATGACACGCGGCATAAGTGGCAGACTCGCTCGTTACTGAAATTGGACACTCGCTAGAAATTTTAATTTAATTAAGAATCTCACGGCTTGCTTCCGCCACCGCGGAAAGGACTTCGTCGCGGTCGAGCAAACGCGACCCAAAATGAGTCGTTAAAAAAATAAAAAAATAAAAAATGACAAAACGCGTGAGCGCGGTAAGGTACCTATCTTTAAGATCTTCCTTGGCGTCCCACCTCGCCCTGGCGTCTCATATTGAATTCACACTTTCCGCGCCGTGAGAAAGGGAGGTTGGCTCGCGCGTCGTATTCAAGTGGCGTAGGTTAGGCCGAAGGCGAAGAAGACGCCCGTAACAGCTTTCTATTTGCATACCACCGCCTACCCGCGTTTTCATCCGCGAGGCCCCCCTTTCGACACCACCGTTATTTGCATTCAGAAATTGGCCGTCGGGCCGCCGCGCAGCGATCTCCTTCCTTCCTTCCTTCCTGCCTGCCTACCTGCCACGCCACGTATCGCGGATCTCTCCCTTCGTTGTCCTTGCCTTCAGAAATTTTGAATGAGCCAACCAGCCGCCCACCCCTTTCCCCCCGCGGGGCTGAGATCCATTTATTTCGCGGTGAAAACAGTGTCACCTTTAATTATTTTATAAGCGAAAGTAACAGGAGTATTAATTAATTAGTCAACGCACCGCCCGACTCCTTCGAGTCCACTCTCCATAGATTTCGTATTAAGATATATAGATTTTTATCTGTCAAATCGCAATCATGAGTATATATATATGTACGTATATATTATATATATTGGCAAAATATATTAGCATTTCTAAGTTGTTTTAAAAACGAAACAAGGGAATAAGTGTCTAAATAAGTGTTTAAATTGAAATTCATGATTTATCGAGTCATTTAGAATCGCTCCGCCGATCGTAGGTTCATCTTTTTTAAATGTTTGTAACTCATATAAATGCATTTATGCCCCACGTGTTTATGCGAGTGGCATTGAGTTTTGTACAGTTGTCTAATCGCTAGAAAATTTATTTTAGCGAAACCGTTTTCCTGATTCTCTTGTTTTTTCTCTTTCTTTCCTCTCCCTCTCGAATCGAAGAGGAATATTCATCTACGACATCCAAATTTAGTTTTGAGCAGCAACTGTAATGGCATAAGAAAAAAAAAAAAAAAGAAAAAAGAGAGAAGGAGAGGACGGCATCCCGTCAAGGACTATAATTATCCTCCGTTCGCGGGCGCATCAGTCCCGACAGTTTATATTTCATAATTATAAAAATGAACGCGCCGTTGTGTCCATCAAGATTTAAACCAGCTGTAACGTACGTAACGCGATGCCGGTATAAAGCCGGCCATTAACGCGCCGCGTTGTTATACATTCGTGTGCGATACAAGTGAATGCGAATGCGATGCGCGATGCCAGAGGAAATGTGTCGCGAGGCGCTTAATTAGACACTTCATGGACGCGCACCTATCGCGTTCAAGGACCGATAACGTCGCGCGTATTATCGCGGAGCCTCTTCGCGCGTCATCGGTGACTTTCTATTTGGTTATCGAGGGTAAGCGATCGGCGGGTCCTCGAGCCCTTAGGATTTTCGGACTAATCACCCCGGCCACGCGTTACGTGCATCGCCCTTTGCAAACGCGCTCCCGACAATGTGCAACGCACGAGAAACATCGGTACTCGATCCCCCGATTATTAACCGTGAAAAACCGTCACTCATCCGACGATCGATGCTTTATTAAGTTCGTGCCGGGGTCTTCTTTCAGCGTGGCCCGTCGAGATCGCGGCGCGTCGAAAAAGATGATCTCGACGTATCGCAAGAGAATATAATAGGTATCGTGCTCTCCGCTGACGGATAATAAAGCTCTCGCACCTGTTTGAGGCGCACGTCAGATCGCAATCGCCGTTTAATCGCCGCCGTGCAAACGCCGAGGCCAAGCGCGCGCGCTGCGGCAATTTTAAATTAATATATTCCCGCGGAATTCGATCCGATAACGTCTATCCGATCCTCGCTTCCTCTTCCCCGCGGCCCGATAACGAGGCCGAGAAAGACCGGGGCATCGGCGTGCGCACGCGGCAGCCGAGGATCGATGGGATCTCGCGGCCGATTGATCAAGATCCGCGCCCAACTCGGCCGCTCTGCCGCGAAACCGCCCGGCGTATACGCGGGCGCGCTTTTACGGATTATTACGCGGCGTTAATGCGGAGCTGCGGGGGCTAACACACACCGCACGGTCGGATTTACGTATCGTTACCGGCAACGTATCTGTCGACAGGCTTTTCGTGTCTTCAAATAAATTGTCTCGTCTTGTTTTCGCCTCTTCGTTCCGCCTTGTTGCACGTTCATTCCTTTTTCACATCCGCAATTAATGCTCTCTCTCTTTCTTTCTCTCTGATATTTCGTTATATATTATTAAATTAAGTTATCGCGCGCGATTCTGTTTCGGAGCGATTTGTTTGGTCGTTTATTTGTTCAACGTCTTTCAACACCGCTTTTCATTTCGCGTTTGCATTTCTCGCCTTTTTTTTTTTTCTTCCCCTCTGTCTTCGCTCCTCGCAAGTTCTTTCTTTTCATTTCGGCTCGGTGGAGTGTTTCTTTTTTCTTTTCTTTTTCCATTTTTTTTATAACGTTATTCAAACGCAAATGTCCTTATCTTCGACGGCGCTTCGCGGTGTATCTCAAGGCTACAAAAGCCCGTACACGCGATTACAAAATAGTGCATCCCGTCGTATCGCCTCGCACGCGAGGCTGCTTCGCGCCGCATCGCGATCGGCGGCGTGACGCTCGCTGAACCCGGGGCTTAAAATGATTTTTCTTGCTCGCGGGCTTCCAACTATCCGTGGAAACCCGCACTTTTCACACCACGAGCCCGCGTTTAACGATCGCGGCGCGAAACTCGGCGCGTGTCGGTTGCATGCAAGTCACGCATCCATATTGATTGAATTTCCATCGTCGAGCTTTAACCATCCGATAGCTCAATTTTTTTTCAGCAACATTAAAGTATTCCGAGAATTGAAAAAAAAAAAAAAAAAACCAAAAAACACGAGTTTTTCTCTCTATATAAATAAAAGTGTGAAAGAGGTAAAGAAATTTCATTCTCGTATGTTTTTTTGCCTGACGATTGAAATTTGTTTGTTCATTTTTCGACGCGCTTTGTCGAACTTTTTTTTTTTCCCCCTATCACATTTATTACCGGATATTGCCGGGACTGCATCACGTTCATCATCGTCATGCAGTCGCAACTCTTCGAATCGTACTTGTAAATTCGTTGTCAAATGAAAACTTGTCTATCAGGTGATGAATGCATAAAAATTACTATTTACAATTGCTAGTCAATGCCAGTGTGCCGGAAGGTTATTGCGAATATATTAGCATGCGGCGTGGTAATGAGGCGTTAAATACGCTGCATTGTCACGGCGATACATTTGCGAGTAAAGTGCGATAGTTTCTTGCCGTTATGTCGCGGATCCATCCATCACGGGACACGGGGGGAATAATCGTTTCCTCGCGATTTCCTTACGCGCGACGCATTTTTCCCTGGGCGATCCGCAATAAAAATGCAGGTGAAGTTTGAGGATACCGGGGTGCGCGCCGTAAATTTCCCGTACTTTGTAGAACGCGCTGCATCGAATTACCGGCGAACAGTTATTTATCGTGCCGAGCTCGGTAATGCGCCGCTCGCGTCGAGATGCGTCGTCTTTAAGCCCGCGCTTTAATCGACAAAAATAATACGATAAGAGCCACCGGGAATGGACAATTTCTTTTCTTTTCTTTCTTTTTTTTTTTTTTTTGCTTTTTCCAAACGTAAACCCACGCAAAGAATCGGCAGCCGCCGCGGGGACAACCTGTCGTTACGTCGAATCGCGAATGAAACGAATTGAAATTACGCAGTCGTGTCTCCTCGAATCTTTTTTTTTTTTTTTCCTTCTTCTTTCGTGCGACAGTCCGCATGACGATTCGCATGGCAATCGCAAGGCCGCGCGAGAGAAAGGTGTAGCCGATATACAGAGCCGCCGGAGACAAAGTGCCCGCGGTGCGTACGAGCGCGGTAATGAATTGACGCTTTGGCCAATATTTATGAGCGGTGATGCAAGAATGCGGCGATTATGTCCCCTCTCCCTCCCCCCCCCTTCTGCCTCTCGATTTGTGTAATTACCAGGCGCGTGGAATGCACGGGGACAACTATCGTTCAACTGGCACGGAAAGATTACAGGCCTCGAATGCGTGAGTAACGTTGCGCTAATACCCCCGCATAGGAGAGGGGGGGCGGTGAGGGTGCCCCCTTGCGTTTTTCTCCCTTTTATCGCGTGCGGCGTTTTCGGAGGCACGGGCGCTGTCTCGTATCTTCAAAACGGTGGTCTTGAATCAACGTTCATGCGATGCACACGTCCGTTGTAGCTTTCTTCTCTCCCATTTTTTTTTCTTTTTTTCTTCCTTTCTTTTTTATTGTTTTTTATTTTTTTTTTTTGCTTTGCGCTTCGTGAAACGTCTCGCGCCGGATTATGATCTTCGAGGCCGGGTTTTCGTCGAAGCGTAAAGCGTAAAACGTGATACTTCGCAGGCGGAAAAACTGGCGGAACGTGAGAAGGCTTAAAGTCGTCCCGCGCAGATACGATCGCTCTTAAAGAGTGTGACCCAGAGAGTGAAGGGGAAAAGGCCCGGCGAAAAAGGGCTGGTTTTAAATGCAAGGGGCACTTTTAAAACGAGCTCGTTCTCTCTCGGTTGTACGCCGCTCGATTTCTGGCACATCTCGCACCGAAATGCGAACGGGACCGAAACGTCGACTCGCAGTTACGAACTGTCGGTTTCAATATCCCGACACGAGAGGCTTCCTTATTAGCGTCACGCGAGGTTCGCGAGGTAAGCCGATCGCGATGACGCAAACCGCTTTCACACCGAAAGACAAACAGCGACGTGTACATATCCCTCCAATACTATTATTAATTTTTTTTTTTTTTTAATGTATATTTTAAACATTATAATCGTAATTTTTGGCATTATATAATATAATAAAAAGAAACGTCAGCTCGATTTTGAAATGTAAATTAAATATCATGGATTTAATCGTCTAATCAGTGTTGCGAAAAAATAAGTCTTACTCTTTTGAATCTTTTCCCCGAGCAACGACGTTGCTAGGTACCTTACTCTTCAACGTAAAAAAAAAAAAAAAATTAAGTGCGAAAGGTCGAGGCACGCGACAAGCGGAAGGCTTCTAGCGGACCACGCGACAAGGGAGGGAACGGTATTCTCGCTTTTCAGACACCCTCATCTCGCGGCGGCCGTCATTGAACCGCAACCCCGAAGGAAACGTCGATACGCGGCGGAGGATATACCGACACTTCTAACACAATCGCGGCACGCATTTTCAGGTTCGCACGCGCGTGAGCCTACTATACGGCTAATTATATCGAGCTCGGTTACCCCGCGACAAGCGCGGGCGAGAATCCTGCTGAACGTAGAAAAGAGAAAGAGAGAGAGAAAAAAAAGAGGGGAAGAGGGAGTACAAAAAAGTTTGTTAGCAAGGGTGCGCATTTGCGTTGAATGCAACGGAGAAACTGCGTGCGAACGTGTCACGCATGCGCGCGTGCGATAGAAACGGGGTGAACCCACCAACTGCTCTTGGGAAAAAGTGAGAACACGAGTGAGAATAAAAAGAGAAGAGGAGAGAAAGAGGAAACAGACGCCGTGTCAAAGATGTGGTAATATAGAGACAAAAAAAGAAAAAAAAAATTGATGCTGCGTACAAGTGTTTCAAGAATACTGTCAAGACTGTCGCCGACACTGTTTGCCATACCGCGTTGTATTATCGTGACATATTTTAGATTAAACACGAGATATTACGATACCCCTCGAAGCGATATTTTGCAATTCGCGCAAACTTGACTTTAAAGAAGGCGCGCGCGACTCCGGATTGAATGAACTTTCGCGAGACAAACGACGCCGAGCGAGAGATCGTACGCGTTTCAAAAGACGGTAATGAAAACGGCGGCGGCTCGTGCCCGACGTTGGCCAAGAGCGATCGAAAGTGACGATGATGAATCCTGTTGAGACGATTACATAAGATTTTCACGGGACCCGCGTCCCTTTTCGACGGCTCGCGCTCTTGTTTGTTCCACGGCCGCGCGTCTATTTGATTTAGAAATCCGAAGGAATCGAAGCGCTCGCACGTCCCACCGTCGAGTCGATCTGCCGAGATCGCGGCCTGAAGAGTCATGAATTTCGGTCAGCGAGCCGGAGTTTCGTGCCGGTCCTGCCTTTAACCGGCGTTCTCTTAATTCCGCGCCGTGCCGAGCACGCGCACACACGCGCGCATACGTGCGTGCGCGGTATAAACGCCCGTACGTGAAACTCGTGAATGGTGAGCAATTTGAGGGGAGCCGAAAGGCGGGGAAGAGGAGGTAATTTTGGGCCCCGAAGGCCCTCACGTCCTTCTTTGCCCCCTCGTCGTGGCGCTGACTCCCTCGTTCGTAGCACCGAACATGCCGAGCGCGGCGAAAATTTTCACCCGAATCCCGTCTCCACCCCATTTCCCCTCGTCGTCCCTTCTGTCCCTTTTTCTCTTATTCCTACGCGCAACTCTTCCTCTTCCTCGCTCGGGCGAGACGAGCTCCTCGGGCGCTTACCACACGACTCATTCGGGCGAGGGTTTCTGTATCGCAACGGGCCCTGGTAATATCTCGTTTAGAAAGATTACAGGTTCGAGAAGAGGCTGCCAATGTATAAAACAAACATCGTTAAGGCAGCCCTATACTTAAGGCCCCCCCACCCGTTTCCGGCCCCACCCCGTGTACCCCTCTGGCATTACATGCTCGCTATTATGTGCATCTACGATACTGCTTGCGTCTCATTATACGTGCGCGTGTATAGGTATGCACGGGTGTCACGGAAACCGTCGAGAACAGTAGCGGGGTGCACCGTTCCCAGAAACATTCGAAGCGTTACGCGAAGCGCGCGCTCTGCCGACGTCTTATAAGTTAGCGGAACAAAATGAGCAGAATTAATTCTCACTAATGTTTTTACTCGTTGCTGAAAAAAATTTTTTCGGCAACTTTCTAGCAACAAATGAGCAACAAATAAAAACATTAGTGAGAATTAATTCTGTTCATTTTGTTCCGCTAACTTATAAGACGTCCCCTTCACTTAAACCTCCACGCACTTCAGTGATTATCGACTCTGTTCACCGACGCGGTGGACCTTTGGCCCCGGCGTTTCCTCCCCGCTGTCCCCAGATGTTCATTGACAATCTCTGCTTCTTTTTTTCCCCTACGCGTCCGATGAACAACCCGTAGCCGCACGCGGACTTTCGACAGACGCGCAAACGGTCGTAATTATTCCTAGATATTCCCGTCTTATCGATTTCCATCTCACGTTAGAACTTCGACGGCTAAAAAAAAAATAAGGAAATGTTTCATTTTTCGCGTAACTTTAATAACTTTCTATAAATTTCGAGTATAAACGCGAATTATTGCGGAAATGTTATTTCGAACGTTGCACTCTTTGTAATATACGTGCGAGATAATAATGTATATGTTTAAAAAATATTTTCTTTTACGTTTTTTTTTTTTTCTACGCCTACACGGACGTATCAATATAATGCTGTCGCAAACGTATCGCTAAAAAGTAGTTTTGAGAATGTTCAAGCTGCCGCTATTAAGAACTTTTCCCTCAACATTGAAAACTTTTCTGGAGTAATTTGTCTTCTTTCCTCCCTCCTCTCCCCGCGCTTTAAAGACTTGTAATCCTTCAATTCTCCCTCCTCCCCCCGGTTCTCGGTATTTATCGACTCTGCAGTTTGCGATTCGTTAAAAGACACGTTACACTCGCTCTCCAAATGTTTTCTAACCGCAAAGTTCTCTCTTTGAGCGCACGATAATTATCCGGATTCCGCGGGCATAAAGTATTTAATGTAAACAGATTTATCAGCGAACGCCAAGAATGTTGTGTGCACGCTGGTCGTTTTTGTCATCCGCTGTTGGCGGAATCTGTGGTAATCTTATTAGTTGATGCCGCAATCAAAACGAGATGCCGCGAGCCCCGGGTATCTGCATAAAACGGAAAGAGAACAACCGGCGAGGAAAAACGCGACGTAATTTTGAAAGAATTTGGAAAGTGATAAAAACCAGGGGTGAGAGAGAGAGAAGGGCGGTTCTAGCTTCGTTTTTTAGTTTATTTTTCTTTTATTGCGCTTCCCAAGTTCTGTTGTTTCCATATATTCTATCAGCGCAACGCTCCGTTGTGCGAAAATATACGCTAATGTGTTAGTTCGTAAAATATTTAATTTTAGTAAAATTTTTGTATGGTAGATAAAGTAGTGCACGTGATGGCTAGCACATTAATTTTAAATAATTGATTTGTCTATTTTAAAAAATAGTTTTTAATCGACAAACGTTTCTTTTTTTTTTTTACAAAATTTAGAGGTGATTGAAATATGTACGTACCAATGCGTACCCGAGAGCATTACATAATCACACGTGGCCTTCTCAGTTAATTAAAGAATACCGCAAAAATTGTAAGGCTTCCGCGAACGATTGCTGGGCATGTCTCGCTAGATTTCTAGACTAATCCAGGATTAATACTTGAATGATATTGCTCACGATATCGGCGAAAAAAAGAGGAAAAAACAAGAGACTTAGATCAAAGTACCGTCTGGTGCCTTCTCTAGAAATTCATAAAAATAATATAAAATACTTTATTATGCGTACGATTTTAGCTCGCGCGGCTGAAATTTCTTGTAAAACTTGTTTGACGCCTGGAGGCGAATCGGGTCCGAATTAGAGATGCGCAAGCCACAACAATCTTGGATAATAAATGTTTCCTTTGACGGGCGCGAGGATTCTTCCCGGTTTAGCAGAAACATTACGTTCTCCGCTCGGTGGCGGGTGAACCGGTTTCGACGCCGGGCTGAAATTAATCTCTCGCTTCTTTGCTCGTACGCGATGTAGTCGCGATACACGGGGGCGATAAGCGCGGCGAGAGTCCGGTACGTTTTGGTGAAATAGCAGAGCGGGATTGCGGATTTCGGATTGAATTAGTAAGCGAGTTCGATTGAGTCCGGCCGAGCGGCCGTTATCCAGAAATACGTGGCCGGCCATGTTTCGGAATCTATCGATCACTATGTGCGCGCCGAATAATCGCGCCATATAAATTATGTCGACGACGACTGGTGGGCCGGTGCCGTCAGCGGGTGCATCAAAACGGATCGGCATCAAAACGGATCCGCGACAGCGGATCCGAGTGCCCATCTTTGTGAATTCGACGGCGGAATCAAGCGATGACACACGCAGCTTCCGGTTTATCGATTACCCGCGTACACGTCGCCTGGTAATTTGCTCGTTACCGCTCACGTATTAATCTCTCTTTCTCTCCTTCTCTCTCTTTACGCATGCGACGGACGCGTGCGCGAGCTACGCGAGAGAGGAAGAGAGAGAGCTCGCCCTTTTCGTTTTGCGTGCCGGAATATTCTGAACGGCCTTTCGAATCGGATAATAAAAGCAACGCGTGCGCGGGCAAATTTGCTCCGGACGCGACGTGAGGCCCTCGCGAGCGACTCGCACGTGCATATTCGCGTCCGTTTAACAAGATCGATGGCCGTCCGCCATGTAACGCAAGCTTTTTAATCGCGGGACGAGGTCAATGAATTATCGGGAAGTTCGTTATTTCGATAATTTGACAAATTTATATGAACAGCGGCAATTTGGCGATAGGCGCGTCGAAATGTGCATACTATCGCTGCCGGCCGCGCGCTATTTTATCATTTATAGCTATTTCTGTTAATTAACGGATCAGCCAAGTGCTAATAAGAGGAATAATAGGAATGTCTTTGACGAGTAATTACCCGTTGTTTCGCTGTAAATATGCGGATCGCGCAATCGTCATCGTCGCCGGCGATAAAATCGGCACGAGGGGGCTCTCTCCTCCCCCTCGGAAAGCATCGATTCTGTTTGCAGAACTTTCTATCGATTAAAGCTCGGGCATGATGCATCGGTGTAATAGCCGCTTTGCCAAGCTCATGCCTCCTCGGCTAGCACGGAACTTTATGAAATACTTGCACGAAGATTAATTAACCGGGAGAAAGAGAGTAACGTGCCGGCGCACGCTCCTCTGATTGTGTGATTAACGGCAACACCTTCTTGACACTTTTTTAATCTGACGTATCTCTATATTTTTCCTCGTGCAAAATCGCCCTATCGTGTCCTGGCGCCGGTTTTGTTTCTTAATTTTGCCGCCATGCCGTAGATCACTTTCAGACCACGCTCGCGACGGCCGTAATCACGAGACTTCCGAGACCCGCGATTTGCGCTAATTGGAACGCTTCGAACAATGTTCATAAGAATGAAAAACTTTGCATGACGTTCGAAGACATTCAACGTAGTGTAGAGAGAGAGAGAGAAAAAGGGAAGTTGCGTGCTGCATTTTCTCTTGACTCGACTCGAAAATCCGACGCAGAATTAATTAAGAAAATAATTAGAAAAAAAAACATTTTCTTAAAGCAATTGGTCTGAAAATATGAACAAAGCGAGATAATTGCAAACTTTTTCTGTCGACGTTAACTTAAAACAATCTGTCCCAATGTATGATCCCTTTCTAATTACAGACGATACTGAATTCGATGCACAAGTATCAGCCGAGGTTTCACCTCGTGCGCGCCAATGACATCTTGAAACTTCCGTATTCGACGTTCAGGAGTTACGTTTTCAAGGAGACGGAATTCATCGCCGTGACGGCCTATCAAAACGAAAAGGTAAGCCTTCGGTATATTCAAGCGCTCCCTGCGAGCGTAAAAGGGGCGCTTTCTTTCGGCTTAATTATAAAATCTATTTATCTTCCTATCTCGTATAGAAATTATCGGATGCAGAAACGCGATTCCTATTTTTTACGTGTCAAAAATTCGTCTTATCGCAGAGGAAATGTAGTGCTCACACGCGGCGGCGAAAGTTCATTAGAAAGGAACAATCTCGCGTTACGATCAGAGGCAAGCGGGCCCGTTTTGGTTACTGGTCTTCCGTTAATTAATATTTCCCCTGTTTCTATGCCTCGATAAAGTCCATGGGCGCGAGCGTCGTTTCGTGGAACAACGTCTTCCCAGTATACGCATTATTATCAGCGGAGCGAACGAGAGTTGCTCACGCGCACGCACGTGGCCGTAAGAAGAAGCCGAGCCTTATACAGATTTTTCGTGGGTCGGTTATATGTATATTCGGTGCGCGCCGCTGATATACTGCTATCTTAATTATCGCGCCTTCCCAGTATATCAGTCGGGTCTTAAGCGGGAACGCATATTTTAAAGACGAGAACCCACGAACCTTATATCCGACTTAACGAAAGAATCCCCCGCTGTACCTCGTAACGTGTCTCCCTTTTAATTTACGCTGACGTATAATTTGTCTTGTTTCGCAGATCACCCAATTGAAAATCGACAACAACCCCTTCGCGAAAGGTTTTCGGGACACTGGCGCGGGGAAGCGCGAGAAAAAGTGAGTATCGCTTTCAAAACTGCATCTTTTACTCTAGTACGCCTTTTGACACTTTCCTGAGATAAAATGAAATGCGCGGCAAATGAAGAGATAAATCTTTTGCCGCGCGTGTACGCCGGTGCACTCGAAGAGGATTTAATTCTCCTCATTTTGCGTGAAGTTTATCGACAATAATAATTTATCACAATTTATATCATATTAATAATCAGGAAAGAGTTAAAAAAAAAAGAAACAAATAAAATTAAAAATCAGTGGACTATTCGTCGTGCACCGTATGTGCGGAAATCGTGTAACTCGCGAATCCACGTTAGTCTAGTTTTAAGGATTAAAAACTACCCTAAATGCAAAGCAGGACATGCCCTCTCTTCGAATCGCGTTTTGTAACGAGCAAAGAGCGTGAATCTGTCTTCGGGGTCGACCTAATTGATCGTGGACCTTTCGAGCTTCCCCTCGATCGACGCTATTATGCCGACCTTAGGGTCACCCCCTGAGCTAAGGGTTGGTTTCACAGGGCTCATTTGCACTCCGCATCGCCGGCAGTGCCGTCCATTTATATTCAATATTGCGGGTTTATGAGCTTATGCCGGTGAACGATCCCTCGGAAAGGGATGCTGTCCCGCCGTTGCCGCGGATGCAGGCCGCTATGGAAACTCATTTCGGTCCCATTGGTCGCGGGGTGAAAACTTGAGTGGGCTTTGATGAAATTAAAGTGCCATGCATAACAATTTAAGCTGTCCCTAATTTGTATTAGATTCATCAGGAAACATGATAGCGCGGAATAAAAGATATTCAGTCCGCGGTTGGAGTATTTCGTGTCGAAAAGCGCGCTGGTGTTGTGTGGAAAAGGAAAAGAATTAAAGAAAGAAAAGGAAAAATGAAAAAAAAAAGAACTCTTCACGATGCACGTAAGCCGCGGGTCAGAAAATTTTTGGAAAATTGCGGCAGTCTGCGACGTCGAGCGGATAAAGAAAGGGCGAGGTTAATCGAGAAAATATGCAAAGCAGGGGACGCGTCGCCGCGGCACCGCCTAATTAGAATAAGGGTTAGTTTTGGCTTATGGTTTCGGTTAAGGGTGGTTGGATGCCATCAGGAAGCCACAGGGAAACCGGAAGGAGAGAAAGAGAGGCGCGCACGGGCAAGGGAAACACCGGCAGAAAGAGACCGCGAGAGAAAGAGAGCTGAGCACCGAGAGGGCTGGGGGTTGGAACATAGCCAATCATCGGATTAGCATACTGATGCTCAGGGGCGGCGCTACGTTAACGTGGAGGGTGCCACTCTTAGCGGCTTTGAATTTTATATTGGCCCTACAGATCGTTTTGCGGCTGTACAAAGACTGCTTTCGAGAGCCTCGATCGAGGCTTCCGACGAAAGCGCGAATTTTCTCCCCCCGATCTCGTGTGTTATTTTTTTATTTATTTATCTTTCTTTCTTTCTTTTTTTTTTTTTATTCGGGCATTATCTCTTCCAGCGATTTTTTTTTCTCTCCCTCGCAATACCGCGCCTCTAAATAATCGAGAACCGATGCGGAGAGCGAGTGGACTAGAAAACGAATATGTGGACGTATGGTAAAGTCAATTTCGCCGGGACTTAATAATTGCACGGCAATTTAGACGAGATCCCTCGTGATTTAAATGTAGAAATAAAATTAAAAAAAAAAAAGAAACAAGTACCTGACTGTACCCAAATAAAATTGCTACACGCTCGGTACGCGATAGGGTTAAACGAAACTGACAGCCGGCGCATTGTTTCGTTAATTTTTTAACAACGCGCGACGCGCCGTTTCGTCACGAGATGTAACGCCGCTCGAGCGTGACGGGTTGATTCGCCACGCCGCTTAAAAAAACGAAAAGGAGACAAAAAGAGAGAGAAAGGAAGGAAGGAACCGCTCTGGTGTGGCGGGTTTGTCACGTCATTTATCATCGTACACACCGCGGAAAGATCGTATTGCGATACATGTGGCGGATTAACCCGTTCGCTCGTGAAACTCCCACGAGCCGCGCGTTAATACGTGCAACACGGGCGATATGTATTTTCCTATCGCGGCTCTTTAACGCAGGTGTTAAATTAATATCCGCGACACCGAGAATTGTTTTTCCGAGTTCACTTTCGCGAATCGGTACACTCGCGCGGATGCCTTCTTCGTATCGCCTTCTTATTAACGAGCCAGATCGAGGCGCGCCGAAGAAACCTGTCGAAATCTGCCGGGTTTTATTTAACTTTTGCGGTTAATTACTCGCGAACCGGAAATCGTTGGAATTCCTGATACGTTTCTCCGCGCTGCGGGGCATACCTGCGAGATATAATTACAGCCCGAGTCTCTCGCCGACTCCTGATTTGTTCGGAAAAATTTAAAAAAGAAAAGTAAAAAGAAAAAAAATCTTGCTTTATCTAATCTCGTTATGTCTGGCTAATACATATCGAGAGCGTGTAATTAACAGTGATGTTTGAGATCATATTATTTACTATCGCATTAATATTCATTATATCTCAACACGTTGCGATTGCTTCACTTATTATTTATTACCTTCGCGCAGTGTCACTTGTCAGTACGTATATTTGCGAGAATAATTAATATATCGTTGAAATATAAGTCTCCGTATCGTTCACCGTATCGTGTCTTTTAAACAATGATACGTGGCTTTCGGCGAGCCCCGCAATTCTTCCCATAATCGCGCCTCGGGCTGTAATACCCCGATTCCGCAACCTCATACAGAATTAATTGGCGCGCACGGATCCTTTCAGCGGGCTCGAACAAAATTTCCTGGAACGCTCCTAATCACGCAAAGGAAACTCGACGGTACGTTACCGTCGACAATCGAGTCGAACGACGGTGGCCCCCCTCCGGGGGGCCGCGGGGGCAGAAGTGCGGAAAAGCGAAGGGGGGTTGGGTGGGGCTCGAGCAAATCTAATGCGTCGTCTCGTGCAAGCGGAACAAACCTAAACCTCATGTAAGTCCCGGCTATAGCCGTTCGCACAACGAGAGGCTTACCGGTGTTTTAATGCCATGTAATGCGATCAGTTCACCACCACAGAGGCGCGCGCGAGCTTTCGCTCGGCGCGTATCCGCCTTGCGCACACGCCTCTCCCTATGGATGCGTCCGTGACGTGCACTCGTTGCAACCCCGAAAGGGTGCTCGGGCCCTCCGGTTTTCGTACGTAAGTGCGAGAGCGCGCGAAATCAATAGTCCGCCGTGTGCTCGGTATAGGACTTTCGAGCGAGGTACGGGATCCCTCTTCGTCCTAGACTCACACGAGAAACGTGTGTTCCATTTCGTTCGCGTCAATGTCGTTTACCGCGAAACACCCGCTGACGATGGTTACCTCCCGGCCGTTCTCCGCCCTCCGCGCTTTAATCAGTTCCGAGGAACAAATCGAAGTCCCGGTGAAGCCGAACGAAGAGAAGAAGTTCATTAGCGTGGATTAATCAGAAATCGGAAACTAAATCCGCGCGAACCCGGCGCGGACGCGATTTCTCTAACGTAGAAGGCCCCGGCCGTTCATGTAACCGCGGCTCGATAAATCGCGTTGAGATTACGCGATTCCTCTCGCCCGCGTCTTCGCGAGCGAGAGAAACGCGCTGCCCTGGGGAATCGGCGAATAGATCAGCGTGTCGTCGCGAGCCGATACGATATCTCCGCGGTATCGATGAAAAATGATCGTGGCTCCGATTCCGATCGAGAGTGCAGGCGGCCGAGGAACGTCAGCGCGATAAATCACTCACTCGATTCCGCACACCTAAGCTCTCGCGGATTCGCAGGGAAAAAAAAAAGAAGGAAAAAAAGAAAAAAAAAACCGTTCTCAGAGTCGCGCGGCGCGCAATGTAATCATGCCGCGCGTATATATATCTCTAGGGTTCTATCGACACGCCGCGGCCGTTTACGCGAGCCGCCCGTACACGCAGGCACGCACGCACGCACGTGCACACGGAGGCGCGAATTGCACCATGCGAGCCCTCGCTCATCTGTTTATAAGTGCAAATAGCCGCGAGTGGCATAAAGTTAAGCGCACGTGAAAGCAATGCACGCGCGAGCGAGCGAGAACGCTAGACACTTGCCGGCATAGGAAAGGCGTTGAAGGCGCAATTAAGATAATTAATCTAATACCACGGCCGCGCCTCGAGGCAATACAGCTACCGGCGCTCGCATAAATCCCGAGGCCTCGTTTATTGCATCGCGCCGACCGACGCGCCGGCTCCGCTTCGCGTGAATTATCACCGCGGGCCGAGCGGGGGTAGAGCCGCGGACTCGAGAATCGCCGCCGCCGCGCTTTCAGCGTCGGAATCTTTTGATTTTCCTCCGACACAATACAATCTCTGTCTCCTGGAATCGCGATCGCGCCTCTCTCTCTTCTCCTCTCGCGCTCGGCGAGACCCGATACGACGCACGCCGCTAACGAGCTCGATATTTCATTCGCGTAAGTATCGGCGGCGGCGGGATTCTCATAGATTCCGATCCGGCGAGTTATACGCGCGACATCGCTTACGCAACCGTCAGTATCCGCGTGAAAGCCTCGAAGAAATCTCACGCCGGGACTCGCAAGCAAAATGGTGCGCTTGATTTATTCGTCCGCGGACGTTTTTATATGCATTTCCAGAGAGGGGAAAAAAATAAAAGAGAAGAGAGAGAAAAAAAAAAAAAATAAAATAAAAGTCAATTTGGCGAAGTATTAATATTAATGCGTTCGTACGATCGATTATTATTCTCCGTTATATTTCTTCGCGCGACTGCGACGGACCGCCGTACAATGTTCCTCAGAATTAACGTCAGCGCGATCCTACAATCCCAGTTTCTTCATTATGCTGCATATCGATTCGTGAATAAATCAATTAGCAGACCGCGGGGACATTGTTGAGATATTGCGCCGATACGCCGAGTGAAGTCGGCCGATTGGTTCTCGCAATTATTCGGACGAGGATATTCTCTTACCGCGTTTTCCCGTCTTCGTTGGAATTTTTTTTTTTTTTTCTTTTTTTTCTTTTTCCCCCCGATTGAGACATACGCGCACGAGCACGGTAAAAAACCGCAGCGAGATCCCTGCGCGGACGGTTTAGCGTCGGAATTGCCGCAGCCAAGAATGAGGGAGGTAACTTTATCACCGACCCTCTCGTTATACTCTCGGAACCAATTATAGTGTGCCGTAATCAATGGGCATTCGCGCGTCTCAAAAGATTGTCAGCTTGCGAACGTCGATAAATCATACCGAAATAGAGGCGGAACCCATTTACCCGGTGGCCGCTAACGATTGATAACTTGCTAACCACGCCTTTCCATAAATCAATAATCAATCTAGAAACATAGAGGAGGCAATAGGTCTCTTTATATATAATCCACCTTTGCTCGAGTTCGCTCGTCGAACGTTAGCGTACGACTTATCCCCCCCGCGAGGCGAGAATCGGCGTGGATGGTGATTTAATTAATTTTTAAGTATAGACGCAAAGAGATTTTCCCAGCGCGGATAATAATTAAGAGTGGAAAATAGCCGCGGCACGCGTACCTTCGCAAGATTGCTAACTCTGCGTCGTTGTTGCAGAAGGCAGGCGCTCCTGACAGTATCGGGCGGCGGTTCCCGTTTGACAGCGGGCGGACCAGCGTCGCCGGACAAGCGGCGCTCGTCGAACTCCGCTACCGACCTCATGGACGACGAAGACAAGCTGTTGGACGTGGTTGGGCCCGACACGCCGCACCCGGCCCACCATCATCGAGAACGGGAGCACTCCCGAGAAAGAGACGATCGGACGAGCGAACGAGGCGAGGGCAGCGAATCGTCCGGTTCCGAAAGTGGCGGCGGTCCCGGCCCAACGGGATCCGAAGGCCCGCGGCCGGACGTCTCGGTCGGTCCACCGCTTCACCCGCCCCTCTTGCCGTATCTTTACCCGCCGGTGCCCGGACTTTATCCCGGTCCCGGTCCCCTGATACCACCCTCTCCCCTTGGACTTCACGGCGGAGTCACGCCCGGTATGCTGTTCAACGCCCAGCTGGCCTTGGCGACTCAGCATCCGCTCTTCGCGCACTATCCCCATCCCCTGGCCAGTCCCCTGCATCAGCTCAAGGGCCACAGATTTATGCCCTACACGCTCCCAGCATCCTCGCACGGTTCGGCCTTCGAGACCGTCACCCCCGGTAGTAGGACCCTAAGCCCGAGATCACCGCCGCCGAGGCCACCGACCGACTCGCCGACGCCCACCGGCGGCGGTGCTCTCACCTCAACGACGCCCAGCTCCGCCGGTGAGCTCAAGTCTATCGAAAATATGGTCAATGGACTACAGGAAAAGAGAAGGAGAAGTCCGAGTCTGACGCCCGGGCATCGAGGCGACGATGCCGGCGGAGGGAGTCCGTGACAGGAGAACGAGCCTGTCAGCAGCACGAAGGACGACGACCCTGACGAAGACGAGGACTGCGCCGACGAGTCCGGCGACCCGGAAGACCTCTCCGCCGACGAGAGAGAGCCGGACTCCACGTCGGAGCCGTCGTAGCGGCGGGAACGTTGGCTGGTCGGCATTCGGTTCTACCTGTCTTCTCCTCATCCTATTCGGGGGTCCTGGCCGTGTCGGACGGCAGCGAGGAAGGCCGGACTCTCATACTACAAAGTGCAATTTTATTTCCGGAGCGGCGTCGCACTCGAGAAAAGTTGTTTTACGCAAGCGGAAGCGGCGCCCTTCGTGCTTTCGGGACGGTACCGGGAGTCCCCCGCGTGTTTCCTCTACTTGTAAATAAATCTACGCGGTTCGCGCGCGAGCACGATAATCCCGCGCGTTAGGAGTGTGCGTCTCTGTTAAAGGACCGCGAAAACGGAGATGCGTTGGACTCTCGACGGACGCTGTACCGACCGCGCGTTGCTGTAAATTAGATGAGACGCGAGAGTGAATGAGATCAGAGGAAATGAGTGTATGAGAGAAAGAAAGAAAGAAAAAAGTCTACGAGCGCGTACCTGTGTCACGTGTGAGTCTACTACGTCCTACCTGTGTACGTTAAGTCTTAAGGGAAGAAAACAGAGAACGATATTGCAATATAAGAGCACCTCCTATTATTTGCAGCCCCTGTACATATGTACCCTAGTGATATTATATATATATATATATTATATTATATATATAAATATTATATTATAAATATAAATAACATCTACTCTCTCTGTACTAATTATTAAATATATTATATTATAACGACTAGAGGGACGTAAACGCATAAACGCACGCTGCCCGATTTATGCCTCGAAAACGCAAAGTAGGTAACAAGTGCAAGGAATCCCAAATCCGAAGAATCTCGGGGGCCCGAATTGACGATCTACGGAAAAAAGTAACGCGACGCGACGTGAATCGCGGATCGGTTCACCGAGGAACAGCGTTACTCCTTGAATCTTCTCGTTCTCCAAAATTCATCTCCACGAATATTTGCGCCCATTAAATATTCGTCAAATGTAGCGAATTTTTTACGTTTTATCGCAAACTTTTGTTATTATTAAATTTATTTTACGATTATATAAAAACGGTTTAGCAAAAAAAAATTTTGTATACCGCCGTACATCACAATGTTACTTTTTTTTTTTTTTTAACGAAGCAAATCGAAATGTTAGTTTATAAAAAATATAATCGATTAACGAAATATAGAAAGATCGTAATTTTACCCTGTCGATTAGAAAAAAGTTAAAATTTGTATAAGTAATCGGATTAATATGGAAACGTGTAATAAGAACGTCGAGGAAATTTGCAATCAATCGCGCGAGTCATTTCAGGGAACAGAAGGATTCGCCGTCGCGAAAACACGCTCGTAACACAATAGAAACGGTCTAAAAAGAAGCAACCTAACGTCTGGGATGGAAGATAACGGTGATTTAAGGCAAAATCGCGCGATACCCGCGGGAGTACATAACACGGCAATGTTTTTTTTTTTCCCCCCCCCGTTTCTTCTTTCTTAAGGGAACCGTCTCCCAGAATGGGATTCTCCCGTGATGTCCGAGAATGGGAAGCCGTTATCGTTTGCACGCACTGTGACAATGCGAATGCGCCGCACGTCCGCACGTTGCACATTCGCAGCGACGATCGAAAGATCGACTCGATAACCGGCGCAATGCACCGCGGCGTTTAACGTCTATCATCTCGTTGTGCAATCGACGATCGGCTTCTCATTCGTATTCTAAGCCACTCTGTCGTAATTCGACTAATCGCTGTCATGTCTCCTACGCGTTTTCGATCCTGCAGTAACGTCGAGTATCGTAAAATGAGAGAGACACGAGCGGATCTTCCAAGTCGATCTCTCGTTTCGAAGGTAAGTCACTAACGGCTGTACGAAAATGGATTAAATACGATGTTAAATCATTAAGTTATGAAATATTATTTGCGAAAATATATATAAAAATAATTTTTTTTTTTTTTCTTTTCTTTCACAAAATATTCACTTGACATTTGCTAAGCCGGGATATTTCAAAATTAAAATATATTAAATAGCCAATTAACGTTGATTTTGGTTTTATGGAAATACGGTTTTGCGCAAAAATACGAATGTGATATCACGCGATAATTATTAAATACCAGAATATATTAACTAAAACGAGAGGTACATCGACTTTTGGAAGTCTTGATCAGCTTTGCTCCATTTTGCGATACCCGTTCAGCGGGCTAGCATCGTCGTTGTAATATATTTGTACATCCGAATCGATTACAAGGGAGCGAGGTGTTCTAAAATCCGAAAGCAATAATCGAGCAGAGCTGTGAGTGCAACTGTCGCGGATGAAATTAATCGGTTCGGCTGTTCTAATAAACTACTATGGTCGGCCAAGATTTCCATAAGCAAAAATCGCTATTCGGCAGGCATTTTGAACCAATACAAAGTTTATTGCGATTTTTTAAGCGATTCAAAGCGAATAGTTCGAAAAAAAAAAAAAAAAATTAAAGTTTCATGATCGTGTCGTCGAATAACGAATCCGACGATTATTGTTCACGATATTTCAAATCAAAACCAGAAGCCTATTCTATAATCCGGTAGACGGAACGGCAGAAGTTCTTTTTTTTTATTTTTTATTTAATTAATACGATCGGTGAACTCTTATTGCAGTGATAAAAAAAAAAAAAAAAAAAAACAAACCGCCTCCAAAAATGGCGAGACGAATATTTTCCACAAATTTTTATTACTTTATTTACTTGTTACTGATTACGCAGAACCTTAATTTGTTTATGCGTGTTGATTTTATTGAGCCCTGTTCAGATATATTCGATAAACGTTGTACATATGTTTACTTTATTCCAATCTGTTCATATTCAGCGTTAAACATGGAGTTCTCTCTTGACTTTTCTCTCCAGTCCCGAATTTTACTTATATGCATACATATATCTATACATATATGTAAAAAAAAAAATAAATAACCTCGCTGGAAATTAATAAATTCTATTTGCAAATTAATGTGAGATCGGAATTGCCATATTCAACGCTAAATATGCAGCGTGAAAACGAGCCCGATGTTCCGGTGCAGAATTGATCGATATGTACAGATCCGCAATTGAACAGGCAAGTGGATGAAGAAGGCTTGTCACATTCTTACGCACGTGTTAAGTTATTTATACGGATAAATATTCCCTGTGTATCATACGTATCATTACGCAAAATGTATTATTAATTTAGTGCTGTGATGGTTCTTAGTGAAATTAGTCTGTGGATACGAAGAGTCCATGTACAATATTAAGTCACATTAACGCGAACGTAATAATTTAACGTCGAAAAATCTGTAACCCCCCCGACGCGTCCTTACATCAAATATATTTCTTCGTCCATCTGCCCCTTCAATTAAAACTAATTCGATCGTGCACGATTGACGAGTTCCGTTGTCCGTCGGAATTTCGAGCTACCGTCGAAGATCGTCGTCCGATTGAAATCGCGTTTCAGTTCCCTCGAATCTTCGGGAATTTGCTCAATCCCCTCGTATAATTTTCGTGGCTTCCTCCGGGGCGTACGCACAGTCTTGTGCTCGAAGCAACGCGAGCGACATTGTCAACGAGAAGATGAAAAAAGCAATAAAAAGAAAAAAAAATTATTAAAAAAAAAAGGAGAGAGAGAGAGAAAAGAAAATGAAAGGAAAAACGAGCGGCTCAGACGTGGGCCGCGCGTATCAAAAGCGTCAAACTTAACTTCTTAACACGAGAATCGTGATATTTCGTGACTTGTATTGTATATTGTACACTCCTTAGATTCTTTGTCCGCCGCCCCCAACTCCGTTCCCAACTTTACCCCGTCATCAAAGACCCTCCGCAAAAAAAAAAAAAAGAAAAAAAAAAGAAAAAAAAAAACCACGACATTAAGAATTATACATATATACATATATTAATTTAAAAATATAACACTGTGTATACACTTATTTCTCACGCTCCGATTAATAAATAAACTTAATTGCACGATAAACCTATCGCTGCATAGTTATATCGCGCGCGGGTGTTTATCTGTGCCGTAACAGAAACGACAATGTTATTTCTTAACGAACGTCCGCATGCTCGCGCCGCTCGCGATTGGCTGTGCGCTTTATCAACTTCCGTGCAATTATTCTCCCTTACGTTCCGCATGAAAGTTGCGCCAGTTCAATCAACAAACGTGTCGTAACGTTGATTTTCAATATCTTTGTACAGTGCCGTTAATAACTTGGACACTAATTCTAGCAATAGGGAAGAATAACGTCGGGTATCGTCGTCATTTTTTGGAAATCGATCACCCGGCTCGGCCGCTCGGTAAAAGCGAAGGATGACGATTAGCATTAAACGAGCGTTGTTTGCGTACGAATGTAACCAGCCGGCCGATACGCGTTTTATACGCATTTTAACGAAGGAAACTTTTGATTCCGCCGCTTCTTTAATGAAAGAAACCGTTTTCGTTTTTGCCAGCAGATAAGCGCGCAAGAACGCGCTTCGGTGGCGCAGGAATTTTAATCTTTCGCCCGATCGGTCGAACGATTGTAATAATTACGGTTTGCTCGTGTGAAGATACGGCGGTGCCCCGACCGCAAAATAAAGTAATGAAAACGTAAGGGGCGGCGAGTGTTTTTGAAACACGTACAAGAAAGCGCGTATAAATTCAACGAAACAAAACACTCGGCACGTCTATACGCATTCGATTATTATAAATTCATATCTCGCGAGAATTTCCGAAATTTACATAACGCTTTAATTTAAATACTCCCGATATTTCGGAAGACTTATATCAGCCTCGTGTCGATACATGAGAACATCGTGTTCCTGGAACGGTGCAAATTGATGAGATATCGACGTAATTAGCGCCGTGCGCGTCTCTTTTTTTTTCCCCCTCCCTTTTCTTTTTTTTTTTTTTTTAATGAAAGGTTTCCCCGATGAATTCGCATTTCCGTCGTGCCATGGCGCAGAGGTAAATTCCGATGGTTATGTAGATAAAAAGTTAATGAATACGGCCTCGTTTGAAGCAAGCAGACTAACGATTCCTTGCGAGACAATTAAGGGTATTAAATAGGTAATTAGGCGGCCGTGCACAAGTTTTGTCACATTATAACTCAAACTGTTGTCGCTTTTACGTGTACCATGTGACGTAACTCTTAAGTGCGAAAAATTACAAATATTTTGTGACGACGGAAAACTACGACTGTCAAATAATAATAAAAACGATTACTGATGACGGAATAAAATTGTTAGAAAATGTTACTGCATTCTAAATTTCATTAATTCGATAAATATATTTCACCGAGTCCCGGCACGTAAAGAAATTAATTTTCAAGCTTCCGGTTCACGCGGGGGTTGTTTCCCCCCTCTTCCCCCCCCCCTCGTTGAATTATATCAACGGAAAATATAAAATTACGGCGAAGGAAAAATCCAATTTGTCATTCGCGTGTCTACTTCATCGTGGCCGGAGACTTGGCGACTGATTAAAATTTTCGATTTCCTCAAGTAATTCAGAACCGCTCCGCGGCTACGTGGGTGACTTTCGCGTCACGTAAGCGCTTTTGGCGAGCGATGAGTAAATTAATATGAAAAGAGCGAGATTAGAAAGGGCGGAGACGAATAGGGCGATCGCAGTGCCGGCGGACTTTCTTCCACGACGAAAGTCGACGAGACTTTCCGTGTCGCAGTATGCTAAAACAGCGTCGGCGAGGAGAGGCCCGCCCGCCAACGAAGCCGATCACGAATGCGAATGACTGTATTACTATAATAAGTTGATTCACGATGCCGAATATGGCCTTTTATAGAGCCGTAACGCACGTTCGTCGCGACGGTAAAAGTCACGCACGATAGGACGAAACGAATTTATGAGACGGCCGAGGAGTCGAGCGATTAATTCCCGCGAACAATTAAGGATCCCGTGTAATTTCCTGTGCGCGGCCGTAACGTGCTAGGATACTTCGTTATATCGCGGAATCGTTTCCGTTCGATCTAAATAGTTCCACCGATGCGTCGAGAAATCGAAGTTATATTCGTGAAAACCGTTCGGCCCGCGATACGTAAGCATCGCGTACGGCAGATTGGCAGCGAAAGGGTTAACGGCCACTTCGAACGGAGGTAAAAACGGCGGAAGGCGCGTTATCATCGCACATCGTCTGATTTTAATAAGATCTCGCTCCTCGATTTCATCAGAAAGCCCATTAATGAGGCTCGTGGATAATCGACGCGATCGCGAAGGTGATGCGTCTTACGCCGCGATCGGATCCGCGCGTAACGTAATAAGGAACCTTAGGCAATTATTAACGTTTACCCGTGATATTCCAGCGCGCATTAAATAATTTATATCTCCGTGCACGACCCGCGAGGATTCGATCAAACTCGTTTTGTACTCCCCCTATCGTGAAATCGATCGCTTATTGGTTTCCAATGGAGAAAGACATTTAAATTTGCATAGCACCAATTTTCGTAGCTGCGCTGTCGCCGCGGTCGTGACTGCATCGGAATACAAGTATTTTTTTAAAGGTTCCACCGCACGTCGATACGGCTGAAGGTTGAGGCCGAGATACGAGGGTGGCAGCGAAGGGAAGAGGAATTAGTTCGGTACCAAGCGACGTGGCGTGTCTCGCTAAAAGAGCACGGGTTTAATATCGTTTATAAATTATTCTCCGCGGAGATAGCCATCGGCATACAAATTGGTTCGGCCAGGACCTTCGAGGCTTCCTGTTGAGAGAAGCCCGACGTCTCGTCTAGATTCTCACCCAGGTCATTTCTCTACGAAAGCCACGCGGCAAGCGCTCCTTTTACGAGCATTGCAATTTCTCGGTTTCCCAACCAGGCGCGCGCGCGCTCTTTGCTCCTCGCACAATACAAAATTTCTCTCTAAGGAGCGTCAATTAAAAGCGGAAGGTCTCTCGCGAGCACGGACAAAGGGGGCGTAGAGAAAAAGGACCACGCGGACTCGATTCACGAAGAGAGTCCCTCCCCCCTCCCCTCCCCCCTTCCCAGTTTACTCGGGAACGAGAGAGATTAGGAAGCAATCGGAATGCACGGTGGCCGTCTTTGATCGGCGAACAAACGCGCGGTCCGACATTGCCGAGTCCAGTCGCGAGGTCCGTGTCCTCGAGGGAATTAGAATCCTCCAAGTTTCGAAGAACCGCGTCCCGCGGTCCACTTGGCAGGCCCGATAGCGACGAGGATTTAATTGACACCGGGAGGTGTCGCCGCACTAAACTATGCTAAGTGGTCGGCTTTCGTCTTCTGAAGCCTTCGACGAGGTACGCGCATCCCTGACTTCCGAACCTTCCGCCGAGGTAGCCGATCTGAAGATTACTATCGATCACGAAGACTGACGTGGTGTCCCGACGCTCATCGTACGAGTTTTATTAATATTTAATCCAAAAATAATAATTTCCTCTATATATATATATGTATATTACTCATTAAAAATTATAAAGCTGAAGCGCTTAATTAAAGTTCTAAAATTATTAACGTTACAAAATAAAAATAGCGTTGAGGCCCGAGATGTTGAAAAAAGGAATTATGTAACTGAACGAGGAAGATAAAAATATCGTTTAAATTTAATAAGTTGTTTATGAAAGGAAAATGATGAATTATATCCGGTGCAAAAATATTTTTCACAAAGTAGAAACTGACTCGAAGGCCGAATAAAATTAAAGTAAAATTAAGACGTTTATATTTAGAATATAAGTTTATATTATACTTCGTCGGGATTTCTTTTTTTTTTCTTTTTTTAATTTCTGGTATTCCGGTAAATTAAATTATAGACTTTTCTTAGATATGTAGACAAGACCGCAATGAATGTAATTATCTAACCGTATCTTCACCCGGTCCATTCAGCGACACTGAAATATTACGCGTTTTATGATTTAGGAGGCGCGAGACCTGTTAAAGACGATCGCTAGATTGTGTAAGCTTAGGAAACTCGCTAACGATCTTCACACGATTGCTAATCAAGCAGCGATTAATGGCACAATCAACGCGTACGAATGCTAATAATATTCATACATAAACATTACATTTATATTAAAATCGATATATCACAAAACAAATATTAGCGAGTTTCTTTTTTTAACGTAATAATGTGTCTCTAGCTGTAATATACTGCTAAAATTTATGACTGAGACGCTTCCCGAGTAACAGCGCGTAAAAAAAAAAGGGAAAAATAAATGGTTAAATTATTAAAAAAAAGATTGGCCATTAAAGCGGTGTTGATTTTGCGACAATCGGTAACGGGCAGCGTTCTGTAAGACGCTCGAGGAATTTTCGCCGTTTTATTCCCGATGAAGGACATTGTCTGCACTTTCAACGGCCGTGCTTAATTGACACTGGTAGGTGTCACGACTCTAAACTATGCAAAGTGACCGGCTCGTCGGCGGCTCCGGCCTCTGATGTCGGCCACGTGTGCGCGGCTCTCGAGCTGACTCGCCGTCGCTAGGTACACATCGGCACGTCTGACGTCCACGACGGCGATCGAGGATGATCATCGATCCGAGAAATTGAGGCCCCGCCGTTCGACCGGACCGAACGAACGATCCGTTCGGCGGAAACTCATATTGAAACGTATTAATTATTGACGCTGTCGGTATCACGTTTCTTCTACATCGCTCACACGGCTCTATGCGTCGTTTCTGTGCTAACAGGAGGCTCGAATTCCTACCGCGAACCAGTTTATACCGAAGCTCTTCGTGCGCGCGATGACAAAGATCGGCCGCCTCTAAAAGTCGAGGCCGCTCATCGTTTTTTCTTGTGAATGCTAAATCACGTTTCAACATTATCTGCAGCATCTACAACATTCCTCGTGGACAAAAAAAAAAAAATAAAAAAAAAGAAATAATAAAAAAAATAAAAATAAAAGTCCCGGGCGCGGCTACGTTAACGCGGGGATCTCTTTCGCGAATTTCGCTGCTCTTTTTCGCGCGTACTATAGAATTTCATCTCGACTTGTTTACGTCGTTCGTTCCATCGGCATAGAAGTCGCGCGGAGTTCCCCGAAGGTTCAGCCCGCGGCTTCAAGATGGTCATCGTGGCCATCTGTTTTGCGACTTCCCTCGCGCGAGTAGCACTCGCGCAGAACTTACTCGACCAGGCGTAAAATACTCCGAGAGTCCGGTCCCGTTTTCTTTTCCCTCTGTTTCTGTTTCTCTCTCTCTTTCTCTCTCTCTTTCTCTCTTTCTCGCCGTCTTTTCTGCGCCGCTACGTGCCGCGGAGGGCGGATATGTATAGCCATGGGGAAGAGGTACACGACTAGAGGACGGCTCCCGGTCTCGGTGGATGGACACGGACAGGTCCGCATTGTATTCTGCGGCCAGTAAATCCTCCCGCTGGTAGTGTAAATGAGAGCCAAGAGGGAGAGAACGCGGTGCCCGGCTGCCCAAGTCAGAAGAGAGTTCGACTCGATCTCGACCGTGGAGGAGCACCCAAAGAAGATCCGAAAGAGCGACGGTACGAGCGAGCGAGCGAGAAGAAGAAGACGGGGGTGGAGGAAGAGAGAGAAACAGAGACAGAGAGATTTATCTTCCCCGATGACGGTGCAGCAGCCCTTTGTCGCCGGCCGCGGTGAGAAATTCGCATTTTTTCGTCATTTTTTTTTTCCCCCCGACATACCACCCTTTCGCACCCATTTCCTCGTCGTTCCACGGATTTATTTTCGTCCCTCCCGGATTTCGACAGCGACGCCTGGTCGTCGCGAATTACGCCGGACTACTGGAATTGAACGCTCCGACATACGCGCGTTTGTGTTTCAACGATTCCAATCATTCTACATACACAAGGATTATCGCAATTAATTTCTATAAAAAAGAGAGAGAGAGAGAGAAAAAAAAAAGAGTTTGTAGCCGTCGTTAAAATCAAAAGGATAGGCTCTCGGGGAATAATCTCTTTTCAACGATCCTGATTAGCACCTGGTCGTCGCGATTGGCGACCGGTCGAAAAGGCCTAAACTCCGCGCACGGACGTCGAGGATCTTCACTCGGGATCGGCGAACAGGTCGCATACGCAATCGTGCATACGTGTGTGTCAAAGGGGACGGGGAAGCAAGGTTGTGGAGCGGTAGTGGCCGGGTGGTAGGAGAAGTTTTCTAGTGAGACAGCGTTTGTCGGCGCGTTTGTCGGTACCGACGACGCCGCCGCCTTAAGGTGCAGTCTTTTAAAGAGGCCCACAGTGCGCTAAGGCCCACCGGCTACAACGACTCGGGCGAGCGGCGAAACTGCGCGTCTCGCGTGCGTTAATTCGACATTCGCGATGTACGCCGCGTCCAATCTGGGCGTAAATTGGCCTTCCATACTTTTGATTTGTTGATATAACTTTTAAATGAGGAAAAAATGCCGCGGTAAACCATTACGTATTTTTTTTTCTTTTTTTTTTTTTACTTTTTTTTTTCTTTCTGCTTTTCGTTTTCCACGAGAGAACGGAATTTTTGTAAATTCAGCGATAAAGACGCGGAATCTTTTATTGTGACTAATATGTAGTATATGTAGTCCGAAAGGAACGGCGCTCTTTTCGTTCCCGATCGAATCGCGTGGGTGGGATTCTCTGCGTCCCCCGTCACTGATTTGCGATCAATTTGCCCTGATTTACAATCGGTACCGCGGGTGAGAACTCTTTGGGCTCGTTGCCGATCTTAAGAAGCGTTCCGATAGTGCCCTAAGTCTCTTCGAGGAACTTCGACGTCCTCTACGATATATTTTAAGCGAAAGTGAAGTAAATAATTTATAACAGGACTGTCCATTTTTTTAATTATTCAAGCTATCGTTAGAATAAGAGGCAAATGAATAAAATAACCGGGACGTTAAAAATTATCGTATGAGAAATTTGAATTTCAGGTTCCGCACTATATGCATCACGAATTCAAGTAAGCGGATGGTATTAATCGCGCGCGTTGAAAGGGGCACGATTCTCGCTCACCTTACCCGGGATCAAATAAATCGAAGATTAAATGTGGTGTTTCATCGAAAATACCTGCCGCGGTAATTAGTAAGATTTGCGGTTGGTCTTAGCGCGCGCGGGGACAGCCGCGGAGACAAACGGCGAGAGGGACAGGGAGAAAAGCGAGAGGGACCGAGAGGGAAGAGGCTGACTCGTCAAACATGTCGACCGGCGTGGTATTTCACCATGGCGCGTCCGCCACGGGGCTCGCGCCGCGCCGGGGCCCCGACGCTCCTACGACGTAGCGTCATACATAACGCTGGGACCTCTCACAAAGGACTCGTGGTGAGATGGTAGCCTACAAGATCGGATAATATGGGTAGTTATTTGTCGGCGCCGATGTTGGTTTTTCGGTCGAATGTGTTGCCGCGTACGTGTAAGACCCCCTGCGGCGAGGGACCCGACGGGCACCACTCACGGGGCCCCTCGGGCTCTACTATTTCTCCCCCTGCCCTATGCGCCTCACCTCGCCGGCCGCGACGGACGGTATTTTTATTATTTTTTTTTTTTTTTTTTTTTATTTTGTCGTATTTCGCCGTCGCGCTGGTCTTGCCATCCCACCCATTGTATCCGGATACTTCTCTCTCGTCACTTTCCATATTCAATCTCTTCTCGCATATCTCAAGATCCGGCACGGAGGGCGCCGTGCAAGGGGAAGGTATAAATGCGAATATGAAAACACACGTGGGAATCCCGCGCGAACGCCACATCGCCTAGAACAATTTTTTTTTTCTTTTCTTTTTTTTAACAGCCGTTTGGAAACGTGAAGTCTTGTAACTTGAGAGTTAAATCGACATCGCTCGTGTATTTTATCAGGTACGAAACGCTAGTTCAAACGTCGAGTCGGCTCGATCTCGCCCGTAACTTCCACGGGGAAATAGATTTTTCACGACGATAAAATACGGATGCGGGTAATCTTCCACACCAGGGCGCGCGGGCACCGCGAAGCACGTAGCAAATTATGCTAAGAACGGCCCAGATCATGGATCCGAAAGGGATCGGTAACCCCATGCCGTACGTTCGCGCGGCAGGAAAAAAGCACGGCGGGGGGAAGAAAAAAAAAAAAAGAAAAAAGGCGCGGCGATATGGGATCTCTCGCGGAGAACGAACGGAGGTGAATTCCAGCGTGCAATCGTAATCGCGGCGCGCACCGGTCAGCCCCGATCCCGCTAATTACAACCAGCTTCGGCCGATCGCTGGCGCGGTCGAGCAGCGAAATATGAAAAGTGTCTCTCTCCCGCCCCTCCCTTCTTTCTTCCCGGTATTAAAACGGCGACGCTGATCCGGGCGTTTACCGGCTCTCGCCGACGGCCCCCTTTTTACGACGTAGACCAGCAGCGGCGAGGCCGGCAATCACGCGCGCCGATATGATCCGCGGAACCGTGAGAGCCGGAATTGGGGGCGGGAGCGGGGAATACCTCGCGAGCAAGAGCCCGACGCCGCGCGTTAATTCGCTCGTTGACTTTCCGCGAACGAGGTGAACGTATAACCCGCGATCTCAGATGGAAATAAACATAATCGCGCGGCGCGAGCGAGCGAGCGGTCCGTGCGGCGTCGTCGGACGCGCTCGCTGCCGACTTAATTGGGACGTAATTGAAATTAGGGATTGTAAATCGTAATTACGACGGCGGAAAAAATTGGCTTAATTAATTTCATCGGGTCGACCCGCGCCGCATCGTCGCGCTCACCGCTCGCCGGCGCATCCTCGCAGCATCCTTAAAGCATCTTTTACGTCCGCGGGCTGCTCTCGATACTTTAATTCCGTATGCCGCGATATCAGCCGGCACGTTCGATCGCGCGACGTCGATGTGACACGTTACGATATACGGGTTATTTTTTTTTTCTTATACGGATATAATTAAAACGCGGGAAAGGGAGAAGGCATTCCATTTCATATTTCTGCGGCATTAACGTTAATGTTTAAATTAATTTCAAAAGAAAAATACAAACGATTATTTAAGAACTACAATTAATGATCTGTCCCGCTTGAACTCGTAAGTCTGTTTTACGATTACGCGATTCCAAAACTGCGCGGTCCACGGTGGTTCCGAAAAAATCTGGCGTCTTGCCTCCGCCCCTCTCTACGGCACGTACGATCATACTAGCAGAGTTACGAGCGGTGTCCAAGACGAGCTATATTTTTTCCTCGATTTCCGGCCGGCGATCTCAACGATTTCTCGCGTCGATTTCTTCTCCCGGGGTCGCAAGCCCGCTCACCATGGCCACCTCTCCCCTTGTCGTCTCCTCGCTTCCTTTTTCTCCCTCTTCCCCCTTTCATCGTCTAATAGCAATAAACTGAGAAAGGCGAGAGCCGTTAAGCACGAAAATATACGAAGGGGGAGGCAGAATCCCGCCGCCACACACATGCTGCGCCGAGGCGTCCGTAACGTCTTTTAATCACGAAATGAGCCGGCTCTCTTCAAACGCCGAGGGGCCCCACGGTCCTCTTTGGCCGAATTAAGTAAATCAATAAATAACGAGGATACCTCGGCAACACCTGCGCCGCTCTCCTCGCCTCGTCGGCACGATGTAACAGGATTTACGGCGCTCTGCGCAAGGCGCCGCTCCGCTCCGTGCCGCGTCGCGTCGCGGCTGATTCCTCCACGAGTTCGTACCTCTCTCTTTCTCCCTCGCGATCTGTCCTTCCATCCGTCCCACCCCGCGCCCCCGTTCTTTTATCTTTCCGTCGGGCTAAGCGCCAAAAAATTCGCCGAGACTTTCTCTGGGCGGAAGACAGGAAACAGGTATCCACTCGGCGAGACGTCGTTTTTGCGCCACGAGCTATATAATCGCCATGTTGCATCTTCGCGACGCGCACGTTTTGTAAGGAAGGTGTACTTTGGTAAATTTGATTAAGCGAACTATCTTATTATTATATAAAAGCGCGTATCGCGTGTACAAAACCGTTCTTATTCTCGCGCGGTGATGTTACTGTAATTGATAGGTGGTTAATTTACGTATGTGACGAGCGCAATTTCATTTCCTTCGCATGGGCGAGCTTATCTATCCTGATATCGCCGCGCTTATCGTTAGAGAGCGTATTTCAGACGTGAAAGAAATGGGGGAGAAAAGAAAAAAAAAGCTCATCGTAATTCAACGTGATAATTAAGTTTTATAGCTGATAGTACCTGCATGGTGCACAGCGGAGTCATTTCATACACGTGCGGGCTAATATGAATGCTCTTCCGTTGGTTGTCACGCAATATTTTCCGCATTTAATGCCTCGAGTTTTTTTTTTTTTTTTTCTTTTATATTTAATCTTGCAAAGAAAAGTTTCTATTTTGCGAGCGATAATTCGTAATTCGCTAATTAGCGAAGTTTAGACTTTCGAGCGACAAGCTCCAACGTAAGTTCCGAGATACAATGCGCCAAGCCCCTTCATTGGTGGAGGATACCTCGCGGTGAGCTTATGTTCTTATGCAGATTTGTGTGCGCGAAAGCCTTAACTCGCGGCGGCGGCGGCGGCGGCGGCGGCGACGGTGGCAGCAGCCACGGCAATGGCGAACGCAGCACCATTTCGCAAATTGAAATGGTACCGGGTGCGCCTTTTTTCGCGGCGTTTAACCGTAATACGCGGAGCGTTTATCCGCGTGTACGGAGCCCCCTCGACAAAAAGAGGAACTGGCGCGTACAAACGGCAAGGAAATATTGCTCGGTGTCGGCGCGCGAAAATTTATTGCTCCGGTTGGCGACGCGAGGCGGTGAGAGCGGAGGCCGGCGAAACAGAGAAAGTCCGCGACGAAGGAGGAAGCGGAGGAGAGAAAATAGGAGCGCGGACGATGAGGAGAGCGAGAGAAACCCGGTACCCGGCTGAGATATAGAGACGCGCTAATAAGAGCCGCGGACAGGGTGCGTCGCGTTTCGGCCAATCGAATATGTAAAATGGGACGCGAATGTTCCGCGAGTTGGCCCGCGGACGGGAGAGTCGACGTTGCGTTAAATTATCATGGGGGAGGGACAAATAGAAGGCGACGCCGAGAACGCTTTGCTCGCGTCAGCCGTTCAACTGGAGTGGAGAACGGCGTGTTTTATATAGTTAGCCAAGCGAGGTACCACATGGTCTCGCGACGCGGATGATAGTTTGTTGCGGGCCAAGACAGCACAAAGGTGTCCAGGAAGCACACCGATCCCTTTACGATGACATGTTATTTACGTCTTAATTCGCGGAAACGTTAAAATTGCCATTTTTTTTTTTCCTTTTAATTATTAATTTTTTTAAACGATTCAGATGTATGACGCGTCTTCGAAGCTTTCGATATCGAATAAAAAATTTCGTATGATCGTATGAAATAATCGCCGCGAAAAGGTAAATAGATTGGTAACGAGTATGATAATTAAAATTAATGTAGATGTCTTGGGAGCGGGGAAAACTTTAAAGACATGCAAACGAGCGGCGTGAGCTCTCGCTGACCCAAGTTGAAGTCACGCGTGGGCCTAATAAGACCGGTCCGCCGTGAGCTGTCATCAGCGGGGCCCACGCCGATGAAGGTGCACCGCGCTTCGAACCCCACACGACGGCGGCGCGACGCAGCGTGTCCCCGCAATAAATTCGTCGTCGGTGTAATTTTTGCCGAGCGTCGCGATCGGAACAACTTGTTTACTGAATATGGCGGCATCGATTATCGATTGCTGTCTCCTCTCTCTCTTTCATTCTCTCTCTCCCCCCGTCGTCTGAATAATGGATCCTTTGTGCGATCGATTATTATTCCAGCGAGTACTTTATTATCGGCGACGCGCGCGCGACTCGTCGAAGCGGATCTTTAAGAAGCCAAGCAATTAAGGAGCCGACTGAAAAAGGATACTAACCGCGAAAGGCGACGCTGGTTTTTCAGCGGACTGGCTATTGGCAGGCGGAGATGAGGTCATCTGCCATCATTAGAGAAATAGATCGTCAATTGACTCGCGACGCCAACGATGTTTTCTCGTCGGCGGCGATTTTGCCTCGACCGGACGCGGCATAATCCCCCGCGATCGAAAGCGAACGTTCAATTTCGCCCTTCGTATAAGTGCCCCGCCGTCTTCGCGCTCTCTTTATCTTTCTGGATAAATCGCCGGAAAATAATTCATAAATTCTCGCGGCGACCGAGGGTTTCGCGCTTTATCTAGAAAATTACCTCGCGACGCGAGGCAGTTTCAGCGGAGACTTACAAGCCGGTCCCGTCCGTAGCTACGTGGAAACGATATCGCGTATATATACATATACATATACAAAACACCCACGTGCGTTTTCCTGCGGCGAGTCCGCGCCACGGCCGCGTCGCGTCGTGCGAAAGATGTTATCGACCGTTGACGGGATGCATTACAAAATTATGCAAAGCACCGACATGCGCGATTAATATCTTTAAGCGCTCCACGCATGCAGTACGCACGCGGTACGGGTACGTATTTATTCAGGTAGTACGCGCGCGACATCGGTCTCGCGCGACGCGCGAACGATTAGCGCTTATCCTTTATTTCTGCCGAAGGATATGCGGGTGCAAGAGCCTTGAAAACGTGCGGCGCGACACCGAGGAGTTTGTACGACCGGTACGCGTTATCGAGCAGCGAGCGGACACCTCGGTACTTATTCGACAACATCAGCCACGAGGCCGGCGCGCGTCCTCTCGTCTTCTCTTATCGTCGGCCGTGTAATGAAACCGCTCGTTAGCTGCGCCGCGAGGAAAAAAAAAAAAAAAGAAACGATAAGGGGTGAATTATGAACTCGACCGTTTAACTCGAGGCCTCCCCTCCCTCTCCTCCTACCACTCACTCTTCCCCCTCATAATAATGCGCGTTCATGCGACCGCGTGATGGATTGCGAATAAATTGGACGAAATGTTGGTGCCGATGGGCACCCGGATATCGATAATCTCTTATCGCGGTAAATGGGTATCAATTTAATACATCAACGCGAACGCATTTCGAAATAAAGAAGCCGCTTATTACCTGTGCTGTACGTTATTAACATTTGTGATTTAACTGAAAAGAAAAGCGCTCGCGAGGGCTACGTCTTCTTCGGATTTAGAATGCCTGCATCTTCGCGTGAGAATATATATTTTTTTATTTTTATTTTTTTTTTTTTTTTCTTTGAACCGTCGGAAGAGTTACTACAATGCGCCTTTATGTAATTGATACGCGCACGGAAACGCGAGGATCCGAGTTATAACGGCGAATCGATCCTCGAATACATTATCGGTAAGCAGTCGCATTTATTAGCGCACGTGTTGCAATGTGTGCCATTACCAATGCGTCAGCAGATAATAAAAGCGGAGATAAAGAGTTTTAGGAATATAATTAGAATCGCTGCACTTTGATGATACGCAGTTATTCGCTAAGCGCTGTGTGTAAAGATCGGTTACGGATAAGATGACCACCGCATCGTTTTCTCGGTACGAAAGTGAGATACTAATCGATTGGATGATCTACAATGTTGCCCGCCGACACGAGGCTCTACATCACACTTGGACTCGATGGACATTTTATTCCCTCCTTGTTTTTGTCGATCGCGTATACATAATAAAGCGCTACCTTTGGCGTTTCACGTGGAGAGGAAAAAAAAAAAAAAGAAAAAAAAAGGAAGACGATAAGCAATGAATTATCCACCGTCACTACTGCATTTTAATGCGCAGATAATCACGTATATCCGTCTTAAGACAGTCGTTAACGACACATTGCACCTTGCAAAACTCTTAGGTCTGTAATTGGAACTGAAAAAGAAATGACGCGGTTTGTAGCGCGTATCAATCGCAACCGGCCGAAATAAATATCGACTCGACGAGTGATCGTAAAGCGCGCGACGTAGCCGTGCGAAGTACAGATTTTGCAGACGTTGATTTTTTTTTTTTTTATCTTCCTCCCCTTTTTTTTTAATTGGCTTAATCTTGTTAATTGCGGTTACGTTGTTATTTGTAAGGTAGCGTTAGATGTGCGCAACACAACCTGCGAGATCGTTTAATTAAAAAAGAAAAAGATTCTCGAGAATGTTAATTGGAAGAAAGAGCTCGTTAAAATTCATAGAAAATATGGCAACGAAAGACGAAAGGTGCTAACGCCGTTAAGGGAGTGTCTCTTTAGTTCTGGCTAATTTCTTGTGTGGTCCCGCGAAAAGGGCTAAACGAGTCGATAAATCTTGTCCATCAACGTTACGCGCACATTCTATTACGAGTGTGTAGGTATACGTGTATCTATACACATATCGCCACTTTATAGTCAGGTACCAGGCCATAATTAGGGCGAGAAACAACAGGTGAGACTGACACAGCTGCCTTCTCTTATGTTTTAACGTCCAGGCATCGACACTACTTTTAGACTGATCGTATCTCCCAACAGGATCGTCCCAAGTCGAATGTCAAAAACATGGAAAATTTTTCTCTCACGAGCCTGCGCACGCGTCGAAGGATTTCTTTTTTTTTTTTTTTTTTTCGTTTTTACTGAGTTAATTATTTTGTTGCATTTTGTGCAAATAGCGATTTTTCGTTCATTACGCAAGCGTAATATATTTCGCGTGTATTTAATTGCACGGAGACAGGGAAGGAGTACGCTGACGGAGCGTATTCGAGCGGTTAAGAAATGATGTTTACGGCGTCAATGCTACCCGTCGATCAGCCGAGATAACGGAGAATAATGAATATCGTCGCTGGCCGATTGCGACCCGTGAAATCGATCCGCAATTAAAACGGATCGCGATGGCTCGATTTCTCGTCTTTCTACTATCAACACAGTATCAAAAGTCTCGAAGACGCGCTGGCATGGTTATCAAACTTTACTTTACGCGATTTGTAATACCTAGCATTCCCGGCGGGGCAAATATTTGCGAGAAAAATCAAAGAGTATTTTTGATATTAATATGGCAAATAGGAGATGAAAAGTTTTATTAATTAAAAGTATGTTTCTATAAGTCGTGCGATTAATGACGAGGAGTGAGCAGCAGCATTCGCGAGACCGCGCGAAATGCAAAGAAACGCGCACGCCTAGCGCACGGTATTTTCTGAAAGGGAAGATAACGCACAGTCGAGTGAAACATCCTACGAGTAGTTCCCTGACCGGAAGCAAAAACGCGTGTAATCGTTAGCTCCTGTATAGCCCGGCCTGGCTGGTTCTGTTCGGAGAGTACGCGAGGAAAAGCATGCGGGACAAAAACGTCGCGCGGTTTCGGCTGGTTGACTAAAAATTTCGCGGTCCAAGTAGATAATTTTCCAAATAATTTTCTTCGCTGAAATATGAACGATTCCATGCGCTAATTATTCGTCAGCCCTTGACTTTCTTTAGAATTTTGTGCAATAAAATTGAGTAATTAAAAAAAATGTCAAATATATATAACGTTCATTGTGGTGGAAATTAACGTTAGTTAATGACTTCTGGAAAGTTCACACGTAATTAAATTACAAAATATAGCAAGACGGTTTTATTTCTAAAGAAATCAAACTCTTTAGTCGAGTGATGCCCGGGCGTGATGTAAGAATCGCTTTGAGAGAGATACAGCCGAAACCGGCCAGTTTTATTCGCATATAAAGTTATCTATAGTTATTCTCTGTATAATCCAGAAGCTGGGAAGCCCGTTACGGCTGAGAGACACTTGGTCGGCGTCGGTTACATCGGGCCTCGCCCCGCATGGTCGATTCGACGATCTAAACTGCGGGGATCATCTGATTGCGAGCAGCCAAGTGAAAGATCCAATTCTACCAATTAAGCTTTCGCACTTTTTGACGGCACGTTCGACGGCATCCAAGAGCAAGAGCGAGATCGGAGAGAACGTTAAAGAGAAAGAGAAGCGAGACCGACAAAATCCGGCATTAAGGGCGTCGCCGGTCGATTGGATTAAGCCACGGCTCGCGTGACAATTGACTCACGTCATCAGCACGGTCGCCGATCTCAACGGGGACGACATTGGTCCGTGAAATTTGCGAGGGCCTCCACACGCGAAAGCAAAAGAGAAAAAACAAAAAGGAAAAAAAAAAAAAAGGAATGAAAATGAGATCACTGACGACTTCGACGGAACGCCGTCCCTTTTATCGAAGACGCGACGCTGATGTGGTCTTAACGAGTTTATCGAAATTACGGTTTTAATAATTAAAGAAGTTTTATTTATTAATGTATAAATATATACTTTCTTGAAATTATGTTAAATTTTTTTTATGTAATTATAAAGATGTTTAACGCGGAGTAATTAATAATAAAAAAAATTTTTTTTTAATTGCATATTAAAATGTAATACGTTGCCGATGAATTTTTTCGCTTAAAGAACATTTATAATTATCGATTATATAAGACGAGGAATCGGTTCTTGTAGAATATCGAAGGAGCGGAAGAAATACGTCTCGACATCGGTCAGCCTAAACATGACAAAACCAGCACTAATTTCACAAACGAATAAACGTGACACGGTCATCCCGCTGAATTGTGGGGTGGGCAGAATGCGCATTACTCGCCCTCGGCGGGTTCAGAAAAGCAGGGGTAGGAGGATAGACGAAATTTTGCGTGCTTCTGCTGAATGCTACGGACATACGGCAGGGTCGCTACGGAAGGAGAGAGTGGCTGTGGGGTGGCGGAGACGCGATAACGCATGGGGTGATACCGATACAACTCCGAGTATACGAGGCCGAGATGAGTCAGCTGTGTTGCGGGCGCACTGAGAAGAGCCACCCTCGAACAATTCACCCCTAAAAGCGGCTGGAGGCGCCCTATCGAGCGATTCTGTCGACTAGCGAGCTCGATCAGAACGCGATCCTCGTGACGAATGCGATGACGTGAAGTCAACGGAAAGATCCTCCAAATCTAATTGCCAATGAAATTATCTTTCTCTCCGTTTTAATTTAGAGACTGATATTATCAATTTATCGCGTCAATTGCTTTATTTTTTTTTTCCTTTTTTTTTTAATACATATAAATGATTTTGTCGCGTTTCTATTAGAAGTAAATAAATTTAAAGAGTCGCGAAAGTCACTTCCAGCATCGTTTATCCTGATATCTTTCTCGAGATGAAACCCAGCGATCCGAATAAATCTCGTCTCTGGGGCGGCGTTAGTTCTAAATTAATTGTGTCACTCCTTTGAGCAGGCTGGTGCTATAACGGTCGTAGGTAGGCATCGTTCCGAGTGTCGTCCGTTTTGGTATCGTACAAGCGCATCTGCCCCTGGCCATTCCGCCCTTGCCCCCGGAGCCCTGCCGTAGGTAGATAGAGAGGGCCGCAAGAGGAGCTCGCGCGCGTATTCGATTTATTTCTCATACTCGTAGCTCGGTGTGGTTGGGTGTCGAAACAGCTCGACCAATTATCGAGAAACTGGAATCCCTGGCCACCCAAGGGCCGCCCGGAGCCCGTTTCCCCGCTCCGCCAGTTTCCAGCCGTCTTCTCCTCGTCTCCATCTTCGCGCTCGTCCTCGTCATCGACCAAGTCGTCGTCGTCGTCGTTCGTGGATCGCCCGGCGCTCGCAAACGAGCTCTCCTCCTCGTCGACTTGGAGTTAATTAAGGCCGATCTCCGTACCGGCTAAGGACCTTCTGGCTTACGCCTTTTCCTCACATTTTGCCTCTCTTTCTCTCCCGCGCGACTTTCTCCTCTTTTCTTCCTTCTCCTTTTGTTCTTCTTCTTCTTCTTCGTTGCCCCGTCCCCACCCTCCCCCGACAATCTCGTCTCGCTCGCGAATGTCTGCCCCTTTGAACGTTGCCGCGCCGCTGCATGTCCGCGCGTCGATCTCTGCTATTAAACGCGCGCAAGAGGACCAACTTGGTGGTATTTTACGCGCCGCGTTTCCTGTTCCTGCGCGCGAAACCGGGCGCCGATTTAATGGGAACGGTTTTACTGTGACGCATATACGTATATGTATTATATATAATATGGCTTTTCGTATTATTCGCAAACGATAAATAATCAAAATGTCGTAACGATCGCAAAACTTTATTTTTTTTATTTTTTTGTTTTTTTTAATTAAATCTTTCGTGCGCTTTACGATATATTTTTTATTTTTACGATTCTTCAGACTGCCGCGCTGTCGCCCTTCGCCAAGTTTCTAAGTATATCACAGGTATGTCGAACCGCCGACAGTTTTAGATTTACACGTGAGAGGATCAGTCCGGCCTTTCGAAATTGTTTCCCTTTTCGTGTTGTTTGACCCAAAAACGTTCGACTCTTTTGTTCGTGCCGACGGATCTAATTGCGTCTACGCATAACGATACCGGAGGGACAACGCAAAAGGTATCCGCAACAATCTTCGATCAACTGGTAAACGATCTGTATTGCGGGTAAGATCTTATCTCGACCGGTGACGGTGATCTCGCATTGGTTACCGTATTCCCTGGCGATGTATATCTTCTCGACACCCTTGCCGATAAAACCGACGTTCACCGCTGACCACCATAACCGACCGATCTCTTTATTCTTTCTAATCTCCGTAGCCCCTAGGGAATCGCGAGCGTTATTCGATCTACGGATTTGTGATTCCTTTCTTTGATTTAAAAGCAATGTAATATAGATTAATCAAAGAGCATATTCGATCGACGTCATTCGTCAGCTATCAAAGTTATTCTTTTTATTTCGTATAAAAAAAAAAAAAAAAATGCACGCGCAATTTTCGAGCTAGAATAATGTCTGTGATTATGAACCTCAATTTCCGGCAAGCTAGTCACACCTCCGACTTCCAGAAAACCGGCCAGAGCGGGTTGCCGTGACCCCGACCTGTCCGCCGCGAAGAGGAGGAGATGATAGACGTACGCGCGTACGTGCAAGATGCGCGCGTACATTTCGGCGGATACGCTTCGTGCAAGTGGAGAACAACGCGCGGGTGTCAGATGCATTCGAGATAAAAAACCCCATGGCCCGTGCAGGGTTTCCGGTGCACGTCCCGACGACAATCCCCCGAGAGAAAGAGACGAACGGAGGACCGGCCGCATAAGGATCCCCTTTCCTTTTGCTTTCAACCGCACGAAAACCGAAAACGTGGTGAAACTACGAAATCTTTCTCTCTCCCTCAACTCCTTCGCCGATAAGATCGCCGTGCCGTCACGGCTTCTTTCGAGAACAGATGCGCTGACGGAGCGCTGTCCCTTTTTCGAGGTGGCTCGAAAGATTCTCTGGTAGCAGCTGAGATTTTCACACCGTCGCAAACATAAATTCATAGGTATAGGCGGAGAATAATTGGTGAAACCTGATACGAGTGCGGACGAGATACCGAGGCGCGATGGAAGTGAATAATCTGAGCGACAACAGATTAAAAGAATCGCAAGTCGTAAAGAGAGGTGGTGCCGCGAGATGAAATAAAAGTGAAGGGGACCGCCGAAGGAGGTAAGATAAAATTTGTAGTGAGAAACGATCGAGAAAGAAGTTAATGGTGATAAAAGCGTGGGGAAAGGGGAAGAGAAGGGAAAACGCGGTAGAAAATTTGTGAGTTTTTTTTTTTTGTTAGATTCATTAGAAACGTACGGCTAGTCTGTATATGCGGTCGGGGCAGTCGCCTCGTAAAAGTAATCTATAATTGGGTCGTAAAACAATAAACTCTATTAAGCTTTGACGGAGGCGCAAAAGGCGGCCCGATTGGACTGCAGCGAGACTTTCGGTGCAGAGGCTTCCTGGAAGCCGCTGGTCATAACGTTCGTCATACGCTTTAATAACTAATAACCGACAATCGTAACGTAATGATAATCTAAAGCCTTGCTATCTTAATGTTCGCCGGCGCTGATGAGACCGTAACGTTGGTTGCGGCGAGCGGAGGACTTTATGATTTCGAAGTAATGACTATGTTTTCGCGTTCATAAGACTAGATTAGCGCGCTCGACTTCGCATTGTCATCGGGAATCCTTGTAATAGAATTACGAGACGCACATGTCACCGAGAGTCATTCTCGTCCAGCCTGGGAGCACGTCGACAGTCGGAAGATCCCCTCTGGCGCAGGTAACACTCGTGAATGCAGTTTTCGCGAGGGGAGGCGATGGTGTCGGGCGACACTTGTCTCGTCGTGAAAAACTGGACGTTCCTACCCGCGCGTCATTGGCGGCGATGTCGGTGGCACAGCCGAGCCCGTTCGTCGCAACGAGCAGAACCCGCGACGAGGAGCTTCGTCGTTGCAACGTGGACAAAGCGCGTCAACGAATATCGACGCCATTGGGGATGTACGGTTCCATCCATCAACGGAGAACGGTCGTCTCGTCTCCTGGCATTCTCTACCGGTGCCTCGCTCACCTCTCGCCCTTCTCAGTTGGGACCATTCCTATCCTCATTCTCCTCCATCCTTCATTCCTGCTGAGCCTTAATTCCAGGCGAGCGACCGCGCGCACATTCCCCGTTACGTTCTCCGTCTCGTCAACTTCCCTGGGTTTCTTCCCTTCCTTCTCCTCCCGTGGTTGTTCGCGTCGTTTCTTCGCGCTCTTCATCCTACGCTTCTTCGATTCGGGAGATGCGAAACTGCATCGGGGGAACACTTGTGACACGCTCTCTTTTCTCGATACGACGATAATTTATTTCCGATCAACGGAATTCTACTTTCGAAATTATATTAGCGGAAGATGACGTATGTGCGGTTCCTTTGGTTATTATTTTTTTTTAATTCTATTAATTACAGCTATTTCATAAAAATTCTTTTTTCCTTTTTTAATATATTTAATTATTAATGCGATTCTATTTTAATGGTTTCCTTCTGGCATTGTTGTTTCTTCACAAACGTTACTCATCTACATAGTAATATCAGATGTCCTTCCGTAGAATTACTCAATGATATCATATGCTGTATGCAATTAACTCCGGACATCGAGTGATTTGTGATCGTTCAAGGAACAAGCAGTTTCCACGTAATTCTCGCATTTTATTTTCACAATTTTCTTGCAGATTGCTCGCGTGGTATATGTTAATTAATTGTAGTGTATCACCATAGCCAACATCGCATTATCGATTACGTAAACGTTACATATTTATAAATGTCGCAAGTACGTTTATAAAATTCTATCTATTTTTTTTTTTTTTTTTTTTAATAATTGCTTTGGTTGTGATTATTTATTTTGAGCGAAGTCGAAGCCGTATATTTTTCATAATGCAACGCAGTTAAAAATTTCGTAGGCGATATGGAGTCAGACACGCACGTTAAATCCGACGTCATTATAATTCCTCAGCCGTGCGAAGAAATAACTGTACAGAAACCCTCTAAATAACGTCGTCGATTTTATCTCACGCATCAGAGACACCCCTTGCCTTATAAAATACAATGTGCCCTGCCGAGATCCACGAATGCCATCGGTCGGCTGCGCGCCGCATTTCTCTTCGCATAAAACCGAACGCTGAGACGACGCAGTTAAGCCGAAATTAAAGACACCCCGCACAAAAGCCGAGAGAATTAATAAAAGTTGCCTATCTCGCGCCGCAGATCGCGATAAAAATTGAAGAGTTCTGGACAAAGAGGTAGGTAATCGTGCGCACCAGGACGCAGTTTTTACAGCGACAGCTGTAACAGCCTGAGTGACTTATAATCCTAGTCACACGCCACGCGTTAATTGCCTTTTACAACCCTTTACAACCCTGCCCCGCCGGCTTAATTGTATCGGTTTACAACCCGCGCGGCGATCTTTAATTCGTTTACGATCGCGCTCGTAAGGCAACCACCTAAAATAAGCGAGTTGTGTTAATAGGCGAGTCCGTTTTAATGCGCTCCATTAAATTGTGTCTTCGCACTTGCCGGACGCCGCGATGGAATTTCGTCGCGCCAACTATATCATACGCATATAACGTAGCGTTCTTAAATAAATGAAGTCACGCGTAAAAGATTGCGAACGCGTTGCGTGCGTACGGCGCTGATTGCATGCGAGGATTAACCGGGTGCGCGAGCCCCGTTCGGGCTTCTTAGATTTCAGGACCAGGAAACGATAATTTACGCGCTCGCTCCGGGCAATTTCATCGGATTCGCGATCGAAACTTCTCACTTGGCCTCGTTCCTGTAACCGACTAACCGATAACCGGCTAACGAGGCACGGGGAAGGGAAAACGTGTATCTCGAGATAGTGCGTTGTCCGTTGTTTCCGTATATCCACGGCGACGATCGTCGCATCGTTGACACGCAAATAGTTTTAAGGGGCTTCCCGTGTGTCATTGAACTACGCATCGGCCAAGTTGCCGCCAACACGGCCGGTTACAGCTGAAAATGCGCGCGGGAGACAGGAACTCGCGTGCGATTTCTCGCTCGTACGGCGAAGCTTACTCAGCGAAGCGTCGCCCCTTCGAACGCAAAATGCACTTCCATCGTGCGCAATTCGCAATCACTTTGCATTGCAAATGGAAGCGGAACATTATCTATACCGGCGAATAGAAGGAAGTACTTTCCTTCTTTCTTTCGTTTCTTTTTCTTCTTACAGGCGAGCGGACAGATAGTTCGCGTCCGGGCAATTACACCACGGCGTAAGAGACGCGCAGTCGTCGCGTCTCGCTGGTGTTCCGTCGACGTCGATCGGCAATCGCGTTTCGGCCGGCCTCGCGATATTAATCGAGATATCGTGGCGCAAATCACCTGCGGCGCGCTCTGTCAATTTCTCGGATGGACTATGCGTGTCGGATGTACCGCGAGCAACGACGCTCCTCACATCCCGTAGCAATCATTATGCGGCCTTTAACGGCGGTTATTTAGTATGCTTTTTAGCTGCGGGTTAACAGCTGTACATTTCACGGCGCTCCGGTCTACGCACTGGGCGCGAGAACGCACGCAACCGACACGTATCACGCGTATAGAGGCAGCGCGACGTTCCGGTTCTGACTAACATACAAAGAAGCTCGCACGGTGTAATATAAGTACGCGAGGTCAATAGTTCGCGGCTACTAATAGCATCAGCCGCGGCGGCAAAGATTTTCGAAAATGTTTCATTGAAGTTTTTATTTAATTAGTGAAAATAAAAAATATTCACGAGAAATTGTTTTTTTTTTTTTTTTTTTTTGAGATAGATTGAGAAGTAAATTACGACCGTATCGTGCCGTGTAATCAAACGACAATTTGCAAAGTGAATTGATTTTCAATAATGATGCGCCTTTGATAAAACTTTAATAAAGTCTGAACATAAAAATTTTTTATCGTGGATAAAAGAAAAAGAACGGAAAAAAAAAATGAGTTTACTGTCTCGAAAATATTAAGAACGTAAAGGCACAATCGAACGCAAGAGTTCGATGGCTATCTTATTTATCATGCGATTGAAATTTTAGATAGCAGACACGTCGTAAGAAAGTCAAGGGCAATTTAGTATCCCACATACATGATTATACCAGCGTTAGGTTGAAACTTGTTAAGAGATAAGGCTGTCGTGTCGCTTACTTCTGGCGTTAATACGGGTAACTTACCCCTCTGTCTTTTAACTATTGACAGAGACTCAATGATAATTGCATGTTGGTATAAATTATACAAGATATAAAATACGGGGAATGCGTGGCTGTTATAAACCCATAATAATTTGCGATAATTTGCATTGCGCGCTCCGCGCGATTAATGTGAACCCGTTTGCGAAATTGTATTTTGCGAGAAGAAAGAGAGAGAGAAGAGCGTATCGCATAAGGTGTTAATTACTGTCTCAATTATCGAGGGAAGAATACCCAAACGACGGATCCTCGCGAAACTCATCGGTCCATCTTTATAGAGACGCGGCGAAAAATATTTGACTTCGTGTATGGGCGGAGATCCGTCTACACTTAAAGTTGAAGTAGAACCGGTCTGAAGTAACCTGTCAGAACCCGTAGAACCTCAACGAGTTTGGAGAAGCCTTTCGATGTTCCGCGTGGCAGAAAAACAAAGATATTGAAAACAGAGTGAGATCGATATCGGGTGGATGGACACGAGTGAAAGAACTGGCACGTCTACTTCTTCGTGAAGTATATACGGGCCGCAAGAAATCGGTGAGAAAAACGCTTCTTGCGCGTTCGATCGTAAATCGCGGCCTTACGTACGCGTGTCTTTTTTTTTTATCCTTCCTTCGCTTTTTTTTTCCCTTTTTTAAATCATTTTTTTTTTTTTACTCCGTATCTCCGCGGAAAGGCAGCCGAGCGCAAATGGCACGAGCAATTTTAATGGTTCAAATTCTCACATATAGATAGCTCGTTGAAGAAAAGCGCGGTACGCAGAAAAACTGGGCGTTCGCTCGGTTTCACTTCAATTAAGATTGGAGCCTGACGTTAAAGGGGACGTACAAATCCGTCAATGTCTTCGTTCAATACGGAACAGGTATGAACGACTTCAGAGAACCGCAAACAGCCCTCTATACCGTTTAAAAGCGGAACTCTTGAATTTGATTAAGAAACCCGAAGCTTTTCCTGCCGTAAGGTCATTCGATGGCAAAAAAGAAAAAAAAAAAAAAAAAAAGTCTATATACAACTTCCTGTTTTTAATGATATGTTAAACTATATAACGGTCAATAAAGTTGCATTTAACGTTCAGATTGGCTCAACTATCGAGATAAAACTGGGCGCGGGCTTAAAACGCGGATTTAAAGTGGCGACGTTTGAATTGAATTTTTGTTATTTAATTTGGCGACAACGACGGCGATCCGTGATTTAAACGAAGGTCTAGAAGAGAGAAGCGAAAAGAGAGCGAAAGTATCGACGGATCTTCGATAATTACGATCGAAGACAACCGCGTGTATCCATTAAGAGCTTAACTCGCGGCAAAACCGGTCGGTGGTCCGAAGGCTGGCGTGATCATTTCGGTCTTCAGTAGGACGGAAGAACGACCAAGTTCTTGAAGACCGAAAAAAAAGAAAAAAAAAAAAAGAAAAAAAAAAGCAAGCTGCAGAAAAACTTGCGACCATATTTACGTCGATTGTGAAATTACTTAATTAAGTACAGCGGCAAAAGGATAGGAGAAAAACCGAGATTGCACGCGAGCGGGAAAAATTGATATAAACAGCGGAGTGCGTGTGACGAACAAACTTGTACTTCTGAAACGTTGCTAAATATATATATTTAAAACAAAATATCTGGCTTTCTTTTTAATCCCCTGCACTTATAACTTTTATAATTATTTCATGTTACATATATTCCTACGCATAAATCTAATTTTAATACGGCACGTTTGACCTTTCGTCGAAATCAGATCCCTTTACGTCTCGAATGAATACGGCCGAAGAGAAGCGTTGAGGACGAGTGCTCCAAGTCGAAGCTCGAATGCGAGAGACCGGTCCCGCGATGCCGAGACGCGCGAGGATCGTGCCGGGAGCTTTTGCGCCGATCTCGAGGAGATTTTATTAAACGCGGTAGCGGCGGGGAGTGTAGGAACCGCGGTCGGCAGCCGGCGCTGCTACAGAAACGACAGAAAAACCAAAAGAGAGCCGCGAACAAGACTCGGTGTGAATCTCATCTTTTATTCAGCCGGGCCCGATCGTGGTGTGCGTCGAGCCGCCACGTTCGAGCTGGGGCCCGCGGCCGGCCCCCCGAAGACGGCTCCGGATGTGTGAGTGTCGTCGGGCAGAGGCACCGCGCCACTTAGGGTGTGAAACCGGCGACATGCCATGGAAAAATCCGACGGGCCCTGTTCTCATCCTCCACCTCGACCGCCTCTTACTCGTCCCACCCTTGCGCCACCCGCTCCACTCTCGCTTCTCTCGTCTCACGGATCGGAAGAATTCACCTCGAATCCTGGACTTTAAGGCCCGGGCCATAAAGTCGTCGTCGTCGTCGTCGTCGTCGTCGTCCTGGTATGCGATTCGCGCATGCAAGCCGCGCAAAAGCCGACTACAGGTGCATCGCGGAGACGTAACAATCTCAACTGCGGCAATCTAGACTACCTGCGCTAAGTGCCAAATTCCGAAGCGGCGGACTCTCCGAGTTTAAATATTAATTTTTTTATTTTACTTTATTTTATTTTATTTATTTTTTCCGTCGGGTTAGTATGTCGAGTCCTATAGGATAAGGAGCGATTTCGTAGGAGAAACAAATACGGCGATCTGGCCGACGAATACGTACCAGCGTTCAATTCCACAAAGAGTAGGCGTAAAGTATATAACACAATGGAATATATTAATTAGAATTAATTATTATTAGTTGATGTAACCTTATTTAGAATTGTTACGAATAATAATTCACGGTGCGTATGTGAAATCGTATTTAGCTTGCCAATAACATCAGGGAGTATTTTAAAGCTGATTATGTATTAATATAGAATTAATTATTTAAATAATTAACATTGAATCTCTCTCTTTAGTTTTAGCCTTCAGTTACTGCTGTATATATTTTAATAAAGTGAGTAATATGTTCAAAAAAAATATTTAAAAAAATTCATGTTTTAACATGGCTTTTGACGCGCGTGGTTTTTATTTCGTTAAAGGCAGCTTGCATGATCGATCGCGATTTAATCGATAGCAGGCACCATAATACCTCACAGGTTGACATGTAATCGATCTATACGTCTTTGCAACCGATTCGCTGCGGCGATAGCGGACACCATCGATCAGAGAAGAAAATTAAAGGTTTATCCGACCAATTACAAGCAGCCGTTCTTCGAAACCTTCAGCGACGAAATATATCATCCCCTAACGCGTTCGGGTATAACGTAGGAAATTATTGCCGCGTTTAGGATCTAATTGGGCCGTCAGCGTCTTGTTATCCTGTCGTCCACCCTGTTTGTACCTTCCGCGCTCTTTTCACGCGCGGCCTATTCGTTTTTTACTCCGTCCCGTCCCGAGGACCGTGACAGCCGGTACCGTGAGCTATCCGCACGAAAGTACGATCTCGTGTTGAGAAAATTTGTTAATGACCAAGACCTCCCTTTTTTCTTTTTTTTTTTTTCCTCAGGAAAACGCAATAACATAAAAAAAAATTTTATTATCGTAAAATCTCAGCGGCTAAATTTCATTGGCATGCAAATTAAATCTTCGAACATCTAAAGGTTAAACTCGTCAAAGTGACTTGACGTTATAAAATAAATTCGTATAATCCTTTTCAGTATTAGACTTCAACGGCCCGATGACATGTCGCGAAACTATTAAACAGAGCGTTATTATTTCGCCGGCAGACGGTAGCAAATGCGTCGCATTTAGAATCTAATTGCTCCGTCGATGTCTCGCGTTGTCCTCATGACTTTTCTCCCCGATACCTATTCCGCTTTTCTCCCGTGACAGCTGGTACCACGGGACCAGACTTCGCTCGTCGCCGTTGTCCTCGAGGCGTCTTTTCATATTTTTCAGCCCGTCGTTAACCCACCCACGATCTTGTCGCAAATTAAACGTCCCACGGAAGGCCCGTTCTCGTTCTCGCTTATTGATTCGTAATGGTTGGTTCCGAACGTCCCGGTACACCCCGTGGCTGGCGTGCCTCATGCAATTCCCGATATTGCGAAAGCCCGACGACAGCGACGACAGCGAAGGCTGAGCAAATTCGCTGTCCCCGAAGGAGGAGGCGTCGTCGTTCGTGCTCGAACCGGTTCCTCCATCATCGAGCCTCTCTCCCTCCCTCCCCTCCCCCTCCGATCAACGAGGAGAGAAACGAGCATCTCGATTTGACTTTCGAGCCGACGGGGTGTCTTTTACCGATTGAAGGATCGCGGCTTGTTTCATCTGCATTCGCGTGGAAGCGAACGGCGCTCGATAGGAGGAGTCGTTTGCAAGCCCGGCGAGATAACTTAATTATTTTTTAGCGTATGCGACGTACCCAAACCGTACAGTAGCGATATTGTGCCCCGTGCGTATTCGCCGGGCGACGGGCGGATTAAATAATTAGATCGAGACAAAATAGCGTAAGGCGTGTCTTGCGTAGTCCGATGGGAGCGATATCGCGCCGCGGGCTCGTCACTTAAAAGGAGAACGCTTCTTGGGTGCGCGCGACGTTAACGTTCCTAACACACCCGAGGGGTTAATCGCGGCCGTTCCGGATCCCGGCGGCTTTATGACGGGGCACGGCGGGCGCGATTAGGCGAATTAAGCGAGACGCGCGCGAAGAGGAAATGCGGCAGGTGAGCGTACGTTAAGGACCCCTCGTTGCCCGAGTATTCTCGTTCGTTTGAATTACCAACGTTGTACTAATGGTCGAATTAAGCGGCGTTTCTATACGGAATTACGGAAGCCGGCGCGCCGATATTTCAAGTATTCGCCGCCGTTAAAACGAAGTAACGAAGCGAGATAAGGCTCCCCGCCGCACTTAAGTCGCTCCAGGCCCCGTTTAAGGCCCACACAGAAGCGACCGCGGCGCGTATCTCTCTCACTCCCATTCTACCATCTTTACCTGATGCATCTCTCTTTTCGCTCCCGCACCCGTTTTCTCCACTTCCCCGTGCTTGTATCACGCTTTTTTTTCTTCTTTCCGTATATGTATATACTATATATATATTCGAGTGTGTGGGGCCACGCATTTATTTGACGGTGTTTTGCGTTCTCCACGAAGAAATTATCGCTACGAGGTATGCCCGCTCGTTGTGACCAACCACGCGAATAGCAACCGAGTTCCTCTCGAACGCGCACAATAGGGGTAATAAAAAATCTCGCGGGTTAAGGCTCAAATTAACTAAGTAGCGAAAGAAAGTAATTAACGCCGCGGATGCTAAGTTAAATTAAATTAACACTGATGTGAAATAATTAATTAGTTTGCACGGATGCATCGCGAGCGGTTGCAAGATGCAATTATATCGTATTCTTTAATTACGTCTGTTAATCGGTTAATTAATAATATTTTGGAGGAGTTATTTAGATGATCAAGAACTTTAATATTATGAACGTAAAAAAAAAGAAGAAAAAAAATTAAAATTAAAAGAAGACTTGTTGTTTCACCTACGATTTTTACCGTACGGACTTTCAAGCTGCCGGGAAACAAACGGCAAGCGCGAACGGTTCAAACGTGTTAACGTGAAAACGTGCAGCCTATCGCTTTCCCAACCGAGATTAAGCCTCGATACCGTGAATTCGGTGGTAGTCGCGTAATCGCTCGGGCTCATCGCTAGTCGCATTCGTAATGGGACGAATTATCGCTAGAGCTGGCATTTAAATAATTGGAGTCAGCCCGAACAGATGGGACAGCTAAGGGAGCAGTTCGGGAGCGTGTTAGTGAGCTCGAAACATTTCTTTTTTTTTCCCTTTTTTTTTCCTACCCCCCTCCCCCGACTCGCGTGCCCGTTTGTCTTTCAGATACCAATCTTCTTTGTTACTTGCACCTTTTTTGTAAAACGAGCCATGTCGATTTCGATCACGCGATCGCCCGTGAACGCTCGTGAACGCCCGTGCTCGTTTATAGAAATTTGAGTAAAGATATATGGCTCCGTTAGAACGTTTCTTTTCGAAAAGATCTTATCTCGAGTATTTTTAATGCAACGCGGGGGATTTCGCGGAACGATCGAAAGTAACGCTCCCTCAGAAATCGCGAAATGTATATGTCTCGTCGCCGTCGTGCCGTTGCTCGCTCTTTTCCGGCCAATCTAGGATGATTACGCGCAGCATAATGTCGACCGCCAATTTAGCCTGTCTACTCGCCCTTCGCTACCTCGCTTTTCGAAGCTGCAGCTTGATTACGGTGTACACGACGAGGAATGTACTCTGTACCGAGAACTCGTCTATTTGCCGCGAGTGCCGACGGCATAATTATTTCGAGTGTCAACCCGCGCTGAGAATTTAATAGCCATTATTTTCGTACGCGCGTCGTGCCTTTTCTGACATTTTTCAAACTCGCGTTGCATCGTTAAGAAGACCGTGAAGGCTAATCGCCAAGCGTAAAAAAAGACAATTCGCAATTCGCTTCCAATATTCCCGAGTAAATCGATCGTTCGAGGAGCATTCGTGAAAACGCGCGCGTTATCGTTTGAGAAAAAATTTAAGAAAATAGGCTGCGGGATGGGGAAAAGTTAATTACTATCCCAGTGTGGTTGCGATCGATCTTTTTCATTACCATAAACCCCGGCCTGAGAACGAAGAGAACGGGCCGCGTATGACACACCGAAGAACGCGCGGGAGATTAAATTTCACACCCGCCTTTCACCGACGACCTGACGAATTGGTCGATCGAATCGATTATAACCAGTCGCGAGAGGCAACTCGAAATGAAGAAGCGGCGCGGCTCAACACGGGCAGCTCCTTCTTTTTCTCCAGTACGGCTGTGAGCAGGAAACGGCCGTATCGCTCGTCGGGGGCCTGTTTCTTTCTTTTTTTTTCTTTATTCTTTTTTTTTTACCGATTAGGCTCGCGTCCCGGTCGTTTTTCTGGTCAATTTGCAGTCATTAACGCTCGTTCGGGCCTCGATCTTTTCCACACACGTTCGCGCCGTTTCCCCGGTATTCTCTCGGCTCCTTACGCGGCGTTATGACGACAGACGACGAGGTCCCGTCGTTTGTATTAAGCGGCGGCAACGACGACGCCGGTGAACGTCGGCAGAGAGAACGAGTGGGCGATCGTTCGGCGTCACAGACAATTTAACACCTGGCCTAAATGGTTTGTTAGCGCATAATATCAGCCGGTACCCGGGCGACAGGATACGGGACATTACAATATGGAAATGACGGGGGCCCCACCACGACCGACCGTCCATTGGGCAGCGCACACCTCAGGCGCGGCCAATTTCTGTCACTTTAATGCGTCGGATCGGTTACACGGACCGTTCTTTCGTATCGCACCCGGAGGTGCGTCGTCATCCTGCCTGAGGTCTCGATTTCAGCGTGGAACGATAGCGCAACGTTCGTAATGCGGCGGTGTTGTTAACCCTGTCATTCCGAAGCACGCGGCGTAACCGTATGGTTAATATTATAAATCCTCGAGTAAAGGAAGTTACATATATAAATTTCATACCTAAGTTGCCCGTTGATCAAATTAATCTGCCCGAATGTATTATACTAACGCAAACTTTTTTTTTACGAGCTTTAAATCTGTCGGCAATTTTTGAAATAATTTTACGAGATTAAAAAATGTCAGATGAATTAATGACGATGTATTAAAAAAAAAATAATAATAATAAAAAGAAAAAGAATTATTTTTATTTTTAATATGTTTTTTTTTTTTTTCCTTCCGTTATTACGCCTTCAAGACAAGCTAACCGTTCCGTTTCCTGAATTCTCGGAAAGAGTGCCGCCGGCACGCGCGATTCCGCGGCGAAAATTTCTCACCGCGGCCACCGCATCGGCCAACGGCAGGAAGAGACACCTGGAAAACAGCGAGTGCCGCTTCGTCAGCGAGGAACGCCGCCGCGAAGGAAGTGACTTCCTGCGAATCGCGAGGCGGTAGAAATTTCGCCTGTTATTATCCCCCCGATCGTGGCATGACGCGGCCTTCGGAAAATACGCGCGCTCACACGTGAGAGAGGTGGAGGAGCCTGAAGACGAACCGCAGGCTGGCCTTGTGGAAAGAAACAAAGTGGAAAGAGGCTGAAACGCGTCTCCCGTCGTTCGGCTCGTCTGATTGCACGTTACGGGCCCACCGTCGCTACCGCCTTTTTATTGTCGCGTCTCATATTTCTCACACACCGAGTCCAGTTACACCTACTACCGTTTTTTTTTCCTTTTTTCCTTTTTTTTTTTCTTTTCGACGTTCAGCGCGATTCCGCGAATCGCGATATTGTCAACGAGGATCACATTAACACGCGTCTAATTACGCCGCGTTTCTACTCGGAATACGTTAACGCGTCCCCCCCGCTTTCGAAGCTCCTTCGAATCGTTATTGAAATATTCGGTCGTTAAAAAGCGCGACATTACTTCGACTAAATATATTATTTATAAGACAATTGATTTTTCGTTAAAGTATCCGCGCGTGCATATAAATATCGAGGTGCTTCGACAATACCCGCGCTTTTAAGTCTTATCGCTTCCGCTCCGAAACCAATTTCTAAATGAACGTTCTATACCGGAATGTTTATTCTGGTCCCGAGTCATACTCCCAGGACGGTTCGTTGCAATATCCAGGAAATCCTTTGCGCGCTCATCCATCGGATGGATCCCTCCCTGCTTCCGGCGAGCCGCTGACAAATGGATCGGCTATTTCCTCGAAGGGAGAGACCCACGATTAGCGAGCGTCGACAGAAAATTAAATGATGCCAATAACCATTGAAATAGCCAGCGAATACCCGATACCGATCTATTCCCATGAAGGAGTTGAACCGCGGCGGCTCGTCATGCCTGGACCGAGGGATTTAAGCGCGACGGAAGTTAACGAGAGGAGCTAAGAAAAATCATTAACCGACGCTGACGTCACGCGGGATAAGCCTGACGGAAATATTCGTGCGGAACGTCGCGTTTATTTCACGAGGAAACGTTTCCGGCTCAGACTCGATGTACGGACCTCCCACCCGAGCGCACGTAAATGGAATACGCATTTTTATTCACACGGGCGATTTCTCTCCCACGTTGACGTTACGTCGTATTAATGCTTTCGAGTAAAATTTATCTGGGCAGCAACCCTTCCCATTTTTCTGTCCACGTACGACCGCACCCCGTAGCTAACTCATCGCGGCCGGTGTCCACGTTTCGCACGGTGGCTTTCGTCCTCCCTTTCTATCGTTTACTCTCTTTCTCCATCTCCCCTTCTATGTTTTTATTTAATGCATAAAAGCAGGAAATTTCTTGCTCCGCGCTCCTTTCCGGCCGAGTGAGTGCGGCCATGCCCGGGCCGATAAATCACCGAAAAACGGCGATTTCCGCGAAAGGGGAAAATACGTCGCCAACGGTGCCATCGGCAACAGCAACAGCGTTGCTAGTGACGAGAACATATTATGGGCCGACGAGAGGTGTGCTGTGTGTTTGACCAGTGGTCCCGCAGGATCGTTTGTCCGCGTACGGTGCGGAAAAGCGTCGCGTACGCACACCGCCACGCACGTACCTATCGACGGAGCATACGTGCCACGCGCGTCTGTGTATCCCGCGGGTGGCGGAAGGGGACGGGGTTGGTTCGGAGGGCCTTTATAGATTTGTAGACGGGACCACGGTCATTCGACACTGCGTTTGACCACACCCTCGATTGTGCCAAGATTTATGGGTGCTCCCGGCTACTCTCGCCCCCGCTTGCGCGAGCTTCTCTTCGCCCCCTCGCTCATCGGTCGCCTTGTTACCAATTCCGATCGGCAGTTTGGCTTGTAACTACCGGGATCAGTCGTTGCTGCAATGTCGGTGCAATGCTCGGTTCCGCCGAACGACAGGATTAGCGACTTAGATACGGTACGGCGCGCGCAAATGCGGCTCACGACGGAAACGATTAATTAAAAGCGAATGTAGGATTAGAATGACGTTACGCATTAATTCGACTTGCTTTTATCGTACCCGAGGATATATATATATAAAAAAAAAAGAAACAAAACTAAATTTCAAGTATAATTTAACGTAAAGGATCTATAAAGCTGTAAAAAAATTTTTCTAAAACAAAATTTCTATTTATCCTTTTAGGTTTCAAAAATCATTGCATTTGTTTCGCTACACCTGTAAACGCTCGATGGAGCATAATGGCTCCTGCCGGTTCTCATATGACGCGCGATAGAGTCTACGCTGCTTTGCGAAGGGAGGAAATGTCACATATGTCAAACGTGGAGTCGAAGCTGGTACAAAGGCGCTTCTACTATTACGAAATACCGATGCCACCGGGTACAATAAAAAGTGGCGCGACAGCTCGACCAATGTTCCGTTATCCGTGTCGCCGATGCGTGTCGTTGAAAGTGCATATCTATCATTCTGCACCTTATGCACTCTCGGCCTCGCTCCTCCCTTCCGATCCATCCGCTGCGGTTCGATCGCGAGCCGTGCACGCATAACATGTGCCGTCGCGTAGCGTGAATAATAAGACGGCTATGCGCGAGTTATTACGCCTTTCCGGTGCTTATAGGTGTCCATTACGCGACGACAAAGGTGAACGAGTTTGCGGTCTTTTGTTGCCGTGTCTACGTACTCGACTCCGCTTCCCACAAGGCGAATCGCTGAAATTTAGCGTTTCCGTTGGCACAGTGTTCTCCGCGGTCGGACATCTGCAAGTATCGTTTCCGTACGGCTGTACTCGCGCCTCGCGAAATATCGAGTTCGGCCCTTACGTTCGAATCTTAAAAATCTCTTTCCTTTTAAAATCAGGCCGACGCTCACGACTTTAATACCGCCGTGCTTCGTACGCCAGTTATTACGACCAAAAAATAATTACCACGTACGTTAAATATTATAATTTCAAGCGCACGGTCGATCTTTAATCAACGAGACCCCGTAAAGCGCGTACGTGTGCATATTGCGTCCAAGGGTGTAGGCGATTTGACATTGTGACATTTTTCCCTAACGCTATTCATTACGGTTTGCCATACGTAACGTCATTTGGCTCCCTCATTTAACCGTCGCGTGGAAGTCGACGTCGATTAGGGTAATTAAGCTTATCTATTTTATTGGATAGCCATTCGACGCTCGTCCGATCGCATAATATTGAGCACATATGTTAACCGGTAATTGCAAATGTATGAGTTTCGGAAATTTTTTTTTTTTTGATTACCTACTTACTAAAAAAATACTTTTTTTTTCTTTTTAAGAATTGCGTGTATAAATTTGTCGAATTTAAATGTTGACTGTATTATAAAAACCATGCTAAGAAATGATTCTCTTATTAATAAATTTTTTTTTTTAAACCTCCAAGTGTAGAACGGCAGAAAACGTCGCAAGTAAAAAGAACAAAATTAATTTACGCGCGCGCTTCATTAGGTACTCAAATTGTTGTAATAACGTGACGCATCAACTTTTTCCCGACGTTTCAACGTCCTCTCGCGTTTATGTCTCCTTTTTTTTTTTCCACCCGCTATTCCCTCGCTCAACTTTTCTCGAAAAACGTCGGTCCTCATCGACCCTTGACCTCCCGCTCGATCCTGCAATTAATCTGGAATTGGATAGGACACCCGCTCGCGCACCCCACAGTCTTTTTGCCACTCCGTTTGAGTGTAACATTCGATGCTCTAAGTAAAGAATATCAAGGAACAAGAACGTAGCGACTTTAGGAAGCGGAAGATGGACCGAGAGGATAGAAACGCTTCAATTTTCTCGGAAACATAGAGAGAAAAGTAGACTTTTCTCCCGGGCGAAATTATGTTTGCTGTGTGAAAGCTAATATGTTTTCTTATTAGCAAAAATGGAAGAGACGAGCGCTTATAATGCTCTTTAAAGCTTTGATGTTGCGTGTTCACGTGTTAGATTAGCGCTTCTGCGAGAGTACAAAGTGAGTCAGAACTGGGAGTTTTCAGTTCATGGTATATTCCTCAAGTCTTTCATCGTGCTCACTTAAATTTTAAGGCGACAGTAGTCGAGGACAGAATACTTTCGAACGACGCGGGGCAACCCTAACTTAGCCAAACTATGGTAACACGCGGCATCCTAAACGAGGCACGTCGAAAGGGCAAAGTCATCGAACGAGAGAAGGAAACAGATCGACAAGTGGAGAAAGACGAGAGACGAGGGAAAAGGGGAATGAGAGAAAGAGGAAAGGAGACGAAAATAGAGAGAGGAAAGGATGCAGAAATAGTCCCAATTCTCTCGTGAAAGCAGGGGGGTGCCAAAGTTCATTCAAGTGAGAACATAGTGATCACACAGGACATTGAGCAGCGCGACGCCGACTGCGCCAAATTATAACTTATTTTATGACTTTTTTGCATCGGCCATTTAACCTGCCGGCGAGGGAAGGGCGAAGGGACAGTTAAGGGAAAGTCGGCAATGATCCCCGGCGAGAAATTCGGAAATGAAATCACACCCTAATAACTTCCACTTCTGGGATTCTCTTTCTCTATTCTGCGAGCGAGTAAAAAAAAATTTTTTTTAAAGGGTCCAGTCTACGACAATTCATATATGGATGAAAAAGTTTTCGCACATTTCATATTTCGATGGATAACTCTATTTTTGTTGAATTAAAAAGATTCTAACGATAAAAGTTAATTTTACAGAAATATAATAGAAAATATGGATACTTGTTAATTATTCTGTTGCTCCGTTAAATATTATATCGTATTATAAAAAATGTATTAAGAATAAAATAATAAATAAAAAAGACGGTACGAAGTTTCAGATGTATTTCATGATTGTTAACGTTGCGTTATCCATCGACTGAGTGGCTAATAATAGCGTCGCGAATTTTAGTAAAGGCAAAAGGAGAAAGTGTAAAAAAATTAACAACGACTGGCACGTGAACGGGCGCGAGCAACGATCGCGTGCTGATATGACACACGAAGCGAGCGAGAAAGTGTGCCTTTTCGTCGCGCTTTTATTTCTCGTTAGTGTTGGCACACGCATACGCGCTGTACGTTCGCGACAGTGCGAACGTATATCAGGGAGGAGGATAGCGTAACGACCGGAAAGGAATACTATCAACGTCCGACAAAAAGGTCTGCAAGTTTGACTTTAAAAAACGATATATTTTACGGTTGTAAGCTACGTCCAAAAGCAATACATAAGAGCAGCATATGTCTTCCCCCCAAATTGTAAATTCCCCCAAAAAATCTTGTAAAAGTTTTATTCCCACCCAATTAATTAATTAAAACTTTATGTTTAAAAAATTGTTTTAGATTAAACCGAATTATTAACCCTATTTCGCAATGCTGACTGAGTTTCTCGTTTGGTCACTCCGTACAACGAGAGTGAATGTCAGCTTAGTTTATTACTATTTTGTAAATTTTTATTTTGCGTTCGAGCTAAATTTTTATTATTAAAATTTAATTTGTTATACGTATTGAAAACGAGTTTTTTTACGAAATGCTGAAAAATCGAAAATGTCGACTACGGCTCAAGTAAACGAGAAAGACGAAAGAAAACGTCCTTCTATTCTCAAGCTAATTACAAGCTGCTACATTCGAAAACTACGCTACTACTACAAGGCCACAAATTTACAAGATGTAATTTATTTTTTAATTCTACGACGATCAATTAATATATCAATACATACAATAGACAATATACTTTCTTGTAAATTTGTCGCCTTATTAAAAAAAAATTTGACTCACATTCGATGCGATGCGGACAGAGTTCAGCTACGAAGACCAAGGAAGAGCGATGATATTCTGTAACATAAATATAAAACTTATATGAAAAATATGCATAAATAAATAATAATCAATTTTTAATTTAATTTTTATACTCAATTTTTATTTATTACTTCAAAAAGATAATTACTTTCCAGAAAAAGTCAAACAAAAAAAAATTTCTTTTTAATTTTTAATCATTTTCTTTGTACAATTATTTCTCTAATTATTATCGGAGTGATAAATTGATTCAAATAAATAGAAAAAAATCTTATTTTAATTTAAATGAGATAAGATATTTACCCCAACGTTGCTCTGTCGATGCCCGAAGTCCATCCTGGACCTGGTCCTCCTCTCAGCACTCAGTCAGTTCGTCATCATGCACCTCATCTTCAGGTCACATCATCCATAGGTCACTCGCGACACTCGCGAATACGCGCGCGAATTGTTATACTATTCGCGCGAAACTGGCGGCTTTCCCGTTTAAAAAGCTTAAATAATTTTCGAACGCCCGAATACTTTTACGATATTCGCGACAAACCCCGTGGTTCGTATATTTTGTTAAAGACGATAGCGACGAAGATATTTTAAATTCTCCTTCGATAGGAGTACCGTGCTGAAAGAAAACTATTAAACATGTTGTACATATACATTTTCAATTCATATAAAAAGAACTACGGCAACAACTGTTAGTGCTTGGCTACTATTTTTAATACTCTCGCGATTTTATTAACGCGAAATTCCCGATTTACGCGAATTGCCTAATATCCCGATTTACGCGATTTTTTTTAATTAGTAATAAAAAGAACATGCGTCCTACTATTTGATGCGCCGCAGCGGAGGGTATACCTAAAGATGATCCTGCAACAAAAAAAATATAACATTTTATTGTAGAGAGGCTATAAAATAATTTCTACTGTAAAAAAAAAAGATTTGGTAATGGTATTAATATTGGGTAAAAAAGGAAGTGATAATTACCTCTGGGTTGCTCCGCCGGTGCAGGATACCCATCCTGGGCCTCCTCCTCCTCTCAGGATGTTCATCATGTAAGACTGATCCTCTTCCGACGTATGTAGGCCAGTCCTCCTTTGGATTTTTGCCTGAAACAGAAAAAAGAATTTATTTGATTAATAATTTCTCAATATTAAATACAAAAATCAAATAAGAAAGTGATATTTACCTATGGGTTGCTCCGCCGGAGCAGAATGCTCATCCTGGACCTCCTCCTCCTCTCAGGATGTTAATCATGTAGAGCTGATCCTCTTCCGACGAACATAGGCCAGTCCTCCTTTGGATTTTTGCCTGAAACAGAAAAAAGAATTTATTTGATTAATAACTTCTCAATATTAAATACGAAAATCAAATAAGAAGTGTTCGAAGTAACTACATTTATTCTGTATTAAATATCCGCCTCATAGATGCTTCTACGTGTATAGGTCATCGATCGCGGAAACGTATACAAATCAGACGATATTAGAGAATGGTTCAAGTGTTGTACAAGTGTTATGTTACGCATACATAAACAACCTTGCGCTCGGTCACCGGCCGGGCGATCGGCCGGCAAAGCATTACAGCGCTATCACGTTAACACGCAACTTATACACGTAGCCTCTCACGCAAACGATAGAGGTGACCGCTGTTTATCCCTCGCCCGCTACGCAGCAATATGTAGCACGTTGCACGAAAAAATCGTGGCCCTGATTATATTCAATGTACCCTCGATATACGTCTCCCGAACTCCTACTGTGCTAATCGACGGAAAATTTTCGGCGAGACGAAAGTCACGTATGATACCCTACGATACGCAGTTACACACATACGTATAAGAACGGAACTTACTTTACGAGGAAAAGAGGCGATCGCGGGTGCTCTTCGTGTATGGAGGATTGATGGGAGAAGGCATCTTGGGCGTCGGATTTTCCCTGTCCACCGTAATTACGCGTATTTCGGCGAGCACGTGCGGAGCGTGGCGTAGTGCGTGTGAGCTGCTCCAACGTTGGGACGGAATGGAAGGGGAAGGCTCTTGCGCTCGCTCGCTCGCGCGCAAGCCTCTGCCGCCCGCACCCCTCTTCCTCACCTGCCCGCTACTATTTAATTTAGCGCGTTAGACGATTAGACGGAAAATATATGTATAAATGTATAAAACTGTTTTATTTAATTGAGAAGAACTAAAAGTAAATTTGTAAATTTGTAAAATATCCAGTAATGAAAAAGAAATATACTATTTTTTTTCCACAAATACAAAAGAGCGAATATTTTAATCCCGCAACGTTTTATCGTTCCTTCATTAATATCTACAAATAGTTGTTTCGACATCCTCACCCCGGGTTACAAAGCGACACCACGCATGTTCGTGCTTCTTGCTGATCTCTGAAATTCGAGTGTCGCGAAACAAGGCCCCATGCTGCGCCACGCCGCCGCGTTTTATGGCCTTTTCGTCGTAGAAACTAAACTTATTACACCGCGGGGGTCGCGTCGTATCGCCGCGTCCGCATCATTCACTCCCTGCGTGCGCGAGGGGGCGGCTTTTTTTATTAAATCACACATCTCGCGTGCTCGTCGTCGCCCGATTAATTTGCCGTGACGCTTTCTTTTGTGGCGCTGAGCCAAGCCGAGAGAGGAGGAAAGCGAAATAGAGAGAGACGCGCACGGGCTATCCATATTTCATGCCGGCGGAGACGTATCCCCGTACGACGATACCCTTTCTATTTTCACGTTTTCCCCGCGAGTGACGGATGTTACACACGTTCGACATGGACGGAAGCATCTGAGGCTGGGGACGTATGTTTGAACCCGAACGTCGAGTGTCTGAGAATGTGTTATCCTCAAAGTGGCAGTTTGGAAAATACTTATATTATGCATGAATACTACAAATCGGTACGAGCATTCTATTTTCGTCTAAAAAAGATACCGCGATATGAAATCAGATAAACGTTTTTCTCACTAATTTTCGAAGATGCCGTACGATAGATCTCAAAATATTAAGTCCAAATAAGGTACCGATTTAATTGGAAGATATTTTTGTTCGAAATTGATTTACCCAAAAAAATAACAAAGAATAATTTATATATACAGAGCGGAACGAATAACAGCAAATTGCAGTGAAGAGATGAAGAGAAATGATTCCGTAACGGAGTAAAGAAAGGTACCAGCAAAACGACAATTTCAATTTATTACGGAAATTGAAATGTGTCTTTTGTGTGGCGTATAAATCCGCGCCAGAAATAATACTATTTGCTGATTCTGTTAAGTAATTATTTTTCTTTGCCCCGTCTATCGTTTATTGTATATCCGACAGTAACAGGGTGATTGTTGATCGTCTCGAACGTCTCGGCAAAGGGATAGAATCGGCGGGGTGAGACGAGGGGTGGCTCGGCGACGATAGCACAGAAGCGGAAGAGGGCGAAGGAATTCTAGAATCCTGCAAGGGACGGCTAATTCCACCGTGATCACATCTGATCGATGTCCCTCGCTCGCCCTCGTCGAAAAATTATTGTCCTTCGTGGTTCGTCAAACTAAACTTTCATGCGATAGCTTTTGACAACGCAGCGTCTAACTTTTAAAAAGAAATTTTCATTCGTTAACAATTTGCTAATAAATATCGTTCATTGACTTCATCTAAGAAAATATTTCTTTACAAGTATAGAAGCAGAAACGTATTGCACGTTGATTATTTTACAATTCTAATTAAAGAGCAAAGAAATAAAACGCTTGCTGGGTTAATAAATTACGTTTGTTATCTTAAAATAAATTTTTTTAGTTTCCACCGCGAAAGAATTTTCTTGAAAATAATTCCTATTCGCAGATCTGTTCGAATTTCCAACGGACACTGCGGTGGGTTATGCGGGCAATAAAATCTCGGGGCGATAAAAAAATTTGTCAGAACTTTTAAAGCTACCTTGGATGATTCGAGTCTGCGGAATCGCGTACCCGGCGCTTCGGACAAAATATCCCCGCCGTTCCCGCGCGAGCGGACAGTTTCGTCGCCGTGCCCCAGCCAGCATGATTCTTTTATTTTAGTTTCGGTCTTGTTCCTGGACACGGGCGTACTCAATTTGACCCTCCATCTCCGCCGCCCTCCCGGCGTCTATTTTCACCCGTTTCGTACGGTGGACGAGGCAAGGAGACGAAGTAAGAGAAATAGCGAAAGAGAGCTCTCGGAGAGTCTCGGCGGGGCCAGACAGAGGGTGGACAGAGAAACGGCTAGCACGAGTAAAGTAGGGAAAGTGGAAGAGTTACTACTTTAGGAGTGGACGAGGCGATCGCATATGGCTAGCGATGGGCTCGATACTCTCGCAGAAAATGCAAAGACAAAAAAGAAAATTAAAAAAATTAAAAAAAAAAAAATTAAAGTACTCGTCATACCGCGGTAGTTTAAAAAAATTATGCCGATACATAAGCAAGTGTCGAGACGTTATGATAAATTTCTGTCTATTAGTTAAAGAAGGGTTGGAGAAAAATTATTTGTACGTTCAAAGATATCGTTTACATTGACGAGACTATGGACAGAGGCTATGAAAGTGCAACGGATCAAGAACCCTCGTAATCACAGTACAAAGCGTACGAGTTCTGATCGGATGAGGGATATCGGTTTCTTCCCATCGCTACATGCGATTCGTCCACCCCCGCGGAAAACGTGGGATTGCAGAAGTTTGGTGTTCGTCCAAGAGATGACTATCCTAACTCTCTCCGGGCAGCTCTTCTTATCTTATCGCGCCGCTGATAGATAAGCACTCACCGATAAAGCTCGGCAGAGAAATGACGGCGCGATTCGCGTGGCTGCACCAGCCACTCCTTAATTAAGTTCGGACAGCCGTTTATTCGGTTTATTGTCTTGTTTGTCGTACCCCTGGAACGTCTTCCTCGCATTTACACACGTCCGTGTCAGTGGATGCAGCGTCATCGTGACAGAAACCGCGTACTTTGACAACACGCTTCTGAAAAAGCAAATTTATTTTCGTGATTCACAAGTAAGTACAAAGAAGCTGAAAAAAAAATTATATTAAACCTGAGAGTAAATTTTTTGTGAAAAAACCAATACGTAAGCTTAATACGCGGAAATCTTGTATTTTTTTTATTAATGCGATAATTTATCAAGCAGTTACTTCTTGAATAAAATAAATGTACCTTCGACACATGTGTTACATAAACGGGTGTCATAAATAAAAAAGAAAGTCTGGTTTAATATGTAAAAAAAATGTACCTAATGTTAAAATCAGACGCTACGCGGCAGGCACTTTTGATATTACGGCAGTTTTATCGTCCGCGCCGACTGTGACGGATTTCTTCCACAAATTTGAGCTGGCGCTATTGCGAGGACAAATTATGCGCATTACGAAGAGTGTCCCCGAAAGAACAGCGAGCGGAGGGCGCGGGGGTGGGCACAGGGGATGAAACGTCGGCACAGGAGTCGCGCCGCGGATGAGAGATGGGCCCATTGTGCCATCGTAAATACAGGGAAGCGGCCTGTCCCGAAATAAGGGCATATTTCAGCTTCTGTCCGGCAATCACCGCTGCTCCGCGGCTTCACGGTCGTGCAGCTACGAATATGGTCGCGGTAGCGAGAAGGCGGAAGGGAAGAAGGCAGAAAGGGGGACAATAGAAAGGACGAAGAAGAAACGACGAGTCCGAGTGAAAAAGAGCGAGCGGGTGAACGGGAGGGGATGCTCGAGGAAGAAGAGACCCCATTTCGTATTCCTCGGGCATCCCTCTTGATCTTCCCGCATTTTTATTGCACTTGCCGCCGGTAAGAATATGTTTTATTTATATTTCATATTTTCCCTTTCTCTCTTTCTCCCTTCTACTTTTTCTTTATGCTACGCCTCGTAATCCGCGGTCAGAAACGGACGCGGTCCACTGTCGTGGATTCGCACAGGGGGAGATGGCCACGAAATATGAAGTCGAGATACGAGATTCCCCGCGCGAAAAAGAAACCCCGAATTGTGCGTATACTATGTCGCAATTTCTCCGAGCAGCCCCTATTTTCAAAGGGACCGGGAGTCGCTTTTAGCCGTGGGTGAAAATATTTTGGCAATGTTTCCACGAGGAGTATTTATGTTCGTCTCGAATCCATTCCTTCGCGTGGCTTTATTGAAATGCCGCATTAATGGAATTGCGTGCGTTGTCCTTACAACGCAAATGATTTGTAAGTTTTGATACCGCGGACAAATCACGTTGGGATTGAAAGAATACGTGCGACAAATAAAAAAAAAATACAATTAACAATTCATTTTTAAGAATCATAATTTGATAAAAAAAAAAAAAACATTCAAATGAGTGCCAGACGAGATATTTAAAAAAAATTAATCGGAGTTGCTTTTAGCGTTCAAATTTAATTTACCTCCGCCTGATTGAGACAAAGGGTGTTACACGCAATTTGCCACGTTTCGCCATAATAACTCTGCGAACCCTTCGTCGTGTTTTATGGACATCGCACAGCCTGTATATCTCACGGTCCAGCGAGTGAATGCTCGCGAAATGGTGCGAATCTTCTTTGCGACTAAGAATTCATTGGAGTAACAAAATGTGATTATTAATATTCCTAACGCAATCGTTTAAAGTCGTGCAATTAATATTCTATGCTTTAACTTACATTTACGTTGTTCGCGTGCATGCAGCAAACGTGAGAGAAGTGTCTCGGGGCATCTCGCGCCATTAGCTAACGGAGAAAATCTCTTGTCTGGAAGATACAGCATCCTCGGTGAATCTCCGTCGTCCTACGCCGCCGTAGCCATTAAGATCTCCATCGTAACCGTGTGAAAGTGCAAGATGCCCGTGGAATTGTCTTCGCCGTGGCACGTGAGCTGAAAGTGATGTTACAAGTGAGCAATTTCATGTCTGGCGCATATACGTGACGGAGGCCCCGCGATACTCGGCTCACGCTCTCGATACGCGCGAGCAGGCCGCGCAGTGCGTGAGTGCGCGCGTGGGAATTTCGGATACAATTTGATAAGAAATCACGTCGGCGAGATCGGAACCGGCTCCGAAAGGGCAGCGCGAGCCTTCTGTATTCCGCGCGCGAGCCTGCCGGTGCACGTCTTGATTCCGTGCCCGGAGCTTTGACTAACACCGACTCTAAAAACCCGAGGAAAATGTAAATCAAAAGCTTTAATACCTCTGAAGATAAATGTGCCGAACGTTCGTCCTCCTTCTTGGATTTTCAGGCAAATTATTCCGGAGGAGAACTCGTCCGTTTTCCCTTCGTCGTTGCGTCGTCGCTCTTACGCAACAATTAATCGAAAATTCTCATTGTTGCAGCTTTCCTGCGCAGCTTGCGGAGCTGTGTATCCGATGTGGAAGGCGCACGAAAGCGATCTTCTTCCTGCAAACGTCCGTTTAAAATGAAGTACAATGCACACCGATATCGAGCTTCTTCTTTGCGGTCGAGCTGGCTGCATTACCGGCGCTCAGGTTAAAGCAGTCATCTCGGCCGCAAGGGACAAGCTCGCCGTATGTATAATACGCGCATTGCACCGACGTTCTCTCAGTGATTTAGAATTCTACTTACCTCCTTCCCTCCCCGCTCTCCCCCGCGTCCACTCCCGCGCTGCTTTCGCAACTGTGCGTCGAATCTCGACATTCGAAGACGCTCCGGGCATTTACCGGCCTACCTGATAACACGATCCCCGGGAGTCGCGGGCAGCAAACAAGCAATTCGATCGTCCTCACCTCGTTCCGTGCCTCCTTGCCATCATCGTCGCCGACTGAAAATGCTCGCGACGCCGTCCGTGCCGTTACTCTTGAGAGCCATAGTTCTTTCGTCTCTACTGTCGCAGTGTGAAATTGCTCGCGAAGCCGTTCGCGGTGCTCGCGTGAACCCCGGGGACGCAGCACGTCAGGTTCGAGTGTTGCAGTTTGAAGTTACCTGCAACGCTGCGTCCGCGCCTCTACTCCCGTGGACCCCGTAACGGCAGCCTCGAGAATCGCGGACGCGACGAGAAATTTCCACGATGAAGCTCGCCGTACGAACGCTTGGTAAGGTCCCTGTTGAATATCGTTATTGAATTAAATCACCGCTCGATGCTATTCGAATGTGCAGCGTCGAGCGGATATATGTAAAATGACTCGTTCACGCCTCAACGGTGTGAATGGCGCTTAAACGAGCCGCGTAACCTCCTCGGTCGCATCATAGTCGGCCCGTCGTGTTCGCGGCACAGGTTCCGTGTGCTACGACGAGCAAAGTTCGGCGCACCTATTTATCTACGGCGGTATTATCATCGCGACGATTGCAGAGAAAGATCAGCCAGGGCCCGAGGTTAGGTTAGAAGCGGTCGACGCGGGAAAGTGCATGTTGTATGTGTGACGAGACCGCATGCGTTGCATTCTACAGGTGTCGATTAATGATCGTGATTTGCGTTATCGTTACCGTGATAGGATCGTTTATATACGCATTGCTCAAAGTCAGGATTAAGCGCCTCGAAGACTCGAGGTAGGATATCCGAATGTAGAGAGTATATATTATAGGTTAAGTTTGCCATCTATGCAATATGATGTCAGAATATTTATCTTATGTTTCTGAAATGTTTGTTTGCCTTGACCAGATATGTAATATTGCAAAAACCTTATCTTGCTAGATAGCAATAGATAGGTTTATTCTTTTATTTAATTGTCTTTATGTTCTTTCAGTGTAATGAAGCAGTCCAGGTTATCTTTGATACGAAGGAGTCCAGTGAAGTGCAATCAAGTTCAAGCCACTTACAATGATCCAATACAGATATCAGACGATGACAGCCTTGATTTAGAGCCAAACGCAATGGCTGATACGCCAAATAGTGTGGCACATGCTTCTGAATGCTGCACAAAACGTGTATTTAATATATCAGATGATTTAAGCAGTGAGGAGGACATTTTCATACCTGGCAATACTTTTGAAGATGCTTACAAAAGTCAGTCACTGTTTAAGTGGAGCAAACCTGCAGTCTTTGCTGATGATCCACTATATAAAAAAGTCTTGCCTGAAAGCAGTGGCTCAAAAAAGAAGACATTTACAGAAACAAATAGATTTAATAAAAGACAGAAGTTAACAGATTCAGCAAGTACTTTTGATTCAAACATTAGTGATGAATTAATAGATCTTGACGCCTCTCAGGAAGATAATTTACCTGAGGTTTCAATACAACATGAATTTCTAATTGCTGGAGTCAAAGTCAAGATACCTGTCGAACCATATAAATGTCAGAAAACATTGATTGACTGTGTAAGTATTATAATTATATACTTAAGTTATTGTTTTAAATTACAGTTTTATTAATTGAAAATTTTGCAGCTTATTTCTGGATGTACCAAGGAGGAGCATCGTCTTTTGGAGAGTCCTACTGGTAGTGGCAAAACTCTGGCACTTCTCTGTGGAGCTTTAGCATGGCAAGAACACTACAGTGGTGAGTTTGAAACGCATGTATCATTTAAAACAAGCACTTTTTAAAAGCTATCGTGAAATAATTACCATAAAATTATCAATTTTGTTTCAGTATATATTTTTTATTTTACAATTATGTATCGTCAAGAAAAAGGATATTTTTTAAATTAAATAGCCAAAAGATTAGCGTTACCAATTATTAAGTTTCTTTTTTATTAAAATAATATTTGAAGTAAAGTTTTACTCATGATAGCTTTTAAGAATTAAAAACTATTAGCTGTCTTAACTTCAGTTTAAGAAGTTGAATAATGCGTGCTTCTGCGCGATCCATCATATGATATTCATTAATTTCCTACCAATCGTGTTCGTGCAACGTTTTCCGCGGCCGCGATTATGTCTGTCCTCAAGATTTATCGCGGAGCTTCGCGAAAATCTCGTTTCATCGTCGTGCGACGTCTCGTGATGGCCGGTCGTTAACGTCAACCGTTCTAGCGACTTTTGTCTCGCTATAATGCGCCCACGCGCAGACGCCCGTTTACTCAGCGATTGCTCTCGTCAGATTTTTAGCTGCCATGCGAATTTTGGAAATTAGAGAGATCGCGCCGTCACCCATCCCGCTTGTCTCTCTCCTTCGTCTCGTGGCCAGGCCTCGTTCTTATTAAAGTTACCCAAAGTTCGTCGACGTTTTACTTATCTCGTCAGAACTTTAAAAGTTTTCCGGATAATCTCTCAACGCGTGTCACGCATCTCTTGACACGACGTCATGCGATTTGTCGCTTTCGTCGAATCTCATTAATTGCGATCTTTGTTTGATATTATTTAATATTAACTACGTCGTTCTTTCAATCGACAAAAGGACTGATTAAAAAAAATTCTATATGCTCAACAAATACGTTTGCGTTTAAACGCGGGGTGTATTGAGCGGGCATTCTTATTTTAAACAATGGTTTCATTCATCGATATTTCGCGCTTAACTCGTTAATGCGGCCGAAATCAAATATCGCTTTGCAATTATTAATTTATGTGGCCTTTTTTTTTCCGCGAAAGGACATAGCAATTAATCGCGGATCATAAATGTTGCGCGGTCAATTCTCGCGTACAAACACCGTGTCGCGCCGAATGGGTAAGCATATTTAACTACAAGTGAGAGGGGCTTTTTTTCCTTCGCTCGGGAGTCCTTTTCCTTTAACGGCTACGCACTTCGGCCCCCGAATTCCAGAGTAAAGGATTATCGAAGCGCCAACGCACGGCTGAGATATCTCGACAAGTCGTAAAACATTCGGCGCGTTATCCGCGAGTGATAATACCCCCATGGCGTTCGGCGAAATTGATTCCGCGGCTAATGAGCCTCGGTTATTTACGAACCATCGTGATGACGATTCGCCGGAGAAGAAATCGAACGAGATAGTTCTTTCTTTCCTTTTTTTTTTTTTATTTTGCGGGGAAGAAGTCTCGCGCATCGTCTCGATCAATCGGCGTTTGGAAGTCCGATGCTTTACAGGTCACGGGAGACGGCAAAGTCCCGGCGAAAGCGGTTTCTCGTACGTCGGGATCTAGGATTAATCTCGCAAAAATGTAGCTGCCGACTGATAATAGAATGCCGGGGCGCTTTCGCGAGAGCGAAAGATTCGTGGACAGGTCTCGCCGAACTCCGGATGGTCCACGGGCAAGCGAATAAGATAAGAGACCCCCCGAACGAATGCGGCGCGCGCCATCGGTTCCCAACCAGTCCTGGACCTCTCTCTCGGGTGGTCCACGGCATCCCCCTACCCCTCCGCGCTTCTTTTATATTTGCCCCTTTTCTTCCTTCTCCTGTGCCGTCTCTTCTGTACCCTGCTTCTGCCGCGGCTCGTTCCGCGACGACGTTCCCGGTTGCTTCCGGTCACGATCTCGCGCAGCTGCCAATCGACTTAAGAAAATTGCTTTGCACGAATTTTGGTTACAATGGGGGAGGTGGGGGAACTTAAGAACGCTGCAAAACGTTTTGATTGTCTAAAGAAAATTAATATAGAAAAGAAGAGCGCGGCGTATTAAAGATATTTTGTATAGTTATCATAATTCTTTGAGGAAATTAAAAAAAAAAAATTACGACGGTTTACATTTATCAAACTCTCGGGTTTAATTTGATAGCGAGGAGTTCGCGATCGAATAGTCGCGATTGCACGATCGGCGGTTAGTCGATAGAAGCCACGGACGATCCACCTCCTTCCGAGAAAGGATCCGCGATTCAAAAAGCGCCGCCGTTGCGAATTCCAAACGACCCGCGATCTTACATAATTCCACATGCTCGGCAAGACCGCCCGACGTCCTGGAATCGTCCCTTTCAGAATTTCCAGGATTCCGCTAACTATTCCGGATATTCCAACTGCAGAATGGACAATCTGAATCTTCTCGGCTTTCAAAATTTCATCCGCTTGTTCAATTTCCTGACGTGCTAATCGAATCGGCTGAAGAAAATAGAGCTTTATGTTAATTTCTCTTCTTTTTCACGTATTTGGTAATAATTTAATTTGATTCATTTAGTTCTTGTAAAACTATCTTTTGCGCTTGGATTCTTAATTACGTGCTTAAACATTAAGTATTTTATTCTTCGCTGTATTATTGTCATAAATATTTTACATTAATCGTAAACGTGTGAGACTTTTAATATTAATAAAAAAAGAAAAGAAAAAAAAACACCGCGCTGAAACAAATTATGTTGGTGGTCTCTTAGCGCCGAGATAATTTAAAGCGAGCACAAACTCGCGAAACACGTTCGTTCGACGAATTCAGCCGCGCATTCCCCAATGTAATTCACGTGGAATCGATCGTGTAGAACCTCGGTATAGGCGTTTTTCGTTCGGGCGGAAATGTTTCTCGCAGGTAAATCGCGGGCGCCCGGCGCTCCCGGGCGTGTCGAAAATCACCCGTCACCGTTTCGCCAATCGACGCCAACATACTTGTCGTTGTCTCTTAAAATAATGTCCGGTTGATTTACCATTTTTTTTTTTCCTTCACCTTGCGTCGGCATCGCGAATGTGTACGCTCGCATACAAGTACGATGATTTAATTGAGCGAAATTAACAGTTAATAAAATAGCACAAAGGCGATAATCAATTAATAACGCACTTCACGGGTCAAGATAAATTCAATCTTTCGATTTTGCGACGTGTCTCTTTGTTTTCGGGGGGGAGAAAAAAAAAGAAAATTTAGTACGTTGTATATATCGAAATGTTTCATGCTTATTTAATCGCATTTCGCGAGCATTGTGTTAAATAAGAGCGTGCCGCCGTATCGGCAATATACTATATATGATTTCGATATCTGGCGGCATCCATCGCGCTCTTTCATTATCGACGCTTCCCTCCTCTCATTGCGTGAGCACGCAGAAAAGAGAAAGAGAGGGAATGCGGTAGTAGAATGAAATGTATAGGGCCAGGGTAGGCAAGGGGGTGAAGCCAGGGAAAAAGGTACACTCGCGAACGCTTAGTTAAGTGCAGAAACTTCTCCCGCGCATTCTGCATCGCCGTGCACTTCTCTAGCCTGGGTATACAAATTTATGGCGTGCATACGCACAATATGCGCGCACACGGCGTTAAACAAAAGCCGCCTGTGTGTGTGTGAGGCGCGCGCCCGCGCGCGTGTGCCGATCATGAATATGTATGGGTCTTTTTGCGGAAGATACGTGCGTGTCCTTTTTGCCCCCGCGCGCCTTCTGTGTGCGTGAGAGATCAAAGGATGCCGCCCACCTAACGCTCTCTCTTCATCCCCCTCTGTCGCGCACACGCGCGCGTTTTCCATCCCGGTTTCTTTTTCCCCTCCCGGGTCCGCTCTTTTTTTTCTTACCTCCTCTCTTTATTCGCATACGTAGATTACAGCGGCCGTGTCCTCCGTTTCGTACTCCACCGGCTTTCTCTCGCGGCGGCTGCGCGCAAACGTTTATCAGCGGATGCGACAGTAATTTCCGCCGGCGTATTAATAATGCATTATTTGGAGTATTACGCGCGTATACGATTCCGCGAGGCATCGCGATTCGCGGGCACGTAGCACGTGTTTGTAATAAATACAGGGGAAAAAGCTCGGTTAAGTAAAATCTTGCGGCGATTTATATTTTCGTATCTGTTCCTTTGTGTCTTTAGTAGATGATCCGAGCTTTCAGTCTAAACGGAGACTTTTGCTTGCGAGAAGAATATCGAGTGCGCTTCGCATAATTTTTATTAAATTAAATATTGCGGGGAGTTAGCGAATTGCAGCTGCGCGGAAAATATTCTCGCTCGGTGTTAACCGACGTCCACGTCGCTACATGACTCTCTGTAAAATTAAATCAACTAACTCTCCACGTTAATTTCGCGGCAATTCCGGTTCGCACGGTCTTCATTCGCGCCGGGGTGATTTTTTTTTTTTTTTTTTTTGTCAACGCCGCGCGCGCACCAACCGACGCGTAAAATCGCATATAAACGAGGTGAGAGTATTCCCGGTCGAGCGTTTCGGCAAAAAGGTCGGATTTATTGAAGCCTGAAACGGAAGTTTCGAAGGCGGTGTTCGAATCGGCCGCAGCTTAAATGAGTACCGAGAAAGCATTCAGCCAATAACGCGCCCACAACGCAAAGAATTCCTCGTTGCGCGCGCGTCAGCGGCTCAGGAAGGAAGTGAATGCTAATTAATGACTCTTAATTCTCTTAATTGGTCGTTACAAACGCCGCCGATCGCGGCGGTCGTCCGTGCACACTGAGCCCGTAGCTACTTCTTCGATTGTTGTAGACTCCCTCGGAATAATCGAGCCCCTGTTTCCCACAGCGCGCGTCTTTGCGATCATCTCTCTCTCTCTTTCTCTCTCCTACTCTTTTTACGAAGTAAACTCGACCCATCCGGCATACGATTAATTATATATATAAAAAAAAAAAGAAAAAAAAAGCTGCAATCTCTAATTGGTATAAGAGAGGAGACCAATAGACTTCGTGGCTCCATCTGCGAACAAATGCTGCAAGTGTCTGAGGCACCTAGTTGAGACGCAAACCCCGAATACCGGGTGGGTTGAGCGAGCAAAAATGAAAAAAATTAATCATATTATATAAAAAAAATTACATTATCAATTATTGAAAATTTTTTCCTTGCAAAGGAAACCAAATTTTTTTAGAGTACGTTGCAAACTTGCAATTTGTTATCTAAATTTTCTTATCTAAATTTATTATATTATTAGGAAACGCAATGATAAAGTAACGTTTCCTTTAGGTTTTTTTTTTCTTTATAAAGGTGTGTATACGCTCAACGAATGCAGCGAACATTTATCAATGATGTGTGTCGTTGGTATGTGATTTTGTAGCGATTGATTTGTGATATGAATGTTCGCGTTCGCTGTTCGTCCGGTGTTCGTTCGCTAAGTGTATAACACACCTTTAAAAAGAATAATGAATATCACTTATGCTTGAATGGTAATGCCTCTCTTTCTTCTCTGCCGTATTTATTCTATTCTTTACGTCCTCTTCCACTTGTCGCAGAATTCATTAATGAATTGCCGCCGCGTCTTTAAAAACCTGTGTCGTACTTCATTATTCATCGGCGATGATATTCATCGTCAAAGAGACCTCTTACGCGTCAAAGAGTTTCGTTCTGTAATTCTACATATCGAAGTGAAATTATTTCACGCATTTCCATGCTGCACGGGACGAGCGAGAATGCGTCTTTTGATAACACCCTTATAAAATCCATTACGGATCAAGAGTCAGATATTAAGAAATCCACAATAATGTAGATTTTATTATCAGAATTTTTCTGTGCAAAATAATACATATATGTATATTAAACATTTAATATTAATTACTTTTATTACGTTTTAGAAAAGAGAAACAATTTTTTTTTTCTCTTTTCTTATCTATAACTAGTAGAGAAAATTTGTGAAATTATTCCGAGGGATCCGAAATATTTGAAATTAATCGTCGGCCAGGCAATTACATATTTATTTTTAATAATGCGCTGATAAAAGAAATTAAAGGGGAGTGGAAACAGAAAGAATGAAACGTAGCGTTGACAAGATTGCGACGACAAACGGTTACGTTGCCTTGCTCGTTCGTTGTATACGGAGCCACTCATAATGTAACGTAAATGGAAACGCAAGGATAAAATTGAGAGCCGAAGTTACTTCTCATCGTGGGTGTAATGCGACCCTCGCTAAAGGAGATATCAGATGACGTCGACAATGCGAAATTAAAAATGCGCCTGGAAGCGACTGGGCACGAAAGGAGGTGAGAGTGGAATGAAGCGGGTTTGGATTTCCGTGCCCGAGCTTCCATTCGCGGGCCCGCGATATTCCCGACGATGCCGACGAGGAAAACAATGCCGGGAATCTGCGTCAATGCGCTCTTCACCGGCATTTCATCGACGACGACGACGACGATGACAACGATGAGGACTTCCTTGTAACGCTTATGCCATTCCTCCTAGTCTGTCGTCCCTTCATTGAGTCGGTGCCCGTCCATCGCTGGCTCATTTGTCAAGTTTTGATGAAACTTTTATGAATACTTTTTTTTTTGTAACAAAGTCGCAAAGCGTAATGTACGATTTAGAAAATAAAAAATATTTTATGCAATCGACACATGAGTACGACTTATTGAAAGGCGTAATTAGTTCGTTACCTTTTCGTTTGACTGATTACATCCCGCTATTAAGAGACATGTGTCAGATACTTAAAAAAAATAATTAAAGAGTAAAAGTATATAAATTCTACCGTGCGGATTTTATACGTGCAGATTTTCGAGCGCGATGACGGTGTTCACGAGCTAACGGATTCGGCAGGTGTTACTCAAAGTAAGATATAGCAACAATATGATAAGTAGGATAAAAACCGACGTTATTCCCCCAATTATAACAGTTTTTTTTTTTTTTAACGATCGCTGGTTCGGATTATCTTTTGACTTCGCCGCTCGTCTTCTTTTTACGCTCTTCGCCGGTTCTTCGCTTTCTGACACTTTATGCGCGCATATTCCCTCTTCCCTGCCGCATGGAAATGTAAGTCGGGTGTGTATACGCATATGGTGATGCGATCCGCGTGTACCAGACGAAACTACCCCGCGTCGTGGCTCTAATTAACCGATTCTCATTACGTAGTCGCGTTATACGAGACTGCGTTTAATGAGACCACCAGTACGTCGTACGGCTTTCCTTCTTCCTCCCTTCCTTCTTCCCTTAACTATCTACGTCTCTTTCGCGGCACCGGTGCATACCACCGTCAGTCTTTCTCTTTCCCGCGGTCCACATCTCGTCCGGCGCACCGCGCTACGCCGCGGCGAGACGATCGGTTTCCGTCGTGGGTGGTGATGGACTTTTTAAATGGGAGGAAGCACGGGACAATCGCGGGAGAAACGCGTGCCTTCGCGACGAAAAAGAGAATTTATCGCGAGCACACTCAGTATCGATCTCGCGAGTGGAAGTTGGTTCTCCTTTGAGACACCGGTCGCATTATGCGTCGTAAATCGTTAGGATCGTAAGTTTTTTTTTCTTTCTTTCTGTCTCTTTTTTTTTCTTTTTTATTTTTATTTTTTTTTAATCAAGTTTATAGAACGATCGAAACGAATGTTAATACGCGCGATTGCGATCTCTTAATACGCAGGTACGTCGCGATATACATCGCAATCACGAGCGAGTCTTTCCGTTTCGCGCTTAATTTAGTGCGCTAAATAATTAACGATGGCTGAACGCATTCGCGAGAGTTCCCGGAACTTTCACTGTCACAACGCCGCCGCGGCGTTCGTGCTTCGCGAAACAGTTTTGCCGCTTTCCCTTTCCGCCTCGCGTTTTATTTTCCTTCTTTAACTTTTGCTCGATAGAACGGAATCGTAAAGGGCGCCGCCGCGCGATTTGCAGCAACGAAAAACCAAAGCGCGCGATGTAGGACACTGACAATCGGTCGCGCACCGCTTTGTGAGGCAGCGCGAAGTGAGAAAAAGTCATCTGCTTCACTTTTACATTTGAAATAACTCGACGAGTTTATTCTACTCTAATTAAAAATTGATAATTAAACGTCCAGCGAAAAGTGGCGTTACGATAAAAATGCTCCGCGAATGCGAGCGATTAAAATTCATATTTTTTTTTTTTTTTTAGTTAAAGAGGAAAAAAAAATAAAAAAAATCTATTTCAATAGACAAATAAATAAATTGTCCCTGTCCACGGTGTGTCCGAATGTCGTGGCAGTCGACGAACTCCGGATTCGTATCGAGCGACGTAACGCTGGATCGGCGCGCGATCGACGATCCCGCTCGCTTCCCGGCGTCGATGGTGGAGGTCCAGGAAGAGGCTGCGCTCTCCTGGCAATCGGTTTCTCGGGGACACGGCATTCGGATTCGACTTGCCGTTCTTTGTCGAGGCGGTGGATGGTCTCCATCGCACACAAAGTACCCATGTACATTGTGCTCCTAGCCAGGAGGATTCTGAATTCCCATTGGGCGAAAACCGTCACAGGCACCACGCCCATCAGACCTTCTATAGAGACTCACCTATACCCATGAGTCTTCGAAGAGATTCCTCTCTCTCTCTCTATCTCTACCTCTCTCTTGCTCGCCTCTTCCACCCTTTCTGCTTCTGTTTCCGTCTCTCTCTCTTTCTCCCTTCCCGTCTTCCTTCTCCTTCCAGCTCTCTCTCTCTCTTTCTCTTTCTCTCTCTCCCGTACGCTCCGTGTCTCCCGTCGTTTCGAAGAGAAGCTTCTGTGCGCTCCCATCGATGTACATACACGTCCATGTCGACAGACGTGTCCGCGAGAGAGAATCCGCGAGCACCGCGAATATACATGCACGATTCGTTGCACTTGGAATCCCTCCCCCCGTCTCTTTCTCTTCCTTTTCCTCTTTTTCTTCACCTTTCCGCGCAGTTTTCCTCCCCGCCTTCGGCTTTACACACTTGCTCTCGTCGGTTCGCTGCGATCTCTTATTCGCTTCTGTTTTTTTGAAAGAGAGAAACGAAGATAGGCGGATAGTTACAGATAAAGAAGAAAAGAGTAGTAGAATATGAAGAGGTGGGGGAGGGGGGAGGGGGGGGAAGAGGATAGACCCTCGGAAAAGAGGGTGAGTTATCTCCAACGGAGAGTTCACTCGGAGCTACCCTTCGAGAAAGACGAAGGGAAGAACAAGGAAGAGTCGACAGAGTAGAAAGCGCTATTAGCGTGGGGTCCGATCTGCTTGTGCCCGGCAGATTTCTCGAAAACAATTTATTCCTTTGTCGTTTGTAATCCAGGATAAAGAATCTTCTTGAGATAACGAGGCCTCTCCCGCGCACGCGTCACTTATACACGCGCCGTGAAATATGCGAGAAACTGAGTCATTAAGAATCGGCGCGGCTTTGAACTCGTTAGGCAGCGCCCGATAAACGCGGACGGGAAGATCAATTGGAACACTTCATCTGAATATATCGAAAGAATATTCAAGAAAATTAATTTCAAGCTCGAGGAATATTTAATGAAAGGCCGTGCCGAGGCGACGGAGAAGTTCGCGAATTAAAATAAGACGCGGTAGAACGCAATACATTTATTTGGAGGATAAAATAAATTTATGTGATATTATATGCAGCGTGAAATCTTGTTGTTTGTACTCCGAACGTAAAATATCCTATCCAGCCGGCGTCGAGAATTATAAAAATCAATCGCGAGCTGGAGATGAAAAGTCACCGATTGACGGTCGTAACTTAAATACGTCCGCGCGTTCGAAGTTATCGCATTCGGATGAGGGGGATTTCATACACGGTAATATTCAACGTGCCGTTTCGTGCGCAAGTCGCATCGGACAGGTCTCGATTTACTCCCGCGGGAAAAGTCCCGCGCGGATTCATTTCGCCGACTTATTTTCCCGCGGGAGCTGCTTCGGGAAGTAGTCAGAGTCTACGATCTCGATGGGAAATCTGGGCGAGCAAAAAGTCTCATGGGATAGATAGATACACGTGGATTCTACCGCGTATATGAGCCCGCGGTGAAAGGGGAGGCGGCGTAAATCCGACGACCGAGCCACCGTGTAATATCGCTTCTAATTCCTTTAATTAAATATACGCGCTGGTGGGAGACCGAGAGAGAGTCTAGGCGATCTGACGAGCTCACGAGTCGTAAAACAGTAATGTGGAAACGTCGAGTTCCACGTGTTCCGGAAAGGAAATAATTCAGGGAGATTCGATCGCACTGAAAGGTTATCAAGACGCGACACATTTGCATTTACCAAAGTTCAGTCTGTAAAAGGGCTTCAAGTTTTTCGGTTAATTTTCGTTGCAGTATTCTTATCGTTTAAGGAATTAAAATAAAAAAAAAAAATTAGAATTATTTATTTAGAATTCTGAAAAAAGAAAAAATAAAATATAGGCGAAGCACGTTATTTTTTTAATTCTAATTTGTCGTAGTTTATAACAGAAACTTGGATCTTTTAATGAACTTGTATGAAACGGATGCGGGACATTCAGAGTATTTTTTCTTTCTTTTTTTCTTTTTCTTTCTTCGTGAAAAACTATTGCGACCTTTGGAACCGCTCCAAAAAGCGTGTGCCGTACAGATCGAAATCGGTTCGATCGAAATCAGATCTCAAGAGAAACATGCAAGCCGGGTGGCCCCTCTCGTTTCGGGACGTTTCTCGCTACTTTTCTACGATTGAATTTCCGATTCACGGTAAATCCTATCGCCGTTGTAAAATCTTTCCACCGCCGACAATACATCGGAATAAAGAAGTCGGCGAGAGGAGCGTTCTCTCGCGGTTCGGTTTATCCCTGGCGATCTGCAGCGGAGGATGCTGTGCCTCACGAATTTCACGTTTCGCCCCCCCCTTCTCGCCCCGTAAACCTCCCCGGTTATCTCATACGCGAAGCAGCCCTCGGGCCAGGTCCTGCTCGAGTGTTTACGCAATAGACGCTTTTGTCCATCGAGCGATGAGCATCATTGTCTGTCCATCTGTCTGTCTGTTTACCGAATAGATATCCGCGAGTGGCAGGATAGAAGGCCCTGCTCTCTCATCCTCTTTTCCTCTCTCCGTTTTTACCTCGCTTTTCCTCTCTCTCGTTCTTGCGGCGGGCTCTCCAAGCTCGAAGATGTACTTTTGTGCCTTTATGAGAGAAGCTCGCCCGAGCCTCGTTCCCTCTTTTGTTCTTTGTCCGCTGCGGAGGTTTTCGTTCCACGGTAAGGAGAGCGCGAGGTAGGGATGGAGGATCCTGGCAGGATTTTGCAGGACCTTTTCATCTATCTTCCCGATTTTCTCTCTCTCTCTCTATCTCTCTCCCGCCTCTCCCATTCTCGCTCTCACTCCTCTGAGGAGGGTTTTCGATTTCTCGGGATGCATCCTTCGAGAACTACCGAGACAGGTTACTCGACTGGTTCCTTTTAGAAACGACGGGGACGCGTACAAGCGAACGCCAAAATCGATCCTCCTGAATGTTGTTGAAGCCAGATCTTGTTTCTAATTGGATGGACGCACGGCTTGTCGAAGCACCGTTGATAGTCGCGAGGACATTGCGAGGCGAGCCTACTTCTCGTAGAGTCGGAGTTTCAAGTACACAAACGTAACGATGAACCCCGATTTCGCTTATTACTTCAATTATTCTTTTCGCGTGCATGAAAAAGTCTGCTTTATATTATTTAAGATAATCTGCATGAAATATTATTGATGTGAACAACTTTGCGAGTGTCTAGACTGTTATGGCTCGATATTCATATTAATTCTTTATTACTGCCCGTTATTCAAAAGAAGATATGTAAAATATTCCTCTAGCGCTCGTATTATATATATAATAAACGAATAATTCGACAATTAGGAATTATTTTGGGTATTTTGCGGATTATTGGTAATCGGGGTAAAATAGTTGCTTTGTCGATCGCGAAAATGAAAACAGTTCGCGCCGCGGTGTTAACAATGAAAATAAATCGCGCGCAATGCCTGTTTGCGAAATCCCAGTTGCCGCATTTATCCGTCAACAAATTGTATTTAAACTGTCGACCACTCGTTACGCTCGTCGCACCTATATTCCACCATTTTCAGCACGAAGGCTGAAATTTGCCTCCGTTGATTTCGACAATGGGCCGAACCCGGGAATATTAAAATCATCAGCCGTCATTTAGAAAAGAGTTGTAATATTTTACATTCAAATTCCTACTATATACGTAAAGCCTTTTGAAAATAATAATTTATTTTCGTTCTTTATGGATCTGTTTTTTCTTTTTTTTTTTCCGCGCAATATACATGAAATTGGTATTAAGTTTCTGAAGAGTTATTTAGAGATTTTTCTATTCTTCACGTAAAATGAATGTAACTCGTTTAACGCGTTCAAGAGTGAAATGTCGCTCGGGTGCCATTACGGTGGCCATATTTACCCTGACAATCTCGTAGGGGGTCTGTATACTGGCAATGTCCATACCCGCCACATAAGTGACGTACAGACTCTATCAAAAGTCCACGACTTTAGATTTTCACCATCAGAATATATTATAATTAATCCATATTCTTGGCTGTCAAAAATTAATCTAATACCCGAGAAGGAAATTCATCTAGCTGTTTTTATTTTGCAGCTAGTAGTTAGATCGCGCGGATTATAATATTCTTTAACTGTGTTATATATTTGGTGCCAATAATAACTTGTAAGAAAATATTTAGCAAATGTCCAGCTCTTATTATACATATAGAATTCATAAAATAAGATCGTATAATTAAAAAAAAAAAAAAAACTGTCTAGTATCCGTCTAGTTTAATCGCTGGCCATGTAACGAGATAATTATTATTGACTAATAACGAGTTAGAAAAGCTGAATACTTAAACGTTTTTCGCCGCGTACTACTAGTTTACTACGTATACTGACCTATTCTACGCGCGCTCGACTTCCGCGGCCGCTGACCTCCGGGCCCGCCGGCCGCCGCCACGCGGCCTTCCACCACGTGGACCGTGCAACAATGATGGCTGCCGACTGACGTAACACGCGCACGTGCTTCCAGCTGACCACGTAGTAAACTAGTACGCGACGAAAAATGTTTAGATAACTAATTTTTTTTAACTCGTTATTAGCCGGGAATAATTGTCCAGTACTTGGATTTTTAAGCGTTCACATTTTTGGCTCAGTACTGGACAGTTTTTCTTTTTTCTTTCTTTTTTGAAGAAGAAAAAATTGGAGGTAAAATAACTTTTCTTCGGATTACATCGCTTTGAGCGTAGCGAAGAAAAGGAGGAAGATGCGAGAAGTTTTCCAGTTCGTATTGGAGTGGCGCACGCCTAACAAGTTACTACTAACAAGCCCCGCGTTTCTTTCGCCGCGCTACTTCTTTCTCTGCATGCCTTAATGCTTTTTCTTTTTCTCGGGGGTAACACGAGCGAGAAGAACAGACGGGCGTTCTTACGCCATCGCGATAATAAGCCCGCGCATTGCATGCCACGGTAGTTAGCGCAAACAGGCCGTTAGCAAATGATTAAAAAAAAAAATGAATAAAGTTGTATGATGTGGACACAATGGCGATCCTGCCGGGCGCGAATAAATTGTAACAAAGGAAGTGGGACATCGAAAAATGCATACAAAAGAGCTCGTGTGCTTTAAAACCTTCACACTTTTCTTAATGATTAAAATTTATGGAGATAAAATAAAAGTTATAGCTCTCGTAGGGAATAATTAACAAAAATTAAGTGGCAAGAGTCGAGGAAGCACGTAATTGCGAAATTTAAATTGTTAAGCCTTAAGTTTTATTCGCACGCTGCATCCATGATCTTTCGTAATCGAATTGTACCGAGATTGTCGACTTGAAAGCTTAAGAAATGAATTTCTTGGGAAGCGGAAGGATTAAAAAAAAAAGAAAGAAAAGAAAAAAAATAAAAAAGATCCGTGTCGTTGCTCGTGGCTGACAACTCTTTTTAAAGCGATTAACATTTACAGGCTTACGTATAAACGTTTCGGCGCGTAAATTACTGGCGGAATTAATTACGTGATGCGCGCGCGCTCGCGCTTCGTCGCAACGAGTGCGTGTAATGGGTTTAACGCGATGATGCTATAGCCGAATTTACCCCAGATGGACGCAGACCATGAGTTGAGATGGACTTCGCATTAGGTGGGCGAGTGAGCGAGCGGGGAGAGGGAGAGAAGAAACAGAGGGAACAAGAGAGAGAGAGCAGGGTAGATAAACCCAAAGCCGGGAGAATTAGTAATGCAACCAGCCGTACATACTGCTTTACGCGCGCGTGCACGTGCCGGCTGACCAATCAAAGCCTCGCGGCACTCTATGAAGCCTATCAGATCCCTTATGTTTCCTAGAGGCTCTCTCGTTACGTGCGAGGGCGTCCGATTATGCGTGTGCCCGCTCGTACGTGTACGGGAAACATGTGCTGGACGCCATGCAGGGCGTCCCATTAACTTCGTCCCTTCCCACACTCAATTGAATTTTAATGCCGGCGATTAACTGCGCGACGCCGACGGTTTATAATTTAAATACGACAACGCACCGTCGCCGCGCAGTTTGTAAGAATTAATTATAAACGGGGGGGGAGGGGAAAGTGTGGGTGAGCAACTGCGGTAATCAATGCGCCCGGTCATTTTAAACAAATCGCTACCCCGTGAAATATCGATGAGAGAACCAAGCGAGCTTAAGCTTCACCATCGGCTCGCGCGATGTCCGGCCGGTGAACGACCCTGTCCTCTCGCCCTCCGCCACCACCTCCCTCCCCCTTCCCGCCCTTCTCCGACCGATTAATATAATCCTTGTCTAATTGCAAACTGCATAATGATATCGTCATGAACCGGTGGAAGGTGCGATGTACGCGCGGGGGGGAATTCTGGCTTCCTGGCCGCGGGAGCGTTAGTGCTTACAACGTGTTTTATTCATTCTGTCTCGCCATGCGTGATTGAATTTTAATGGCCCCTATTAATTGTACAGCTTTTGCGGTCGGAATATAAATATGGCAATGTGGTGTGCTTCACCGCCGGATAATAATTCATTCCGCGTGCGTGAAACAGTCAATTACCGGACGATAATCGTTACCATGATCGCGGTATAATTTGTCAGCGGACGATGTGACGGGTTTCTCTGTTTTTAATTGTGCACGATCGACATTAATATCACATTTCATCATGTAATGCAAAGCGATAGTTTTACATACTTCGGATACATATATTACTAATCTGAAACACAAGGCACGATTTTTCTATCTTTTTCTGATTTCACTGTGATGTCTTTTTTTTCTTTTGTTAACGTAATATACGAATTAAAAAAGTTTTTTTTTATTATTTAGTATTATTTCTTTATTTGTTCGCTTAGAAATTATTGCGGTACTGATATTAACGTTTGCATTTTTTTTCGAAAGGATCGGTCAGTCTAGACTGATCCCTTCTAAAGATCTATTTTTCATGTGTTTTTGTGAGTTTTATTGTCGTCCCAAGAGGGCGGGGGCGAAATGTGCGTTGAAAGCGGTTAGACGATTGAAATCGGAGAAGCCGACAAAACGCTTGCCCACTCGCCGCCGTTGATGAACAATGCGAATTTCAAAAGGCCAACTGTCACCCCCTCGCCTGACTTCGTTCCGCAAAGGAAATCCGCTCTCGTGAGCGTATGCTTTTAATTTCAGAATTTTTTTTTTTTTTTCCATTAAATGTATCGACGATATATATATGTATATAAAACCGTACTATTTCGCATTGCGTACCCGCGCCGCGACTCCGCAGGCTACTTTTACGTTCTTATGTGCCACTGCCAGATCTATTCGGCGAACGTGTCCTCTTTTTTTTTTTCTCTCTTTTTTTTTCCCCGACGATGGGAAACGAAACGCATTCGTTTTATTTTCAAAATCGGACACGCGTTAAACCGCGCACTTTTGTATCTCCGATACATCTCCGCGGTGGTTTCTATTTTGAGGCGGAGAAGGGGATGGAAATGGTAGCGCAAATAAAATTCTTCTCGCTCACGGCGACGCAAATACTGTCAGCCGTGCCGACGTTTAAAAACGCAATCGCCGTAACTGAAAATCGAAAGCTGCGCGCTTTCAGGCGATGTATCGACAGATCCATCTTACTTCTCATGGGCGTGCCTCGCCCCGAGGGGCGACATGTCGCTTTGCGTTTTAAAAATCAACGAAATCGCCGTCGGGCGAAGGATTAAATCCTGCAGTGCTGCGCTCAAGCTTTTGGCAACTTTAGCCGCGGGCTTGTTTGCACACCTGAACTCTTCCTCGATATAATTTAAGCGCGCCATTATTAATGGCTTTTCCGTTCGATCGTGCACACTTAGATCCACGGCATTTTGATCTCTTTTCCGTCGCGCCAAATGCAATCTCTTTTAAAATATTAAAAATTCGGTAAAAAAGAAAAGAAAAGAAAAAAATAATATTTGCATTGAGTTTACGCGACTGTTGTGATTTATCGATACTTGATAGATCGACACTGAATTGTAATATTAATTGGCCAAATGCGAATAATCATCGGGCATCGAAAGAATATTTTTTTTTTTTTCAATGCGCCTTGATATTTTATTGAGCAGATATATGAGTCGCGGCGATTAAATAAGGATATATTGCAGAGGGAGATATATCGCACGAAAAATAAATTGGACGTTCGCCCGATAATTTACTGATGAATAAACATAACGCGGACATTAATACCAGCACCGGTCAATAATAAATAAATTGGATGCTAAAACGCGGAAAATTGTAATGTATTTACGCGTCATACTTTCGCGTGGCAACCTGCGTTTATATTCGCGCTCCGAAAGTTTTTATTAACTTCCGCATACCGCGTAATGTTCCCACGGTAATTAACCCGGGACAATAATTCTCGCGGCTGCGGGAATAACCCAGTGCGATCCAGTTTCTGCTTCGTGCGAAGCTATTCGAAATCAATTTGTTAAGTTTACGCGCACGCTGTACGAGGGTGTGTTAAATTTCAAAATTAATTTTTAATACCTCCGCGAGATTATTACAGATGTTATTTTACAATTAACTATTTTTAATTCACCAAGAATATTTTTCTTACGAATTTTAAATATCCTATCGAGCCTCAAGGGGGTTAATAACATTTATGATTAATGATAGTTTTTTTTTTCTATTTTTTTAAATGATATTAATTTTTCTTCCTTTAAAGGGTCCAGAATTAGTTCTGCTCGTACAAAAAAAGATTAATATTTGTTAACGTTTCTATCTTCACTATATGCGATGTCACAAAATTGATCGTTTATCAAATTCCGCTCGACGGTAACACGAATGGACGTGGAATCGGTTGTGTAAGATTGCGATTCGCAAACGTGCAGGCCGATCGGGGATGGAAGCGGCGCGCATCATAACAGCGTCCACGCTTTGCGAAAAGATTGCAAGTAACAAGTAAACTCGTAATTCCGTTTGTGCGCGATGACATCAATTCGACGCAGCCGGCATTCCGAGCGGCCCGGAGCGATCGACGGACGGCCGGTTGCCAGTTTGTTTTTATTGAGTAGTTACTACCGCGGAAAAAGAGGAAGCGAATATAACTAAACGCTTCGCAAAAGTACCCCGGGGGTTCTTTAGATCCCATCAATCGCGATCTGTCCGTTTTCATACGTCGATACGTTTATCTCTCTTCCAGCTTCCATCAGCCGTTCGCTCGCGTCGCGCGATCGACTTAACGCGATAGCACGAAATATCGTTTTACAAATTTTTATTTTCATCTCCTCGGCACTTTTCAACGAGCGCGGCAAATCCACCTGCGAACCGTTCGCGTTTTACGGTACAGAAAACGTACGGGGGGAAAAGAAATTCGTGAGAGGCAAGATGGCAGAACGTCAACTCCATTGTTCTCAACCTTGCGCCGCTTCGAGCGATTGCAGTTCTCGAGTGTGCATCGTCGTGAAAAGAAAAAAAAAAGAATCGCAATTAGTACGTCTTTGTCGTGCGTCTGGCTCTACTTTCTGAATTCGAGTCGAGTCGCCGCGATGCTATCCTTCGCGGTACCGCGCGTCTGTTGAAAAGGAAAAAGAAAAAGGAAAAAAAAAGAAAACCGCGCTGTACAGCATCGGAGGAGGGAAGGACGAAATTTCGTAAATCGAGTTGGCCTTCCCCTGGAGGGTGTCGGTGCGTCTGTCCACCATATTGATCGTGGAGGCGGTAGATACCCTGCTTGCCTATATGTACGCGGGTGTACATGTGTATAGAAGGGTCCTGTGTGTATACATATATATATACTCGCATGTATATATGATAAAATATATATATTTATATATATATATCTTCTCTTTATATGTATATATACATGAGCGTACATCATATACGTACACGCGCGTATGTGTATACACGTATATCTGTTACAGGACGGTTTTAGGGGTGGTTTTCACCCTCGAAGAGGGTAGAGAACGGGGCGGAGGGGAACGAGTGAAGGGTGCTGACGCTGGCACGAGGGTGGGCGAGAGGCGGCTTTGCTGGCGCAGGGAGGGTTACAGGGGCTATCGGGCTGCGGGGACGGGTGGTGGTAGCACAGAGGGTGGCTGGGTAAAGAGGGAGATGAGGGATTCTGGTGGCGTTGGAGCCGACACTCGCGGGTGCCGCCGTTACCATGGCTACCACCACCCTCGCTGTGAACAAGCCCTCTACGTCATATTGGCATAGTATATTCCCCGCACCATAAAGCCAAATAATCTACCGAGTGATCCAATCTGAGAGACTCCCTGTCTAACTCGCGCCCGGCCAACTGCACTTTCGTTCGCAGATATTGAACATTCGCACGTTGGATGTGACATGTCCCCGCTTTAGCGCTGTGTTCCATGGCTGCGATAATAATCTCAAATAGACGTCTTTCTCTGGTCTGGTATCGAAATTAATTGCAACCAAAAACACAAAAGGAATTACGTCGGAAGAATAATTCTTAGGAACTTTAAATGTAAACGTTATCAATTGGCAAACTAATTTTTATATAACAAGCAAGGTCTCTAATATCGTTTTACTTTTAAAACGTAGACGAAAAAACACTAAAATGTTTGTAAGTTTATAACTTCCGAACTTCTTTATAAAGAAATAACTCACAAATATTGAGCTGAAAATTGTACAAAGTAAATCGCATATTTTGAGGATGCAATATCCTAGAAAATATTGATACTCCGATCGAACTTTTGCGGAGAATCCGCAACGCAACTTTCATATCAGCTAGAGCACGATTAGCGCATAGGGGGAGGGAAAAAAAAAAAAAATAAAAAGAAAAACACGTTTAAAAAATAAAAGTTAAAAGTCTGCATGCGAATCGACGTCCGATACTTTGGAAGCCCGATCTTTTTGCAATTCAATCCACACCGATCGCGGAATACAAGCCGAGCAATTACACACCTTCGATGCGCCAGGTACTTGATCAAATTTTCAGCGCGATGATCCATCACGCGGACTTAACCATTCCGCAGCGCCATATTTGCACACGGCATTCCGCGCGTCATAAAGTCGAGCGGGCCACAGAGTGATTCATTCGGGGAGGCTCCCCCCGTGGCCTCTATTTTCCAAACGGCAGAGAATTCATACTCCGGGTCACTCTAATTGCTACTTGATCATCGATGATTACAAGTCGTTCGACGGCTGCGCCGGTTGCGCCCGCGTTTACGAGTGAGAAACAATAAATTGCATTCACAGCGTGAGATCTGCTCCGCGGGCCACGGGCTGAAGTTACTTTGATCACTATCTCTGTGAAATCGGAATGCTTTGTTCGCGGTTGCACGTGTCTGCTCCAGGATATTGCTACTTGATAGTTGCGTTCGACGGCCGGTCGTGCATTTTGCAGGGCGAGAACCAGCGATTCGGAAGTCAAAATACAGTACCGGGGAAAAGTTTAAACTAACGCGGCGGGACAAATGTTGACGGGTCCGATGTATCGGGCAAATCAGGAAATCAACCGTGTCGCGGCGATATATATATATATATATATTTTTGCAAAATTAATATTGCGAGCTAACGTACGCGTCGCAATTATATCCGGGGTGTTTTCCCTCGATTTTCTTTCGGCGATTTTATTTTCTTTTTGCGGCGATGATGGCGATTTGTGCTTTTAACGTGGCGTTTTTAATTGAAACAGAGGGTACGGAATGTCAGGATTCGTAATTACAAATAATAAAATCATCGCGCGTGTAATTATGCCATTTCGAGGTTGCAACGTTACGGCTAGGGCATATTACGTCAACCTTATGCATTATTGCATACAATTGCTTATGAATTATGAAATTAATTAATTTCACATTCTGCGTTGCGTCGCGTCGCGCTGATACAAAGCCACAATTGGATGCTGCAACCTCGCGCACCGATCGTCCTGGAAAATGTCATTTTTAAACCATGGTTAAAATTGTTATTGTTACTCGCGATGCACCTTGCAAAACGTAAGCGCGCAATAAATGAAATTTATCAAGTAACAACCGAACGATAATTAATTTAAAAAGGTTGAAATGGTGATGCGCATAAAAGAGAAGTATCGTAACAATTTCTAACCAGGAATATAATCTATTTCTGCTAAATACTGCGTTGCGTATTTCTGTTGTAACGTATTTCGATATTCAATTGAATGTATCTATGGAAAAGGGTATCGTTTTACTGGTGGATCTGCGAGCAACGAAACGAAGTTTCAATAACCCAGTTTCGATTTTCAAATAATCCACCCCGAATCTAAGCCGCGTCTCCTATCGTTCAAAAAATCTATTTGCACGATCGCGAAACTTGATAGGTTTGGCAATAAAGTCATTTGTTTTAAGTCAACCATGATTTTCAACTTTGTAAAGATTTCAATTTCACGGTTTACGATGCTGCGAAAATATGCCTCTAACTCTGTTAATTGTGTCGGTCGATTTCTTAATGGATCGTTCTTGGTTCAAATTAATTTAAATAATTAAAAGCGCCGGGACAAAACGCAAGAGAAAACAGTGTAAAAGAAAAAAAATAGTAATAATATATGAACTATTCGGATTGAGAGAATTATTGGAAAAAAACCGATTAGAAGCTCCGATACTGCCATTTCGTTTTTCAAGAAACGAGACAATAGCTCAGCCGGGACAATGTTCCCCGTTCGGTTCCGCGCAAAACTTCGTCGCTGGGTTATCTAGCCGGTGGCGCGAATCGTTTTCTCGCTGCTTCACCCACGGCCGGAGGGGTTGGCGGCAGGATGGCATACAGGGGTGAACGCGGGGGTGGCCGGCTAAGCGAGGCTCATTTTGTCGGCGGCAGATATGGCGCGGCCCGCCGCCACCCCCGACACCCCGACCGCCTTCCACAGCCGCACATCCGGCTGATGTGGGGTGCGCGGAGGTGACAGGGAGGGATAGATAGTTGAGCCGAGGGTGGAACGGCTGGCTGGCGACATTATTAGACGCCCCCGGTGAGTCAGTGAGCGGCGGTAAGGATGGGGGCGAACGACGACGATGACGACGACGACGACAACGACGAATAGTAGTGCCACGGGGGGTTGGATGGAGCATAATGAGGAAAAAAGACGGTGCGCAAGATGCTGCAGCGAGATATCGTGCGGCTGTCGTCGTTTTGCGCCGCGGAAAAGGCACCTACCTGCGCGAAGAAAGACGCAATTTTCGCGTGCGTCTATCTCCGCCGGAGTATTAGCTCAGCCGATGGTGGGATAAAAAAGAAAAAAAAAGAGAGTTAACGATGGCGATGTACCGCGCTATCGTGAGAGGGTTAGAACGACAGGAAAATGAACGGTATTTTCAGAAAACATGATAACTAAATTTAAATTATATGATTTTGTTCTATATCACATTCTTCATAGATGTATTCGCATAATATATTTATTATAATTGTTAGAAGAACTTTTTTTTTACACGGGTGGGTTAAAAAATTTTTATCATGCAGATCGCACATAGTTTTCTTTTTTTCTTTTTCTTTATAAACGTCGCGGCTTTTATTTATCTATTATACACCTATCAAGAAAGTAAATTATTACCCGGCATCTGGCGTCAGCTAGATTTTGCCGACTAGTCGATAATGGTGCTCGCGGAAAGTGAGCAGCTTTCGAGCACGAGGAGTTCTTATTCCCGAAATTAAACGACGGCGGTTTAGACCTGCAACCCTACAGCCAAGCTTTTATTTGATTCGCTATGCGACAGCCAAGATAGCCAGAGCGGCGCCGAGCATGGTGCTCATCCGAGCTCCCTCATGCTCGCGGATGCGGTCTGAAAGCTTTTTCGCCGCATAGGAAGAGGAGGAGGGACGAGATAGAAGAGGGATGAGGCGGCGGCCGGGGGTGGGCAGGCGGGTGATGTTCCATCATGGGGAATGAAAATCAGGGGCCCCCTCGGGGCTTGGAATTAAAATGGCTGTCACACGCAGCCGGGGGTTGTGCTCTTCCTGCGGAAAACCTCGGCGAGAGGAGGAGGAGGAGGAGGAAGAGGATGAAAGGCACCCATCCCCGCTGCCGCTTGCCACTCTTTAACCACCCTCTTCCTACTTCTCCGACATTTTTTGTTACCTTAGTCTCTCTTTCCTGCTGGCTGTCCGTCTTTCTCTTTTTTAATCCGTTTCTGCTCCTATCGGGATTTCCTTTCCCTTTTCCCTCTCTTTCTTTCTCTCCCTCTTTCTCTCTCATTTTCAAGACGAGAACCTGTCGTCCGCCGTTTGATCGACACCGATATTCGATCGCTCGCGGTAGCTTCAGTTATAGAAGATTTGTATCCGGACGTTAGTTAACGAGACGCGAAGTTATCGAAGTTAAGTACGTAATTACGCTGGAAAAATCCGAAGAGTAACTCTTGCCGCGAAATATTTTAATATCTAAATTGTGGTTACATTTTTTTTTATGAACTCTGCAATTAAGAACAATGCTCTTCTCACGAGTTACGTTTCGCTATACGTATATCAAAAATATTAAGATAAATATATTAGCGATTGTATTTAAAGACTCGTATAATTTTCGAGAAAGTAACGACATTAATTTTTTTGTTTTATGTTGAATAATTAAAGTCGATAATATATATTAATAAAATTTTCAAGATATTAAAGTTCATGCAGTTCTTTTATAACTACTATTTTAAAACACCCGGTATAATCTCATCGTGTTTCCGTTGTAACCAGTTTCTGCGTCGTCGAACCAATCTTGCCAAGGGTGCGTAACTCCTATAGCGTTCCCCCCTGTTACGCCCCACCCTTCCGTTGGCCCCCGAGGGGATCGAAATTAAAATGACAATGAGGGCAGATCCGAAGGGTGGCTAAAAATGCGTACCCTTGCCATCGTCCAATCAGCAACGAATCCCACGACGCCATCGCGAACCTTTCCCCTTCTGCCTCTTTTTTTTTCTTTTTTTTTTCCTTTTTTTCTTCTACGGCCCTTCGCGTCCGGAGAAATGCCACGAAATGAAAATGCTTAAAGCGCGATGATCCTTCAGCGAAATCTCCAACCCCTTTCGCCTTCATTGCCCGTAGTCTCTTGGAAAAAGTTTTCAAGTAATCGGTCAAAATTGAAGAGCAATTTCCACTCGGTTCAACAATAGCGATCGTTAGCGTTGAAAAAAAATAATAAAAATAGTATTCTCGCGATGTGCGAAATAGCACACTTTTAAAAATCGATTAACGTTTAATATTTAATCATCACTCGCGGTTTATCATATGTATTACGCGAAATAAATTCCCATAATCACTACTATTTGCTTTTGCCTACTAATTTCCACGTGTAGGTATAAACTAATAAAATTAATATACAATTAACAATAAGTAAATTAAGTTTATCTATTCGAACATAAAGCAAATTTCGTTACTTTCTCGTAAAGCGTTTATTACTTCATTTAGAAGATGACATAATTTTATACGCGGCTTTTATTTTCTTTTTTTTTTTTTTTCTTTTTTAATTTTACTCTCCTGTTTTTTTAACTACAGGCATACGTGATGAAATGTACGTGAAATTTTAAAATTGCTAAAAATGCGCGAGGAAAGATGCGGCGAAAAATGTATAATCGTGCTCGAAAGTATACGCAAATATTTTTCAATCATACAATGAAAGCATGGAAAAGATGTAACGACGCGCTTTTGGCGCATAACCCATTGATTTCTCACCTAGCGCGTTTGGATATATCCATGAATATAAAAACGCGATTCGTATTCGCATGAAACACTGATTTTGCAACTACACTTTTTTTTTTTCCAATTTTCTGCACCCTCGAGTGTTTCGATAAAATAATACTCGTAACCATAAAGCTTCTCCGCTGCACGTCAATCGTTTCGTTCAGCTTGTTTAAAGGCACCGTATCGGGATTGTATTTATTACCTTTATCGAATTATATTAGTTAGCTTGTGTTATTAAATTAATCGAAATCTAGGTAATTGATACGCAATTAAATAGAAAACTTATGATTTATTTAATTATCAAATATTTACTAAAAAATTTTAATACTCGGACACAGGCTTACACATGCGTGTCCGTGCATTCGTACGTATGCGCGCGAAATTACGCAATGTATTAACGTTCGATGATCGCCGCCGTTGCTTCCAGTTTGCTCCATTCTTTTTTTTTTGTTTCCCCGCTATTGCGTCGGCCGCAGGAAAGCGGCACCGGCGAAAGATGCAGGCGTAAGAAAAAAAAAAAAATAAAGAAGTGAAGTTGACGGAAGGGTGGAGGTGGGGAAAGCGGTGCAGGACCAAGGAACGAAAACGATATCCCATCGGCACGTGCACGCGGTTAAAAAGGTTCACGGGGGCTTCGCCGCGCCGGCCGCGGCTCGGCCCGGTAAAAGCGGAACCGGCTGTCGTGATACGGATCTGACCAATCATAAAGGCCGCACATACACGCGTATAATAGCCACTCATTCATCCATCCAGGGCCGCGCAGCGGAACAAAGGCGGAAATTAGTCAGGTTCGTTATGCTTATTAATTGACTGACATTTCCGTCATATTATTGTACGGCGAATCGGAAACTGCTCGCTCTCTCGTAGGCCCCCTCGACAGAGAGACCGAGGCCTCCCCGGCTTCTCTACGCGCGTAGCTGTTTGCTACAGGACGTAGGTTTCGTTGAATGGACGAAGTCAACGATCTGAAAGAAACGTGCCGACGCTTTCGTGGGTAGCTTCCGCGGTCAGATTCAGATTGCGATAAGATTGCAAGAACCGATCCGATAAGTGCGCGGTATAATGCGTGATAATTGAAGAAAAATTGTATTACATGAACATTGTCATTTTTTTTTTTTTAGGTGAAATCGTTATACGTCTTACGATTTTAAAAGGAACACGATCTCGATATGGAAAATGATCTTTATCCTTCGGTAGAAATAAATCGAGTTTTGCATTATATTCCGGGAAATTTTATGGGAAATAAAAAAAAAATTGGGATAATGTTTAGAATTAATAATAAAAGAGTTTGGTAACGTTTTTAGGGACGAAATCTTTTACGGACGCTTCCGGAAATTTTGACGGCGAGGTAGGGGATTTATTGCGTGATATTTAGCGATAATTAATACGTACAGATATTAATTATTAATTAACGAAGCCCGTTTATTAGCGATTGCACGGTAGAAGGTGAATGTTACGAGCGAAATAGATAAAAGAAAATGGTGCGCGAACGAAACGCAAGATGCGACTAGAACGAATCCCAGAAAAATTGCACATAAATGAGAAGTTTTTCATATAACGCATGTTAACGTATAAAAGGCACAAAAAGATATGACGTTACGGTATCTATGCTCTGGGCGCTCAAAGAGAAAGCATCCGTGTACGAAAATCCCTTTTTCGTACGCGTGCTGAACCGTTATCATGTTACGTCTAAATATCCTTTATTCATATCGTTAACCAACGTGCAAAAAATATCTGGAATCAAATTTTTTCCGACGGCAAATCTTTTTTTTTTTTTTCTTTTTTTTATCATTTTTAACGAAATGTTAATTAGATGGCGGAAAGATGGTTACACGATGATACAAATTCATGGGTTTTTTTTCTCTCGTGTGTGACAAATAGCTTTTATACGCAACGTCGCGTTTCTTTTTTTTTTTCTTTTTTTTTTTTAAACTGCCGTCTTTCGACACACGATATCTCGTTATCCGGTCCCTGCGAATGTGGAGAAAAATCGAAAAATGCTGGTATGATATATGAGGGGATAAAGCAATTACGTGTATTCACTAATAACGATGCCCGTAGTATGCTATTCCTCCCTCTCTGCTCCGTTCTCGTTAAATATAAGCGGGTCGAAATAATGATTCTCCGTCCTAACAACTATAAAATTGCATCGCTCACGTTAAGCATATTTAAAAAAAATTATTTCTATTTTCTCTCCCGCTAAAGGGTTTAAAGTCACACGCACGCACACACGCGCGCGCGCGCAATTATATCGTACAATACTAAATGTATATATAAAAAAAGAAAAAAAAAAAGATAAAACGTTTCTATTTTTATTTGCAATAACTTGTACGTTTTAAACGCCAGAAAGCTTTCTCTAAACGCGCGATATTCCATCGCGTATTCATTTTATGCACCCCTCGCGAGAAATTGGAAAATGGCGACCGGCCGATTCTGAAAAGGGGTGAAGGGCTCGTGTAATGGAGCTCGGGGATTTCTTAATGATGCTGTCGTTGCTAACGCTGGCTCTGCTATGTTTATCCTATACGAAGGGACGACACACGTGATAAAGGAGGGGGCGTATCGGCACCGATGTGCAGCTGTGCCCCATATCATGCACCTATATTCTTGCGGAGGGTGGTAAGCTATAACGGTGAGGGAATAATGCCACGGGGGTGCCGGAACGGTTTCATTACACGGCTTCCCGAGGGATAATATCCCGGGATATCTCTCCGCGGTCGACCCCACGGGGGTGAAATTCCGTGCCATCAACCCACCTCGCATGGGAGATGAACCCTCTGTGTGGCGACCCCTCAGTGAAGGAACATCAGCCTGAGCAACCCCTTTGGAGGCAGAGCGCGTTCGCGACCGGGCATGGGAGGAAATTGCAGCGGCCAGACCACACTGGGGCAAGGGATCGCCATGCGGCGACAGAAAATGGCCGATGGCCTCGTGGCGATCGCAAATACGAAGGCGCTATTTTAATAACGGGCTCAGTGAGAACGGGTTACACCGTTTCTGGCGTGTCTATTCTCTCTCGAAGCTATAGAAAGAACGATACGCAATGAAATCACAGTAACATAACGGGCACTATTATTCGTTTCCAACTTCCATTCTCTTTGTTCCTAGATGAGATTTTTAAAGTTGAAGGGATATGCTCAATTATTTTATTTTTAACTGGACTACAGTCCTACGGGATTATTTAACAAAAATGATTTAAAAAGAAACAAAAAAAAATAAGTAAAAAAAAAATGAATGAGAGAAGTTTCGTGAATTGATTTCATATTGACGTCTCAGATTTTTTTTTTCTTGTTGGTTTTTTTTCTCTTTTTTACAAGTCGGTACCCTTTGAAGCTGTCGTGCGTATATTGTCTACCTCGATACCATTATATCGCGATCACGCTCGCGCGCATTGCGATTAGTATTTAATGCACACAATGTATAGGAAAGGGTCCTTTTTCCCGTATCAGATGCGGGGCGGGCCTTAGACCAGTTATTAGGCTGCTGACAGGCCCGTATAATCCGACTGCTTCTTGTAATGTACAGAACGAAAAATATAATACCTATTAGCGAGGATCTTTTCAACGCGGCCCGTGTTGCCCTCGGGATTTTTTCTTTGCCTTTATTTCTTCCTTTTTCTCGCATCGGCCGCGCGTTGGTTCGCGCATAGTAATTTTCATTTCTCCCTTTCCGCACGCTTTACGTTTGAATCCTACATCGGCAGCTCGGTCGACAGTAAAATATAGGTCGGAAGACAGTCTGTCTTTATTTTTATGATCTCGCGATATAAAAAGAATCTGAGCAAGACCGTTCGGTGGGAAAGACACTGATCAGAATTAATAATTTATTACATAATTGGATAAAGCTCGTCTACCGTGTATTTTTTAATAGATTTCTGTATTTCTTACGGTATTATTTTATAAATTTTAAATAACGTCAAATTGCGAAAAGTTTCTGTGGTATCTTGATAACATTTGATAATTTTCTGTTGCAGAGAAAATACGCCAAGAAGAAAGCAGTGCAATAGATGCAGGTGAGTCTAGCGGAGAAATACTTTTCTATTTTTTTTTGTCTTTTTTTTTTTCTTTTATAATATTATTTATCGTCAATATAATCGATCGACCAGTAATGTCGCTAAAAATTTCAACCTGTTACGTTTGAAACACGGTCGAATAGAACGACGCTGTTTGTTAATGAAAATGTTGCCGAGTTGGTCGAAAGCGAAAGAGATTTCCGTCAGTTTTACGTGGTTTAGTGAATACATTGTATCTTCGGACACGAAACGAAACGTTGCGCGAGCGTTCCAGGTGTCTGCTCCTATTGTAGCTGGCGATACTCGAAAAGCACAAAGCGAATATGATGTAACATAATTCGAGCAGTTCAAGCGCGAAGACCCGCCGCGGTTATTATATTTAGTATAGCATCCCTCGATCTGTTGGCATCTGCCCGCGGCGGGCTTCTTTATCGCGAACGAGAGGGATACTCTCAAGAATTTTAACGTGTAATGACGTTGACGAACATGCATGCAATCAATACCATTTCGCTGTTGAAAGATTGCGCGTTTTCCATCGTAATCGTTCACCGACGTTACTAATACTTTATCTGATTTTAATTAATTAAAGTTAATTACGTCGCGCGAAAAATATATTTTCTTTTTGCTCAAGTATATATTTCTTTAATACTTGAAGAATTCCAGCTGAATTTTCTTCGCATATTTAATGATAATACGCGGAATGACGTACAATCTAAAAAATAAAAAAAATTAGATGACCGTTTTAATTAGTGATAAAACGATTTACGAATGCCGGTGTCGGGAATAGATTGTAAAAGTGAATTAAACGCCCTGTCGCAATGTAGACCATAGTTTTCCGTTGGTTAACAATCGCGAGACCGCACCTGAATTTGCTACGGTGAAAATTACTACGTATTCTGGCATAATCAACTCATATATTATTTGTAAATTACGGTTAATGATTATCATTATCTTCGATTCAAATGTAACTAATGTTACATTTGCAACACTAATACGCGCTGTCCATTATTCATGGTACTCGAAATAATATCGCGGCGTGCCCGCACATCTCAATGTCTCTGATCGAGTGCATCGAACTGATATGTAATTCAACAACGGAAATATTTATTCTTTCATTAGCGCGACTTTTTTTTCTTTCTTTTTTTTTTCCTCCCTCTGTAGTTACACGCCGGCGCTTTTCTACAGAACGGAAAGTGTATACAGGGAAATATATCTGTTATTTTTCAGACGCGTCGCGTAGAAAGGGAACATTTAATCCGATTTTACGCGAGAGGTGTAGTATTTTCTCAGCTGACATTCGCAGCTGTGATAAACATTTTGATATTCTTAACTTAATAATTGGCGCACGATGGAATATATTTCCATTACGGTCCATTACGCGGGTTCGAAAAAATCATCGACGCCGAGACCTATCGGCGATAATATTACCAACGACCACCTTCGTCATCATCGCCCTCGTTGTTGCTTGCGACCTTTCATATTCCGCCCCGCGAGGGAGGTGTCGGGGGTTGCGCGGCAGCGCGGCAGTGCGGTAGGGTGAGTAATGTCGGGAAATGCAGCTAACGAAGTTTACGAAGACACTTAACGGAATTACGCCCTCGCTCGCAATGGTCCCCGACATCGTCTACCGCCGCCGATCGTCCTTCCCCGCGCGCCTATCGTCCGAACCCTTCACCCCAAGCGTCCCTTTACACTTTTCCGGCGGCGGGAAGGTCGCGTTAATTACCGACGGAGGCAAGAAGCCGGGGAAACGGTGGCAAGATATTTCGTCCTCGACGCTGAACGTCGATGGTTAGGAAAGTCGGCTATGGGGGCGGGCGACGAAGGACGGCGAGGGGTTACCCGGCGATACGCGGAGGGTAGCCGGAAGTGGGAGCGGGTCGGGAAGGGGTCGGTTTGCGCTGAAGAAGGGTGTTATTGACATGGTGGGTGTCGCGTCGTCGGCCATCTTGGGCCGCCGCGGTCTCCCCGCCGCCGTCACCTCCACCTCCTCATCGTTTTCCTCTTCCTCCCACCGCCGCCGCCCACCCTCTTCGTCGCATTCGCTCTGCTCCCCATCGCATCCGAAGGACATCCTTGTGTTCCCTTGTACCGAGTGACATTCGGGCTGCGTGCCCAGCCTAACCTGCCCGGCGGACGCCCTGGGCCACCCTTTTCGACCAACCCCGGCAACGAGCTGCGAGGGTCCCGGGGGCTGCTTGTCGCCATGGCGACCGAACCCTCGCCCAACCCCCTCAACCAAACGCCGATTCCCTATCCCTCGGCACTTCGCTACCCTCTTCCGCCACCCTTCCTCGTCGCGCGCGTCGTTCACGCTGCCGTCGCCAAAGAGTCTTTCGATATCCTGGCGTCTCTCTTTGATGGCCCTCTTCTTTTCCTCCTCGTGCTTTCCTTTTTTTTCGGCATTTTTTTTCCTTCTCCTCCTTCTCCTCCTCCTCCTCCACTATTTCTTCATCTTCTTTGTTGGATAGCTAATATACCAATCTTCGTTTTTTGAATGTTACGGCTTTTTTTTTTTTTTCTTTTATTTCGTCGCAACTTATTTTTCTCGGTTTCTTTATTATAAATATTTTATTCGAATTTTTATTACCTTAATATTTTCGTAGTGTTAATAACGCTCAAGTCAAATTGTAACTTATTTAGTGGAGTATCTCGCGTTTCTATTGGTTTTTCTTTCCTTGTAACTTCCGTGGCCTTTGGTATTTTTAATTTCTTAATTTTATTTCAACACAGTGTTATCTTTTATATAACGTATAACGTAATTTTTTTCCGCGCAACATTAACATCGATAAAATTTCGGTATCCAATATCGATAATTAATGCCTAGGTAATAATATTTTTTTTCTGTATTGATTAAAGAGAACATTGGCGTTCTGTTCAAAATGCAAGCTGCAGTTTCGATGTTACGCGAATTTAATGGTCCGCATCGTAAAAAAATGTCTGGCGGTATTTGAAATTGGTTAGCTGGGTGGCGTTAATTCCGCTAATTATATCGAGGAGCCGATCTCCGCGGAACTGCACGATCTTCCTTTTGTCGGAGGACCCTTTATTAAACATTCTCGAAGGTACAAAGTTGCCTACCCTTGAATCCCGCGGAATTGGCGGATATTAGGAAGGACTCCGCCGTGGCTTTTGTCTCGTTTAGCCACAAAGTTTCACGAAGCACCACAATCCCGACCAATTAGCAACGATTTCCTAAAATCAAGCCGTAACCGCGAGCTAATTGGCACTTGACATTCTCAAACTCACTCCTTCGTCTGTCGCGAGAAACTCTTAAACCGCAATCATCGATGATAAATGCAGCAATTAATTGTATGCCTCGATTAAAAGAACTCCCGGCCTTTGAGAAGATTTATATACTCCGGTGTTTTCGCGTACTGCATTCCAGCGTTCTCTTTTTTTATTTATTTATTTTTATTTTTTATTTTTTTTTTTTATTGTTAAACGTGAAATAGATCCGGTCAGTTATATCTGTAGGGTTGTGGTTTCTGCCGCGTTTTATTGGAACTTTTATTTATATCGCAATTGTCCTTTTAGAAAAATCAAACACATAATCATTAATATTCAAAAGGATCGTCTGCGTGGGTGAAATTTTTAGCGTCCTAGGCATTCGCGTTAAAAACAAAGGCGATATATATTGGGAGCCCGGAGTATCGACATTTCAATAACACCGGGGTAGCTGAAAGACAGTACTCGGGCTGTGTGACGGAGCGTTGGAACGAACTCGACAGAGATATACGTTTGCTGTGCCAGCTGCATTGCGGCAAGACAGAAGACGTCTGTCATCGGGGAACGATGATCCGTAGAAGACGCTTCAGAATTGCGATTCTGTAAATGCGCCACGCGATCGCGTCGTCGCGACGGCCAGCTGCGGCTTTAAAATACGGCGGTGAATGTAGGTGATCGCGGAGTGACAACGATTCGATTAATTAATGCCAGTGAAAGCGTCGAGTTCATATCCGAGTCGAGTCGGTGCGCGGCGATAGGACCGGAAGCGTGCGTTAAATGTGTATAAAAAAAAATAAAATAAAATAAAAAAAAAAAAAGAGCGAGAGGAAGAAGTGCAGCCTTTATGTACGCGAATCAACTGTTTATTCAGCATATAGCGAAAACGAGAGAAAGAGGAGAAAGAGACGGAATGAGAGTGCGGCGGGAGGGACCAGGCGAGGTGAGCCTGCGCGGGGGAGGAGGGAATGCAACAGCAAGCGCGAGTGATCGACGTGAAACGAGTTCATTCATGCTTGGATGTTGTAATCCTGAATGGACGTAGAATGGATCGAAGCTACGCGATTAGATTGGGCTGCGTGGACCGAGTTGATATATATACATATATATTTATTTATCTATTTTTTTTTTTTTTTTTTTTGGTATTTGAAAGATTCATTCGGGTGATTTTTATATGGAAAGATGACGTAAATTATTCTGACATAAAGACTTGTCTATCTGTCTATCTGGTCAAATATAACGCGCGGTACTCGGCCGTTCGATGATATCGAGTGCGATTTTTAGAATTCGGATAACGCGCGTGACGCGAGACGAGATGGGTCACGATTAAAAACGTCGATCGCGACATTCTCCTCGCGAATTGTGATATTAATTTTTACGATCGACTCCCAGTGTCGCTCGATTATCCGCGCTAAAGCCCCCGGAATCGTGGGCAAGGTTAAAAGGGCGCTTCTCGTCTCTCAAGGGTGCGATAACTTTCAGCGCCGACTGTATCGCTGGATGATGTATCCCCCGGGGGTTTTCTCCCCTTGGGTGTTGGGGTGTGTTTCGTTGCCTGGCAACGACACCCTCGAAGTCCGCGCTCTGATTGGCCCCGTCTCGCTTTTCCTGTCTTAGTCTCTCTTCTCACCCCGTCGCCAATCAGGCTTCCCCCCTTCACCCGAGCTACCGTACCACCCGTTCTGTGCTCTCGCCCGATGGAAACCGCCGTCGTCGGGGCGAAGTGCACACACGGGCGCGCGTGCAGAGAAAGAAAAAAGAAAAAAAGAAAAGAGGAAAGGAAAAAAAAAGGGGGGAGAGGGAAGAGAGGAAAAAAAGAAAGAAGGGAGGAACATGCTGCAACGCGTCTACACGAACAAAACGCGAGGAGGGAATTAGAGGGTAGTTCGGCGCGATGGCGCGACATCGGTACATACACGGTACACACGACGAAGCGACATAATATCATTTCGGATAAATAACACGAATCTTTTTGTCATTCCCGTATTGTACGGAGGGTGCCGTGGGCGCGATGAAAAAGTGCGATCGCTTCTTTAGAGCCTGGTCGAACCTGACTCTTTGCCTGGATTTAATTCCTCCTAATAACGCGCGTCTCTCCGTACGTTTCTTTTAATCGCGAACGGAAAAGCCGGCGCGTATCGCCGGGATAGCTTCGTCGAAACTTGGAACTAGTTTCGCGGGATACTGGAATCTTATTTGCCGTAGATTCATCCGTTCTAAATCCGATTACGAGTAAACCGCCGTTTCGTTGGCTCTCGATGTCATTGAGAGTCATTTCTATTTTTACGGCCCCGTAAATTGTACGAAAGGATTAAGAGCGATTCCATTGGCTTCCTTTTCAATGCCTCCTTCGAGTAGCCGGCTTGTTGTCGAGACTGCACAGCGCTACGGGAGGATTAAACCTTCCTATTGATCCCGTTCAATGGATTCGTGCCCTTTCACGTGCCAGCATTCGTAATGTTTTGACATCCTTTGCGCTCGTCTCTTCACATCTCGCCTCCCCGATGCTGGGAAATATATTTCCGTCCCTCTAATGCGAAATTCGATAATAACATTGACTTTCTTCTACGGGAAAAATTATTTCTTTTTAACATGTAGGTCTTATTTCTTTACAGGAAACTTTTTTTTTCATATAATGTACGGTAGTAAACTAATTGGTTTTTGTTTTAATAGAGAGTTCTTGTTGCGACAACGATAAACCCGTAGACGATAACTTCTTTCTCAACGCGTCGCAGTGCGTTAACAAAGACATTTGCGATAAAACTTCGGTCACAAATAAGTAAGTGCGTTATTTAAATGTTTCAGTATCGTATAATATTTCTCTGAATGTTTTGCCTGCAAAGGTGAGCGTTACAATTGAATATTCGTTTTCTTAGATCGCGAAAAGTACCGAAAATATATTACGGAACGAGAACTCACAAACAAATCAAGCAGGTAGTCAGAGAATTTAAGAAGACAGCTTACAGACACAAAAGGTGAAAAACTGGCGTAGTTCGGTTTAATTAAGTAAGCGTATAACGAGTAATTTTTTTTTAGAATGACCATATTGAGCAGTCGAGAGCTCACGTGCATTCAGAAAACCGTCAAGAATAAGAACAAGAACGATCTATGTCACGAACTGCTCGATCCGCTAAAGGTTTTTCCAAGTGTTATAAATATTCGTACTTGCGAAAATTGCAAGCTACATATTTGCGTTAACGAAATTATTTTTGTTCACAGGGTAGAAAGTGCGAATATTATAACGAGCACTCTAAGCGAAAAATGAGAGCATTTTGGTACATGAAAACGCCTTGGGATATCGAGGACTTGGTCTCATTAGGGAAAGAAAAGAGGACCTGTCCGTATTTCGGCGCGAGGTCCTTGATGGGTGACGCAGATATCATATTTTGTCCTTATAACTATCTCTTGGATCCGTATATTCGTGAAAGTGTAAGTATAAATACCTGATAATCCAGTATTCGAAACTAAAGAAAATGTAAATAATTGTAATATTAAATAATCCTCACACGTATTTTTTTTTTTTTTTTTTGTAATTAAATATTGAATAATGAAGTACTTAATTAAATTATGCAGATGCAAATCGATTTGAAAGGCGATATCGTAATCCTTGATGAAGCTCACAATATTGAAGATATATGCCGGAGCGCTGCCAGTGTATCTTTCGGAGATTACGAGATCACATCTGCTGCTGAGGAGTGTCAAAATCTGATTAAAAAAAACTGTGAGACGTATATTTACGAAACTATAGGTACATATCTGAAAAACTTCGTGGAACTTCTTCAACATATACCAATCGAACAGAACGTATGTACTTACGAAATAATTAATTTAATATTAATTTCTGTATTAATATTAATTTTGCGTATCGCTACGTTTATTTAATTTTAATTCATTTAATTTTTTACCCCGGGTTCTTTTTTTACAAATTTTTTTGAAAACCGATAATTGTTATTTTTATTTATTATATATGGAATTATATGTTTTAGCACAATGATTCTGAAAAGGTCAGTCGGACTTGGTTCGCTATGGAATTCCAGGAGTTGCTCAATGTGCACAACGTCGGAAGTTCTACATTTTTTACTTTTCTTAATGCCTCCAACGCAGCCATACGAGATTTCACGATGAATGGAAGGGAAGAGACCTCTCCTGAAGAAATGAAGCCTACTATTACGCGAGACGCTAAGAGAATTCTTGAGTATCTCTGTTTCGCTGTTTCGCGAGTAATTCAAGTCAATAACCCGTCGAACAGTCATAATTCCGAAACGTCAAATAGTGCATCAGAGAAATATGCTCACGACTATAGGATGTACGTCGAGGAAACGGTTAAAGAAATTAAAACTGTATGTATCAAAAGAATAGGATTTGATTGCGTTATTGTATCAAGCGTCGCATATAACATTTTTTTTTTTTTTTTTTAGACTAAACATGGCTATATAACTACGAAAAAAGCCGATGTACGAATTATGAAGCTGATATGTATGAATCCTGCTGTAGTTTTTGAGCCTTTGACTCGCACCGTTCGCTCTGTAATAGTCGCCTCGGGCACTTTGGCACCGACCACGTCGTTTCAAAGCGAACTCGGTACGGAATTCAAGAAAATAGTCAGTCTTGATCATATTATACCGTCGAATCAAATATATGTGAGATGTATATCACAAGGACCAAATAAAAAACCTTTATCAGCCGTATATAAACAAGTGAACACCTGGGATTTTCAGGTAAAAGAAACCGGATTGTTAATAATTTTATTCTAAATGATATTTCGGATTAAATATTAAACGAAAATGTAATAATTTTTATTTTAATAGGACGAGCTTGGCGAGTTGGTTCTTCAAGTGTGTGACGCAGTACCACATGGTGTATTATGTTTTTTTTCGTCTTACAAAACGATGGACAATATTCATAAAAGATGGAAGAGTAGCAACATGTGGGAAAAACTCTCTAAATTAAAAGAAATCTTTATAGAACCAAAAACTAATGAAGAATTGAAACAAACTATGGATGAATATCATGAAGTGATTAAGGAATCATCGTCTGAGGGACGTTGTGCAACATCTGGAGCTATCTTGTTTGCAGTTTGCAGGGGAAAAATAGCGGAAGGAATTGACTTCAGTGATAACGAAGCTCGTTGCGTAATAGCAGTAAGATTCTTAATTTTTTTATATTAATATAAATTTGTATATTAATACTCTCGCAGTGTTTTAACTTTTTTTTTTCTATTAGGTCGGCATACCGTATTTTTTTAAAAACAGTTGCATAAAAATGAAGATGGAATATAATGATTGGAATAAATCAAAAGGTTTGCTATCCGGCAGTGAGTGGTATACTATAGACGCATTTAGGGCAGTAAATCAAGCAATAGGTCGTTGCGTCAGACATAAAAATGATTGGGGTGCTGTACTATTAATAGATGAAAGGTATGTATAGATATATTGATTTAGAATAAATAAAATACTTACCTTTGACGATTTATATAGGTATCAGCAACCCACAAACATCAACTATTTACCGAAATGGATTAAAAAAAATGTAAGTTTTAATTATTAAAAAAAAATATATCGTTAATTATATTTTATAAACCATTTCACTTACAACTTATTATTTATGTTGCAGATAAAATCTTACTCTGATTACGATCTAGAAATAGAACTTCAAGATTTTGTAGCGCTACAAATTGCACGTGAGAAAGGATAAAAATGTTGAGCATTGATATTTTACTTTTTAAGTTTTAAAAGCTTGCGTACCGAACAAAGAACTATTTTTATTTAAAGTAAATTGTTTTATAAATAGTTATTATGTTATACACTTAATTAACTGCACTATCTGTATGATTTTATTCAATATTACATATTAGTTGTGTCTCTTTTTTCAATCATTCTCAATTGTTTCTTTTTCATTCTTTTTATTTTTGCAGTATTTTTAATCTGAAAAGAAATGCAATGAAAAAGATTTATAATATACAATAAATAAATGTTATATAAATAATATGGAAATTTACTTACAACTTGTACAACTTCACTCTTTTTTCTATTTTCTTCTGCCCTTTTTAAGTTTTCTCTTCTTCGTTGCTTCTTTGCCTCCTTGTCCGCCTGTTTCTGCGCCTTGATTGCCCTCGATAATTCTTTAACGCGTTTCAAATCTTCTCTCAATTTTTGCTTTTTAGCTAACGACAGTCGAATTCCACGCGTTTTAATTATAGATGAAAATCTGTAAAAAACATTCAGATATTAGTTTAATTATTTAAGACTGTTAAAAAGTATATTCAAAATTTTTCTAAATTAATTAATCAATATTAAATTAGTTATTAATCTGTAATAGACCGTAACTTACTTTGTTTTTTCTTCCTTCCATACCCTACCAGACTTTGGTTTACCTCGTGGAATATTTATTCTCTCACGTTTCTCAACATTAGGCGACGATTTTGGTGCGTCTGTATTTTCTGTCGGTGACGCATTCAAAATATCTTCCATACGCGTCACTTTTTCATCGCTCGCCATTATTTATTATAAGATTTGTTACAAGTAACGTGAGTGAATGCTATCCTAAAATACTCGAGCATGTAAACACATGCTTTCATCGAGGTTAGATTCATCATATGAGCGAACGTCGTACCGTCGCGGTGAAGCGGACGACTAACGAAACGCAATGCCACACAAACTATATTATCGACACTCGAACGATATCTGAAACAATTAAAATAAATTATAATTTAGGACATAATAATAATTTTCGATTTTTGTCCTCGCAACATTATTCGTGTATTTTCTATTTTTACAAATAAATAACATTTTCCGAGCACTCAGCATTTTACTTCACCAAATACTACTAAAAATATTACACAGATGGTGCTGAGTGGTTCCAGCTGTATTGCTTTATTTATCGTGAGTAAAACGATACGATTTATAAGTTTTATAAGACTCCAGATTATTCGAAACTTCTGTGCGATAGGTCACCAGTCGCCAAGTTAAGTATACACGTTGAAAATAATGGTGGAATCTCTGAAAGAAATTTCTAAATACCTGAGTCCAGACACCCGATTCGATCTGCGACTCTGTGCTCTGAACCACGTGCTCCGTATGTATCCTCATGCATTTCACTAATATTTATGAGGTATCTTTTGCTTTACTACGATTGTACGCTTTACAAGTTCTGACAGAACGTTCAAAATTCATGCAGATGTGACGGCAAATGCAGATGGCCGAGAACTCCTCTTGAAACTGCCAGAAATGTTGAAGCAGCTCGTCACTTTCGTCCAGGATTCTAGCGCTCCTATTAGTAAGTGTGCCGCACAAGCGTTGGTTAATATCACTGGAGACGAGGCAGGAACCAGTGCAATACTGATTATTTCGGAGTCGAGTAATGCGACAGAGAATACTGACGAGCAGAATGTGAACGGTACGTTGGCGGATTAAGTCAGACCGCAAAATGGCAAATTTTTAGCATTTGCTGACATATAAACAAAATTATAATATGTAAATGTATAATACGTTAATAATACGTTAAGTACATTTTTCAACAGATTTGCCTGGCCAAGGATTTAGTCGAAACCTAATAAAAATTTGTATGAGGTAATATATCATTGTATGTTTTACTCTTGCTCTTTTTTGCTTTGGATATTTTAGATTTGTTATTTCTACAGGATTATAATGGATAAATCGAGTACACTAGCTGATCTATGCTGCATGATACTTTCTAATATGACTAGACCGTTTCATCTCGTTGACCGAGTAATAATGATCATCGAACAAAGCGGCTACTCTTGGGACGAAATAGTAGCTGCATTCACTGCGAAACAGTATAATACGACAGGCAATAAATTGCATTACCTGGGTCCTGTCTTTAGCAATCTCAGTCAATCGCCACATGTAAGAAGGTATTATTTTAATTAATAATTTTTATACATTTCGTTAAATTATATTTTGCATAGATTAATATGTTTTATTATAGATACTTGATGGATCGAGATCGATGCGTTATTCAACGGCTTCTTCCGTTCACAGAGTACCCTGAGAGTCTGATTAGACGAGGCGGTGTTGTTGGTACTTTGAAAAATTGTACTTTTGACACAGAATGTCACGAGTGGCTATTAAGTCCCGAAGTAGATTTATTATCATACCTGTTGTTGCCTCTTGCTGGCCCAGAAGAGTTTGACGATGAAGATAACGACAAATTGCCAATTAATTTGCAATATCTTCCTGAAACAAAAACTCGAGAGCCCGATCCAGATATAAGGTAAATTACACGGTAAATTACAACTCGGGCCAAATAATACTTTAATAATATTAAAATTAAAGAAATATTAATATTATTATGTTATTTCAGACTTATGCTTTTAGAAGCATTAAACCAATTGTGCGCGACGAAAGCGGCTAGAAAAATATTAAGAGAAAAAAATGCATATGTCATACTTAGAGAACTACACAAATGGGAAAAAGATAAAAACTGCTTATTAGCATGTGAAAATGTCGTAGATATCTTGATAAGGTAAATATTTGCGAATAAAAAGTTCTAATTAATTGTATTTTGTATATAAAAAACTGTTATATCTTTTTATTATAGAACCGAAGAAGAAATTGGCTTAGACAACTTAAAGAAAGTCGAAGTGCCGTCTGAATACACAGAGACATTTCGTAAAATAGATGAAGACTTTATTAGCAATACATAGTGCAAAAATTTATATTATAATATAGATATAATACGCATTGCACGTATAGTACACATAGTACTAATCTAATGAAGAAATTAATATAAAAATGGTAATTTATAACACATTAAGATCTTTGTATTCGCGTTTTTTTTTTTTTTTATATATATTGCACTGTCCCATTTTATCGTTAATAATAAACTATCAGGTCCGACGTAGCATAGAAATATCATTACTTCATTTTTATGCTTACAGGTAGAACTTTATAATTGGAATAAAGTATATAAATAATTGTTACTTTTTAAAATACTTAGACGCTACAATCTTTTATAAGATTAAAAAAAAACAGGTACAAGCAAGTTGCATATTATTTATGAAGACACGACTAATTGAATCACGATATGTCCGTGAGATATTACCTTCATCAATCATTACGCGGATGGCAAGGTGTTACACGAACACGTAATTTAACATTAATAATTAAATATGCGAGAACATTTATGTAGAAGATAATTTTGGATACTTTTTATCAAGGTAAATAGCCTAGTCCAGCTTCAAGACTAATCGAACTTCTTGTACTTGATGCGTTACTAGCTCTTCTTGAGATACGATTGTTCTCGCCCGCGCCGAAAACTGCGGCGATTTCTGCGCTTTTCTTTATGGATAGCGCTTCGTGATGCGCTCCGGATCTCCCGCTACCGCGGGAGGAATACTTTTTGTCCCGTTCCGTGCCACCGACATAAACCAAACGACCCTGAGTATCTCTGGCGCTAACCACGAGGACTTTCTCACTGCCGGACGACTGCTGAGATCTTCTCCCTGGACTGAAGAGATCGTAATCCAAAGCCAAATTATCTGAACTACTAACGCAAACTGGCGACGATTGACTCTGTGGTAAAATTCGTATAAACATATTTTAAAGTAATTAGAACAATTAAATAAGATTAATAGTCAATGTAAATATTCTTTGGCTACCTTGAGGAAATCCGTGTTGTGCGAAGAACTGTGACTACTGGTCAATCTCGTACCACGGATTCTCTCAGGGCTATCTCCTCTGCTGAGTGTGCTTTCCGACGGCACAATTCCTTTCTGCCGAAGTTGCTCCAGTATAGTCGGCTGTAACGGCTTCCGCGCGCAGTAACATTTATTACTTTCAGAGCAGCTGTCAGTGTCGCAAGCGCAAACGACCGTGTTTCCTGGTGCAGGCGTAGCTGGTACTCTCCTGGACAATGAGCAGTAGCATTTATCCGCCGACACGCACGTACACGACTCGGAATCGTAGCTGCATTCGCTGCAGCTCACGTACCCACTGCTGCTCCTGTTTGCGGTAGCACCCATGCTGCGACTCAATCGTCTACCTACGTAGGTACATACACTTTGTTACATTACTATATTAAGTATTAAAATTTACCTTTTGAATTTTAAGTCTTAATATTTGGAGAAATTAAAAAAAGAGAGTTATTGAAAGTTTAAATTAATTTGATTTTAATTGCAATATTTCTACGTACAGGTATCGCTGTCTTCTGAAGTCGTCTGGCACATCCCGTTTTTGTTCGTTCTTCGCGCGGACTTTCTTTTACCGAGTCTGTTCGCTAACACTCGATTTCGATGGTTATTTCTAACGTCGCATGACGAACTACTTCCGAAACTGTCGTTTAATCTTCTAGCTGGGAATATCACGGAGGTGAATTCCGTAGGGCCACCCTTCAGTCTCGAGACCGATCTTTTTATGGCTCTGCCTAATAAACAAGATCGGCGATTCGATCTTCGCCTTTGCGGTCTCCGTCTTCTCCTCATAATACTAGCGGATCTTTGATACAACTCGTCTTGCGTTAAAGTTGCGGCAAGTTTTAGTAAAAACTCCTTGTAGAGCGGCTTCAAGTCGTTAAATGACATACCTTCTGGATCTGAACAAAAAATACAAAAATAATTTAATTTAATTTTTTATTTATCTAATTTTATTGTTATTTTACAGAATACAGTACCTATGATGGCTGCTAGAATATCATCGACACTGGTCAAGCCCTCCTGATTCCTGAATTCGTCAAAGAGCTCCGTGAATCCAAGCGGAGTGCCGCCTTTAATGTTATTGGTTCTCCGAGTGCTGCCGGAAGTCAAGAAACTGCCTCTCCTAGGTAGTTCAACCCTCGTCATCAGGTCTCCTCTGTCCACGTCTACGTCGCTCTGCGATCTTTTTAGCGCGCTCTCCTGCAAGATTCTATTCGCGCTCTCTGAATGGCTAACTGGCGGCTCACTGCCCGCTCTGCTTCTTCTCCTCACCCGAGGACGATTGTACTCTGGCATGCTCAACGAATAACTAGAGTCTGATTGTTCTTTTCTCAATGGCTTGTCCATCGTGACTACTCGACTGACCTTTTTACTGCAGTACATCCTCTCAGGGTCTCTCGAGCGTCTCTGTTGGTTGGTTGTACCATCCGAATGTTCGCGATGCGATTGATGGTGAGTATTATTCTTCAGTTTCTTTGCGAAAAAAATATCTTCCTGACAACTCCTCCTCTGACTGTTTCTGTTATTCTTGCCCGCATAAATGTCTTCCTCCTCGAGGCTGTGAATTTTATCAATGTCCTCAATGCGCGAACAATAGATCTTTTCGTTCTTCCTGCCGGGCTGTGCGTAAACGGAGCACGTTTCATTTTTTCCGGTTTTAACGACCTTATCGTACAGCAAAATGCTATCAGTACCGGAGGAGTACAATTCACAATTCCCTGCGTTTGCTCGATTCAAATCGTATGACCCGTAATTTTTTTCGTAAAGATCATTCTTCATATTCATCGCCTCTCTCTTCGAGTTATTTCGTTTGTAAAGTTTTTCGTACCTGTTCGACTGTAGCTCGTAGATTTCGTCAATGCCGTCATGGGCGCTGTAAATTTTATCAAGGTTGTTAGATTCTACCTCGATTCTCAAAGAATTCTGGTCTTTAGCGGAAAATATTTTATTCTTCGAATTCTGCAACTCCTCGTTTCTAGACAGTACGATGTCTCGATTGTTCTGCCCCTGATTGTTCCTCTCGGCTTTGAGATTGTCCCGTCTCTTTCCGCGCGCTTCGAGAATATCTTCTGCTTTCACGTCGGAGTTCTTTTTCTTTCTACGTGGTACTTTTTGCAGGCTTGGCTTCCCGCCCTCATCCTCAGTGACAGAGCTACTCATGGACGACTTCTTGGTTCTGGGTGGTCTAACAGGATGCGGCGCGGTCGGTCGCGGTGGAGGAGGCAACAGACAACTGATCCTGCTGCTGAGACTGGGATCTCGCATGCTAGATGCAACGGATGCCAAGCTGACGCAGCCCACACCGTTCGTGTGACGAGGTCGTCGCCGATTCGCGTCCAGATCGGCGAGAAGAGCGCGATACAACGTAGCTGCCGCTGCTATTGCATCTTCCTCGGATTCGCAAGCGAATGCGTGGCATTCCAAGACCCTGGCGGCACCCGGCCGTCGCATTACCACAGCGAAAATAGGAGGATAAAATTCCGCTTCGTTTTTTAAATTGCGCATTGTTCTAAAATTAAAATTAATATTAAAATTAATATTAAAATTTTTTTAAACTTGTAACAATGTATTTTTGCATTCCAGAAAACTAATTATAATGACACGTTGCGATAATCTACCTATAGAGATCGGCATGTTTATCCTCCATCGTCTGCCCCTGATCCTGATCGCCGACCAGAGGCAAGAAGGCGTGGTGAAAATCGCCCGATGGTGCTCTCTTACATCGAAGCCGTAGGGCACTCCATACCGCTATTCTGCGGAAAGGATTATTTTTTTCACAAACTTCGCTCGTGCGGAACGTCAGTCCACGCCTAGAGACCTCCAGCTCGGCCCTCACGCATCTTTCCATGCGTTCCAATAGCTGACGAAGTGGCTCCTGAAGACCTCGCACACTCGCCACCCGCCCACCGACCGGAGCAGCTCCCATATATTTTACCTATTCGAAAGAGCGCTATATTTAAGTTATTCTAGAAATTAGATTTTTATAATAAGAAGAGCCAGAGAAAATAATTTATTAATTTAACACATTCCGCTATTTATTATTGATGAATATGCCGTTTCAGAGGTATATCAATGAGAATTTAAAAAATGTATAATAGAAAGCTTCAGATAATACGAATATTTTTATTCACTACGAACTACATTATGCGAGACTGACGTGTTCAAGCAAAAACGGCGCTTGTCAAAGAATGCGTTCCTTCTGCATATCTAAAAAGCAGTGGAAACCTGTTCTGCGCGATGGGCAATATCAAAGATAAACCGGCGGGAGCTATTAAACGGGAACTTTACTGCATTTTGAACGCGATAAAGTTTTAACTAGTCCCTGAGTGAGAAATTTTAATGCGTTGCCAGTTATTTATTTGTCGCCGCTTTAATATCTATCCTGCGGAATGTGTTAAACGGTATAAATTATACAATGTATCAAACTCGAGTCGTGGAATTTCGTGCCTTGGCTAAAAAATAACGGTGCTCACTTTTATCATATAATTATCTTTGAAATTTAACGATTCGAATTACGTAGAGAGAGAGAGAGAGACGCGATCTTCAGCCACCGAGAAGGCAAAAGCGAGGGCAATGCTCTTCAAGGTAGCAAAGCCACCGTGTCATTATAATCGACCGCCACACCTAAGCGGCATTTCTCTCCATGGTAGCATCGAGTTCTCTGACGTAACTCCATCGATTGATCAGCAGCTTCTTTCGCGAGCCCTAATCAAAGTTCGCGAAGCGAGGCGAAACAATGCGGCGGGATCTATAAAACAGAACACCATGTCGGCGATGGTATAGAATCCGCATACCGATGTAACAACTGACGGAGAATTTTTCAGCGCTCCGAATAGTTTATAGAAGTCCGTCACGCTTGGCGGAACGTGAGTGGAATGAAAGTGACGATTAAAAATTCCGGATCGACGCCCCGAAGAAAGTCGCAAGTACTTTTTTTCTTCGCGGTCCTTTTTCGCGAATCGGGACAACACGTTTCGTAAGGATGGCGATTGCAAAATGCGCTGCGCTTAGAGAATGCAGATCTATTCGCCGAATTTGTTAAAGTATCCTCGAGAAAGAAATAAATATAGTTTTAATATAACATGAGTTATTCTTTAGCACCTTTTTAACTTATTAAAAATTTCTTTATATCTAACGTTGCGATCTATTGTAATCTCAATTAAAACATCAACTAAATATATTATTCGCTAATATACGAATTAATTAAACGCGTCAGACAATTTTATTCTACTGCGCGAGAGTGATTAAATCCCAAAGGGTTCGGATACCATCTCGAATTAGATATTAAGAGATATATAATTTGCTTTCTCTTTTGATTTTTACAATTCTATCTTTATATACTGCATAGCACTTTTCGAAAGATCAACTTAGCGATTCTTTCCTTTCTAACGAGCAACCAGCTCGCGAGTAATTATACGTCGATCTCAATTTTATTTCTGACACGGAATTACCGCGATTATAATTATCTGCAAGATTTTTTAGGTAAAAAAAATTAAAATGTATTTTTTTTTTTTTCGGTATTATTTCTTTTTCTCAAAGGGCCGACATCTTTAACGACTACTTCAGTCTAATTGCGGGGATTCGGGCGTGAGGACGTGTTCTTTATCGCTCCGCAATTCCGCGTAATTTTAACCGCGGATAGGGAAGTATCGCATGCGAATAAGTGTCGACGTCGTCGACTCGGGAACAGAGAATCATTTTCTATACTTTTATGTTATCCAACTCGTCGTTTTGTGCCTTATTTTCGGTTTCGAAAAAGGGCTTCGGACAAAAAGGGTTATGTCGCGGATGGAACGGACGGTGGCGTCCGACGTGAAATTCATCGCGCCCGGTGCTTCCGACTTTCGACGCGGTTCACTCGCCGCCGCCTTCAGCAAGTTCCGGCGATCGCCATTACGAGTGCATGAGATCTGCACCTCGTTCGTCTTCTTCGTCGCGGCCAAGGTTGTCATCCCGTTGTGAACAAATTATCTTTGAGGAGTTTGAAGAAGATAAAGTGCGCGGGGAACATTTTATCTGAATAAACACAATGCTCGACATATCACGACCCGCTTAACGCAAGTTTATTTGGCGCCGTTTATTTCGCCGACGAGAATCAACCGAAGAATCAGAAGAGACTCTAGGACTTTGCTGTACATCGCAGCCAGCTTCTTGTCTCGAGATCGAGGACGATTCGAGTGAAGACCCAGTGGAAGTAAGCAACGTTACGAAAATCGGAAGTGCGAATTTATACAACGAATGGTCGCCCGTCGCGCTTCTTAATTTTAATCGTCAGAAACCGCCGCGATAATCCACCGTCAATCTTTCGGTCGTTCGTCTCTCGAGTGATAGTGTCAGTGATAGTGATTGTCATTAAAAAAAAAAAAAAAAAAGCAGAGCAGTGTAGTGATGTGTCAAGGGATGTAAAGTGCTACAGGACGTCAGGATAATCCAGAAACTGCCACAGAAAGAAGGAAGGAAGGAAGGAAGGAAGGAAGGAAGGAAGGAAAGACGGAAATTATCCCAATCTAACCTAACCCCACCGGAAGATCCAAATGTAAGTGAACCGGCAACAAGCCATAGATCACAATTTATAATTTCCATATCTACAAAATATAATTAACCAATGTCCAAACATAATAAATAACTTGCTCTCTGTACTCTCTCAACAAAACCTAAAAAAGACATATAATATTGATTGACGAAATTAATCGAATTCAATTAATTATCGCCGAAGAAAAAAAACGATATAAAAAAAAAAAAAAAAGACATTCACGCGTCGATCGTTCGGTGATTCGCGAGATTTCTCAAGCGAGGACGTGCGCGGATGCACAATGGGGATTAACATAAGTGAAACGCGGCCGCGTGTAATGTATTTAATATTATATTCCCGTTTTATATATGGCCAAGCCGTCGCGCGAGATGACGATCCAAACCTGAATCCTCCGTCCGAACCGCACCGGCGAAATTGGTGCGCCGGCACTCTCGCGTATGCCCCCCACGTGCGTTAATATTCGTGTCATTACCGGCAAGATTGCGGCGGCACATTCACCGGGCGTTCCACTTTCGGCCTCCACCGAGGCGAACATCGCCTCGATGCGCGCCTGCACGGCGCTGTTCACCCTCTTCTGCTCCTCGTTCGCGTCGCCGGGGTTGCCCGGGATCATCACCGACAATCCGGCGTACCACCCTCCTAACGTCGAGCTGCACACCGATCTGCGCCGTGATTTCCGCAGGAACACGCAGAAATGGAACAGTAAAATAGAATAACGCCAAGGTTAATGTTAATCTCCTACGCTCTACTTGCCGCCGAGCGCGGCGAGGTATTATTAATTAAGGCAACGTTGATGAAAAAGCCGAGTTAATACAGATACGCGTGGAATAGACGACGTTGGTTACCCTACGCTTTCTAATTAATCAAATATAACCGAGGTTAATTGATGTACGCGACCTCACCTGGAGTCTTCGAACAGCGCGTCGATCTGCGCCTTGCTTCTGAGAGAGCACTCCGACGGCGGTCCGCCCAGTCGGAACCCATCCTCGTAGTGGGTCATCCCTAAGGTCGACATGCTTCGTCCGAATGTTACGCAACCCGTTCGAGATGCGTGCGCTTGCAAATTGTTTTTTTACTCCACTACCCGCTGACGTCATTCGTTCTAGAAAAAAAAAAAGAGGTACATTGTTAGCGCAACGGGGTTTCAATTAGAAATAAATTACGTTCGGCTGATGATGTAATCGGCATTATTTTATCCAACGATCATATCGAGGTAGACTCGCGTAATTATTCGTATATTCGCTCGTTTCTAACGACCTTGCGCGAGGAAAAGAGCCAAGGCTTGCCGAATGACCCGAATACGATATTAACGATATCAAGGGAAAAGTTCTTAGGACCACACGCACTAACGAGCGAGTCCCGGCTTTCATCTCGTATTCGCGGCTGAGCTCGTTACCGGCGTCGCGGCGCGTTAAATTTATGCACGCGGGCGCCAGGCGGTGCGTGAATAATTAAAATCACGTAGACAGGACCGGGTCAGCCGCGGTACTTTTACGCGCTTCGCGATAAGCGGCGGTTCAACGGTAAAAGTGATCGGGAACTGTTCGGGAACAAAAGGAAAATCCGCGCAGTGTGCTCGGGATCGTCGATGCGCGACGGATAAGACGGGTTGACCGTGGCACCGGCGGCTCCGTGCTTTCCCGCACGTGATGCCGCGATTATGCAAACCGCGAAGGATCCAGGCGCCGGTGTGCCGATCGGCGTGGAATAGTTACCGCGCGCGTACAATCGCGAGCGTATAAATCGGAGCGGCGCGCCGGCAAAAAGCGCTTTACTTCTTCGCCTTGAATCAATATCAGGGTCATTGTCCTGCGAACTAGAAATCGTAAAAACTGTTATTCATGGGACTACATATATGTGTAGAAAAATGCGTGTTTAGCCACTGCTACGGATTTCACCGGCAATTGAAATCGCACGCATTTCTTCATTAACGTGATATACGCGCGCGAGTTCTTTTTTTCTTTTTTTTTTTTTTAATCACGCTTGAGAAAACGGTACTGTCGTGCAAGTTCGAGGCCTAGCTTCAACGAATTCACGGTAAACTGGTATTAATAAAAATATATTGTATTCTCAAAAGCACGATTTTTTTTTTTAAATAAGAAAAACATTGCAATTATATTTTACTTAAAGTTAGAAATTTCCGAGTGCCAGAAAGACGTAATTTTTCCAACGTAGAAACAACGACGGCTTTATAGGTCTGGCTCGATTTGACCGTTGCGCTTTAAGCTGTTTATGCTACTGACAGTTAGACTTTACAGTTATGGACCAACTGGCGACAGGCCCGGCTGGTAGCCGAAAGGTGTCAATGTTCAGTCCGGGTATTACGCATGCAATTTGAAATAACTGTCAATGCTCGCCTCTCTCGCAGACTTACACGAATGCGCGTTGACCTCGCGTATACTAACCGATCGTTACGCGGCGAAATCATCGCGGCACTATAATTACGATTCAGTCGAACGGCAATCGGTGGTATTTCGAACAAAAAGATCGGAGGCTGCGTTACGATAATTAGGAATCGCGCGGGGTGATTAACGCGGGGTGCTTTCAGCGGCGGGCGCGCAGGTCTGCGAGAAAACGGAAGTTTTCTCTCCGCGGTCTACTCGTCGCGAATAATCCCCCGGACATTTAATTTTTCCTCTGTACGGCACAAAATGCGTAATGCCGTTCATTACGTCGCGTGAGATCGCGAGAGGACTGCCTCCTTGCTCATCGCCTGAAGCCGGGCTCTGAATAATCACCACCGGTGAGCTTCGGTGACCCAGTTTCGGCTCGCACGCCATCGTAATCATCGCAGCAGCGCGAATCTATTTGATTGGCGTTGTTAACAGCCCGCGACTGCCCGCCGAGCTAAAGATATATATATAAAAAAAAAAAAAAAATTATACCGCGAGCGTTGCATGGACTCGTCCAAAAATTTTATATTCGCCAGCAATCGCTTTGGTCCCCGCATCCTCCGGCGAGATGCGTCCGTCCGCTCGTCTCGAGAGCGGCTCCTTGTTTTCATAACTGTCGATGCGACGCGTTTCGAGCAACGGTATTAAGGTCGGCGAACAGATTACGTGTCGGCGCGTCGTAGACGATAGCTGGTCAATATACGCGCTCGACTTCCCGTCGTTCGACTCGCAATTACCAGATTCACGGCTCGTTTCCCGCCGGCATTTTCTTTAATAGCCATACGATCGAACCGGCCGATAATCACATGCGCGAGACACACATTTCGGTGCACGGTCGCCTCGATCGCCGCGCGAATAATTTTCTTAGCGGTTTTATAAAGACCACGTTCGTCGCTCGCAGGAATTTTAGAAACTCAATAATTATCGAACACGGTTGGAAACTTCATTTACTCGAGAAACCCGTGCACATAACGGTTATTTATCGACGAAAAGTATCGACGATTAAATTCTAATAAAGAGCGAGGGCTATAATCGCGCCACGAGGCCCAAAATAGTTAATTAAAATTCGTTTATTCAAAGAAAATCTGTCGCGCAGCGCGCTATTCATAACGTTCAAAGTTACGGCCACCTTTTTTTTTCTTTTCTGTAATAAATTTCGCTTGACGTCGATAAAGCTCTGTCCGAACTTACCTGGCTCCTTGTACGTGCACCGCCGGGTGTGTCCCAAGATATGAAGCTCGGTCATTCGGCGTCGCCACCCCTGGCGCGGTTTCGATCGTCTTATCAACTCGCACTGTCATATCACCCCGAGATACGGAGATCCGTCGCGAGAAATCGGCGAGGTCGAGGGATAAATCACTTGCGGGACCACGCGCAACCGCGACGAGCCTCGCACGCGATCGCCCGGCGATTCATCTTCCTCGGCTGAGTTTCGGCGAAGGATCCTCCTCCTTGCGGCCGCCGACCTTGGCCGCGCGGCGAGTCGATTCGGATGACCGTCGACGTGAAACTGCCGGGGATGTTCCGCAGGAGAGGCACGAGTTCCTCTAGCTAGTGAGTCGGCGCCTCCGCACCGCGGAACGAACCGTGAGGAGAGGGCTGAAGATCGGCGGAGAGAGAAAGAAAGGAAGAGGGAACGATAGCGAAAAAGAGAGGCGAGATGCCTTCTCCCGATGCGCTCTCGGCCGTCGCGAGCATCGGCTACTCTCTCGCTGGACGTCCGGAAATCTCGCTCTAATGATACCGCGCTGATAAACTCGGCACGCCCACGATATTGTACTCTTGCCGCGTAAGACGCTTTCTTCCCTCGCATTCGCATCCGCTATTATCCGAAGAGGCGAGGCTTCACGGAGAAATTTCTGCCCGCCGCCGTATCAAAGTGTCGTGATTCATCTGATTGTTCCCCTCTCGCCTCGTTTATTTCGGAGTAATTAATGATATCAGTTAACAAAAGCTGTTATAATACTATCAGTTGATTACGCATTGATCGAAATTGCGATCTTGATATTTCCATATCTTATTCGCGTTTACGTGTACAAACAACCGATTTTCAAGCACTCTCCGCGTACATACAAGTTTTCTCGTATTATTATCTTTTCAAGATAAGTAGTCAGCCAACTCGCGCGTATTATGTTACATATCGCGCGCGTGTGCCCGAGCTGACCGATATATCCGACTGGTTTCGAGCCGGGTTAGGTCGAACGATGCCAAGAGGGACCGGTAAGGCGAGGAGCGAACAGCGAGAGAGAATTTCGCCGCGCGCGGACGGAAGAGAAAAGGATGATACCCGCGAAGACTGCGGTCGCCGAGGCAACCGGGTGGACCGTATGGCGTCGTTTTCCCTCGCCGTCTTCCCTCGTCGTCTTCCCTCGTCGTCCCGATCCTCTGATCATCGCCGACATTGGATTGGAAGCCGACGCGCGCTCGCGGTAAACGTCGTAACCGGTAACGGTACCGCGCCTCGGCGGTGTTCACCGGATGGTGGTACCAATGTAAGAGTACTGTTATTCCAACTATGCGGGCTCCCCTCGCACCATCTCCGTCTATTCCACGTCAGCCTTCTGCGTCGCCGTCTCGCTTTTTCATACAATTCCGCGACACGTCCGGCTTAGTATTACCGTTCACGTCCATCGATCCGGTTTCCTTCCTTTTCGCGGCGATAAATTTGCATCGAGATAACCGAACAGAGAGAAGATAACGGGCAGCCGAGGGGGAATTACAATTCTAGGGGTATTCATTCCGGCCTAAAATTTCTTTTCTTTCGTTTTTTAAACATTTTTTTAATTTACGTTACACTTTCGAAATAACGCCGCGGTCGTGTCATAACGGTATTGAAATGCCGAAATGTTATTATGAAAACGGTAAGCTCGCTGGCGACCGCGTGCTCCCGCGGTGGAGGATTGTAATCGTCGCAATCGTGCCGGGATAAAGTGACCGTGTCGCGCCGTGTGCGACGATAATTTCAGTCGCGGTTTACTTTCGTTTGCATATCCCACCGCTGTCGCAACGCTCGTGGATGAGCACATTGCTGGCATTAGCGCACGGCTAATGACGGGAAAGTCGAATTTTAAACATGCGCATTTAGGGCCGGGGTATTACCCATTTCTTTTTCTATTTACCCGCGCTACGAAATTGCAGGCTGAAGGCTATTTCCGCGATGATAATCACGCTTTTTAATGCGAGGTATATTGTTTCTGCGCTACGTATCCATCATCGCGCTGGAAGCCTCTGTTTAATGAGTTAATTGTACAAATATCATTAGCGAAACATTAACAACACTTCATTAATTGAAAATTGAATTGTTAATGTTACACGTCACGTTGGAATTATCAATCGTGATAGAACTATTTAATTTCGTTATATTTAACAATTTATATAATTTATCTAAAACGCAAAGTTGCCTTCCGGAAAAGTAACGCGCCAAATAAATTGCTCGGTGCCACGGTGTGGCTCGTTCGATGAAGACCCGTTATAGATAAAGTTAGCGTAATAACCGTTGGTTTTATGCATCGCGTGATTATGGCCCGAGTCTCCTAGGTATCGTTCGGCCAGCGGCAGGTGGTACGTAGCCTCTCGTAGCCGCAGAAGCGCCTCGCATTAGCGGGAGTAGCGCAGCGACTGCCAATTTCTTGCGAAGGCAATCCCGCATCTGTTATGTTCATCCTTTGAAAATCATCGCGAGCGCCACATCTAAGCCGGATACCTCCGATTAGGCGGCACGTTGCCGTACAGTGTCCGCTATTTCGCCGGGTCCAGTTCATCAAGCCGTCCATTCGTTCCGTATCTGCCTGTCGACGGCGCTTCATTCCGCGTTACGAATACGTGTATGCATGTCGTAAACTGGCACGCGGAATTGATTAAAGATTAAACGTTCGGCGAGAATCGTTAGAGCTGAGAGACGGCTTTGATTTATGAATCGTTTTAAAGACCGAATTATCAGCGGCTTATAATATTTACGATCGGTAACGTTTAAAAATTCGGATTTTTTAAAGCGAGTATCGGTGAGTTAGATAATTATTGTCGCGATATCGCAATGTTCTTTTTAGCGTTTAAATTTGTAATTTAGCGGAAGCGTCCGTGATTGCGCGAGCACGTAAAATCGCTTAGAGGGATTCACCCCAGGCGGAAGTATAGACGACTGTCGATTTGTCGCGCAGCCGCAGGCTTCGCAGCTGTTATCTCGTACCTTCTCAGCACGGAGTTCCGTGTTTAAATGCCGTTTCTCTATTAGCTAATTGCGGAACTTGCCATAAATCACAATTACAGGTTACCACTTTTATAATACACCGAAATTGCATTTGAAAAACATTCGCAAACAGGATACAGGCTCTCTTCGTTTGTTGTTAGAAATTAGGTGAGAACACACATGCTTCGAAAGCGTTAACTTATAAAGCATTGTTTCAAAAAAAAAAGAAAAAAAAAAAAATTTGTATGCGTAATTAAAAATAATCCACACACAAATTGGAATAATTAATAAAAATTACAACCGCGAAAGATAAAACGAAGACGGTGAATTTTGACAAGGTAAAATATATAACTTTCTAGATAATACACTTTACTAATCTATTGTTAAATTTTCCTTTTACGTTGATTTTCGTAAAATTCGATAGCAATGATCATGTCCGACAGATAGCCGGTTGCTATCAATCGTGCTCGCGGTACCACTCGTTAAAATTTCCTAATTAATATACCGTCTCTAAGTGGTATAACCGACGACATCTACCGGTCGACGTAATAAGATATACCTCTTCGTAGAAAGTAAATTAGGTCTCGAGCTGCTCGAACGTAGTCTCCAGACTTTTTTTTTTTTTTTTCTTCCCGAGAACACGGCTGGTATATTATTTTCATTGACCGTGTCATCAACGTACAATCGCCCTCGACGATCGACGGTAACCTGTATTCTTTTTTATCCGGCTACCCACCCTGAATTCCCTGTACTTACTTCGAATCCATCCCACCAGCAACACACCGACTTCACCCGCGCTCCTCTTACTCCAGATTCACGGCCAGAGTCACCGTGACGTGCGCGATGCAATTACACAGTCTGCTTCCTTCGAAAAGGAACGTTCAATGGACTCCATTGTCCTCGTCCAGGACAAGGAGAAATCATGAAAATTACGCGAAAATAACAAGCTGAATAGACACCGGATGAATTTTAAGTGAACGTAATAGAAAACGTTATAAGTTTCACTGTCGATTTTATTATTTATTTTTATTTATTAATTTTTTTTTCTTTTTTTTTTTAATAGCGAACTCTGCAGAATTATTTTTATTTACTCGAGATAGATTATTACGTTCGTTAAAACATTTCCTACGTCATTATATAAAATAAAAAAAATATAAAAAAAAATTAAAAAACCGAACGAGAGATATTACACGGCAGATGGTATTAGACATGACCGTTGTTGCAATTGATGTGCATATGCAAGTATCACGCCGGCTGCTTTGCGCGGTTAAACGATCGCCCGTTATACATATTGCCATCCGCACCGTTAGGAATTAATTTAACGCGAGACATTAGAGTGCAATAATCGTTCGACGGGGGTTGGACGAATCGCGCCGATTCGCGGCTCTCGGCGGATTATTAAAAACTAATTTCGTCTTTGACCCGATTTCTTTATGCCCGTACGCCCGTACGGAGCGCACGCGGCTAACTGTAAATCGCAGAGCCACCATCTAACTGTAATTCGAGCTTTTAGCTCGCGCGACTGACTACGTTACGTTATTGAAGGAATTCGAGAGCGTTAAGGTCGACGTCGCTTATCGGCGATCCATGAAGGCCATCGGGCGTGCCGCTCGATATTAAAATTTATATTACATATAAAATGAATGCCGAATTGCGAAACTACGGCGGTAAAGGAATGAGACGCTGCATTACTCGTCGCCAGCGCACTTTTCCATTTTGAAACTCGCATTACAAAGTGTAGTAATTTTTTTTTTTTTTTTGAAAAAGAAACGGAATGCACAAGCATCTCGACCAAGGGATTTATTAATTGTCACTTTATTAATTTCGCGATCTTTAGTTAATAATATTTATTTGCTGCGTGTATACGTTATATTCACATCGTTTATCTATTTATGATATTAACCTACGTGCGTACGTGCACGCGGAAGTTCAATCGGCGTCGCACTTTCGTCACGAAGGAAAAGCCCGCGGTTTGCGTAACGTCGCTTATTTTCTCTCCGGCGGAAGATAATTCCATCCTCATTTCTCGCCGTTTGCTGCGTTCCGCGTGTACGTACTGTATGTTATCTAAATATACATAAATATATATATATATATATATATATATATATATATTTATATTAATATGAAATTGTAAACGTAATGAGTCTTCTTTCGCATTCTCGAATGGCACATTCCTATCAGTGCTCGTCTCGGACGCGAGTGTTAACAATTAATGACCGCGTCTTACGCTCAACGCAATCATCTCTAAATAAACTCACGCGTCTGATCGCACGCACATACACGCATACACACACGCGCGCGCGCATGCATTCACATCAATTACATGGTATTATTGATTGTTACATTAAAGAAGGCGACCTGTGCCTTACCGCACGAAAGCAGCTACACGCAGGTTTCTCATTTCACTGCGGAAAGCTGCAAGGTCGTGCAGTAATGCGCCGGCATCCGGATGCCATTAGCGCATTCCTCCGAATGCATTTCGTCCCCTTCATCTTGCGCCGCTCTTCCGGCGGTTGTTTGCGTACTCGTTCGCCGGCTGCCAACTGGCGGAAGGGCGACAAGAGAGAAAAAAGAGGAGCGAGGCACTGGACACGCGTTTGTACCGCTATGCGTTGTCCTCTTATTACGCAATCGACTGGTAACGACTTATTGGTCACGCGCGCACTGTTTAAACCCTAAAAGACGATAAAATAAGATATAAAATAACGCGATTGCGAGCAACATCGTAGATAAACGGGTGGAAAGAACGGAAAAGAACGACGAAACGAATCGTTGGTTTTTTTTTTTTTTTTCTTCTTGCGGTTCGCCGCTGATGACGCGTCCATTTCTCATTCTGTCGTATTGATGACTCCCGCCGTGATTGCCGCGAGGCTCGCGAAATTAGCCGCTCGGTTACCGCAGCGGCGAAACGCAGATGAGCTTTAATATTATCCATTACGCGGATAGTACGTTCGTTACGTCGAGTTAATATATTTGGCGTACTAACGCATCCGGAGATGGAGAAATCAAATGGAAGACGGCGAATGATTTTTTTTTTTTTCCGAATGCGCGGAGCGATTAAATCGACGTGGAAGTTTACAGTTACAACGTCGGGGCTCTATAACTGTACACCGCTCGTCGCGTTTATGCTACAGGGCCGATTACGCTTCTATAATTACCGAGTTATAATCGCAAATTGTAAATCGCTAGCCGCGCCGTCTCGCGCGACATTTCATTATCCTACGTACGTGTAATACAATGGCTGCGCATCTCGGCGTGAAAACGCTGGAATAAACGAGCCTGGAAATCATTGGTGTACATCCAGCTCGAGAGAGAACGTTTGAAAGTATCAAGTATCTCCCCGTCTTATTTATCATCTTGTAGAAAAGAAGAAAAATTACACGATCTCTTCGGCATTCCCTACCCTTCGGCAATTGCAACAATAATTACGTTTCCTGTAACATCGAATGAAAGAGAAGGGAATCTGAAGAAGTATATATATATATTTTTTTTTTTTCCCGTTCTTATTTTCTCCTTTTTACAAGGTAAAACTTTTCATTTCGTGTCGAACATATTGTTCAACATTCTTTCACCGATACCGACATCGCGAGAGGAGAGGGTTTTTTTTCTTTTTCTTTTCCTTTTTTTTTCGGGAAATTCGTTATAGTCTAATAAATCGGCAATTTTTCTCTCGTACACATAAAGCATTTAGAGCGCAGACTTTCCTCGAGAATTCTTGAGACTTTACGTCCAGCTTTCGACTCGGTCGGAAGTAATGAGCTTCACTCAAAAAGCCCTTTTATTAAGAGAAGAGAAAGAACGCGCTCCACTTAAGCTACCGATCAAGGTAATTTGCATTCCGCCTGTTGTTTGTTGCAATTCTGAAACTAGAATATCGCGTACGACGGTTGGCGGTTAACCCTGAAAATTACACGGGAGAACGGAATGCGCCCGGCGTCGGCAAGGTTCGCGTGCACAGAGCATATAATGCACCGTAAGTGAAATAACGCGTCTCGCGTCCGAGCTACCGTGATGTTCGGGCATCGAAACCCGTCGCTTAAAACGTATCGGGCGAAACAGCCCGCGCCCCATCAGGCCATTTTGCCCAAGTGCAACACACTCCGGGGCGAAGTGTCCCCCGCGAAACGCCTCCAAATTCCAAACGCGAGTTAGAGTTCTGTTATGAGCACTGATTAGAATCAAGGGCACCCTCCGACGTGCCGGCGCGATTTAATGGCATGCTCGTTTAATTAACTTTGACTGGCTTATTTGATAAATACACACGCACATAGATATATCTCCCGTATTCGTACACAGTATATACTCGCACACGCACTTTCGTGGTCGACTCATAAATATTTTACACTCACTTTCTACTCCAGTAACGCTGCAACAGTAGCAGCAATATAACAATCTTCGTCGTAGTCGACGCATATATATATATATTTTTTTTTCTTCTTCTTCTTTCTTTTTTCTTCTGCCAGACATCGCGCGAAATTTCGTGCCTGAGAAAAAACGCAGTGCGAAAGAAAGAAGAGACAATTACGCGATCGCATTGTAACCTTGGCGTGAAAACAGCGTGGTAGCGATAAGTCGGTGACTATTAAAATGCGCATCCTACGTACGTACGATCGGTATGACCGATAATAAATAATCAATGGCGTAAAATTTCTTTTTTTTTTCTGTGCATTTGCATCTAATTTCTTTCTTTCTTTTCTTTTCTTTTTTTTTTTTTAATCAGATAATCGACTTCAGAGAGAATTTAATATAGTGATATTTATGTATCTTTGAATATGTATATTGACGATTGGACTTGCGGCTGAATCTCTTTCGTCGGAAAGATCTTAGGAAGAGATCACTTCAGAGAAAAAGATTCTACCTGTCGTTTCCTGATTTGCATAATACTTCCGCCGCGAACAAGTTACGCGGTGACGCATTAACGATGCCTACGTGTCGCCACGACTTTCTGCTCGAAGACACGCGTCGATTAAGCGGCGATATCGCCTTCTATAAACACGTCGCTGCTTATAATTCCGAGTTTATACATTGAGAATCGCTTTGCATATTATTTTCCCCGCGTGAATATTAATTTAGAACGAGAAAAAAGAAAGAAAAAAAAAACACGGCGATTATGTAACGCTCGTGTTGTAAGTTAATATACATAAGATTGTATTTATTTATTAACTTTTTTTTTTAATTATTTTGCGAAATCTCATGAATAATATTGAAGATACCTTTCAGAGAGTAATACTTTTTAAATGAAATCCGTCGAAGATTTGTTGAAAATGTCGAATAAATTTTTATTTTATTTTATTTCTTTTTTTTTTCCTGTTTGCGTATTCGTCATCGATCCTTTCGCGCGTAACACCTATCATTATAATACCGCCCGGAGAAATTCGTAGCGAAAGCCGAAGCTTTTTCTTTTATTGCTCATAATTGAGACGCGCCGATCGAAAGAGAAACGCACCTGTGCGGTATTTGAATGCTATGTCCCGGTTACGTAATGAGAAGTAATTGTTCTTACGTAGTTTCCCTAATCGCCGAATACTAAATACGTGCATGAATCATTTAGCCTCGCGGCATATTTTTACCGCGAGTGACATTCGAGACCGAAGCAAATTGAACCGCGGCGAGGAAAGAGATAACTTCGGGCGGGCTTTCGCGAATTCGCAGGCGACACATTTCGATCGCTTACGTAACCGCGCCGCAATGAAACAAGGCGAAAGTGTTAATTATAACGATCGAGCAATTAAAGTCTCCGACGCGATCGTTACCAACCGCTGACGTGCACGCGAAGGCATCTCGAAGCGTTAAGTATTTTTCATCGATAAAGGACACTGGCGTCATTATCATTTATAAGGAATTAACATCTTTTTTTTTTTTTTTTTTAATACGCAACGCATAATCACTCTCGCGTTTCTAAAAACATTCTCGCTGAATAATTTTCTTCAGCTATGCGATTAACTTTTTTTTTCTCTCGATAATAAAATGTAACTCTTATTCAACGACGCGATAATAAACGTCCGATATGTTCGCGCGCGACTTTTGGAGATCTTTCGAATGTAATACATCGGAAAAAAAAAAGAGCATGCGTTTCGACATCGAACGAGATCACAATTCTCTTCGCGTTCGAGCTTACGACACCGGTGCTAATGTGCTACGATAAAACTTCAACAAGCGCGTGGCCGCAAAACGTCACAACCAAGGACGCTTTTCTCGACCGAAGCAACGTACGCGACTCGCGTATTTTTCTCGCAAACAGCAAATATCGAGGGTCTCTGACCAGACTTCTTTTTTTTATCTGCGATTTACGCAACGCGTATCGTCTTGCCTCTTTCAACGGGGTTATATAAATAGCACAGATGTTACGTGCAGTTAATTAATTCCCAACCATGTCTCATTAACATACTTCGAAAAGAAAGGTATTCAGAGTCGATTGAAGTTCTGGTATTTTAAAATCGCACGTTATCTAGGCGTTCGAGAAAATAATCTTTCAACTTCTTTTCACAGAGGAAGAAGAAGAAAAAAAAAAAAAAACGTATATAGCACAGTTTCTTTTTCTCTCCTCTTTGCTTCACGCCAAATGAGCTTCAGATAGCAGAACTGTGTCCTCTTCATAAACCGGTAATAATTACTCTCTAATTAGTTCGTTCTGCGACATAAAGGTCGTTGCGTTTCTTGACAATGACGTTAATATGTTTGTCATGTATATCTATAATATTTCGTTAACTCTTTTTTTTTTTCCCTTTTCTTTTATTTTTTTTTTCTTTTTCTTTATATTAAACGCCTAATCGAGTGAGATAATTTTAGAGAATTCGATAGATAATTATGTTCAATCTAAGAATCTACTTGCTTTTAATATAAATACGAGTATCGACGATAATTAAGGTAATTTAAAATACGTCTGCCGCTGTATATTATACCGTTAGGCAAAACTTGCTATAGAGAATCGGAATTGCAACGTTTTGCAATGCAGCCTTTTTCCACGTGACATGACGACGGAACATGAAATCGCTCGTAACTGTAGCGCCGATGTCACGCTTGGAGAACCAAGCTGCAAGAAGATGTTTGTTAACCCAGACAAAGTCGCTATTGCATCAACGCGATCGACCGGAAAAAGTAAGATTCATTTTGAACAATCGCCTAGTAACATCGCCAAAGAAGAAACGATTTCGCCAAGAAATTTTTACGATCGAACGATAAATACTAATTGTCCGTTACAACTCGGTCGTTATTGACAGTCGGATTAACGCTCGAAATATGCCATACTTCTGTTAGCAATCTAATCTAGTGAGGGATATTAGGAAATAATTAATAGCCGACTAAATCTATAATCAAGATATTTCGTAAACGGCTGAAGAAAATGAATATATAATATATATATATATTCAATTTAACTAAAACTGCTTCGCTCTTTAAGGCATTTAAGGTATTTCCTTACAAAAATAGAAAGAAAAAAAAAGAAAAAAAAAAAAATTAGAAAAATTTTTGTATCGCCTAAAAACTTCGGACAGCATGACACTACGAGAAACTTTTTTTTTTTTCACGAGGAAGCTTCTAACGGGGTCTCGGCCTGGGCAATGGTTGTATCGGCTGCTGGTGATGATGATATCCTCCTCTCGAATTCACCGCCTGTGTCCGTTCTGGTCCATCGTTGAGATTCAATCCGGCAACCAGTTGAGCGATCTCGCGATCTTTTTTCTCCTCCTTTGGCAGCGCGTTACCGTTCTGCGCGCTGAAGCCCAAGGAGGCCAAACTGCCGTGGCTCCTGCTGCGATGTTCCGCCCGAATGCTGTAAGAAAAGGCTCTCTCGTTTAGATGACCTTTCCGCCGATATATGCCGGTACCGAAGCGGGACTCGTTTTCCGGACTGTCTGCCTGCCGGGCGACTTCCGGCGCGGTGAGGTCCGCGTGTGACGCGGCTAATCTTCTCGACGTGCCCAAGGTTGAATTATCTATCTCCGGGTGTCGTCTGCCTCTGTTCCCGGCGGTGCCGTACGCGGCTGGATAAATAGCCGTCGCCGGCGCCGCGGTCGGCGGTACCACCGGCAAAGGAGCGTAAACCGGGACTATCGGTGCCGCCGCCGGAATCGGCCTTAAACGCGGATGATGATGACTCTTTCGCGGCAAGGTGGCGGCTGGGACCAAAAGCACTGGCGCCGGTCTAGCTAAGGTACCGGCGACGGATCGGCTGCTGGGTGGCAGCGGGTGAGGATGATAGTGCTGCTGCCGGATGGGATGGCCCAGAGTATGATGTCCGTGACCATTGGCGTATACGCCTTGATGCAACTGATGGTGAAGAAGCTGTTGCTGCTGCTGCTGTAAGGCTTCCTCGTGCAACGAACGAGTCTTCATTTTCTTGAGTTTCTTATTAGCCTTCCGCCGTGCGGAAGAAGATTCCTCCAGCAACAATGGCTGGGCGGGAGGTGGCGGCGGCGGCGGGGGCGGCGGGGGGCAACCAACTGACGCGGCCTGGATCCCTTCGTGCTTCGTAGGGTGCCTTGTTCCTGATAAAGTCCGTCGACCTCGTCACGACCCCTGGCCCAAACCTTGTGATTTTCGTCGCCGTTATACAGACTGAGATCGTCGGTCGAAGCCGTGTCCAAACGGGTCGGTTGGGGGCTATCGAGAGTGGTGCTCGAGCCACCCAGAGTATGGTACAAGCTGTTATTCGACTGATGACCCGCCGTGACCCCGTTTGTCGTTGCCGACGATGGCTCCAAGCCTTTCGCATAGCTGCTGTCGGCATAAGCGTGGAAGCAACACCTTACCAGGGCGTTGGCCGCCATATCCCGTTTGCAAATAAACGCGTGACACTCGAGAACCTTGATGCCGGTCGTTCTTCGTAGCACCGCGGCGAACAGCGGTGGGTGATTCGCGCTGGGCGTCCGCGCGAACGGCGAGTCCAGCGGCAGGAAGCGCGTGCTGGACATATCGCCGTTTCCGCCTTTAACGTGTCTAACCGCGGCGCAATAATGAAGCGCCTCGATCGGGAAGAACCGCGTGATCTTCTTGCGATGCTCGTCGACATTCTCCAGAAGCAAACCGTTGCTCCAAACGCTTAGCCAGGAGTCGATTCCGCGCGCGCCCAACGCACCCTGCTCGGGATAGAGTTCTCTCAAAGGTTCTTGCACGCCCAGAAGTCCCTCTTTACTCGCGTGAGGTACCGAGCTACCCAAATAAAGTACTCTGCAGCGACAATAAGGCGTTGCCGTATCTTGATTAACGCCCCTCATTTTGTTTTGATTTAGCTCGACTAATTTATCGATTAAAAAAAAAAAAATAAAATAAAATAAAAAAAAAAATAAATAAAAAAAAATATTTAATCGACTAAAATTTTATGACACAATTTAGAAATTGCAAGTGCACGTGGTTAAATATTCAGTCATTGATATTCACTGAATTACGATTTTAATTGACTGATAAATTACCTGATTATCTTTAAATTTAAAAAAAAAATAAAAAATAAAAATAAAAAGTATATACGAGTCAGTCACACATTGTCGTACAAAGATAACACTTAAAAGTGACCCAGAACTGCTTTAAATGGAGAGATAGTTCGACGATTTCAACGCGTGGTGCGTAAGCTCCCACGATCGAGCGTCGATCGTTCGCGATCGACGGGGTACGACACTCGGGGGGGACGTGATAATCGTGAGCGTTATTAGCGAATCGTTTCCCATGCGATGTGGAGTTGCGGATGTGACTCAGAATCTCATTGAGCGATTACGCCGCGACTCCGCCCGGTAGCACTCGCGGGTTCGGTTACGCAGTCGCTGCTTTCCAAAGGCAAGGCGGGCGAGAGCAACGTGTACACAGGATGGCGCGTACACGTCGTCGCGGGCGCGCGTTGCAAAATACGTGCGCGCAGAAACGGCGAGAGGAACTCGGCAGATATTTCGCAGCAGCTGTAGCCGCTCGCTCGAGATCGCGTCAGGCCATTATGGCCGCCTTCTTGCGAATCCCCCTCCGTCGGCGTATCGGGCTCCGTTTTGCCCCCTGTCTCTCTCTCTTTCTCTTTTTTCCCTTCGCCGTCTCCTTTTCTCTCGGTCGTTTTCTTTCCCTTCGTACCTCTTCTCACTATCGCGGCCCCTTCCCGTGCTCCGTCTCCGTCGCTTCCTTTCAGTTCTCTCTAAGCTTCTCTATCCCCTTCTCCGTAACCAGACCTGGGGGCCCTCGCTGGTATGCGGCGCAATGGCGTAGCCGTCGTCGTGTCGTCCCTCTAACTAACGCACCTCCACGTGTAGTTGCTGTCACATGTATATATGCACACTGGGCACACGGTACACTCGCGGCCGCTGCAGATACCCTCGCGGAACGACAAGTGGAGAAAACTGCTCGGTCAATACCCGCCGGCGAAGACTCTAACGACTATTCCTGCGATGATGCTCGTGGAATCCAGAGGCGCGGCCGCAGGCGTCGGCCGCGCGGATCACTGTACCAGCACCGGTGGGCCTCATTGGGCCTCACGCGCGACGAGATGATGAAAATGGCGGATGTTGCTCCTGTTCGAATCGCCAGCTCGATGCCACCGAGCGAAAGGCGGCCAGCGGGCTCGGCGATGAGCGGCAAAAGGGTACCACGGTCCCTCGAGATCGTCACCGACACATCGGCGCTGCGAAAAAGTCCCGCTCTCGTGCCGTTCTGCGCCCTCACATGCACACCAGCCACGTCACACGCACACGCGCGCACGGACGGTCTCGGAGCGGAGCGGAGCGGCGTAAACCAGCCAGCTACGAGAACGTTCGTCTTCGGACTGAGAACCGAGAACCGGTGGAAGGCGTGAGACTTCGTGACTGAGGTCCCACTCCGCTTCACTACCAGACGCTCTCCCACTTTGCCTCTTTGCGCTTTTCATCGTCGGGTCACTCCCTGGACTCCGATCCCTGTCGCCGTATCTACCTCCTTCGGGTGGCGAACGCGCCGCCGTTCATAGAACGGCGGGAGCTACGCCGAGGGAAATGGACATTCCTCCGTCTTGATTTTATGTGGAAACGTTAATGGCGCTTCCCTTTCCTGCAAATGACGCAACGCGCTGCTTCGCTATTAATACTAGTTGGCACCTTGGCTCGCGATGTGACATTTTAACACGCAGGAATCTCGCACGCATCAGAATGCTTCTCCCCGAGAGAGCTGGGCTCTTGAACGCTGCCGATTTTAAGATATGTCAGACGATGCTAATTTACAGTTCAAGATGTCGACGCGGAAAATATATCGTAATAATGCGAGGTGTAAATCTGCATTTTGCATTTTGAATGCCGTATTTTATATCGAAAGTAATAATTTTACGGTACACATATTTTCTGTGGTTATTTATCGTTCGCTGAGCGATACACCCGGTGCTTGCCTGCCTGCTCAGGCATATTGCCCTTTATAGGTCAGAGATTGCACAGGTACTGCGAAGAAAAGACTCCTCCCCTCCCTCCCCCCCGCCGCGCGTTTTTCACACAGAAACTTGTCGGTGCCTGAGAAACGAACAATTGTCTTTTGACAAAAAGTAGGAGATTCGTGGTCTCTAGGTCGTTCTTCATATCGACGAAGCAGAACATGATCACGAAGGTGAAATCGCAAATTTGTTACGTAATAGGTAACGCGAACTGAGACACACTCGCCAGATTGAACGAATAAACACGCCCGAACATCCCGTAAACGGATTTAGTTTCACAACCAGTATCTATACGTTTGTATAATAAAAGATAATTTTTCTATTTCTTTTATTAAAAATTGCAATTATTTTTTTTTATTCACTATTTTAATATACTAAGTATATTTGTAATTAAATTAAAACACAGAGGTGAAAGTAATTTTTACGCACGGTAATTAAAGCTGAACGATTAATTATTAAGCAACGGTATATCTCTCTCGTCGCGGGAGAATTAAATAATTCTTTAACTCGATGCGCGTCATTCTTTTTTCGCAGATTTTTCGGATCGCAGCTAGTTTTGTCTCGGTGTGTGAATGGCAGCCTTTTTCCGCATATTTTTCTCCTCGGTTCCGTCGCGCGGAAATGAAATGCCGTCAATGCATTTTCCATGCAATTAAACCGCGAGCCGTGCGCGACAGGAAGACGAGAAAATCCGGTAGCGGGTTCGCGTCGCGAGCGTGAAATCGCGGGGACGCGGAATCAGGGTCGCGTGACCGGGACCCTGACCGTGGCCCAATGTCGGCGTTTTTCAGTGGGAATTCTCCTCGAATCCTTTCGCACAGCTGACATATTTAGTGGCAAGACGAATGTCAGAGTCATTTCCGTTCGACATGAAACGTACGAATTAGCCTGAGTACTGTTGCATGTAACTGTATCACAATTTTATGACGATAAAGACGCGGACTTGAGATCCAATTAAGAGTTCCTACTTTGCGCGTCTCAAGATTTACTTTTGAGAGGTCAGGAGGTCCCGCGCCGCGAGGTTCGAATTTAAAATCGAAAGATCATAGTTTAATTCGACCACGTTGTAATAACGAGGCGAGTGAGGATGCGTTGCGCGACGTATTAAAATTATTTCTTTATTCTTTTAGGTTTGTAGAATGTAAATGTACGTTTTATAATTCATTTATAGGCCTATTCACTTATTTTATCTCAAAACGGGATCTTCTTCGGCGTGATTACGAGCTTTTTTTTCGCGACGATTACCGTATCTCACAGTCGGACGAAGATGCGTTTTATTGCGAAGGCCAGCAACACAATATCTGTCATAATTCTTGGAAAATAGGTAGATACTTTCGAAATGGCCCGGAGTTAGGCTCATCATTATGCAAATTAATTGTTTCTTTATTGGAGAATCTCCGAAATGCTGACCTTCGATGCGTCTCGTATCCCGAAGGTGAGCACGATCGGTGAATATAGTTCTAAATTTGCGAGCCGCACAAAAATCGCGATGCTTTTCTTTAAATAAAAAAAAAAAAATTAAAAAAATAATTATAATAAAACTATTCTTAGCGAGTCCAAAACTTTTCGACGAATTTTAACAAGTTCGATACATTGAAAAGCGTTTGTTTCAAACGTGAATAAAAAGAAAAAGAGGAAATAAAAAAAATTGATCGTCCAGTGGGTCAGTGGGACGTCGTCACGTTAATTACAAAGACTCCAAAAGCCGCGTACAGTGCAATCACCTCTTGTCCAAGAATCCTCTCCAATCCCCTCTTTTACTCGTGACTGGTTCACTTATCGATGCTATCTTTCTTTTTTTCTTCCGCGATTATATTAGAAATAACCCAAATAAAATTATAAGAAAAATAATAGAACATTATAAAAATTGTTGTACTTAAGGTTTTTGTGTTATTATTTCTATGAGCAAAGAATTATTTTATTTAATTAAATTCTTTTTTTTTTTTTGCTCTTTTATAATGAAGATTCTTTAAAGTGAACAGGTATCGGGTAGCAAGTAGCAGCATTTTACTTTAAAATTAAGATAATTCGGTGCGGTTTACCAATGAGAAAGCATACCCTTGTATCAGTGAGTGTAATAGCTTTCTAACAGACAGGCAAACGAACAATTCGAAAGTTCTATGCAAATAGAAGCGATAGTCGAAGTCTCGTTGCAAGGACTTCTAAAGATCTGTGAAATGTGCAAGTTTGTCGACCCGGCATGAATATCCGTCGGTGCCATTTTTGTCGAGGCGCGGTACTTTCTTTCACATGCGACGGGTAATTGTTTTCCGCGTGCCTGAAACTTCCACGATGCGTAAATGACGGCGTTGGCGCGCGCGATTAGACCACGAGAAAGTTCGGTGAAACGTTAAGAAAAAGATGATTGTGCGTTGTAAGACCGCCTCAAAGACAATAATTAGTCATTATAATTTATTGCAAAAAAAAAAGAAAAAACTTCAAATATTTCTATTAAAAATGCATTTATGTCGGAAACGATCTACGTAAATATTTTAAAAAGAAAAATGAAAGATTTATAATTTATGATTATTAATTACTAATTTCAAGGAAAAGGGGAAAGAAAAAAAAAAATCTGAAATTATCTTTTCCTTAGAAAACAGATAATAATACGTAATATCTACGCATATCTTATATGAACCTAACAGATATTGAGAACTAAGTCGCATTGTCTTTCACAGTAAATTAGTTGCCAATTGCGAAGAACGCTATGATAATAGACTACGATTCGTTCTTTCCCTGCCATCCATGAACAGTTGTGTTTTAAGTATTCTTATGTCTATCAATCTCGTGCGCTCAATTGCGTTCATTCGTGCTGTCCAGTTGGCGATAGCGTGACTGGGCATCGAAGTCTCCGAGTTGAGTTAAATAACGGGAGACATAAACGTTAGAGGTATTTGCCGTTCGAGCATCGCGGCTGTAATAGCTAATGATAGCTCACTTTTACTGATTAAAATGGCAATTGAATTTGAATGTCGCAAATGTCCCGTGTCGTAAGTTACGTCTTATTATAGACGACATAATTCGGCAAAAATGTCAAATAATCAAAACTATAAAAAAAAAAAAGAATGTTAACGTTCAGCGTTATCCGCACGTTTCAATTAATAATGCAACTTCATTAAATACAGTTGTGAACGAAGAAAAACTTTTTTTTCTTTTTTTTTTTTAATTATTCCGACATAAACGTCGGAAGCAACATCACTTCCGAGTCTTCCGACACGTACATGGGTATTCGCATTCGCTTTTCCGTCACGTATTCCTGTGCCTTTAGAAAGACACGAGGTCATCATAGTTGATTAATTTATCACGATGACAATATCGTCGCGAAAGTTAAATGATTTCACGTATTTGACGTACATTAAAACACTCATTTAGTCTGTAATTATGTTCACCTGTTATTTATAAATTTATTTTTTTTAATTTAATAAATTTACGTTCAAAAAAAATTTTTTTAGTGATATTTAATTAAAAATATTCCACATTTGGCAATAATATTAATTATATTTATGATAATTTAGTTGTATAGAGACGTTAAGGCGTTTTGTAATTTTTTTTTTTTTTCGCGGCATGTGTGTGAATAAATGGTACGACGAAATCATGATGTAGTTCAGAGTGCGCAATACAACGTCTGGCATTTAACCAGGAACTATCGCGTGCGCGCGAGTATAAAAGCCCTGAGGCCCGTGAGACCCCTATAACAGGTCACTGCCATCGAGAGAAGCGAGCAGGTTTAAGACGTTGAATCCCTTTACAGAAGAAGGGAAGCCTGTTTATTCGTGCTGCATTTCACACGCACATACTGACACGCACCATGTGAATTGTACATATGTGAGTCGAGCAGCCTCGCGAAGAAATAGCGCTCTCGTTGCGCGAAATCATTAAAAAAAAAAAAAAGAAAAAAAAAAAAAAAAGAAAAAAATATACGAGGCAAGTAATCGATTTGCACAGTTTTTTTTTTAATTCTTTTGACATTGAAAATGTCGTCAAAGATATATGACGAAAGATCGCGTCGGACTTTTGTATTCAAAGGATGCGAAAACGATGCCCCGTGTCTCTGGGAATTTGAGCGCGGCGAGCGCGGCAGCGCAACGGTAATCGAATTTCTGAATTACATTAGGCGGCGTGCGAATTACGTTATGAGAGAGCGACACGACCATTCCGCTCGGTACCGTTCTTAATAACGGTCATCCGGTATAACGCTCTGCTCGAGAATGGAGCAATGTTCCGCGCGATTGCGGGTCTCATCAGCGGGGGGAAAAAAAAGCGGAGACAGTGACAATTCCACGCGTCCTATAATCTCGGCCTTACCTTTGCGAAATTACAGCCGGGATATTACTGAGATTATGGTTTACGAAAGCTCCTCATAAATCGTTTTTTTTTTTTCGAAGCGGAGTCGCGCGCGCTTCCACTTATGCAAATTAAATGCAGAACGAGCGAGAGAGGGGGTGTGAGTGAAAACGAGACGTATGAATAAATCGTGGATATTGATATATGCCCAATGAATTATTATGTCTTAAGGCGAGGAGACTTTCACGAAATTATAATATATTACACTTAGGCGCTTGTTGTACTTTCCTGATCGCGTAAACCGCGATATAGATCAATTTTTGTACGGAATTATTTCGCATTGCGTTTAAGCAATTTCTCCTCTTAATGCGAAAGCTGATATACGGGGTCTCCAGCTGATAATATATTATTAGTATATTTTTTTCTTTATCTATAACATGTGTATATTGCACCACGTATCGAGAAAGATATTATTTAATTTTTATTTATTTTATAAAATAATATTTCGCAATTATCAAAGCTGTAAAGTTAAAGCTAAATGTATCTGAATTATTTTATTAGACAGGTAACATTTAACTGTTGAAATCAAAATCAGCATTCCGCAAATTTCTAATTAGAGTCTCGGCGTATCAGCATCTTCCACGTGTGCTTTTCGTATCGCTGTTACACGTGTAGAACCCATTGCACTCGGAGCATTGGGTTCGGCGAAATGTAACATAGCCCCAGAGGCGACGTCTTCCTGGAAATCGGAGAGATCACATACGTTGCGCCACTCTCGTGCTCGATTTTCATCTCTGTATTACGTATGTGAATACGAAATAAATAAGTGCATGCGAGTGTCGCTGCAAAAAATTCTCTGAATTCATTTTATTACAGCAGAATATCTCTTTTTACGTAACAGTTGATGTTACTGGGATATGATCGCGAAACGAACGAAGATTCACGGTGTGTTATACACGCTACCTTCTAGAAATCCCATTATGCAACGAGAAATTGGGATGTATTATCTTAATTCAGGATAGAAACTTACCATTATGTAATACGTTTAATGAGAGAAATATTTACTTAATTATTATTTTTCTTTTTTTTCTTTTTGTGCACAAGGCACAAAATATTTCGTAATTCGTAATAAATATCTTATTCAACAAGTAAATATGTCTTTACGATAAAGACGGATTTATTGGCGACTTTTTGTTGTTAAAGGAGATATTCTTTTTTACGTAATAACTAGCTTTATCGATAAATATGTTTGGACATTTTTATATAATTAATTTTCGAGCATGATCGATGCCCCGATGTGTTAATTTTCGGTGCATCGAAGGTGGAAATAAGTAATACAAAAGATTTTTGTTACAATTATTATTGGTACTGTTATTATCAGTATTATGATGTTGTTACTGTTATTATTATATTGTTAGTGTTTGCATCTGACGCATAACAATATGGTACGAACACGGGATCGTATTAGAATTCGTTCCTTTAATCGGGACCATTCTATCAACGAAATCCTAGATTCGTACTCGATAACAACGATACACGAAAATTAATTTATCAAAAATGTAATACATACACAAGCTACTTTAACTCTCGTTACATACATATACAATCTCCAATCGGCGTTGACTGTTCAGTGGCACGATACATGAGCAAGTCGTCGACGTCTGCAACGTCGTTTAAATTTAACACTAACAGTTTTATATAAATTCCGTCATTAAATTGTTTATTAAATAAATGACTTATATGTTATACGTATAATTAAAGTTACCGATAAAATCGTTAATATTTTGAAGAATAATTGAAGAATAATATTGATATTTATTAACGTTCCTTATTAACGTCCTAGACTTAAAAAAAAAAAGAAAAAAAAATTTATATCGCAATTCTCGATCTCGTTTTTCCTTTCTCATCTTATTGCAAAGGCGGGATAAAGGCCAATAGCCATGAACACACTGAACGGTCAAGGCTTAGTGCATGAATAATAACGATAGCGCGATATGTCGGTTAATTCATTAAATAATTCACCAATTAAAATGATTCTAGGGCATCAATAAGGATGGAGTGCGGCTAGACCCAATCTCGGCGGCTCGGCGTAGCTGTGACGGTATCTACCGGACGTCGGTATCATCTCCAAAGGCGGTCTGGCACTTTCGCGATCGAGTCCAGGATATCTTTCGTGCTCCGACAACTCCTGGTAAGTCGAACCTCTCGTCCGCAATTTGTCGCGTAGCTCTCGCGAATGCTGCGCGCGTTCCCGAAATTCTCGCATCTGTTTTATGAAGAGATATTTTAGAATCTTTGAATTACGTTAGAATTTTAGAATTAGGTTTAGAGTAAGCCTAGCGTTAAATAATCGATTACAAATCGCGAAGACAGAACTTACGTCTCTCTGATCGACGAGATTCCTCTGATCTCTGAACTCTCTACCGACCGATGAATTATCGTAGAAGCTCCTCGGCCGCGGTCTCGAAGCTTCCGGCTCAGGTGGACGCTCGGTCGCATAATGATGAGTCCTGGGTCGCGGTCTACTCTTGTAAGACATAATATTTTCGCGATCGAGCACATCTGGCTGACTCCGTCTGATTCCATGCTCGTGCGAGGACATAGAGTTCAAACTCGCCGGATATTGCCGACTAGATCGGTCCTCGTGAACTTGTCTCGCCGACTGGACTCTGTTAAAATAAATTCTTATGATTTTATTAGTTAACAAAAAATAATAAATTCTACCGCCAATCGATAGTTACTATCAAAATTGTTCTGAAGTTTTATTTAAAATATTAAAAATTATTAGAAATGTGGTTATGCTGAATACCGATGTTGACTGCAATTTCTAACATTCCTCAACGCATAGAGATATATATCTGTATCTTCATAAATCTCTCTTGCAAGAACACGGTTCAATCGGTGAAAATGTTTGTCGAAACCCGTTCGAGCATGGAAAGCTGGACAAGACCGTATATGTGCAAAACGAAAAGCGTGACAGCGATCGATGTCGCGCTCAGATCTCTGAACTGATACTCTCGACATTACATTCTGACTTTTACTTACGATCGAATTGCGCGTTTCACAAACTAGAATACCCATTCGCGTTGAATAAACGTGGCGTACAATTTTTTAAAAATAATCTAATTTTTTAACTAAATTTTATTTCATTAATAAATTTTATTCTTTATTTAATTAAAAAAAAAAAAAATAAATAAAAAAATAAAAAAAAAATAAAAAAATTATATCTTAAAGCGTACCGGTGTACAGGATGATGTTCGATATCTCTTTGCCTGGAGAGAATAGGCCTGGCGATGGCCTCCCTCTCCATCGCCCTAAACATTTCCTTGGCATCTTGAAACCTTTCTCTGGGGCTGGTCACCTCGTTGGGATTGACCCTGGGCTGATATTGAGGACTCGGTGATCGCTGTCTAAATTCCGCCGCGCGTCGATTCCTGTTGCAGCCCGGCGAGACTCCCCTGCTCACTTGACTGGGCAGCCTCTCGGGGCTTCGCGGTAGCCGCGGCAACGTCAGACTCGCAGCTGTCTCCACTTCGGGTAGATAATCGTTATCCTCGTTCGGCACACCCCAATCGTCGTCTACAAAGGATCGTTACATAGATTAAAACTACCGCTATAATTTACCTCCTTACACGGAACGTGTCTCTCTCGCGCCAAAAAATTCCTCGCAACTGTGTGCTAATTATAACAAGCTCGAACCGTAGCGACGTGCAGAGATACGGTTTAATATCTCAAACAATAAACGTCCTCATAATTTCAGTCCGTGAAAAATCAGCCTGTGATCATTTCCGCGAGATCTAGCATCTCGGTGAGGTCGAGGAAGGTTCAAAGAATGGTAGCGGGTTAAAGAGACGCAAAGAGAGAGAAGGCGGGAGCACCGATGAGACACGAGGAGGTTGAGAGGTGCCTCGGGCTGTGGGCCGAGAATGCGGAACTTTATTCCGTACGTACAACGGCCTCCCACGAGGTCGACTCGTGCACGAATTTATGCGCTGTTGGCCGTCGTCGTCGTCGTCGTCGTCGTCGTCAAGACAACGTCTCATCATCATCATCATCAGCATAACTGTCATTACCCGTTGCCGTAAACAACGACGACACGCAGCGGCGCTCTCGGGTCCCCGCCTTCTCTCAACCGCGCGTGGAAACGCGCCTCTTCGCAGAAGGACTCTTTTGCGCAACGATACGCAGTAAAAGACCGAGGTGGAGTGCTGTTACCGTATTAGGTAAGAATCGGAGGGTGAAATTCCGTTCCGAGTGCTCTCCCGGACGGTCTAACAACGACGGGCCGCGGCGGCACGGTAACGTTGGCGCATAGAAAAGAATTCGCGGCCGCGCGTGTCGCTCCTTTGTCCGTCGCGCGGAGTAATATCGGCTTTGACGGCGGGCAATTTTGATTCATCGTAATATCGGCGACTTTCGAAACGGTATACGCACCTAACGGTATATAACGAGACGTGTTAAAAATTCGCCCGCACAATAAGACGTCGACGAGAGGGTAATTGATTAGCATCGCCGCGAAGCGATAAGCCGACGTCTAATCTCCGGCTCGGATCTGAGCGGTAGAATAGTTTCGCGGTGCGAAATGCGGCGCTACGTCACGCGAGACGCGATGCAGAGGCTGCAGTCGTGACTATACGACGTGCAGAAGGCGGTTTAAGTGTGCCATGTCGCTTTAAAACCGCAAGGATTTCTGGTAGGAGCAAACGAGGCGCCGTTCACACGGTGGGACGACAGCGGGAGAAAAAAAAAAAAGAAAGACAGAAAAAAATCGCGCGATCAGATGTTGATCATCGCGGTCCAGCATCTGTCGCGTCCTCTCTAATCATGCGAAACGCAAACGTGACGGAAGGAGAATGCATATCCGCGTGTCGCATCACTCGATTATCCCGTCGCGAAATAAATCAATATTTTCGAGTTAATTTACTCAATGTTAAATCAACAAATAGCGTTCTTCTCTCTCGCGAAATTCGCGCAGCGTCACGTTACTTCCGTGAATATTAACTTCTATAGAATTTTTTTTTTTTTTTTTTTAATCTCCGGTCGGTGCTCCTAAAATTCGAATTAGGACGCGTCTGTTATTTCGACGAGTTGGAAGGTAAGGAGATCTCGTTCGCATTAAACGAATGGATCTTCACAAGCGGCCGGTGTAACTTCAACGTCCGTGCGGTAGCTTCGAAATTGAACGCCTGGCTCGAACCTGCCCGGCGTAGCTCCCCATCTAGGGAGGTTCACCAGTGCGTTTCGTCGAATAACGTAAACAATATTCTCCTTTCCACTTTACTATCCGTGCTCTGTCACGGCGGCTGACCCGGCTTAACGCACGCCGGACGTGCTCGGGAAGAAAACGCTCGCCGTAAAACTTGGCGGGTCAGTTACGAAGCCTGGGGACACGATCGGAGAGGAGAAGAGAATTTGAAATTAGAAAAATCACACGTAATTCGAGTTGAATCATCCCGCGCGAGCGATTTCAAGCTCCATTGTTTTGGTATCGCTTGCTAATTACTCGTCATAATGTGGGAATCAGCGGTTGTTAACGGTACATAATTACGTAGGACATTTAATTTTTCTTTTTTTTTTTCCTATTCACCCGGTCTATTAAAACCGCTCTTGCGCAAAGTCCATCAATATCGGCGATCAAAGGGGGGGTTTATTATTTTTTCTTTTTTTTTTTCCTCTCACGGGCGAACGTAGCCCTGGAGCCAGCCGAGATATATACGCCCGTCGTGGTACCTGCCGCTGACACGACGACGTCCTAACGGTATTCCTCTTCCACTGTAACAGGTGCTCAATACAATCTCTCTCGCGTAGCGAGAGCTTAACGCCGAGGCCGAGCGTATCTGCCGGTGCATACTGTGCGACGGGGTATAGGACTCGTCGCTTTTTTATTTTTTTATTTTTTTTCCTTTTTTTTCCCTCTCGCCGTCCTTCTCATCTTGAAATTTATTCAGCGACGTTATATGGGTCAGTCGTCCGTTAAAAACACGTTTCCTCGCGAGTTCGGCACGCCCCAGAGGACAGGCGCGATATGCCTTGATAGTACGAAGCGTCGCGTGCATCTCGGGTATAAGCACCGCTGCAATATCGGAACTTGGCTTTGTGCAAAGGATAAAGCAGATAGAATGGGCTCTCGTACGGCGCGCGCGACTTTGACTCGAGTACCAATAAAGAAGCATTTATGCTAAACATCAACCGTTATTCTTCTCTCTGTCGCGTTCCCATTCTCAAGATATTCTCGAGAGTTACACTCTCCCCCTTTTCCCTCCGTCTCTCGGAGAGAGACATTGCGGACGAAATAAATTTCTCTTAATCGAATCGTGAGTATTTAGCGGCCCTTTCCTCACCGGTCGCCGGTCGGTAGTCGGATCCCGTCGGTCTGCGGTCGGGCCCGTTTATCTTCAAAGATTTAACCGCAGAAAATTTCGGTCGCGCGGGTCGTTAAGCGGCTTACGAGATTCACCGTGAAGAGAAAACGCCATTGGTTCGCGAAGCGTAATTCTCTCCCCTGCCAACTTTCCCGAATTCGATGAATTTTCATCGAGCCTAGATCGGCCTTTTTTTTTTTTCTCTCTCTTTTTATAATGAAATTTAACGTGCGAACTCGCAATATTTTTTTCCCCTCACCGAAGCGCGACGCGTTATAGAAGTGCCCTGAATGCAAGTTTTTTCGGCTGCGTTTCGATCGCGCCCGGTGAAAGTGGATGGCTTTTTATTGTTAGAATGATGGCAAAACCAGGCCGAACCCGATTCCGCATTCAGTCCCAGAGGTCTCGATGGACGGAACAGCCGGAAAAAGGAGAGAGGAAAACGCGGACGTGCCTTCGGAGACGAGAAACGATTTTCGTAACTATTGGCAAACTGGGTTACGAGGTCGCACACACGGTTCGCCACTGCCCAGTTTTCTACGAGAGCCGATAAGATTTGAGCCGGCACGCACGGGGCATATGTCCAGCGAGTAGAAAGCGCCGAAATTTTTGTCGTTGCCAGCCGAGTACGAGTACGAATCTCCGATCGTGGATATCATTTCCGCTTTCATGCGCATGAGACGTGTGGCTCGCGAGAGAATGGGAGAGAGAGCGAGAAAATAGCATTGAAATAAAAAAGAAAAGAAAAAAAAAAGGGGGGGGAAAGAGATAAAGAAATTCAATCGGCTGAATTATCTTTTTTGTAATTCCACGACGACTGACGGCGACAAACGCAGTCCTATTTCATCCGATTTTCGTCAGCGAGGTTTTTCGAGATCAATCATTTCATTTTCTACGTTTATTGCCGCGCGTAAAGGTGATTTCGTCGATCTCGGTGATTCTCCTCGCTTTGAGAAAAATGATTATTGGGTGCGCGATCATTTCCTGAGACGGGTCGCGAAAAGAAGAAGCGAAGACTTTCACTTTCGTACGGCGCCCAGCATCGGGGCTTGCGTCGTCCGTTTAACCGGCGTAATGATGCGTCCACTCAACGGCACCGAGATTATTCTAAAAACTTTCCATTTTGCAATTAGCCGCAAATTACGCAACGATGCAGTTCCCTTCCCTGCCCCTCCTCCCCCCCGCGCCTTTTTTTTCCCTTTTGCCCGCACGCCCGCCAAACGGCGGAGTTTACATAACTTTTAATCTTCCTCTCCCGCGATCGCGATCTCACGATCGTGTCGTCGACTTTCATTATTTTACGACGCAGTTTACAGATCTTAGAATATAAATAAATCCAATAAGTTGTACAACTTTCGTGATCGCAGTTATCGCTGCCGCGTTTGAGGCTGCGATAAATTTAATTGCCGGAGTTGACACGGTATAAATTTCTCATTAAGTATGCCAAATAAGAAGGTAATTGCGTTGAAATAGCTGCTCCGAGGTAAACTCCGTGTGTTTACGTCCTGAAAACCTATTTTCGCGACCGTGCAACGTACCCACGCAACGATACTCTCGGAGGTATTGGCCAATGATGCGGAATTTTCTAGGAACTGGGCGAGCGTAATATTCACGGCAAGTTTCACACTCGCTGGATGCAATTGTCACGCTCGCGGGCAATTTTACGCACGCTCCCTCGGCGCAGGCTTTCTTGACTGAAATGGGATGTTGCATCGTAACTTGACGCAACGGCCGAGTCGCGAAAATACCTCTCAGACATCGCGTTGCAACGACCTACTTGCTAACTAATTTCATACATGTGCTTCTTCATATCAGTACAAGCTTTAATTTGTCGGAAAAGTGCGCTGGTCGTAAATTGTCAAATAAAAATGAGAAAAATATACGAAATGGAAGGTCTGCGGAATATTAAATTAATCTGCTTATAATATCGAACATTTACGTTGTGAAATAGAAAGTTACTAAGCCGCCGAGGAGAAAATAATTTCAAAAATCTGGAAGATGAATTATTTACAACGGATAAAAAAAAAATATACATATAAAAAAGAATAAAATAAAATTAATGTTTCGAAAATCCGAGAGAACTCGTTCTCCAATTGATTCATCTCCCAGATCTTTGTTACGACGATAATCACTCACCGGAAGAGGAATCTCTGGACGGTCTGGACGGTCTCTGGCCGAGGGGATGATGCGTTTGATAAGGCGGTGGCGTTGCCGCGCTATCGGATCCTATGCCGCTGCTGGCCGCGCTTCTCGTGCCACCTCTATCAACGGCCGTGCTACCACCCACGATGGTCTGGTTCAGGCAACGTCTGAACTCGATGCCGGCCAAGTTACCGCGGTGCCTGTGCACGGTATCGTAGTCGCGCGGCGGTAATAATATCGGGCCGACGTCATTGTCGCCGGAATTGCCTCTGCCTGAAAACGATTATCTGCTTCGTACCGACGTTACCTTGACACGCATGCCGCGGCGGAACATTCGTTCTTTAGCGCGCGGCCGATATCGGTTGACTGCGAAAGCAGCGTTTCATATAAATGGTAATGAGAGAAACGAACGAAACTCTCGGGCAGCCCGAAAAAAAAAAAAAAATTACATTGAGTTATATCCTTACGTTTTTAATCGTTCGCTTATTTATTTTTCGAAATGCCTCTCTGCCTCCCGACGTAGGCATGGGATTTTCTACAAAATCGTCAAGCGACGACTCGTTGATATTCACCTAATTTCGCCCGCAACTCGGCGGCCAAAGATTCGTAAATGGTCGTGGTTTGGACCGGATCGTGTCTGAGCTCACCGCTACCTTCGGACGATTCGGACTCTCTGGTACTTCGGCCGTCGCTGCCTAGATTGCTGCGAATTCTGCCTTCGCTCGCCGTGACCCTGGCCAAATTATCGGTGTGTGACGCTAGCGCTTTCAGCTGGCCACCTAACAGTTCGGCAGTCTCGACCGAGTCGCACCTGGAATCGCGAAAAAAGCAAGGCGAAAGATAAAACGAAGCTCCACCGTTCGGGTGACCGGAGAAGAAACGGGAGACAGATGTAATCTTATCCCGCTGGCTCTACAGCGATACTCCGGAGTTGTAATTTGCCCGTCTTCCTTTATGTAACGTCGCACGCAAATGCTATACCGAGTGTCTTCAAACGATCGAGACGAAAGAAAAAGGATCACGTAGAGACGCGGCGCAAAACTTTCATGCAAGATAAGTGTGAGATTTAACTGATCTGTTTATAAAAAGTACACGAAAGAAAAAAAAAAAAGAAAAATGCGCATCTTATTACGTGTAGATGTAAGTTCGCGATAGGTGCAATCGCCGTTCCCGGTGGGAAAAAAGATCGGCTACTTTTTCTCATCTAGGTCGTCGGTTATATAAAGTACACAATACGTACATACATGGCGAGATATATAGGTAATATCTTATCCGAGCTTCTCTATAGAGTAAAATGTTCTTTAACGGGACTTTCATTGAGCATACCAAAGAGATCGCGCGCCATCGCGCGTTAACTTCGATCGAACAATCGGCATCGATTCTCATGGAATGACATTTATGGTTCTGTTACTGTCCCCGTCGCGCGCGAGATAGAACACGGCCGATAACCACCTTTGAACGCCGAACAATTACTTTAGAACGCGCGCTAATTATCACACCGCTGCGAAGGAGATCGTTGAACTAATAGCCCTGATAATTTGCAATTTAATGGCAAGGTTGCTCCGAATGCTTCCACTCGTTCGCGACTTCGCGGCGGCGACGCGACCCGAGCTACGTGCGAACGCCGGTGGATTATGAAAATCATTAACGATCCGTTAGAATTACGAAAGTCGTTAATTAAAGAACGGAACGCGGCTCGTTACGAGCGAGATTAAAGCGATGAACCGACTGGCCTCTGTTCAGCCGCGAATTCCCTGGACTTGATGGATATAAACCGCGGTGGTATCTCAAGTTCCCATATTGCGCCTGCATTTCTAATAAAATCCGCGTTTGCACTCGTGTAAAAATTTGCATTTCTGTTCTAATTAACGAATGAGTGACTCGAGTCTACGTCTAACCGACTAATATTTTAATGTATTTAAAAGAAAGAAAGAAAAAAAAAAATTAAAGCTTTCACAGATTAGTCTATAAATTAAAACTTGATTACTGTCACGTTAATTAAACCTTTGCCGACTGATATAATAAATGGCGTAGTAACCTGTACGCGTGCACGTGCACGGGATTGTTCGTCGCTGGATTCGGCAGGAGCAGAGTCGCGGCCACGACGTCCTCACGCTGCACGGCTGCCAGTACCGCGTGGCCTGGCACTAGGTGTTTCACTGCCGACCTCGTCGAACCGCCAGGGTGAACAGTTTGTATAATCTTCAGACCTTTGTTGCTCACCTACCGAACACAAAATCCATGCATGCCACGTGGCTAATTCCCAAGTCCGCTCGCGCGGCAATTTTTTTTTTTTTTTTTTTTTTTTTTCTTCTTCTCCCGCGAATCACGACACTTTGTTCCGCATGACGGTCGTAGTTTAAATGGATAATTAACGACGCAGATATAGTTAACGACGAGGAAAAGGAATATATCCCGGAGTGAAACTTCGGTTCTTTGAGTTTCCGACACGATGACAGAGCTTCTCGCATAAATTAGTGATCGGTTCTTAAGTAGCTCCTCGCATCGTACAACTTCTAGCTCTCTCCCAATCGCCTTGTTCCTCATCGCGCGTCCCGCGCAAACGTTCGTCCTTGTACTTAAAGTGAATCACGCGAGAGTAGATATGCGAGGAGGCGTGTGCCGCGTAATTCTCTCCCCCGTACAATGTGTTCCACATCGCGAAAGCACTTAATTACCGCGCTGTCGATCATCGCGACGATTCCGATTGCTGAAACGCTCGCGAGACCGGTTATGGATATCCACCACCCACGGATACCTCGTAGACTTTCCCTGCGCATCGCTACGCTGACAATTAAACAGCTTGCACAACGATTAGATCTCGTTTCGTAACGCGTTTTTCTTTATCTCCAAAACGTACGCACGTGCGTGCCTCGTGCGTCGGGCGAATTAAAAAAAAAATCTTACATCGCATAAAAAAATTTATACAAATGTTATATAAATGTATAATTAATCATGTTAATTAAAAAAAAATTCTTTTAACTCTAATTGCGCACGGAGCGAAACAATTACCTAAAAAACTTCGCGATAACGTGCGTACGCAGCTGGAGATAAAATTTGATCGGTTATTCAACCACCTAAAGAACCGATTCCGTAACTTTTAACGACAGTTTCGCCGTCGTTATCGCGGCGTTTCAAAATTATATCTGCACGATGTGAACGCATAAATTTTCTATCGCGCCACCGTTCGCGGGCAATAATCTCCTTTTGATTTGGCGCGTCTGGTGAACCTTAATGCGGCGTGGAATAAGGAGTTCGTTTACAAAGAAAAAAAAAAAAAAAACCCCCCGGTTGCCTCCGTTTCTGACCGTTAATACGAGCGGCTAAATCATGTTTCGCGCCGTGCAGATTCGAAAACCGCGGAGCGAGATTTATTGCATCACGTATCGGCGGTAAACGCGATTTCTAAACGAGCAAGCGTATCCTTCTACAGACGCCACTTGATATTCGCCGTGGAAGCACATGGCCACGCGTCCACGTTTAACGGTCGCGGAACAGTTTTGGCGCTCGTACGTTTAATTTCTCTTTTCCCCATCGAAGTAGCGTATATTAGCGTTGCACTCGTTTCTCGTAAGATTCGGGTCAGTGAATTTATTATTACATTTACCCGTGCCGGCGAGCGCGTAACGTTACAAATACATAATATCAAAGTCGGCTTTAGGAAACGGACGCGTGTTGTAACATACGAGGAACAACGCGCGGTTCGTTTTCGCGGCAACCGGGAGATCTTTCGACACAAACCATCGAATTCGTGCTGCGCGGATGACTTCGTTTCTTCTCCGCGTTGACGCGTAATGCGAGATCGCGTCCCAACGGGGTTATTGCATCTCACCTCAGCTGTTCGCCGAAAATTCCCACGTTCCTGAAGTTGCGCCAAAGCGTCGTCAAACCGCGTCGGAACTCGTTCGTTCCGCCGCGAACGACGGGGAAAAGCCCATCGCGCAAACTTGCGGCTCGCGGGATAAAGTCATAAATTTCGCTCGATTTCGCGCCTGTCGGGGATTGCTTTTGCTGTCGCGCGTACGAGCACGTGGAACAAGAAAAAAAAAAAAAAAAAAATCAGAAAGGGTGAAAGGTAAAACGATAAGTATGTTAACGTGAGCCCCGGCCGGTTAAGCGCGCGGATCGTCGCCGGCCGATTCGTTTCCGCGGCGATATTTTCGGTGCTTGCCGCGCCGCCGAAACCGGATTTCAGAATGGTACCGCTCACCTGCAGTGTGACCTTGAAAGGTTCCTGAAGTCGTTCCCGCTCCAGCAGGTAAGCTATGGCACCGGGCATCGCGTCCACCCCCTTGGCCTCTCTCGCGCCGAGGTACCAGACATAATAGAAGCTCTTCTTGACATCCTTGCTACCTCTCAGGCGCAGGGCCATCACTCGCTGTTCGCGGAAATAAACGGATTTCATCATTTTGTCCTCCACGGCTCGGGGAGACTCGTTATTCAGGAAACGGATTGATACGGTGAACGCGCTGGATAGTGGACAGGCCCGTTATTATGGGCGTATTCGACACTTAATCGACTCGTCGGATGACTGCTGTCGATTTACTTGATTTGAAAGAAAAGCGCCGCAAGATCGCATATCTTGAATTTCGCCGGCGATTTCTCTGATTCATTATTAAAACTTTAACTCGTGTCCCTTTTTTTTTTTTTTTTTTTTTAATTAAATATAAATAAATTACACACCGCTGAAATAAGTCAAAAGACGCGCGGTCAATAAATTCTTCGACACCAAGTGGACTCCACCGGTTCGTCCTTGACGGTCGCGATGAGCAATCTTTTAATATTGCTTTGGAAAGTTCCGATAATAGAATTGAGAATCACGGGCTGGGATGTCGTAATATGACGATGAAACGAATAAATCTTGTATGATGGATAACGAGGATGAATCCTTGCGACGGACATTAGCGTACCTTCGGAAGTGCTCGCCGCGAAAATTGTGAATATAATCTCGCGATCGCGTGGTACGTAAACGAACACTATTTCCCGCATAATTTTTCTTTAATTATACGCCACGGCCTTTCCGATCGACGGAAAAACGTCAATTTTCCACGAGCCGGGGCTTTTACCTGCCGGCCGCGCGCGAGGAGCGAGCCTGTCGGTTCATCCACTTCCTCAATTACTTTCACGCTTAAACCCGTTTCCACGTTATCCATCTCGCGGCGAATCGTTTCCCGCTGATCCTCGACGACGACGATAATTTATAACGAAAATACTTTGCAAGATGAAAGTGTTGCCGATGGACGAGATCGACGAAGATGGGGCCCGTTGAAGAAGACTCGCGCGCTCCGAACGTGAAATTCCTCTCGACGTGTATCGACGCTCCGCTACGTCGTTGCCGTGATTTTACGCAAAATATTTTACGCCGCGACGAGAATATCTTAAGCCGCGACGAGTCGTATTCGTCTCTTTCTTCGTTTTGATCCTTAAATGAACATTCCACGGCTACTTAAGCGTGCGTCGCACGTCTATTGATGTACCCGCGTGCGCCGAATTTTAAATACTTTGATTGTACCGCCGCATGAATGGGTGCATTGCCTCACGAAACTATCGAGGGTTTAATAACTTGGCGAACACGCGCGTTGATAAAAACAATAAAAAATAATTAGTAAATAAAAATGTAATTAATTTCGCTATTCGCTCGATTTAAATTATATATGAAAAGGAAAGACAGAAGTGGAAGTAGGATCGTTAAAAAAAAAAAAGTTTAGAGTACTCTTATCGGAATACCAAGCTCGGTGGTTCCACACCGAAGAACTTCTGTCCCTACGGCGGAGTGGTATGTACTCAGGGCCCTATGCTAACACACTACCGTAGGTCGCCACTTGCCTGTGTATATGTCGGAGGTCTTCGCCTCGCGTTTCGCAGCTATCCGAAGGTAAATTCCGCGAAATCCGCGTGCGATCGATCGGGTCCTGCGTAACGAGACACAGGCGCGTCCCGCCACTCGTCGCATGCACACGACCGTAGGCGCACGAACGCGATATGCACACCTGTAACTCGCGGCCTCGTCTGACAGCTGCGGGAACCTAACCACTTTTCCACGGGGCACGGGGCCGTAAGGCCGCTCCGTTCTGCCGAGTGACGCTCGCCGATCTGAACGGCGGGAACGGAACGGAACAGAACTGGGGGGGAAAAACCAGCGGCGAGCTGGCCCCCTCGCGAAGAAGCGAAATCGGCCTTCTTCGAGGCCCCTCGGCTTGGCTCGCCGACCTGTTGCGGGCCCCCTGATCGCGGTCGCGCCGAAACTCATTTCGGGGATTATCGGTACGTTAAAATTTCGCGGAGGATAACGGAGAAATTTCACGTGCGAGCGAAAAAGAAAGAAAAAGAAAAAAAAAAAAAGGGGGAAAGCTGTAGAACGACGAAGAGAAGAAACGATCATCAGAGATTTGGCCGCGGGGACTTTACGCCCGGCCCTATGGCGACCTCTCACGCTCGCTCCGAAGGTCTCTGACGTCTTCTGATCTTCTCTGCCCTTTCTCTCGTCTCTCCTATCCCCTCGCTCTCTCTATCTGACCGCCACACCTTCCTCGAAGATCGGCCTGGGATCGGCCGCGACGGTAAAGCGCTCCGCTCTCGGAAAGAGAAAGAGAGAGGCCAGCGACTTCTAGCCAGGCGCTGCCGGACAGATTCCGTCCTGAATTCGTGTCTCGGGCACCCCTCGCCTGTCTTCGTAGAAAGAAAGAGAGAGGAACGGGTCTTATCCCCTTTCCCCTCTCGGCATCGTCATTCTTATCTCTCTTTCTTGCGCCTCGTCCAACCGCGTCTCCCTCTCTTCGTCTCGCGGGTTATCTACCTGTTCGCGTCCACCTTTTATACCGTCCGTGTTCCTTCCTTCTACCTGCCTCTTTTTAGACTTTTATCGCCCTGATCGAACGCAGGGCTAAAGGGCCAGCTTTGTAGACGAAAATAGAAAAAAAAAAGTAATATTCATTTTTCTTTTTAAACTCACTTCTCCCAGCCAGATATAATATTCTAACAGTTTCGTCTTTCGGGATCTCTCTTCTCGCCGTCGTTTTACCGCCGAAAATTTGCGCAGAGAAGAAAAGGAGAAGAAAAAAAAAAAAAGGAGGAAGGAATGGAACCTTTCGACCGCGAGACGCTTCTCCTTTCTTTCCGTCCGCATATAGACATTACAAACTCGTTTCATCAGGCGTCAGGCGTTTCAAAATGCGCGGCCGGTGATCGATGACTTTAAGTGGATTATAGTTGCCTCATATCGACGGCAATAACGACCGACGCAGGACAATCGGCGGACGGGTTCGCTCAGATTAACAACGATATTTATTGCGCAATCGTTTAATTGCAGCCTTAATCGGCCCGGTGAGTCAGTAATGTTCAAGGTTTCGATCCAACGATTTAACAAATATTTGCGGCGTCGAATCACGGTGTAAATATTCCCTCGTTATTCGATCGCGCGCGGCATTTCCTTTTTTAGCAAATCATACATAATTCATAAACGGCGTAAACTCCCATACCTATCTTTCCCCGTAACGATCATTTGTAGAATATACTTTCCCGTCGCAATCTCTCTTACACTCACGTGGACGGACCCCACGTGCACTTAACGTCATCGAGAAGATTTGCGTAAGTGTCGGAATTCGTCCGATTGAAGCGCTCATTACGATCCGGAAGATCCGAGAGATTCTTAAGGGAACGAAGAGTCGTGTAAAAAAAAAGGAAAAAAAAAAGAACCTATTCGGCGGATCTCGCGAGAAAATAAGAAACGATTGTAAAACGGGTTTGTTCTCTTGGAACAGGAAGCTTGTTATTTTACAGCGGTGTATGCATCACGAGGGAAGGTTCAATCTAATCAAAGTAACGGCTCGTAGCGATTGCCGTGCTATGAACCTTCTCGTGGAAACGCGTTTACATAACTTAACATATGCGCGAGGTGTCTGGGCGGTCTCTAATCGCGAACGAAGATACGGAAAGACCGGAAAGGGACTTCGGGTGAAGTGCGGCTGAAATCAAACTCATTGAGAAAGTGCACGCGGTCGATAATGGAACTAGCGCGTGGCTCGTGCGAAGCAGCTGCCGGCAAATTGCGGAGCTTTTCTTACAAGTGAGAAAGTCTCGATATTTAAAACCTGGCGAAATTAATAATTAAATCGTCTCCGAATTGATTTGAATAGGGCTGCGCTTTTTAGTCTACGGTGCTCGTGCCGCCTGCGGGAAAGTAAAATCGCCGCTGTCCCGCGTTTGAGACGAAGAGGAATGGCGTAAGATTAAATTTTTGTCGCAATATGTATTTGAAAGATTAAAGACACTTGTGAGAACAGCGGAAATAATATACCGTTGCCAAACAATAAAATTACCTCGTACGAATGCCGGCGTCGTTCCGTCAGTATTTGCGTGCGGAGCGGAACGCAATTTTTTAATCTCGACTCGAGCAGTTTTGTTACCACGAATCAGGACTTAAGAATTTTATGTTAAACTTCTGTGTCAATAAAATATAGATATTTTATATATATTTAATACGCATGCAAAGTGTAGTAACAGAAACGCAAATTGTTCGTCATCGACTTAAGTTAGCTAGACGTAAGAAGGATTTCTAAGGGACATTAAGATTTACTCGCAGCCCTGACATTTCGCCGATCGCATGAGGTCATGCGATTTAATTTGCATTATTCCTGTTAGTACACCTTGATAGTTCCTGATTTTCACTTTCTCTCTGCATAGCACTCCTCAAATAACTTGTACACGTGAACTTCCGCAGTTTGCGTTTATAATAAGACGCGCAGCACCAATCGTTGATTGCGAGAACATTGAAACTTCGAATAAATAATGAAAAAGAAAAAAAAGAAAAGAAAAAAAAGGGGAGAAAATTGATATTATAGAAAAATGTACATTTTAGAAAACTGTAACATGTAAAAATTACTTTCTTGAGTTGAAAGTGTAATATTACATAATGTTAAAAATAATTATTATTATGTATAAATCATAATTTTGTAGATATTTAGTAGGCTGATTGCTGTAAACTACACGTTAGCTCAAGTAATATAAAACCGTGTAACTTCGACAGTTGAGTAATAGATTGCAGCACCGTGTAGTAACTTTATGAAAGTCCAAGAAATGTAATTTTAATTTAATACCGTGTTGCAATACAGAATTACTCTAGAATGACTCTTACAACAATGCCAATTTTATTATTCCAGGTTATCGAAAGTAAAGGTACATTTCGTTATGAATTTTTAACATTAGTATTATCAACACCAAATCCACGAATCAAAAAAAAAAAAAAACAAATTGAATTACGATCGAAATTTGTGCAAAGTATAACGAATAAAAATATTATTTATTACAAGCGATACGTCGTTAGTAAATCGATACACGTAGCGACGGCAGGTAAAAAGGGATTGCAAGCGAATTGCATTGAAGTATGAATGCAGAATTTCACGAAGAGTGTGTACAAGAATTACGTATAAAATTAAACAATCAGCAGAAAGAAAAAAAAATAAAGTAAAAATAATCAGAATAAAATTGTCAAAGACTTTTTTTTTTCTTTGATAATCTCATTCACTTGTCATTAATACACCTGTCGTTCTTTCACCCACGCAACCTGTGCGCAGGCTCTACTCGCTATCACCCAACCGTGAGAAACACCCCGTAGTATCGCCGAATCAGTATAGCGGAAAGCGCTTAACGCGATGCTACTATGCAGTATATTGCGTGGAGTGCTATCCGCGTCTTTCGGCACCGTCGTGCAGATTACGATCTTCTTGCTGCAGAACTCCAACATATCGAGGGTGCTCGCGTCCATGCCACCAGGTGCCGGTTAGTGAGATACATATTTAGAATTAATTCACGACAGAGAAATTTACATATAAAAAGTAGTGACAAAAACAGACCGATTCACACCGTCCAAGGCCTGCTTTCGAACACTCTGTTCTGCATTAAAGTTAGCTTTAAAAATCGCGCTTGCTTAATTTACTTTTAATTCAACCAAACGCCTTCGCGCTTACTCCTACTCTGCGATCTCTCCCTCGAAGTGTCAGAAGCTCTTTGGAATTATTTATTATGAGGAATTTATACTTATTCAATTTCGCGGCATTTAGATTTCCCATCAGGGCTGCTTGTAACGCGCTGAAATTATTACGAAAACGAGCCTGCGTTCCCGCGCGAGTTGGATTTATCCTCCCTAGTGCTGCTGCCCGGAATTAAATTTTACGCAAGTGGCGTGTGCGAGTCGGCCAGCGGTAGACCGCGTATAAACCGTAGGTTCCACGTGCTCGATCGATTCGAAACGTTCTTTCACATCGTAATACACGTGCACGTGAAAACACAAGCGGTGCGCTAGGTGTCCCGTGATCTCATTTCCGCGCGGAGTATAATTCTTCCATGACCTTGTGGTGAATGGGGCCTTGCCGGTTCGCGTTACTCGAAATTAAACTAGTTTGACTGGACGCCAGTCTAGAAGACAGCTTAAGTAATTCAGTGCTTTTATGCAGGTGTGCGCCAAGCAATCGATACTTTTATCAACATGCTCATATACTATACGTACGCGTATATGCTACTGCCTTTGTAATTATAGTAAAACATTAATATCTGCTTCGTAAATTCGATCACAATTAATAAATATATATTTTTAATTATATTTATGAAATATTTATAAAATGTGCAAAGTGTAATAAATGAACCTTTCTTAAAGCAAATTGTATCGGAAACAGACGTTAGGATACCATGTGCTACCGTGAAACCGTTAATGTAATATTCTCGTTCATTTACGGGAATGCGAACGGAAAATGCGATGGAATGAGCAGTGCGGCGTACGGGGATTAATAGCGATCAATTCGCTTCATTCTCACCATAGGAACTCCGTTTTCTATTGATTTAACACTACCATCACGTACTAAAAATACTTAAGGCATGCCGCGTGACTATGAGCCCTGCAAATATATATATATATATAAAATGATTGAATGAAGTTCCGCAACGACAGGAAAAGAATATGTATATTAATGCAGCACGTGCTGCATTCAGATACGAGGGCTATTGGGATCTTTCAATTATAGAGAATGTTGATAGGTTCGGAGACGAGAATGAATTACTACTCATTCGTAAATGCACGAAGTTGCGAAACTGCGAACGATCGGATATGTGGAACTTGAACAATATTTCCGTACCGGAAAGCCAAGCGAAGCGTGAAACCAGGTCGTCGTAACAATGTGAAAAAAAAAAAAAAAAAATTTCGCGAGGAGAATTGATCACGAACGCGTTCCACGTAGTGTCATAATTGATGATTTGCATGATGCCCAGTTGCAAATAATTTACAATCATCTAATCAGGCCAGCGCGCAGACAATTTGTCGCTTCCGAAAATTGTACTTTAGCAAAAATGCAAACCTGCTCGTCGATTTAAATTCTTCTCCCACAATTGCGGCCTGCGATCGCAATAGAAGCGTCGTAATATATTTTTCAGATCTAGAGTGCATTACCCTCGAATCGTCAGAGTTCTCAGAGTGACGTAATAATAAATAAAACACTAGAGATTATGATTTTGATTCGTAGTACCGAGAAAAATAATTTCGCTCACGAACGTGAATGAATTGTGCAACTTTTATAATCTGCAATCACGTGATCGCGTGATAAGGATCTCTATCTTAGCCCTTCCGTCTTTATTGTCGCATCTGTTATTATATCGGCTCATCCTTAGCGGTGTCGTGACATCGCGGATAAGTCGCATGACGGCCGGTCGTTGGCCTCATCGTCGGAGTATCTCATGGTAGCGTTTCCGCGTACAAACGCCCGTGTTTTCTCGGCCCTCTTTGTTTAACATGAGCTTTCATCGATAGAACACGATACCCTTACGTTTTACAACTCACGGAAATTATTAATATTCCATTCTAATCGTAGAGGATTAAAAATACTTTGCTGAAGACAGAAATTGCGGCGTAATAATGAATATTATATTATGTGAACAAAAGTCGTCTCTCGTCGCGTTTCACGTAACACAAGCCAAGAAATCGATTTCCGTTAATGTGCAGAAGACGAAATTATCGTGATCGAACATTTGCCGGGGCGGCGGGTGCACCTACAGGATTTCTTTTGGACCGGCCTGGAAGACGCGCCGCCATGGATGGATCCCAATCAGGGTTTAACTTTTTACGAGACAAAAACGATCGTTCACACTGTCACAGTTTATACCCCAACCGACGAAAAGGGCCCGTCAGATCCTATATCCCCACGTTATCCGGATACTTACAATCCAGACTGCATCACGTGCATAGAACCGACGCCTAGATTGGACGACGACGTCGATCAGAGCATCGGAGTTCTTATCGGCGACGATCCTGGCCCGAGGTATATTAGCAATTATAAAATAACGTTTTATTTCTCATTTTATACACATTTTTAAATTTTAAATTAAATTATTGAAAAAAAACCATACTTTGAATATTAATTAAGAATTAGAAAATTAAAAAATTTAAACGCGTAACAAAGAACGCTAAATTCGTGTTGATAGATACTGGTTACTAACAGTTCTACGACCAGGAGAAGTCGTACCACCCAAAGTCGAGCTGCGTTTGGCTCGTTTGTATCGAACCGCGTTTTCCAGACAGCAGCAACGGCACCTCGGCTTGCTGTCAATGGATCCGCGATCCCGAAGGGATGCACTGTTACGCGGCTTTATTAACCGAAAGGTAAAAAAAAAAAAAAAAAAAAAATACGTTGAATGCAAATTTCTTTTACGTCGTCGTTCTTTTTAATTTTTCAGAACGCGCAAGATCATCTTGGAGCCTTTCGAGTGAAAATTCCGCGAAAGAAAATTATCGCAAATACAACCACAATAGGTGAATCGTCCGAATTAACGATTGGTACCGTCGGAAGTACTTCCACTCAGAAGGAAACGGAAACGAGCACGCCGAGTTTAATAGACGATAAATTCCTTTCGAACGTCACGCAAGTAAAATCTATGAAAATGATCGAAATTCCGAGGCCGAAAAAAATGTTGCTGCCGATATTGGACGTCGACGCGACGAACGATTACGAGAAGCCTGCGAAGGATGACTTCGCTCTAAAGAAGATTATCAGAACGTTAAAAGGAGAAACGAAGTCGTTACCGATGCAGAACGACGAGTCTGTAACCGACGATCCGGAGCGTTTTAATCCCGAGGCAACTAATATCAATCAACAATTCCCACCAGAAGTGACGTCAATGCCTGCGTCTGACTCGAATTTGAGTACCGAGAAGGTCTCTAGAAATCGATCTACCGATAAAGAGAACGCCGGTGCGAATACACGCTCGAGATTGCGTTTAGCGGACGGTTCGATTCCGGGGGTGGTGAAAGTTCGAATGCAGAATACGAGCGTTATCGAGGGTGGCGCTATGAGATTGATATATTCGGTTCACCTCGACGGCAAACCCGTTCCCGCCGAAACGGCCGCGAGAGATATGTCGCTTCTCTCGCCCCAGGAAGTTGCTCTGGAGCTCGGGGCGCCGGTGATTATTCAAAGCGAACGTACGTAATTATATCGCGAATTATTTCGTGACATCGTGATAAAAGATTAATTAATTTTGTTTAGCTTATCTGAAGGAAAGCAGACCTCTAGCGCTGTCGAGGAGGAGAGACGCGTGGCTGCTGATCGGCGCTGCTGGCGCGGGTGTCGTTTTACTAATTTTTGTTCTCACCGGCTTGGTCTTCGCCGCCAAACGAAAAAGGGCGCACAGCGCGGCTGTTGCGCCGCCTAACAGAAGTATTCTTAAAAAAGAACGTGAATATACAGCCACAACGTCCGGGCTCGATAACACCGCCTTCTCAACGTCGGAAACCGAAATCAGGGTGCGCAATGCGATTTTACTTCGTAGTCGTAATAAAAAAAAAAAGAAAAAAAAATTTAATTATTAACGCGAGTCGCCGTTATTTATAAGAAATATCTCTTAGAAAATGTTTTATAATTTTCTACTCATTTCCTTTGCTCGATAAAATATTTACGGGGCACCATGGGGAAATATAAGCTCGACCCATTGAAAACCATTACGGCACGCGAACGATCAACGTAACGACGTTGCAAATTACGAGGGGGAGACAATTCGGTTCCACGATGCCAAGACAATATCGATTCTAACACAATTTTACCCCCCCACTTCATCGAGGAAATTGTTACTCTTCGTATTGCATATCACCGTTTCTTATACGACCCACCCTTCGTTCGCAGACTGACGGTACCAGTCAGCGGCAGACTCCGCGGACTTTATCCCGAACTCCGATAACCCCCGACACGCCCGACAGTCTGGAATTAGGCATTCATGAAGTCTCCACCGACGACGACGAAGAACCGAAAAAAAGCCGCGGTACAGTCCCCTGGCGTAATCAAGAACACGCAGTTAAGAAATCAAGGTGATTAACATAATTCCTGACAATCGCACAAAAACAACTCGCCATTAATAATTCTAAATTGCACAACAATCGTATTAAAACAAATTATAATAATACATAAATATAATTGATAATAATATTAATCTGAAAATATTAAATGCAACTTATAATTAATAATTTAAATATTTAAGCTAAACGAAATATGTAAAATGTAAAGCTAATATGAAATATATAAAATATGTGACTTGAATATTTTAGAGTATCTCATGGAAGAATGACGAGAGCGGACGCAATGGATCGAGCTGGATCACCCGATTCATTATCCGATCACGTGGAGACGTTAGAGTCTTTGGAGAACGGTTATGTAAAGCATAAGGAAGAATCCACTGCCTCTCCGCGATCTTATTTATCAATGCCGTCGTGCAAGCAGTTCCCTAGCATGCGCAGCGTAGAACCGCTGTCAAGAGTGTTGGAGCCCGTCATGGTAATCTTTGAAAAATTAGCTAGATCGCGCCGACTGGTATAAATCTTCGGTCACCGTTCGATTTGCGCTAACGATCGAATTTACTCTAGGTCCGACACTTGGACATTGACTCTCCAGAATTAGTGCGCCACGACAGAGACGACAACAACGACGACACATTTCTCGCGAGAACGTCGAGCGCCTCGAAGGATCCTGGAGCCGTAGGGCCGATTGTTTGGAATCTTAGCAAGCAGATATTTTCTACAGAAGGTAGTCATATGACTTTTTCCACGTTTGTATTTAATATTAATATATATTATTTAATGCTTTATCGGCGAACGTTTTCTTCGGCATCGATTACGAACGAATAAGTGGCACGTAGACACACGGGAATTATTTAAATCTGAAAATACGACGAAAGGAAATAAAAATGTTGTGTGGGCTCATTCGCTCGCAATCGATTGTCGCGTAACGTGAAAATATTCGTGTCTTCACACAATCTCTCGAAAGACTCGACTACTTTAAAGGTAACGGTACATCCGAAACGGATGTCGATGGAATGTACCGTCTACCATCCGGACCCGTGGGCCGCGCCAGGAGGCGACTCCACGAGTTGCTCGAGGACTCCTTCAGTCTCTTCGGAAGTAGAGACGTTAAGATCAAAGAACCGCAACGGCCGCCGCAGCCGCCGATCACCGTCTCATGCGCAACGGACACACTCGCGGTTCTTTCGGAAACCAAAAATAAATCCGTCTACGCAAGGTAACAAGGTTTCAGTTATTAAAATTAAAGTCGTCGCATGAAACACGCGTATTTTTCTATTTCTTCGAATTATTAAGAAATAAGCCTACCCTTAAATGTAGTTTTTTTTTTCTTTTTTTATATAAACAGATTTACGATAAATTGCCGCGATTTAGTTCATTATAAATTTATATTTTGTGAATTAAATAAATTATGATTATTAAATTAAACAAGGGGACAATTATATATAATTATACAGCCCAGTAGCAACGCCAACGATGGAAATGAAAGCGCGACCCCGTACGTCGCTACCGCGTAGAGGTACGGACGAGGACATTCCAGAAACTGGTCAAACCGAATCAATTCATTCTCGCGGACCGTGGGGCTCGAGGCCGCTCAGCGCGGGCCCGTTCCACAGGCCGAACTTACCGGAAGTGGACACGAGGCGTATACTAGCTGATGCTAGGTTGCCACCGGAAGATCCCGCGGTACCTTTAATCGCGTCGATAAAAAAAGAACTTGAAAAATTCTCGCCCCAGTAGAAACTCGGTAACAAATATAATAGAACATGCAATATTTAGCCCCAATACTCGCGAAGTGATATATTAATCTTAAGTCGATAAACGATGTAAATATTCAATCTAATACCTTTTTCCACAAAATTTTATAATTCGACATCGAAGTTTTCCATTACACGAACCTATATACATCAAAACGGAATATTTTACACATATCATAAAAGTTTATACGAATACATAAACATTGAAATAAAAAATAAAAAGTAAATCGTGTCAGTTTGTTAAAGAACTAAAATGTGTCAGCGAATTAAATTTAATAATTTCAGTCACTGTATATATCATTGTATTAAAGATAAAAAGAGTTTGTAAATTAAATACAGTACAATCATGAATAGTTTGATTGATTAAAGTTTAAAAAAAAAAAAAAAACATTAATATAAACCGTGACTGAGCGAAATTCATCCAACTATTTTAATTATTAAAAAAAAAGCCCATGTAGCGAGACAATTATTACTGGCTAATAACGAGCTAGAAAAGTTAGATATCTAAACGTTTTTCTCGCTCGTTATATGCATAATAAAAAAGAAAAAAATATTTAATAGATGTAACACTGCCCCTAGATATAATAGTTCAAAATTTAATTAAAAATTGGTTGCATTTATTACCATATTTATGTAATATTATGTAATATATAAAATAAAATTAATTCCTTACTCAACTTTCATAAGTTCGATAGTGTAACCGTCTACACAAAAGTCTCTGTACGTATCCATAAATTTAAGCTTTAAATCGGGATTCTTTTTCGTAAAAGATTCTATCAATTCGGGATGACTATTGTGTACTTCCATAAATAGATAACCACCGGTTTTTAATACTTTGGAAGCGTATCTTATGACCGGCGTAATCACCTTCAGTCCATCGTCACCGCCATCGAACGCCATGAAATCATTATGCCTGTGTAATAAATACGATAGTAATTATTTATGTAATTAGTATTTTAGAGATTAAATTTTATAGTAGCCACGATCATTGCGTATTATTACAATCTTATCTCTGGCAGCAATTTCGGATGTATCGATCTTGGCACGTATGGCGGATTACTGACTACGAAATCAAACAGCTTTGTGTTCAAATTTACATCAACAGTATCGTTCCAATTATTTGAAACCTCGACTGTTGAATCCGGCTTTAAAGTTGCATTAATTATTTTAACTCGGTCTCTTAAATTGAGTTTGTTGCGATTTATTACTGTTAAATCACAAGCGTTCGGATTCGCATCAAACGCAATGCACTTCAGCTAAAAAAAAAAAGAATATACATTATTTTATTTATCTCTCCACGTTTTATTTTAATTTAATTATTTATTTATTTAGTTTAATTTTATTAGCCGCTTGATTATTTGAGTAATCAAAGATTTGCTTCTAGCAAAATATTAAATAGCCCTATTAAATTATCATTTACATACTTTTTTACAACCGTGAGCGATAGCCAATGTTATGCAGCCCGAGCCAGAACCGATTTCTAGCATTTCGTAACTGTCGGCTTGAGACGTCAACTGCGAAAGTCTTTTTAACACGTTGCTCACAAATACTTCAGTCTCTTGCCAGGGAACAAAAATTGGTGGTACAAGTTTCAATGTAATGTCGTGGAAAGGCCATTCACCAAGAAGGTATTGAAGTGGCATCCTGAAGGATTTGATATTTATAATAAACGAGCATGAAGAGCATTTTGATCTAGTACATTTAAATTACCAAACCTTCATTTAAATATTTATTACCTAGATAATACGCATTTACACAACGACTCCAGTCTTTCAATCTGATTCGTATCGAGAGAAGTACTTTTAATATTCAAGACATCATTTATCTAAAAATAAAAAGAAAGGATTAAACTATTATTCTTACTAAATAACTTTTAAATTGACAATTTAATTCATTTAAGCTTCATAAACAGATTAAATAATTAAAACAATTTGATATTTAAAAAACCCATTTCGCATTTTACATATTCAAAAATTGTATTTTTCTTTTTTTTTAATTTAATTAAGTACGCATCAACAAGAAATGAATACGTAACATATGCACGCAGTACATCATACGTAATTTGAAACGATAAGAAAAAATTATCAGTGTAAAAGAGATACAAATTAACATGCTATGCTTCTGATAAGGACGTGACGCATACACAATAAAAATTTTTATGTTTAATATGAGCAAGTTGCAAAAAGTAGATAAATTTTTTTTTTCTTAATGTCTGATGTAGCAGTTTAACCAAATATTTTTAAATACCTTTTTGGTCCCTGTAACGTGTGCTACTATATGTTTTATCTTGTCCATCGGCTTCGGTATGCCTTCGCTCTCAAATCGGCCACCCCATTGATCGATAATATTACCGATCGTCTGTGCATTTGTGACAAATAAACGAGCTGAATGCGCCAGCGTGATCACATTATAATTATTATTCGTCAAACATTGTAGGTAGCCAAATACAGACGATTTACTGCAAGTATTTGTTTTCAAAATGTTACGGCACCACATGATGCTTTGTTAAACGTTGAATACAAACTGTAAATTCTTCTACTTTGTCTATCTTCTTATACCTCTTTTGTCTTATGTAATAAGTAAAATACATATCTTCAACAAAGGTCAACATAATCGGAGTAAAATAGCCGAGTCACCAATTTTTATCAGTTAACATTTAATCACGCAATTATGACGAAATAAAAAATTTAATCGCATAATTAAAAAGAAATTAAAAAATGTAAAATGTTCAATATACGACGCACAATATTCGTCATATGTCTTAAGTTCAAATAAATAACGATTGACATATTTATCAAATTGTATATGACTCTTTTTTTCAATTATAATTTACCACCCATAGTTTTTAGAAGCAGCATGCTGTTTAAAGCACCCTGTCCATATGTATTAATTTTATTAAAAAAATTATTTTACAAAATAAATTTTTTAAATGACTTTCATTACTTCCACGAAACGATCGTTATTGCAAAAATCTTTGTACGTGTGTTCATGACGAAGCTTAAAATCGGGATATTTATTTGTAAAAAATTGCACGTATTCCGGATGAGTAGGATCGACTTCCACAAAGAGATATCCGCCGGGTTTTAATGCTTTGGCAGCGTATTTTAAAAGAGGCTTGATCACCTTCAATCCATCGTCACCGCCATCCAACGCTCTGAGATCCTCATAACTGCGTAATATATTTATTATCAATTACTTACGTCTATATATTTGTAATTATATAAAATTCGCAGTAATATTTTGTTTACGTTACATTCTTATCTCTGGCTGCAACTCCGGTATCTTTTTCGTTGGCACGTATGGCGGATTACTAATTACAAAATCGAACAGCTTCGAGTCCAAGTCCGCGTTATCGGGACTATTAAAATTTTCCGAAACCTCGATACTCGCATCGGGCTTTAAAGTCGCGTGGAGCACCGTGACTTGCTTCGTCAACTCCAACTTCTCTCGATTTATCATCGTTAAATCGCAAGCATGTGGACTCGAATCGATAGCCGTGCACTTTATCTAAAAAAAAATATTACTCATTTTCTTTTTTTATTTTTCATGCTTATTATTTTATTACTTCCGCTAAGATTTGCCTTCGGTTTCTAAGATACGAAATAGTGTGATAAAATTTCCTCGCGTACCTTTTTACAAGAATGAGCGAGAGCCAGTGATATCGCACCCGAGCCGCAACCAATTTCTAAAATCTCGCAACTATCAGCCTGAGAAGAGCCAAGTCTTTTCAATACAAAGTCTACCAGGATTTCGGTCTCCGGCCGAGGAATAAAAATCGGTGGTACGAGCTTCACGGTAATGTCTCGAAAATCCCATTCGCCGATGATATACTGAACTGGCATTCTGCAAGGACTTGGCGTTCATAAGCGGGCGCGGAGAGCTTCGTTGCACTCCGACACATGGATCTCTACGGTCCATTTAAGCCGTATTCAAGGAGCTCTTACCTAGACAAGCGACATTCGCACAGGGACTCCAATTTTTCTATTTGACTCGCATCGAGAGGATCATTTCTAACATTCAATATATCTATTATCTGCAAATAATAATAAAATAAATCGATAACTGCCGACTCTCTAAATATTGCCAATAAATGTAGATAACGTTACGTTGTCGATACCTTCTTGGTCCCTATAATATGCGCCACTATATGCTCTATCGACTCGACAGGCTCCGGTATGCCTTCGCTCTCAAATCGGCGACTCCAATGTTCGATAACGTCGCCGATTGTGCACTCGCGTGCACTCGAAACGAATAAACGTCGTGCTGGACGCTTCAACGTGACACTGTTAAGGCTATTATACCTCGAGCATTGGAGGCAGGAGAATATTGCTTGCTTGTTGCTGATAACGTGTGTTCTCAAGACGTTGCGGCACCACATGATGCTTCATTTAGGCTTACCGCGAAACGCAGACGCAAAATGCAGATTTATTTAGTTACTGATTGACTCGGTACGTCGTGCCGTCAGCTGATAGATCGTACAACTTGCCGGAAATTATACATGTATGTTAATTCATTCTCTGTGTGCGTATAGAAGCTGGTGCCCGCTAGCGGGACGAAAGTTACTCAAACGTTTATCAACGATGAGCCAACGAGAATATTATTACAGAAAAAAAAAAAAGAAAAAAAATCTTAAAAAAATATCGAAGGAACGTGCTCCAAATTTAGAGTCAATAAAAATAATGTAATTAATTTTTTTTTTCTCCGCGTAAATGTATTTCTATAAAACGATATTATTAGAGATGTAAAAAATAGTCGCGGTACTTTATATTTCTGTACTTCTTAGCTATCAAATTATTTTCTCACGTAAATTATATATAATTATATCTTTAAATCCTTAGTCGGATCATTATTTATTCTTTAAATATCGTTAAATCCTGACACGCTAGAAACCGACCGATGGTGAAATCGCTCTCTTTCCCCGCGGCAACTCAGAAAGCGTGCGGCCAAGAGAGAAGTCAAAGACCCGAACTTTAGAAGATGCCGCTGAAGCGGTGCTCCGCCGGTGGATCGAAAGGCCCGTAAGCCGCGTACGCATGCGTCGACGTTGGAGTAGCTATCTGGAAAAGAAGGGTGCTGGCTAACAGACCGTTGTCTGGCCAAAGGCGCTGGCAGTCGCCACCGGCCCCGCTCTCAATTCATGACTGCCATGACAGTCCGCCTCCGTGTCGCAGCGAGCGCGAGATCGAGTCGTAGTAACGCCGTTTAAAGAGCGCCCTGTTGAACCCATACCCCTCTTCCCCTCCGACCGATGCACGTACTCGCGCCGCAGCGCGTTGCACCGCGAAGAGGTCGACCGAGAACCGACCTCGGCTGTGCCGTCACGGTGCCTGTGCCGCAGCTAGCCATCTCTCGCGCCGACCACCGAGTCACCCAGGCGCGGCCTTCCCAGGTGCGTTGATTCGCCGACCGAAGGTGCCGTGGAACCGCGCGCGTCCGTCCTGTGCGTACATATACTTAGCACGCGTCGCGCTGGCTCGTGCGAATGGCGGGTGTGCGGTAAGCGGGGTGCCGTTGATGTCACGCGTGTCCCGTGTCGACTCCGCGGTCGGCTGTCAGTTTTGGAGCACGAGGAACGCCCGTGCTGGATAACGCGTCAGCCAGCGTACAACAGGCAGCCACGCTCTCGGCCTAGGTTCGATCGACCGACGCGGCTCGTCGAAACTTATAGGTAGGGGCGCCGATCGGAGCTGAAGCCTCCAGTGCCTGCGAAAGACCGAGAGCACCTTCGCGCGCTCGTAGCGAAATGTAAAGCACACAGCCACGCTGGTACGCGGGCATCGATCGCACCGGAGCGAAGAGAGGCTACGAGCGAAAAGGTCGCGTGCTTCGTAAGATTCGCCGGGTACTCCGCGTAGCCTTTTAGCCAAAGGTCTCCCGATGCGGCGTTATTAAGTCGCCTGAACTTTGAACGATCGTCAATTACAGCGAAGCCGTAAAAATTCTTCAACCGTGACTCGTTAGGAAAGTCCAACTCTTTTTCTTCTCTCCGCAAAATCTTAATTATCCGCATTAATAAAGCCCGCGGACACGCTTTGCGGCGCCCACCCGGTCTACGTGCACGCGAATCGGGGCATCGATCGCTCTCGGGATTTTCGGAGCGGCTCGCCAAAGGCGGCACCGCGTGCTCCAAAAAATTCGCCGGCTCCGAACGTGTGCCGGGCAATCGATCGGCACGTACGTAGATTCGCCGGCGCCGGGATACCCCGGGTTCGTCCTTGAAAAGCGAGCTACGCCGAGTGATAAGAAGGATACGGTAGAAAGCGAGCGTGTTCGTTTGCGAACAATACTATGAACGTCTCGTACGCGAGAACAGATATGTCAAGTAGATTTTTTTTTTTTTTTTTTTTTAATTTTCTTTTTTTATTGCAGATACGTCGCTCGCACATTTCCAAGCGACAGTTCGATGATGTAAGATCAACGTTTGCGTAATGTACTTCCGCATTGCCCCGGTTACATTTAAATTATCTCCCCCACCCGACCGGCGTATGCGCGAAGAACCGCACGGCAGCGTGCAATTAAATCTCTCGAGTGTGTGGTTTCATTAGCGGCGGCTAATTGTCGCCTTTCTAATTTTTCTACACCGCGGGACGAAGCTACGACTTCTTAATTGTCTTCGGCGGGTCCATGTAAATGAGCGGATAACGAAGGTGCGAATAATCGTACGACGCAACTTACGCGTCTCTCGGTGTTGGGCGCAAAAAGTAATTGCAGCCTCCTCTAATTGAATCCCCGGATCAAACGACCCGATCGTTCGCTCGTCAGCTCCCATTTTCACGCAATAAAGAACGCGCGTGTCGATAATCGTCGAGGTAATCGACTCGATAATGTACGGGGGGGGGAGGGGGCCTTGGCACTTTCTTCATTTCTGCTGAGTACGCGGCGGCCGTCACGCGATATGACGAGTGCGCGAAGGGAACGCGTTTCGCGCGAGCTCGGTGAATCCCGACGAAGAAAGAGAACGAAGAAAGACCCATTCGCGGCGAGCCGGCCGTACGCGTGCACCGAACAACGGTCGCGTTATCTGAGTTTCTTTTGCCGGAACCGTCGCCGCATTTCCGCATACCTACTCGACGATCTCGAGCTCCGCACGTCGAAGGAAGAATTCCACGTCGGCGAGGAAACGTTTTCGGTTCACGCCCTCGCGTACGCGTGCACCCTCGCGCGTACCGCATCCGGGGTGGCCTCCACCCTTCCGAGTCTGACGCCCCGGTCGCCGAAGGGGAGAAGATCAACCATCAAGGGGGGAAGGGAGGGTGACTCCGGAAATGTGACCCCGCAAATTCTCTCGCTTCATCACGCGCGACACGTGCTCCGATCTCGTAGCCGGCAAAATCGATTCCCGGCCCCATTTGTCAACCTTCGTCTGCGTCTAATCCGTCGGCGGCGCACTTGCAGCGAGATTACGACTAACTTTCGTCGGATGAATTTTCCAGGGTACGATCCGGAGGGCAAATCGATGAACGCGGGGCCGCTACCAGCCGACAAGGTGCACCGGTGCGCTGGGCGGCGAGCCGGGGCATTGGGATCTTCCCCGAACAAACGACACGGCCTGCTTCGGAAAGGATTGCGGCAGGCAGCCGCTCTTCGTATCGCCGCGAGTGCCGAGGAGCATCGCGGCGGCGGTGACGAGACGATGCGCGCGACTCGGTGCGTTACGCACGGCCAATAGCGCCGAGCAACGCGGCAAAATTCTCGCCGGTTATTTTGACAAACGGTGCTGCGTGATCACGGTGATATGTAACGACGCGTAATTCACACATATCAAGAAGTGTCTCGGCATTCAAGTGTACGCGTGTAGCTCGACGCGAGCCGGTGTGCTGAGAGTAGCTTGAGATTATCAGTACATATTTCTATATATGCTACAAGGTGCAAAGAGTAAAGACTGTCCGCGATTGCGAGGCATTAAGCCAATCGAGCAATCGAGAAACGAGATATCGTATGCTATCTCTTTCTCGCGTTCTTCGGACGTTTAGCGAGTAAAGAAAATGTTTAACTTTATGAAGAAGGCCGCGGAGAAGGACGACAAGGAGAAGCGGAAGCGCGAAAAGAAGGAGCGGAAGGATGTTAAAAAGCGCGATCGTAGCAGCATGTCCGCGGAGGAGCTCCTGCGATTAGACGAAGTAAGTAAATGAATATTGCAGATATTTGAAATATAAAAACATAACCCTCGCGTCGCCATGGTTTGTCTCGTTTTTTCTTTTTTTTTCTTTTTTTTCTGTAAATCGGAGAATCACGACCACAAAAATTGCAAATTATTCAACTAAATTTACATATTTTAATTTATCTTAATTGCGAACTCTGTTAATTTAATTAATTTTTTCATATTAAGGTCGTGGCAATGTGCCTTTTGATTATCGTATCTTTCGATGACGAGGTGGGTGTACATACAGCGATACTGTTTGACGATTTACGAGGTGCACAAAGTTCCCGATATCTATCTTGTTCGGACACTTTTTATCGACATAAACAAAGCTGTCGATATCGGAAGGCGATAACGTTCCCCAGTGGCTTTCTTTAAACTGATATTATTAATAAACTACAACACATAAAAAATTCACGTACATTAACGATGACTATACTAAAACAACTTAATCGATCGTAACATGCAGATAGAAAGCGCAGGAAACCGATAAGATTTCGTTTTGGAAAGCTTCGCCTCTGCGGATTCAGTATCGCCGCAAATCGGATATAGTTTGACGCAAATATTAAGTATGCCGATCGCTTACTTGCGTTGCATTACCGGAGAGTAAGAATTGCAAATATATCGCGCACGAAGAGATGGAGAACGCGTCGCATCGTTCGCAGAATAAAAAAACGTTCTTCAAAAAATTAGCGGGCTACTGTATGGTACAGTTCTTCGATGCGGCCAAGCTGAACGGATTTCTCGAAAAGCCTTGTCATTCTAATACGCTCTGTTGCAGGTTCGTAGATCATTGAAAATCCCCGGTCGTCGGAAGGAGAAGGAAAAATTACCGAGCGGCATCACCGCGGACTACAGCGCGTCGTTTTTCGCGCATCTGGACCGCGATCTTCTGGACGCCGCGCAGAACGCGGCACCAGGTTCGACGATAAGCGCCGGTGCCAGCAGTTGGACGACCAGAACTCCCGACAGTTTGATGCAGAGTGACTCGTCCGAGGCGTCTCTCACATCTCTGACAACGACCACGACCACGTCGTCGACGACGACGAGTTTCGCCGGCATTCAGTCCGGTGGCAAATGCTTGCCTCCGTTACCTCCGAAGCCGCCTAAGCGAGGCATTCTCAAAGGACCGCGATTGACGGTAAACAGTTGCACCGTGAGCGTTCTCTCGGAGGAGAACGTGTTGCCGAACGGCAACGAAACAAGTTACCAAGAGGCCAGCAATCTGCTGGTGAGGAATACTCTTCAGAACGAAGTGATCACCTATCAAAACGTGCCGACGCATTTGAACAGCGTTTTGAACAAGGACGACTGCAGCGAGGAGGAGACGCTGTGTCAAACCACGTGGAATCTCTCGATGCAACAGCAGACAATTCAGCAGCAATACCAGCAACAGCAGCACCATCATCATCATCAAATTGACTCCAAACTGCTTCAGGTTAGATAACGTTCCGCTTTCTCTTTCGCACATTGGCTCTGGCGAAACCCGATTATTACGATCTTTTCCGAAACGTGTAACGAGATGTCGAGTGATAAATGTGAACTCTCTAAATGCCCTTTTTTTTTTTTTTTTAATTATATTTAGGTCGTTACCAGCGCCAGTCCGTCCGCGGACTCGTTGACGGACACGACAAATTCGAGTTTCGCGACGCCGCCGTTTAGTTTGTCGCCCGTTGGCGAATCTCAAGGTTTCTCGAGGTGGCGATCGTCCGTCTCCTTCGAGGAACAGGGGATTGAACTGCAGCTTCCGGAGCTCGTGCCACTCGAGTTACCCGAGCCCAGGGAGCTCACCATTCAAAGGCAACCACCACCGCGAAACGACTTCGGATTTTCGCTCCGTCGCGCTGTGATCGTTGAGCGAGCGACGAACGGCGTCACGCAGATGAGACCGGTAATTTTCGCCGAACCTGGCGCCCTGGTGCAACACAACAATGACACGGGTCTATTGCCCGGTGACAGATTGATCGAGGTCAATGGGATCAACGTGGATGACAAGTCGCGCGAGGAGATCATCGATCTCATCAAAAGCTCCGCCAACAGCGTCACCGTGAAGGTAACTCTCATATTAATAGTCCGTGAAAAAAAAAAAAAAAAATGAAAAAACTTGCAATTCTTAACTCTTTAAATAATTTTAAAACGCCACTAAAAATTACAATTTTTTTCGGTGTCTGAAAATTACTTTTATAAAATATTTTTTATCTATTACTATTATCACTCGTGTTAAATTTAAGATTATTATCTGATACTTTGGTAAATCGACGACCAAATGATGAGAATATTCGGGCAGTTAGAGCGTACTTTGGACATTACGTAAGCGGCAATACGCTATATTTCGTACTTTTTTCTTCTAGAAATTATACCGGTCGTGTACCCCTGGCTGTTCGGCGAACCTTTCTCTTGCCGAACGCGGGGCAAGTTTATTAACATAAATCGGATGGTATTTACCAGAAAGTAGTCGCTAATAATCTAACCCACGTGCGGCGTAAGAATACTTTTGTACAACAGTCTTATATTCAATTATCAGGTTTCATGATTAGCTTATCGTCCGCGTTAATCACTTACGTTTCATTATCAAGTTCTATACAGCTGACCTTCGGATCTTTTTAAATATATTATTCAAAGAACAAATACGAGAATATTGTTCGGTATTATACGGGGAAATCCGTATTGAACGTGGTGAAAGGCATTTAGGAATCCTTAGGTTCTTCGGAGGTCATAGAAAGGGGTCGATCGAGTGTTGCTCCGTAAACCTTTGATATACTGCGGCAGCGAAATGCATTGTCTTCTAGTCAATAAAGCGGTAAATGCCATGCGACGTGTTAAAAATTTAATTTCGATTTTAAATAAAATCTAAAAATCGCTAAAAAAAAGCACTTAGAAATTTTTCATTAACGATAAAAAAAAATTAACGAGAGCAATATCTAATTATATGACGCTCGTTAGGAATGGTAGATGAAAAAACTGACGTTACTTTCATTGATATTAAACCATTCACCGTCAATGCCGTTATTGCGACGAGGAACAAACGGCCAATCGCGAACGCGCAAAAGGTGCGGGCGAACGTTTGGCAGGATAAATGATTGCGGTACGGTCGGTTCATTGCCACTGCTGGCAACGAATATAGCGGGATCGTGAGTCACGGTCCCCGCTAATAAAACTGTACACGAGACATGAGGAGGGACTGTCGTGTGAAAATAGCAGGGCTCTTACCGAGAATCCGATCTTCTTCTATCGTGCACCGACGTGCAAATCGACCACCGCGAGACGCTGCGAATCTCATAAAGAAGGGACCAACTTCGCGAGCCCGAGAATCCGCAGAACGGGGATGTAAAAGTAAAGAAAAAAAAAAAAAAAAAAAAAAATAGAAGGGTGGGAGACGCAGATGCCCAAGCGTGCTTGACCTTGCCCTGCAGCCTCGGAATGCTAAAAATGCCGGCGCGTTCCCGCGGCCAGAAAACGAAATGTGTAATTCCGTCCGTTGTGTATCGTTCTCCCTTTCACCGCTTCCTCACGCGCGCGAAATGTAATCTCCCCGGGGTAGATTGTACGGGTAAAATCTGGGGGATTTCGCGCGTCAGAAAACATTCGTGAATCGAATGAAATGGCAAGGCCTCTTCGCGGTACCGCGATTTCCTGTAAGCGCGTTCTTTTGAAGAGCGATGACGAAACGTTTCTCGGAGAAAATGGGAAAATAGCTACCGGTGCCGCGTATAGAGAAGCTCGCAATATTTCTAGTCCCGTACGTACGTATGATCGAGCTGGGCCTGTCTAAAAATATTAAGACCGAAGCACGTTGCAGGGCGAGCTTTCCAGAATCAAAACGTGTAAATATCCGGAAATACCGGGCACGTCGGAGGATGAGAGGAAGAGAAAGGAAATGAGCATTAGACCGGCGGAGACGCGCAGGGGGAAGAAACCGGATGTAATTCACTCACAAATCGAGTGTATTATACTCTCTATATACAAGGTGTACCGGAATTCGTATGCCTCCTGCTGGAGGATTCCTGCCTCAAGGATCTCGGAATCGCGGCATTTCTTTTTCCCTATCCCGAACTTTAACGATGCGCGGCAGATATCTTACTTTTTTTTTTTTTTTTTTTTTTTAAACAAGTTACATCTCTCAGAGTTGAAAATATCGCGTGCAGCCGTCCCGGAGTATCAGAGCGTGAAGATACCTGCTTTAATTCGCAATTCTCATTTATCATCGCGGTAACTTCGCGAAGCTGAATGGCCGACGATGCGACCGGGAAAACGCTGACGGGAAAGGCCTGCATCTACCGGGTGTTGTCGCTAGTCCCGGGGCACCCAGCACGGCGAGGGACCTCATCCTTTGCCTCGGTGTATTTTGCGGCATGGCAGTCGTATCGGCAGAAGAAGGAACGTGACGTGATTTGCATACCTATGTATAGGTAACGCGCCAACAGGCCCCTCACGGTCAGCATCCTGCTTCCTGTTCTCTGTGTGCTACACGAGGAGACTCGGGGCCCGCGCGTGTAAGCTCTGTGCGTATGCACGTTTGCCCCGTTATACGTCCGATAGACAAAGTGTGCGTATCGAGCACGCAGACACGTCGATAACAGGCGGAGCCGTCCGTAACGGTGATTAATCGAGATTAGACGAACGGCGGAGGGGCTAACATGTGCTTTATACGCGTCCAATGCTACTTCTGCAAAGTTACCGTCCCGTTTTCAGCATTCCGACGTAAACTAATGGGAAAAAAAAAAATTCCGAAGATCCGACGAGTCTCCAATTCCGATGTATTAATAGCGATAATGAATAATTTTATTATATTTTAATCAAAATGAATTTAAATCGTACTACTTCTGAATAATCTCCTCTGCCGTTTCAAACAAATTTCAAAAAAAAAGAAACTTAATCTACTATCACGTGGAAAATTTCCATCCACGTTCTATCTCTCCCGGTGGCAGCGAACGTCTGTCGCTTCACTTATCGCGTGGACGTACATGACGTGGCTATTCATAAACCGACATAAATGAATTTTACCGCAATCGCCGGCACGCTCAAGGGCGTGCTCGCGTGATACGCGCGCATTACAATTTTAACGTGTTGATTTCGTTGCAGGTGCAGCCGGTCGCCGAGCTGTCGGAATTATCGAGACGCGGCAGTTGTGACGGACGTCAAGTAGAATTGGCACCTGCGAATATCCGCGGCGGCACGCTTCGCCGATCCGGCAGTTTGCGGTTTCATCAAAATACAGTAAGCCTATCGCCGTTTCCCGTCGACTTAGCGCTTGCAGCTTAAAGTTATAGAGCCAAGTCCGCCTGGCGCCGTGCGAAACGAGTAAGCGAAGCATTTAAAATCATTCTCAGACTATCCACCGAACGAGATTTGCATCGCGAGGAAACGGAACCACTGGACGTTCCTTTAACACCCTGGCAATGCACATCGCAGTATTATAATTTTAATTTTTATAATTTCTATGACGAGGTCGCGTATGAAAAAAAAAAAAAAAAAAGAAAGAGGCCGGTGACTAAAGGGAGCGTAAGTGATGAGATAAAGCGCAATTGACTTAACGAAGGGCACGCGGAGGAATAAAAGGACGGCACAAAGGAGGCAGAAAATTGCAACGGAATGCGACGCAGGGCTGCAGCCCGCCGTGGCAGCGAGGAAAGAGGAAGACAATGACGAAGAGACGCTCACTTTCCACCCACATTCCCTAGAGCGGCGCAGTGGCATAGCAATCGCATAACGGTACATCTCCACTGGCTGCCTCGTACCATAATACTCGGTTTCCGCCGAACTTCAAACTGTAATCTAAACTACGGGCACGACCCGTTACGAGAAAATGCAGCCTCTTCGCGGCGACTTGGCCGGGCCATTTCGCGGAGACATCGGGTGTTACCGATTAAAGGCTCAGGGAATAAAAAAGGAAGAAAAAAAAAAATTTTATATAAACGCAAGGAATTATTTCCAAAGCGGAAGGTTAACGGCTGAAATAAATTTCTCGGACGCTGCAAAGAGCCGACGCTTGCAGTCGCTGTAAACGAGACGATAGTCGCAGATTAGAGGAGAAAAATGTTGGAGATACGTAGCCGCATCCTGGACCGAAATCGACGCTAACATCGTTAACAGAAACGAACGCGTGCCACATTATTCCCGCGTATATTGAACGTCCCCTTTTATTCCGTGGCTTCATCGGTAGTCGGAGCTTGCGGGCTTTCGAGCGGCCTTCATTAAATTAAACTGTCACGCGGCGGAACGGCGCATTCCTGGCTCGTTATCGCAACGAGAGAAACGCCGTTGCGAAGGTGCGCGCCGAAGAATGAGCGGTATTGCATCCGCATTTCTGAATTCGTCGATGAACGCTAAAGCGTGGATTGCATTAAGCGTAAATGCATTCATTTTCGCGCGACGCTCGTGCAGGGATCGATGCGGGGTGGTCTAACAGGATTTACGTCCGAGCGTTATTATTAAAAGCCCCCGGCGATAGTTTGACGCGACGATGATATTACGTTTTCGCGTCGTCTCGAAGTAGAATGTGAAGAAACAACACGTCCACCAGGTGTGTAGATATACCACCCGTAAATCTTACGGTAAACGTAAAACGGTTTACTTCGACTTCGCAATTTAATTAGCATCTTCGTCGACTCGGTTGCTCGGATCCCTCCTTATCGCTCGCGAGGTTCAAAATCAGACAAGCGGTGTCGCTTAACCGACAAGTTTATACAAAACGTAATTGCGAAGTAATGCAATTGTCTCGAGAATGAAATGAACACGATCGTCGTGCACACGAGCGTCACGCCGCTCGCTGCGCAGTTTGTACGCACGTCGGACGCGAGCAGCGACGTGTCGTAATTGGCAATTAGCTCTAACAAAGTGCGACTTAAGCCGGTGTAAAATGCACAATGACACCGGCACGAAGATGTTTACTGGCGGTCGATAAGGCCGACGATGTGGTGGCATAGCAAAGAACGTGCTGCCGACGTACCGTTGTGGAGAACGCGACATGTGACCGGCAACGATACGTTTCCTACTTTCCATAAGTACTTTCATTAAAATTTTATTGCGCGTACGACGAATAAAAATTCTGATCTGTTTATTCAAATATAAAAAAAAATTCACATAACCATATTAAAAAAAGAAAAAAAAAAATTATTTTCCGAGAAAAATTCATCACGCGTGTCACATTAAATTACGAAAAAAAATTAAACGAAGATGTTTCGAGGAAAATTTTTTATTCAAAAAATAAAAGACAATAATTAAGAATAGATTCGTCTTGTGTATCGATACTTCGATATCGCGTGGTTCGATTTTCATTGAGACGAACGAACGAACAATTCCCGTGAATGGATGTTAGGTACTCGAAAGGTGTCGACGCCGGCGGGAAAAAATCGCAGACCGGTAATCTCGCGATCTTATTAATCAAAGAGCCGGCGAACGCCGATAAACGCGGATTTGTGACGAGGGGGAAAAAAAAAGATAAATAAAAGTAAAAATTGCGAAGTCGGTGGTTGCTTGGGGTGGTGCACGATTTTCAACGTCATCGTGTAACTCTCCGCTCTCTCACGGTGCGACGTGACTTGCTCGCTCGCTCGCTCGACGTATCGGCGTACGTAAATGTCAAATTACGTAATTAGAATTGCACGTTACGCGCTACGTAGTGAGTAATTACGCCGTTACCGGCGCGGAGCTATTATTACGCCCGCGAGGAAGGCGCTGGGTATACGCGGCGATAACATCGCCGATCGCCGGGAATCCCCGCCGCGCTGCTCCGGTCGCACGTCGCGATATGTAGGCCAATAATCGTATATCCGCCGAAGAGAAGGCGAGCGAGGTTTCCTTTTCTATCCGGAAAATCCGCGCGGCCCGTTAAACCCGCCGGAGTCATTAACCCCTTCGGCTCGTTAACAACGCACGTTGAAAACGCTCGCGAGGAATTTCCCGGCGGAAAGCGAACGATAACACGTGCCACCGGCAGCGATGCTCCTATGGTTGCAGCCTCGCAATGATGTCAGCTTATATTGCCTATAAATATCGGGCATTCGGAAAAAAAAAGAAAAAGAAAAAAAAAAAAGCGGGTTGCCCACGCGAGCGGAGGGCTGCGCGAGTTTAACGGCCCCGCGTTGCAACGCGTCTATGTTCTCGCGAGCTATCGGCCGGCACGCCACGTCGGTGAAGCTCGCGTTAAACTTGGGCAGTAAAGTATAAATAAAACGCCGTTTTTAACCTTCGGTTTAACGTCGAATAAACGTCGGACACGATTCAGCGGGGTCCGATTTTTAATCGGAGAAATAACTACGAGGCGCGCTGTCGAATTTAATGAATTTCGAGAGGCGAAAAACACGTTATCAGTTTAACTCGTAAAATCCAAATGAGAATTCGCGCGAAGCGGAGGCTTAAAAATCTTCCCATCGGCCGTCCGCGCTATTTCGCAAAAATGAATAGGCCGCGCGAGAGCGGCTGCGAATAAATTTGCATGCGGTTGCGATCGGTGAGCAAGAGGCGAAGTCGGTCGCTACATTCGCGGCGCGGCCACGACGTGCGTAATTTGTATTTTATGCACGTAATCACGGTGGCTTGGAAGTCCACGTACGTGCATACGCACGCGTGCACCCGCCCTCTTATCTGCCCACGTCGATGCGAGAGATAGCGTTAACGCGTTTGTACCCCGGCCGTCGTCAGCGGCTCGTAGCGAGAGGCATCTCGATTGCGACAGGCGAGAGATGCCGCGTGCATTACGCTCACCGGATCAGAGCCGATCCCTTGGCGCCTCCCCGTTTAACGCCGCGCACTTCCCGATCCTTTTCGCTTCACCAAAAAGTTAATTTCAAAGTCGCGACGTTGGCCATTAACGTGATCCGTTTTTATTTCCTTCAACGAAATGATCTTGAGTTTAATTTAACAACGCGCGTTTGGAGACTGATGAATAACGCCGTCGGAAAGTGGAGCAGACCTACGGAACGAATAGACGCGACAGTTGTATGTATGGATTCTATGCATGCTTGTTTCAAATCGGATCAAGATGGTTTAGACGCGTGCGTGAAAGCAACGTATGTCGCTCGCACTGCACGTTGATATAAACTTCGGATTCGCGTCTGCTATGGTCGTACCAGTCAATCCAGTCTGTCTGTCAATCCGTGAGTCATCGAACGCTACTTTTATGCTTTCAGATAAAAAAAAGGACGTTCAATTTTTATTTAAATTTTATTTTAAAAAATTTCCTCGTCGCGGATCTGGCTCTCTTTGCACGCTTGAATAAAACAATACACATTTCGATCGACAAAGGGTTCTTTTTTTTTTTTTTTTTTTTTTTTTTCTTTGGACTTCCTACACGAATTTTTAAATTTTTGCGATTTTTTTTCTTCCCCCTTTTTCTTTTCTTTTCCATCGAAATAAATACCTTTCTTAAATCCGCCATTTACAACTTCATTGGCCGCAACCACGCCTACATCAATCGCTACAACGCACAAGGTCGTCGGTTTAGCAATTCGCGCAGCGTGAGCGACTAAAGGACTCGTTTTCCATTTCACTTCTTTTTTCTCCTACTCTCGAGAAACCTGGTGCGGCCTCAAACGACCTTCCCCCGTGGATTCTATCGGTATTTTCGATAGTCTCTTATCGAGACTTGCGCCACATTTATTCGTGTAATTTTTAACTAAAGATCACGAACGAGGCTGCTTATTGCCGCGTTCACCTTTGCAAAGCTTCACATAAAAATGACGACAGGTTCGTTTAATTTCTAAATTAATTATTATTTCTTTTTTTCTTTCTTTCTATTTTTTTTTTCTTTTTTTTTTTAAACGCCAAGTACGATGGGACAGTGACCGCGCCGTCACGTTGGAAGGTAACGGTTATCGAAGTCCAATTATTCGTTAAACGCGGAGCGTCAAGTCAGGTTTTGCCTTGTTTGTCGCATACGTTATGCACTCGCGCGGTCGCACCGAGGGATCACCGGCTGTTTCGACCTACACTTTAATTCCAGTTGTTCCACCTATCTCCGGCGTCGTTCCGCTCTCCGGTAAGCGCGGCGCAAAAAGGCACACAGCGCGAGTCGTTGCACGGAACAATGTAACCATGAAGCCTGGTCGCGCACATCGCGCACCGTGAGAAACGTTTGGATCAGAAGCTACTACTGCCAGGAAATTTCTAAGCTATGCAGAAGCCTCGCGCTAACGACCCTCAAACGGCGAATAGAAACCCTCGACCGCGATAGAAAATAAAAAAAAATAAAATAAGATAAAACGCAATTTCAATATTAATGATTGATAAATGAAGATGATAATTGTGACGCGTGACATTCATACCAGACATGCGTACGTCATCGTTCCGCGTGCTGCTAATCTCAGCTTCTTCGGTTACATTTATCTAGGAACGGTTTATCTAAGCTAGCGAACTGCTTCGCTGTAGTTTTCCCCCCTCTAATTTTTTTTTTGTTTTATTAATTTTTATTTTTCATTGTTATCGGCGTATCGTTTAACAAAATTGCGCCGAGTCGGCACGAGCAATGATCTCGAAACTCGTCGAGTCTGCTCTTCCTTTTAAGAGATCTTAGCCTTAGGGGTGAGCGCTGCGTATGTAAATTCTTTTTTTTTTTTTACCTGCTTCTAACTCGCCGATCCGCCGCGTCCCACGCGAACAAAATGTAACGGAGAAATTGTCGTGTGGCAATACACCCACGTTACGATCGATTCACGACGTTCCTCGTCTCGGTGTTGAATACACGGCGCGTTGTCGAACAATGACAACGGTGCGTCATCGATCTGGCATAATTTTAAATCTAGAATAGAGCGTTTAGAGAACTAATTGCCTTTTTTTCCTTAGAGCCAGTCGAGCGCGACACGTCCTCGAATGGCATTATTTTACTCTACAAACGATCTATTAATACGAGAGAATTTAAGAAGCCGGAAGATCAGAGGAATTGTCTTATCAATTATCCAAACAATTAATACGCCGTCAACGCTTTGTTCAGCTAAATAGAATATTTCTGACAGCGCGAAAGTGAATCACCGCGTGACGAAAAATGATACGGCTGCAGCTTCTCGCGAGCAACACGGGCCACGACCGTGATATTCGAACCGCAAAAAGCTCAACATCGCCCGTTATATCACGCCTTCCTGTACAAACGCAAGTTTGTGGGCAATGCCCGCCCGCCCGTCGGGTAATTCGACTTTCGGCTCGGCGCAATCTCGCGGGTTACGAGTTTCTTAAAATAGCAGCTCCGTGTACCCTCGAACCTTCTCTCGAGTGCGCTTCTCTGATCTCGGTAGCACGTGCTGGTGGCGCGAGGAAGCGACGGTTCGTCGAGCGCGCCGCACGTGACCAATCCGCAAACGTTTTCCTCGGGCTTGAAAGATTTTCTTATCGTCGCCGCCGTAATCACGCGGAAAGTAAAAAAAGCGTCGCGAGGACGATGATTTTATCAGATAGCTGCGGGACGTTGGAGACTTGAATTGATAAATCCTTCCGAGGGCTATTTGAGCGGAACGTGACGTTGAATGACGGAAAAAATAAAGCGCAAAACGCAGAGCGGGAAACGATGGGAAGGTAAACTTGTTGCACAATTTCGCGCGAAGAGGCGAGATCGGACCGAGAGTCACTTAAATAATACATTTCCCGTGCCTGCCAGAACTCCCTTCTGGGGAAAGCTATATATAAACACTTCTATACCGCTCCCGGCATTTTCTCCGCCTCTCACTCGAAGCTTTCGAAAGCGCGCGAGGAGCTTTCGGCTGTGAACGCCGGCTACATATATTTGAAAGCGAACGATCGAGTCGAGGATTTCTCAGAAGCGATTCTTGGTTGCGTGTTACGCTTCCGTAGGCCTCGGAGAGGAAGTTTGCTATTTAATTTCAGGCAATAAATGCATCTATATCATTAACTTCAGACTAGATTTATATCTTCACGAGATATAGATCGAACAGATATTAAAGAATTAAAAATATTTTATGCTAATCAGCGAGTTATGCGTTTAATTTAATTCTTTTTTTTTTTAATAATAATTGAAACGTTTTACGCATCGCTACATTGAGAGAAAAAAAAAAAAAAAAAAAATACTGGATTCTGGATTGCCGAGTCATCTCGGCCGGATCTTCGAATTCGCGTTAATCGCATCTCGATCCGCATTCGCCGCGGAATCGGATCAACCTACTAGCCGACTCTGTTTGTCATCCGTGCAAATCGTGGAGGAAGGACGTTGAAGTAACCGAAGCCGAGTATACGGTTGGCCGATAGGCCGAACAGAGAGGGAACGTTCGAGCGACGGAAGCGAGAGACGAGGACGGAGAAACGTGGAGAACGAGCGGGAGAACTACGTTTCGTGATGGAGAGAAAGAACTCCCGGGCGGCTCTCGTGGGCACACGCCTCTCTCGTTCTCCACGGTTCTCCTCAACGAGAGGACCTGTCTCTGTCTCGGAGCACAAGCGTTGCTTCAGTCGACACTCGGGAGACCCCCGTGATGCTCCTTGCGATCGAGTCCTACCCTTGTGACCGTCGCCGTCGTCTCGAGTCATGATAAGACCTCCCGGAGAAAGCCGCGTCTCAATTATCGCGGACGCGAGCCGTTTCCCGAAACGCTTCGAAGCCGAAAAAAAAAATATGCCGGGGAACTGATCCTCGCGACGACGTCTCTCGCGTTTAAGAATTAATACGTTTCAACCGAGTCTCGATGGCGACAATCGGCGATACTGTTCGAGGATCGCTTACGAAGATGTGTGAATCGCGAGTGGAGATCGAGTGACCGGTGCTTCCGATTGCCGTAAACTTGAGCGGAATATGGAAAGCTATTAAGAAAATAACGAGTTACTTACGACAAGCGGATATAACGATCGAGACAGGATATACGTAACGTGCGGCCAGGTATCATGATTGTCAAACGAAACTCACGCTAGAGGTCTGACGTTATCGTGCTAAATGATGAAGAAACTTTTCGGCTTTCAATGGCTAATGAAGAATTACGTGTAAATTATCGAGCAAATATAAAGGCCCGCAGACGTGAGAAGTGCCCCGTCGAGATTAGTGATAATTGCGTTGCGAAAGCGACGGCGTGAGATTACGTAGATTCTGTAAAAGAAGACCAGAGAGAAGATGCCGCGCAGCAGGGACGAGATCGACAACATGTCGCTTGACGCGCATCATCTTCTTCACAGATCTTGCAGAGGCAAGGCTCACGCCAGTGGGATAGCCAAGCAAAATAATCGGCAAGGTCCACCCTCGCAAAAAATTTCGAAATCATCGGCGCAGGACTTCACGAAGCAGCACGATTTGCCGGGCAATGGCGTTGCCCTCGACAGGAAGCACAGCAGAAATAGCACGAGCTCGTGGGAGTGCAGCGACAGCGACAGCATGCACTCGTCCGAGATGGGGCAGAACAGCTGTCCGGAAAATCGGCTGATTAACACGAGTCGCGGCCTCGAACGAACGTCGAGCGTCAGATCCAATGGCAAAGAGAAGATCAAAGGGAGCAATCTTTGCTCGCCGTCACCGCGAGCCGCTAAAACCTTCAGAAAGGAGTGCTGGGCGGATACTTTGCGCGTAGGATGCGTGAACGATCGAATTAAAAGGATGGAGAAGGGTTGGGATGACAGCAACGTTATTAGAAAGCCAAAGGAGCGCAAGTGGCATAGGATTACAGCGGAAATAGAGCAAAGGGCACCGAGCGCAAACAATGGGCTCCGAGTATTCGACTTCAAGAACACCTGGGGGAATAATTCCAAGAAAATATCGAAACGGAATCGCTTAGGGCAGAGATGCGCGAAACCGATTCAGGACATTATCGAGTGGGAGAAGTTGTTTGAATTGGCCCTCGCCAGGAAGATACGACGGAAAATACGAAAGAACAGTAAAGTGGAGTCGAATATAATGACAAATGTAAAGAGTGGACAGGAGAATAATCGCGCCAAGGATGAAGAAGAGTGCATGAAGCATCTCGAGGTCCTTCTGGAAAATAGAGTGACACCGCAAACGGACGAGGTATGTTTCGCGAAAGAAATAAAAATCTTAACCAGACTTTGATAATTAAAAAAAAATAAAAAAAAAATAAAAAAAATAAAAATAAAAAAATAAAAATTAAAAAATAAAAATAAAAAAATATAAAAATTTTTTTTTAATTAATAATAATAAAAGTAAAAATATAAAAAATGGTTAATTTTTCTACTACCGATTTGTGCGAGGAGTCACATTATTTTCCACCAAACTGTTAATTTCGACTAAACGAATTGACATGTTCTGTGTAATTTTATGATTAGAGCGTAAAGTCTCATCTTTAACGTAATACGCGCCTACGAAGAATCCAGAAAATTTCTGGCAAATTGTCATGAGCGTGAGAGCGCGCGAGGAGCGTTTAAAGGGCAAGCTCGTAATATTCAAACAATTCCCTCGTTTAAGCCTTTGAAGAACCGGTGTTTGCCGCGTACTTGTAAAACAATGGCACGTTGTGCGCTACCAATGAGCCCCGAGACCCGATACATAGTAATGTATGTACCAGGAAACTTACTGTCTGTCTTCCATACCTGGTAGAGCCATACGAGTCACCATTCTGCTCGATGCGGAAATCGATATATGCGTGAACTCGCAGCTGCACCGGCAACGGTGATTCACGGGGTCTGAGGAGAGCCGCGGGATATGTTTAACTTTCATTCGTGTAAATGTAACGATATACGCTAACGAGCCGTCGATATAATTATATAAATCCAATTAATGTCACGGGATTATAAATAATAACGGAATACGCGTTCGGTAAAAATTGCCCGATATCGGCGATAAAGTTGTTTGTATCTTATCGCGGGCGTCTCTTTGGTGTACTATATGTAGTAACGATTTAACGAAGCTTATTTCCTCTATGCCTTTGAGATAATAGTTATTCTCGAAGAGGGATAGAAGGACACGTGAAATGAGGGAAGATAGAAATAGAAAGGATCGAGCGAATGCCATTTGGATGTTAATGAGCAGTCGCGGTTAATGGTACGCATGCCCGTTCATCTGTAGTCGTAATACGGCGCGCAGCCACGCAATAAGACGTTTCATAACGATTCACCGCGACTGATCGCCGCCGGTAGCGAGATCGTCGAGGACGTCGCCGATTCAACTTAATCGTGTAGGTGTGAGCTGTCCTCGCTAGGCCGTTCTTAGTAAACCGCCAGCGGGGAAACTTCGATAAAGCTTAAGACTACACGGTCGATCATTCCGCGTCGTAGAAAAAGAAAGAAAAGAAAAAAAAAAAAAAGGGCGAAGAGCTCGCGTGACTGCAAAAGCGACGACGTTCGAAGAACGTGGACAATTCAATTAGCACGTGTGTGTGTGTGTGTGTGTGTAACTTAATCTTTATCTGAATAAAATACTCTCGAGAATTCACGAGCTGTATATTTGACAGCTCTCAATTACACTTGAGAACATTTATTTGTTAAATCATGTTAAAAAAAAATGTTAAGAAAAAATTTTTTTTGAATTTTTTATACCGTTCGAAAACGAGCTCTTTATGTTTGAATATTTTAGAATCACTATCAATTCTAAGAAATGTCACCCTTTTTTTTTTTAAGCATTATGAATAATTCGTGTATAATGATGTGCTTGTTTCTAATAAATAATATTTTACAGGCGCGATCGGAAGAGCATTTGGCGCAAGAGCAAGCGTGGCTTACTTCCGAGAGGGTTTGGTTATTACATCGCGGAGGTTTTACCCCGGCCACGAGATGCGGTTCAGCCGATCCCGACACGGGAAAACTGAGAATCCGACTGGCCACCTCCGGAGAGGAACTCCTCGTAGACGAGGAAGACGTAGAGAAGGTATTATAATTACTTCCTGCAATTAAGCTCTTTAACTACCCGCTTGAGCACGTTTATCGAGCAAATCAAACTACTAAACGATTCGATCTTTGTATCCAATACGTCATTATAATTTATCGTTGTTTGCATCTGTTTAGGCCAATCCACCTCAGTTCGATAAAGCCGAGGAACTCTCTCAGCTGCGATTTCTGAATGAATCATCCGTTCTCCACACGCTGCGGCAACGTTACGCCAGTAACTTGATACACACGTACGCCGGAGACAGTATGATCGTTATCAATCCGGTCGCGCCATTGGCAATTTATTCCGAAAAGGCAAGGCCGCTTTCACTTAAAATTTACTTAAATTTACATCGCGGTTTCCCTCCCCCTCCCCCTCCCCCCTTCCTCCCGCCGATGTGACAAATCGGCTTAAACTTTTATATGAAGCTGTAATATTATTTCGTAGGCTTGTATTTTAACAAGGAATTCAACCAGCGTCTCATCGATCTCCGTTTCAATAAATATCTGCGTTATGCTTTCGCGTTTAAGATTCTTATCTAAAATTAAAATTCTTTTAGGTCGCGCACATGTTCCGAGGTTGCAAAAGCGAGGACATGCCGCCGCATATTTATGCCGTAGCGCAGTCGGCGTACAGAGGAATGCTGGCGACACGCAGGGACCACTCTCTGGTTTTCCTCGGGCGTAGCGGAGCGGGGAAGACCACGAACTTCAAACACGCCCTTCATTATCTTGTACTAGCCGCCGGTACAGTTAACAAGGCGAGTGCGCTTTTACTTCGGTTTGCTGGCAAATGCGATAACTAAATACACGCTTCGCGCGCGTCATTAGATTCGGATGTTAGTTAATTATATTAATTTCTTTGGGTAATTTTTTGCAGATATTGACGATCGAGAAGCTGAATGCTCTGTTCACTGTTCTCGAGGCTTTCGGAAATAGTAGAACGCATATGAACTCGAACGCGACGCGCTTCACGCAGCTATTCAGCCTCGACTTCGATCAGTCCGGTCAAATCGCGTCGGCCTCTCTACAAGTAAGAATACATTTCTGCGACATGTTTTTTTCTGTTACGTTTCCGAATAAATGTAATTTTACTTTATTTAATTTTTATTTTTTTTTATAAGGTACTACTTCTGGAGAAGTCAAGGATAGGCCGAAGAGCGAATGGTGATCCGACGTTTCACGCAGTTTATCGTTTACTGGCAGGCGCGGAGGGCGCGTTGAGGAAAGAGTTGCATCTTACAAATCTAGTCGCCGAAAACAATCCCTTCGTCACTCCCTTGCAAAAGCATGAGGACAAACAACGGGCTATGGTCGAGTTTAATCGTATCGTCGCCGCTCTCAGGATACTCGGCATCTCCGAGGCTGACGAGAAAGTCATTTGGCTGGTGCTCGCTGGCATTTATCATTTGAGCTGTGCCGGCGCCGTGAAAGCCGGCACGAGTTCGCAGAGCAGGTGGCAGTTCGGAAGGGTCGAATGCGCGGAAAAGGCCGCCAATCTACTCGGCACGACGGTGGAAGAATTGAGTCGAATAGTGTTCTCCACGAACGGAGGGGGTGCCGGTACACCGAGCACCCCGAGACCGGGTCTAAGGACACCCAGCCCGACAGATGGCAAAGACGTAACGGGGCTCGACGCGCTGGAGGGACTTCTAGTTGGACTCTATTCGGAGGTTTTCCACTGCGTCGCGGCTCTCATTAACAGGTAAATAAATCGCCAAATTTTGCTCGTTAAATATATTTTTTTGAAATAATTTAAAAAAGCAAACTGCAATGATTTTTGAGAAATATATCTTTTTAACAATTTAAGTCTTATCGATCACGTCAGTCGTAAGAATTAATTTTTATAAAATTATTGAACTGCCGGTATTATTATTCCTAGTCGATATCTTGTTCGTAATACTATCGTCAATTTTTTTTTCCTTTTTTAGATCTATATCATCCGCTGTGCATACAGTTTCATCTCTACTGCTATGTGATTCGCCAGGCTTTCAAAATCCTGCCTCGTGCGGCCGACAAACCGGCGCTACTTTCGAGGATCTTTGTCATAATTATTTGCAAGAACGTTTGCAATTATTGTTTCATCATACTACGTTGGTGGCCCCGAAAGATAGGTACGAAATGCAAATCAAATTTCCTTTCTTTTAATCATTTCTAAAAAGACCGGAAGTAGTCGATATTATTCACATCTATATATTTATATAACCGTATAAACGTCGAATCCATTTAATTCGTAAAAAAAATTCTATCAGATACGTTCAGGAAGGCATCGACGTAGATTACGAGGACGATTACGACGAGGAAGGCATTGGATCGCCCCAAGGTCTGGTTTCTCTTCTGGATCGCGGAAGCTCGCAGAGCGCGACGATGTTGCGAACTAGTCAAAGCGATCTTAGCGGCGGCAGGCAAATGGAACGGAAGGGATTACTGTGGCTGCTGGACGAGGAAACCGTATGTCCTGGAGGCAGCGACGAAACCTTCCTAGATCGATTATTTTCTCACTACGGAGATCGAGGTAAATTTTTTTTTTCCCGATATCGATCTTATATTGATTACAAATTTTTTGTAAAAGAAAAAAAAAATGTATACGAGATGTATTTTCGTTACAGATCACCAAATGCTTCTACGAAAAGCGCCGGGCAACAATCAATTCGTTTTACAACATCTACTAGGAACGAATCCTGTACTTTACACCGCGACTGGTTGGCTTAAAGCCACGCGCGAAAATCCTGTCGCCAAGAGTGCCATTACGATACTTCAGGAAAGCACGAGGTAACGTTTGTACCTTCTTTCATTTAAATTTTTTAATAATAATTTAAAAAAAAATGTATGTAAATTATTATTATACTTTATATTATATTTAAATGTTTTTTAAATTTCTAGAGAACATGTCAGCATGTTGTTTGTAAGTGCTCGGGGTGCTGGAGTTTCCGGTTCTTTATGCAGTTCTATGCCGGGGCTCGAAGGCTCGCAATCGTTGAGGCGAGCCTCGAGCATACGAAGGACGTTTACGGCCGTAAAACGAAAGAATGTTTGTCTGCAAGTTAAATTCACTGTAGTGAGTATTAAATCGTCTTTTTCGCGACGAGTTGAATAGCGCTTTAAATTCTCGCCACCTTGTTGGCGATATATTATATATATCGAAAGTTCCCGCGTCGCTCTTAAAATGATTTCCACCGCCGATAATTAATCCGTTCCTTTACCACCATTTGCGATTGGCCGATGCGGATGTCAAAGATCAAACAATTATCGCGTGTTCCATAAAGCATTATTATCGCAAGGCCGCACGGGTGTCGTGCAAAGCTAGCTTAAAGCGAATTGACCTTCGCCCCGAGCAAAACGCGAGAGATACTCGTTGAAAATGCTCGGTGAAATCTACATTACGACGTTCGGATATTACCTCGCGCTGTTTCTGATTTTTCTTCTCTTCTCATTTTATCGAGTAGGGACAGTGCAACGATTCTTTATTTATCTCGCTTTGTTCATACGTATTCTCTTACACGATACATAAAAAAAAAATAAAATAAAATAAAATAATACGAGCAATAATTGTTTCCAGGATGGCCTCGTTGAAACATTGCGGAGAACTCGCGTCAAGTTTGTGCACTGCCTTCTGCCTCAACACAACGCCGGTTGTACGGACAATAAGAGCCTCCTAGCCGTGAAATCAAATCAGAACGAGGACGGCGTCATTAATGTGCCTCTTTTGCGATCTCAGGTAAAGTTAAATTAAAGTTAAATTAATTTTGTATTAATTATATAATTTTCTTTTTTCTTTTTCTTTAAGCTCTAACGTCGAGTTTATGTTCTAATATACTTGTACAGATTCGCGGGAGCCAAATAATCGACGCTGTCCGCTTACACAAGGTTGGATTCCCGAAGCATATGGCTTTAGGTGAATTCAGACGTCGATTCGGATTACTGTCAAGCGACGTGAATACACGACCCGGCAGTCCCGTAACCGACGAACGTCGCGCCGTGGAGGACATGCTGCTGACCGTCGACGTCGATCCCGCGTCTTACCGAGTCGGCCAGAGCCAGGTGAGTTCGGAAGAATTTCGTCGAGAGAATACGCGTTAACTTCCGCCGCAACCGTAGAAAGTAGACGCTTGTTCAAAAACCGCGGAAGCTATCGTTAATTTAATGAAATCTACATCGTGGTATCGAACGGCGGTAAGAAAGTTCGCCCGGGAAACCTTCCGGGGAAAAAAAAAGTGCGGTGCATAAAATGCGAGGCAAGTTATTCAATACGAAAAAGAACGATGGCACGGAATTACGGAATGAGGTCGCGCGGAGACTAATAAATAATTTATCAAACTCTTATGTCAGCTGATGAAGAGGAGTGGTACGTCAGCGAGCTATGCATATGGCACTGGAGGGTTGTTAGAAAGGCACGGAGTGATCGCGCCGCGCGATCTCATCGTATTATTATTCACGAAATCGTGACATCTCGCACGCCGCGTGCGTACGGCTCTTTTTCCGAGGTCGCGGGAGTGTACCCGCTTTCTAATAGCTTTACGACCCGAGAAGCTTATAAACATTTTTCTTTTTTTTTTCTTTTTCTTTTTACAACGCGCCAAGCGCAAATGGTCGTAGATTTTTCTTGACCGGTGAAGAAGCGACGTGTCGTTTTACGACGCGACACGCGCAGAAGAGCGCTTTCGTCTCGCAGCTCGAGACGTGTCAACGCACTTTCGCTGGCCGGCCAGCAAGTCGCTGATGGAATTCAGAAGGGAAAATGACGGCCGTCTACAGGCGTTGTGCAAATCATCCCGGCCCCGACACTTCCGCGGGACAATAATCGTTCTCGTCACGAAGACGATCGAGCGTCGCCACTCGCGGGAGCTACATCGGCATCCGTTCTCTGCGGAATGACTAAACGTTCAGGATCTGGAGTTCGTTCGGGACAGATTTGCGCTGGGAATATCATTCTTTTAAAATAATTTCGATTTAGAAAGCGCAAAATTAATGACCCGAGTTTGAATAAAAACTAATAATTATATTTTATGCTTATCATATCATTGGGAAAGTAGATGATAATTAGAAAATTATGTCGCAAAACCGTTTATATCCACGCGCGCGCGGAAAGTGAAGAGCCCGAACCCGCGACGCGTTTACGAGCGACGTCTGATTTAATCGCAATATAATGTTCTTAACGAGCAATTAGTTCTCTAGAAAGTAGAGAACGAGATCCAGATCCGTCTCGTAATGCACGGCCCGTTTCCGCGCGTCTGCGAACGCGCGCCTTATCAGAGGGACATCGAGCACCTACGCGCGATAAGCCGAGCCAATTAACGGTTGGATGCCGCCGCCTCGCAGCCGCGTTTTCTTCTCAGGGGCCGCAAGAAAAGCACGAGGAAGTTACGTCTGGCTTGTTCGCAATTAACCGCAGGGTGGGTAGAAATAAGGAATCTGACCCCCGCGAGCCAAGGGCTCCCGCGAAATACGCCGAGGTGGAGCGATGAAGAACGCGGTTCGTGCGATGCAACATTTCCGCTTCCCGACAAAGGGAAAATAGTGTCGTGTGAAATACGGCAGCGTCATCCGCCTCGACGTGAAATATACATGCTTCAACATTTAACTCTATTATAAATTGATAGTCTCGTCGTTTATCGAAAAAATATTCAAATTAATTGAATTAATTTCGAAAAACTGCAAATGGCTCTAAAGTAACAAATCTAAACGCGACGTAATTAACGTTAAAAAAAAAATGATGAAAAATTACAATTTACTTACAACTTTTCAAAAATTAAAATTAAATTAAAAAAAAAAAAATTAATTTTGTACGAATATATTAGTGAAATCGAATTCGTTTAAGAAACACGTCTTGAGATAATACGTGAATATATTATCGCAAACTCTGCCGCTGACGTCAGATTCAATTTCCTACTCCTCCGCATTAGAACACCGATCGTGGGTGGCGGGATAAATTCCGCGATCTCGATCTGGCTCCTTGCCGGGATTGTCGTGCGAACCTGACCTAGACGCGCAAGCTTGTTAGATAACTAATCGCGTTTCTCCATCGGTGTACATCACAATTAGTACTCTACCGCCACTAAGATCCCTTAGCACTACTAAGTGTGAATTAACTGTCGGTTAAAATGCGCCGTAGAGTAGCGTGAGACTTGTATACATTATTACGGCATTCTTATATACGGCACACTATTTTCTTTTTTTTTTCTTTTTTCTCTCTCTCGTTCCATCTGCCGCCTTTTCGGAAATAGCTTCGTTTCGTTCTCATTTAAATTAACTAAGCCTGTTTTCATTTGTAATCTAACACGTGTTCTATTTATGCGTTTCAATCGACTGATCCGTTTGTAATTCAATTACTTTTTGCTAATTTATATCACGTAGTAATGCGATCGTTATGGCGTGTACGCGCATAAGGATCATTAATTGTACGGTACTTGCTCGGAAGAATCGATATTCTAATGAAGTTGAGGCACGCTCGCGCCGTTTCCACTTGGCGCCTCGCGGAATTACTTGGCATGCCGATCGCTCGGGACGCGAGACGCGTAGTAATCGTAGGCACGCCGGCGTTCGCCAACGGTTGCACTTCCGCCGTGGAAACTTCGGCGCCGAAATATTTTGGTAACCGTGACGTACATTTAAATGAACGATTGACATGAATAACGCCGTGCCCGAAAATACTTTGACGACTGTCATAAACCCATAACTCGATTATTTCTCCAGAAAGCTCGACGAAAACACGCCTAGAAGTATAATTTTGTTTTAACTTGAAAAAAGCGTCGGAACACGTAGGGATGAGTTATTAAAAAAAAATTTTTAAAAAAAGGAAGAATTAAGGACGCGTTTAGAGACGGAAAACATAGTTCATCGTGATTGCAAGGCTGTCATGACCGACGGCGGGAAATTACAGCCTCGGCGAGAAGGAAAATAAGATATATTACGAACTAGATATACCGGGAAAGGATCGCGACTTGATGCAACAACGCTGCGTCGAGCATATTAATTCGCGGACTCGCCAGTCGAGACCACCGGGTCTTCGTCTTCGCGAAAAGGGACCGGCTGCTACGCGATGCGGTAGAGAGAGACTATCGAGACGGAAGCGAAACGATCGTTTCCTCCGGCGAGATGTGTAACTCCCGGGAAAGACGTGGAAAAACCTTGTTCTCCCGGTCGTTCTGGTTTCATTATTTTTTTTTTCTCTCTCTCTCTTCTCGCGTGGCGATAATGCCGCGAGCCGGCCAGACGATTGCGCCGGAGCTACGACGGGAAATGAAGGCGACGGTCGCGAGGAAAAGACGGTAGACACCCTCTAGAATGACGGAAGATTCATTTGACGGTCGCGCAATTTACACCTGACGATTATAACGTTCCAGGAAACGGCACCTCCGCGCGAACGTCGTTATGAAACGTATAAAGTAAACACGTGTAATTTAATCCCCGCGTCGTATTATTTTAGATACTAACAACTTCCGCGCGAACTTTCCGAGAGGCGGGATTTTGTTTTCATCAATTAGGCCGCTCCTTTCCAAGAAGCTCTCGTAAGGTCCTCCGATTACGCGCGAGTCTCGCGCAGGTGCATTCAGGTGGGAAGAAATGAAAGCCCGAGCGAGAAGTAAGGAGGCTGATATTCGCGATGCAAAACGGCAAACGGATTGGCGGACATGGCGAAACCAGTAAGGACCAGTACAGCAATTTGTATGTGGGCCACGAGAAAGTTACAGACGCGCTTTTTTTCCCCTCTTTCGGGAGTACTCGCCGTCGAACAATCATACAATAAATTTTACTGTCGTTTCCTTTTTTATAAAATGTAAAGCGCGCGCATTTAAAGAATTTAAAAAAAAAACACAACGAAAGTAACAACCGGGATTTCTGTGCGGTCCTAAGGCCGATAGAATTCTGGAAACGCGCTTTTCCCGCCTGCTTAGAATTTATATAATAATCGCGACGTGAGCGTCGTAAAAGTGAGGAGGCCGCGCGTGTTGCAACTCGCTGAGCATCGGATATTATAGAATTTATAGATCAACAAGTAGACGCGGCGACTCGCCCGGCGCCGATGTGCAACTCGGCATGACGTCGATAGTTCGCAGCTGTTTCGATTAAGCTTCTGCGGAATCAGGAAGTGCCGGTAAATGCGCCGTACGCATCCAGACGAAATGACGCGATGACTTTCCATTTGGTTTACAAAACGTAGGCCGAGACGGGAGAAATAGTGGCGCGCGCAAGAGCTTTATTATGAAAGATGAAGATGACTTCGGCGAGCATCGCCGATATTTAATTCGCATCTCTTTCGGCATGCGGCGTGACCGTGAATTTTGCATCACGCGGAGATATCTAATGTACCTTCAAATAAGCTTTCAAGCGGACTTATTTGTAATCATTAACGTCCGAGCATTGAACGCGTCCTTTGAAAAACGATTGCACTTCGGAGCTACCCGTTTCTTTAAAGCAGGCAGATTTCGTAGCAGGGACTAAGGTGAAGCGAGGCATCGGGCAAGGCCAAGGTAAAGGTAAAAGGTATAGGAGGAGTACGGGGAAACGCGAGGCTGGAAGAGAAACGATGCGCGGCGAGCCGCGCAAAAGTCAACGAACCCAAATCGGCGTGTGCGCGATAATGCACGTAATCCACGGACGGATTTCCTTCGTAAATTTCGACAGGCGCGGTCGACGCTACGTTTTTAGTCGCGAGGATATTTCAATGGGATAAAAATATGTACGATCCGTTCTCGGAATAGTGCACGGACGATAAATAGTTGATTTCCTTTAAACGGGCGCGTAATCTGAAAATTAATACACGATCTTTGGTATCGCCTCGCGTTTACAATGTACATCCCGGGTTGAATTTTATTGAATCGGGGATCTATATTTCTCGTAAGCCTGAGAATAATGGTCGTTTTTATGTAACATGTGCACGGATATATGTCATAGGGAGCCTCCGTCTCTCCCTGGGCTACTGCCGCGTGCAGTTTATCACAGACAGAGGTAAATGACCGCTGCATTACTTATGCGCGCATCGAGTTGTCCGCGAATAAACGAAGTTAACGGTTGATCGTCTCGTACGAGATGCACGCGAGACTCAGTTTTAGGTTTCACTCGGTGCCCGCTTCTGCGCGACGCCCGTCACGCTGTGTGCTCGACATTTTTAAAACGATATCGCGAGTCATTGTTATGGCACATTCCCCTATTAAACAGCATTCACACGCCAATAATGATATAATATAAAACGCACGGAACAAAGAAAACGAGGGGGGAAAAAAAAAGACTTCCAACACAATACTGTCTGCGACACGACGATTTGAACTCTCTCGCGGTAATAACTTTTAAATTTATTCGACATATTACGCGGTGAAAACGTGTCACGCGCGAGGATCTCGTTCCGAAATAAATTTCATTTCCCAAGTGAGTTTTTTTTTTTTTTTGTAACAACAGACGTTTATTAACAAAATAGGAGCAAAAGATTCCCGGTCCCCCGCGGAATCGGAAAGTCGGCGAGTCTCGGTGTAAACAAATTCGAGACGCCGACGTGTACGGAAAAAGAAATCTCGGCCGACATTGTTCTCTCGAAGGAAGTGGTACATTCGGATCGCGTGCCAAGTGCATTTGCCAGTATAGTCGCTTAAATCCATGCGCGTAATTTGCATAAAGCCTGCTTCTCGACGAGGTGAATCGCCGCGCCGCAAGCTACGGGCATTGCAAAGTGAAAGCCGCAAAGCTCCGCCAGCGAGAAGCTGGGTCTCGCGTATCACATAAAGCTAGAGAAATGCACAAACGAGCAGACAACTTCGTTTACGATTCTTTCCCGTAAAAATCCTGCACGAACCTAACAGGCGAAGAAGTACTGTTACCCCATTGCTGACCTAACAAATATTATCTTAATTAACCTTTCGCAAAATTTCTCAGCGCGAGAGAAGTTGAATTCCATCTCGCGAGCTTTCCCTTTTTCATTCCTCTTATATTTCGCTCGATGTAAATCCTTCCTCCCGATTCAGATCGCCGATAAACGTGACACCTTCGCAACTCGTTATCAGTTGGTCTCAGATAATAATGCAAAATCTATGTATAAATTAATACAGCACGTTTATGGCCTAATTATTAGGTCAGTGGGTTTTGAAAATTAAATTAGATACCGAACTTAATATAACTTTCCGATGGTTTTTATCGAAAATAATTTTTTTTACCTAATAGAGACGAATGTACTTCTCTACTTTCTACGAGATAACTATCGGCTAAGAAAATCACATCACATGATGAAATCGGACGTGCGAGCATAATACACGAAACGAGTTATTTTTTACTTTCTTCTTTACTCTCTATGCTTCGGGCGAAATTGCTCGCGGTGCAATTTACAAGCCGTCCTTACTTCACGCCTGCGAACGAGCGTAAGGACCAGGGCGTTACCGTCGCGAAATAAACCCTGATCGAGAAATCCGTCGAAGAACAAGAAGAACCGAGTAACTATCGCGATCGGAAATTTATTATCAAGCGCAAATCAATGTCCCATCAAACAAACGCATAGAAACGTCCGATAGCTCAGGAAGTTCGCGATTTCGTAACGCGGCCAGAGCTCTTTTCTCTTCTTATGTGGCTCCCTTCTCTCGTCGTCTCGTCTCTCCTTTCTCCCGTTCGTCAGTAGGCCAGCGAACATTCTCGCCGGCCGCTTTCCAACGCGTGTCGATCTGCTTCGAATTTCTTCGCCATCCCCGCGAAGATCTATCGATCCGACGGACGAAAGGACGGCGGGGATGGAGGGATTTTTTTTTTCCACGTCTCCGAGGCGAACGGCCCCGCGTCCCCGTTTCCGCGATACGCTCGAAAACAAAAAAATTCGCGGGGTCGGCCGCGAGCCAGGCGCGCGCGAGTCAGCGAAAAGGCGGCTTTCTGAATTTCTCGGCACGAGCCTCGTAAATTCTCACTTATGCACCGCGCGCGACCTGCGCCTTGCTCTCTTCAGCGAATTATTATTTCACCTGAATCTCTATTCGCGAAAGCTAGCGCGGACGTTTTCGTCGCGCGATTTCGTCGAGGAGGCGGACCGAGTCGGCAAAAAGCGGCCGAGCAAAATGGGAATCGGCGAGTGCCTTATTCGGGTAGATAAGAAAAGAGGAGAGAGGAGGCCCGCCGATCCAGACCGGTCCAGGGGGCCATTAGGCACCGCTCCGGTGCTTCATTCAAGGTTCACCTGTCACGAAACACGAAATCTCCAATCCCTTTCCCTTGCACTTTCGAATCCGTGAAATTTTCTCCGATACCCGGTGTCTCTCATGCATATTCAAACGCGTCGCGCGCTTACGCGATGATTGTAATAACAATACGGCGGACTCCCAAGTCGAAAGTCGAAACGTCGCGGCGTAATCGGTGGGCGCTAGAGGTGGGAGTGATTATTATTCATTATTTGCGTAATCGATTTTGATGAATCGAGTCACTCTCCTTCCGACACGGATAATAATAATCCCGAGATTTATGTACGAACCCGCGATGCGAACGGTGTCGTTGCCGAGCGACGGGGGATAAGAAACGCGTTCGAATGCGCAAGATTTATGCATGTGTTAGCGACACATCACCTGCATGGTGGGGACGAAGTGGAGGGACGTGCACCTGATGCGGAATGAGCTTTCCGACGATGCGACGACTGTACGACCACTTCTGCACCTCCTCAGTTCGTGGTTGATCTCGGCCGAGATCGAGACGTCAGTCGACGGCCATCCTTTGGCCTTGACATTACACAGCGAGCCCGAACGAAAGGGTCGCTCTCGTTCGCTCGAAAATCGCGATCCAGAATTGTTCGCGGAGTTCGCGGCGTACGCGTTTCCGAGTGCGAGTACATACACGATCCCGCTCAAACGTTTCTCGACAGTGTAAAAATGTAGCCTGAGATAAATAAGTACTTAAAAAAAAAATAAAAAGCGACGAGTTGCGCGATTCGCGATTTTAAATCATTAAAAAAAAATTTTGTTAATAAGCTACAAATATTCGTAAATTTTTTTTTCAACTATTGAGTACCGGACTCGTACCGCCGAGTCGTTGAACTTTCGGCGTCGGAAATAATAAGGAAATAAAGTTACCGAATCCACTCAAAATTAATTGCAACTTTTATACCCTTTATTCTTTTAATCACTTCTCAGGAAAACGGTACTTTAGAAGGACTCTTCTTTATATCTGAATACAAAACGGCTCATTATAATCCCGGTAAAAATTCACGAGGCGCGACGCTGCGGAGGACGTTCGTTTCGCGAACTTTGTAAGCAAAGTCTGCGGCCGAAGGGGAGAAGAGAAAGAGAAAGAGAGGAAAAAGAGAGAAAGTCGTCGATTTCTTAATTAACCCGCGAGAGAAAGAGAGAGAGAGAAAGTCTATAGCCACCGGTACTTGTTAGCTTCGATAACGGTAAACGTCATCGGCTTGGAAGTAAAGCACCGAATCGCTTGAGTGCTTTCTCATTGCCGAACGGCGGACGGACGCCGGTATTACGATCCTGTACGATCATTACAAGAAAGTAGTCGAATTGACCCGCGCGGAGATCGATGATCTTCACTTTGCGGTTTTGGCCTTTCCTTTAATCAAACGTAACTGCTTTAAGTGAACGTTTCGACCTGCCAGTATTTTTCACGGCTTGATAACATTTACTCGATCTTCCAAACTTTAATTGACCTCCGCAATATAGTTCGTTAATTGTTTAAAATTTTATTTATTAATTACTTTTTCTCCCTCAAGAAATTTCTCATTAAACTGTTTTCGAGCATGAGAAATATTATAAAAATTAGAAATAATAAATAAAAAATTTAAAAAAAACTTCTCTAAGCATCGGATAAATTATTGTCTTCTTTCTGTGTTAATGTAATACTGAATTAATGCCGGCTTATCATTCTCACATCTGGTCAACGGCTACAATTGAATCGTTGCTTTTATTCGTCTGCATCGCTAATCAGTGAACCCCGTTCTGAATGGGCTTTTTATCTGCATACAAAGCGGGCGTGTTTCGATTTGAAAGATGAAAGAGAGACACGAGGCCACGGTCGGCGTAATTTATTTTGCATATAATACGGTTCTCTAACCGAAGTAACAGATCTGAAAGAATTCTCAGTATGTCATTTCCATATTTACTGATTAGCTTACTTGTGTAACGGTTACTTTATCCCGACACGAAGAATATCGTCTGGCACGAAATTAATGAACAACGCCTTACGACCGCGAAGAGAGCTGCTTTTGAAATTTTAGCGCGCGAGATGTTCAAAGACACTCGTTCAACAGATGTTTCGTCTCAAAACGAACAGGCCGGCGCGTCACAATGCAATTAATGCGGCGAGAATTGCCAAACGTACTTTACACAATATCCCTGTTGCGCGTATAATTAACCAGGTTACAGCATATTTAACGCGCGGACGTTTCTACATTTATTTCTGCATTATTTTAATCTGATCTATTTGCCGCGCCATGAGGCGCCGTAATCCGCTAGTTTTATCAGATAAAGAAAATTAAGTTCGAAACGGAGCGCCTAAGAAACTTCAAGCCGCAAATCAAAACAATCCTTTGATTAAACAACGTAATTATCTCGCAACGGAAAAAACAAAGCAGTAAAGTACAAGCTTCCACGGGACATTACTAAAAATCTAGTTTCAGTGAAACTTCGCTATTTAATATATGTATGTCTCGTTATCTTTTATCTTCAGAAGTGCGTAATGCACTTTGAAACCTGTCCTCCACTTCTGTAATCTCGATACCGTTTATTTTGGAAATCTCTATACAACGAAACGTTAAGAGAATCCTCCGTTGCTCTCGCGTCTTCCGGTCCATCTCGCGCGCCGTGGAATTTATCGAAACGAAAGAGAAACAAGAAAAAAGAAAAGAAAAAAAAAAAAAAAAAAACGCGGTGCATCCCTTCAATGAAAATGATAAGCTGGTAAACTCGGACATTAACCGGCTGTATCTTCCTGCCAGTTGAGAGTTGCAGGCCGATGCGAGCAACCGGCTTCAAGATTATCTGCTCCTTTTCCTCTTGCAATCTCTTGAGATCCTCTTCCCTTTATTTCCCTCACTCCTTTATCCCTACCTACTACATCGTCTGGCGTTCTCTCTTTCGCTTCCTCACTTCTGCTCTCGCAGACGGGTGCGTGTACACTTTTACGCGGCTCTTTTACGGCATTTAGTCGCGGCTCGTTCTGCGCGCGGCAGAGGAGAGAAAAAGTCCTCCGACGACCATTCATCCCGCAACGTCAGCAAGTGCGAGAATTATCGCGGTCTCGTTGATATTAGTGATCAAGTGGCGCGATCTCGAATCGTCGACAAGTGCGAAGAAACTATCTGGCATTGACGACAAGCCAGAAGCTTCCGAATATTCCGCTCCCCCTTTCGCGTGTGATTAAATATACCATTTGTTACAGAGGCCTTAGACTGTCTTATAATTAAATTCAATGTCTCGACGAACCTATGAGTATCGAGCCGCGCAATGTTCGTACAAGTACGAATGTAACAGAATAATGAGCTGCCTCGTATCGTGCGAAAAGACTGCAAAGAACACGGTTTAAAACGGTGACATAATATAATAAAGGTGAAAATAATAAACAGCGTTGCTCGTTTGTAATACAGGCGAAAGGTGATTTTTCTTTTTACGAACGGACTGTTAAGTAGTTTTTTAAATAATTAAAAATTTATAAACCTGTTTTTCGTCATATTAAAATTTAATTTTTTTTAACTTTTGTTTTTTTTACTTATTATCTTGTACAATATTTAATTAAATCAAAGAAAATATGACCGAGTTGAAAGTGATGGACACACAAAAAAAAATCGATTCGAAATTAATGAATGGATATATTGAAGTATTTTGTCCCCGCGACCAGTAACGATTTGGTCACTCTCTTTTATCGACATTTTTTTAAACTTAGGTCTTCATCATGCTCGATAACGTATCTAAATGCACGGTCGGCGGCAGTGGCTCGCCTTTAGTTAAAGCCAAAAGTAGCCCGAACGTATCACGAGCGTCACATCCGTCAGTAAAAAAGCCGAGCTCATCGAATCGAACGACGAATTCCACAATTGTTCCAATTAAATCATCTGGAAGATCGCCGATAACCTCGAGAATATCCATCAAAATGAGCAACGATACGATTGCCTCGCCGCGTCATTGTTCTAATAATTCGGATTCCACGAAGCCCCGACTAACTTCGCCTTCGAAGCCCGCAAAACGGTATCCGAACGACGCCCGACCGGATGTGACAAAAACTGTCTCGTCTCCTGCACGCAGTAAGGACAAGAGGAAGGTTTGCAAGTCGGTCAGCTCGTCTCCCTCGTGCACGATATTAGAAGACAGAGCGTTACTGAAAAAGGGCCTCACTTATACGCCCGACAAGATGCCGGCGAAGCCTGAAGCGTTGCTACGAAAAGGTACCCTGGATCGTTCGGTCAGCTTGAATTCCGTCACCGCGGACAATCAAACGAATTCCGCGGCTTCCCCGCGCTGGACTCCGATGCCGTTGGAAAGAAAATCGGCGGACAAGGGGAAAAGGGAGCTGCCGCGAAAAAATCTAGCCATGAGCAGGTCCACTAGCCTTTGGAACGTTCAGTCGCCGAAAATGGATTATAATCAATGCAGGAAGTCTTACGGTGCGCCCGCGAGATTAAACTCGGTCTTCAGGCCGAGCAAGATACCGCTTCCGGCGGCACGATCCACCGGTCTCGGACGATCTCTCGCCGATCTATCGCAAGTAGATCGCGTCGAAGAGCCAGCTGGCCAGATGGTTAGCTTCGAGCTTGATCTCGATGCCGCGTCGAACGAGCGTATCTACGAAAATTGCCGAGAGACTCTCGATCGCACTTTGAAACTGAGCACCTCGAGGATCTCGACGTCGACGAGTAATCTGGAGGAGAGAGCCGCGCGATTAATGGCACAGCTCGAAGACGACTTGAAACCTAAGGAAACGATCGTATCTATCGACGTCGTGGATGTCGCTCCTCCTCGTAGAACGGAAGTTGTCTACGAGATACGAGAGACTCTACGCGACAGCGAGGCTATCATTACAGAAGGATACGATAAGATAAACGAAGAAAGCTCGAGAATAGACGATGAATCGAAAAGGCAAGAGCCGACGGTGGATAATTTTAAAGATGATAATACAAAATCGGAAGATTTGAAAAAGGAATGCGTTACAAAAGATACGTCTGTTCGAATCAAAAGCTACGAGATGTCGCAGGAATTCACCGAGAAGCCGAGGAAAAGCAAAGAGACGTCGATTCAGGAATTGCGACGTAATTGGGAGAAACAAAGCAAAGGCAATCAAAATTTTGATATAAAAACGATCTACGGTACGAATTCCGGGAAAACTGTCGGCCTGTCGAAGGTGGTTAGAAACGAGGTCGACGACGCGCAAGAGACGAAGAGGATCGGTAAGAGGGCTAACGACATCGAGCATCTAGTGAATTTCTTCAATTGCAAGAACGCTGAAGCCTCCAAGGAGTCGCCGCGGGAAGCACTAATCAAGCCAAAATCCGCGGACGTTCCCGTCATCGAAAAATCTACCGCGAAGAAGAACGTGCTGAAGAGCACAAACGAATATTGCGGGTACACATCGGACGGAAACAGTTCGGAAGACAGCGGCCACATAAGCAACGAGAACGAGGTGGAATGGAAGGAATCTATCGAGAATCAAAGCCAGAAGGACGCCAACAATTTCAAGGAACAATATTTCGACAGAATTGATCGAGATAGCGACGTAAAGCTTTTCGAATCTACGATCGTTCGCAGACTGGCCGAGCCAGAAAAGAAGAACTCCGCCGTTAACCGAGGAAATAATTTGACATCCTGCGAGGATAACAGCATTAACTGCTGTCAAATAGATGACAAGTGCTCCGAAAATGGACGACAGGTCCGTCTTAAACGATTACACCGCAGTCGTTAATTTTAAATATTAATAGCGCTCGCTTAAGTAGAAGATTGATTAGATAATTAGGACGCGTTAAGTGTTGCGCGTGTCGAGTCATCGTTCATCATTTGTATTGAAAAAAGAATCGGTTTTGAATTAACAATATAATAATAATAACGCTAAGACATTTGACGTAAGATATCATTAAAATTAAATAATCCTTTTAAAATAATTATTTTTATTTTAATTTAATTTCAGACTTAAAAAAAAAATATATATATATATATATATTATACGTCATCTCTATATTTCTGAATAATTATTAGTCTCTCGAAATATTACCGCCAGTTATTTAATTACGTTCAACAATACGTGACGTATATATAAAACTGAAAGTGACTTTGTCAACGTAACTTTTATTATAACCACTATATTAGTTGCATGATATCTTATGTAAAAGTCATATCCTCTCTAATGCAATTGCGATATCACGGTTTACGATGAATCTTTACGCTCCAGAAGTTATATGTGTTCATTCTGTATTACCATACGGGATGAAAGCAGCTGAAAACTGTGCCATGCATATTTTAATATTTACCACCACGTGAACTTCAGCTTACGCGGTTTTTCCCATCCGTATATATACGAGCAAGCGAAACGTGCATTTAATTAAATGCGGAATTAACGGCGGAATGTTAACCGGCGAATAAATGAATAAATCGACAAAACGTCTACTTTTGTTCGCAGATATTCTTCAGATCGGGCGCCCTCGAACGGCTGGAAGCTCACAGAGACGAAAAACTCACGGGCCACATCATACTGCTACAAGCGAGATGCAGAGGCTACTTAGCGCGGCGTAAACTCAACACTTTGAAAGTAGGTCGCTTACTCCCTTTCCGAATTGAAGTACGACCGTGTTGATGGAATTTCGGAAGAAAGTTTTTACGCGCACACAAGTAACTGCAATACAAACCGACACTTTCCCTTGTTTTGCTCGATTAATACAGAAATTACAGTTCCTGCGTAAAATATGCAATCTCATTCGTGCTAATGGCTTCTAAATCTACGAGGGGTTCGCGGTCACGTTTACAGAGATCTCCAAGACGTTTTTTTTTTTTTTTTTTTTTGTTTAATCTAGCAAATAACGAAAGAAAGATAGAGCGCCACTTAGGCTTTCTTAATAATAATTTATGGCGCTTCAGCCCGGTATAATGACAATCCGGATCGAATTGTAAATTAAATTCTCTTACAGCTGCAAGATCTCGCAGTGCGATGCATCCAAAGGAACGTGAGGAAACTAATGTCCGTGCGGGAATGGCCTTGGTGGAGATTGTATGTGAAAGTCGCGCCCTTGTTGAACGTCCATCGGACCGAAGATCAACTAAAGGCGCGAACGGTAAGAGAGAAAAATATTTTCCACGCAATACGTACGTTCTTTATACGACTGATTTTAAATACAGGCATTTTTCCCCCCCCCTTTTTTTTTTAAATTTCAATAGGAAGAGCTCGAACTTCTCAGGGCAAAAGTGGAACGCTTGGAACAGGAACGCAATCATCTAAAGCACGACAACGATAAACTGGAGGCGAAGGTAAGTTAATGCGGCGAAGCTGTCCGACATGGATGTTCATTTTTAATTGCGCAATATATGTTTTCTTCGTGACGATTAAAATGCCTCAAGTAGCTTAAACGTCCGTTATTTGAACCGGGCACCGTCTTGCAAATTGCGCGTCTGTGTTCCACCGTCTACCACAACGATTTTGCGTGTGACCACATGATGAAGTTAATAGAGGCAATCTCGAAGGATGCATTAAACTCAAACTGCCCGATTAGGCATTCGCGGCACGCACGCCGTGCAATTGGGTTAAGCGTGCCAGACAGCTCGTGTCGAGCATGAGCAACTATTATCGCGACTCGACCACTAGACTACGTTGCGCATTACCATTCTAATTCGTGGTAATTCATAAAAACGCTGGAAATCAAGATATCTTCGTGAGAAAAGAAAAAAGAAAGAAAAAATAATAATTACGCGAGAAAATATAATTTCGCGCCTTCCAACCGTTAAACAAATGAATGAATCAAGTAACGCCGCTGTTTATTAATTGCCGGTAATTAGTAAACCGGCGATAAACCTCGCGTTATTAATCTTTCTTCCGCACGCCTCAAGTAATTTATGACACGTCAGAACGTTTACTTCCTGCCTTTGCGCATTTGTTCCACTTTCATAAATATAGAACGATAGTTCCTAAATTTTGTATCAAAACGCCGGTTCTATGTTCCTCTCTTTCCCGATATTTTTCTCACGAAATCTACAAGAATCTGGCCAACGGCCAAAATCGTCTCGCACGTTTCATTTGCGTCTTCGTCTACCTTGCCGGATCTCTCTTTCTTACCGCCTTTCCCTGAGAATAACTCGGAGGTGACCGCCTCCTCCACTGGGCACCTCCGGTGACGAATTGGCCCAGGAAGAGGCAGTTGCACCGCGACTCCTTACCGACACGGGCCTATTCGTCGTCGCTTAGCGTTACGCAACTCGCCGTAGTAATGAAGACGATCTTCTCAAAATATTTCGATCGTTAAGTTCGGCAAAACGCGTAAAAAAAAAATAAAAAAAAAACTAATTAAAAATGCGGCGATGGCATCGGCTTCAAGAGTTCAGTCAATTCATTTCTTACTCCTACGACTAAATTAATCACAACGAATTAATATTCCGAAATTAATTTTCACATCTCCGTGTCAACGTATTCGTCAAGATGCCCTCTGTGCCTACGAGATATCCGGATACACCTCCCCCATCTTATAACCATCGACATCTGAGCGCATTATCCACCAGCTCCGACGAATCGTTCGAAAGAAACGATTCGATCAGCAATGGCCTACCGAGTTTGTCTACGACGAGTCTCGCGAAGAGACCACCCTTGCCGCCGCATTGTAACCACCAAAAGAGACCGTCTTCCAGCAAAGGATACGTTATCAACAACGCGAGTCATAGAATACGAAGTCCTTCCCCGTGCAGCGTCTCCTCCGCGAGCGTTTCCTGCCGTGCAAAATCCCTGTCCACCGGAATAAGATCGCCGTCCGTTCTCTCCTCGCGAAGTCAATCGTCTCGGTTAAACTCGCCAACTTTCTCGACACCGCCGCGACGAATCTACCCTCGCGAGAGCACGCGCTCGCCGCCGCTAGAAGATGTTCTCGTCAAGGAACAAGCGCCGGTCGTCTTCGACGCGAGTCTAAACTTCGTCCTGGGCTGCGACCGGCAGAGAGTGAAACAATCCTTCCGACCGACCGCGTCCCACCTAGATTCCTCCACCGCCTCGTCGTACCTCTCGTCGAAAATCTCGCAGTTTTTGAAACGCACCGATCACATAATGGACGAGTGGCGTAGCCTCGGCCACAAGGATGAAATAAACGACGACGCGATAAGTATGACGCGCGCGCGAGATAAACCTTACGGCATGATCGGAAGAAGTCAGAGCGCGACAAATATTATGATACGCGGCTATCAGTATTACAGCAGATCGAACAGCGTAGCGCGTAGCCCTTCGAGGCGCTCCTTATCTCGCGCTTCGGAGGACCGTACTTCGGATGGAATGCAGGAGGTAATGTAACTACTAAACTGGAAACCTTGATAAAACTGAGATCTGCATAATCTCGTCTTCGGCTTTAGAAATATCTACCTCTAAAAGACTCAAAGTGAACAAAGTAGGAGGGACAAGTAATGCCGATCTGTGGCTTTCCTACACCGTATCGTATGCGATTTCTTTACGCGACGTGCGTTTTTTTTCTATTCCAGCTGAGCGAGATGACCGCGGATTTCGCGGAGGAGCATTCTACTTCGACACTAGCGGCGGAAAGGATCGATGCCGAGACTTCGGAACGGCTGCGGCTTGAACGTGAATTGCAAGATGTAACCGAAGCTAATAAAAGTCTTCAGCAGACGACCGAACGGTTGGAGATGGAATTGCTTTACGCGAGAGCTGCCGATTTGAACGGGGTCGCTTCCGATGGCGAGGAGGGCGAGGACGGGGGTGTTTATAGGCAACGGTACGAACACGCGATCCGCGAACTCGAATTCACCAAGAGGAAAATGGCGCAGCAGCACGAGGACGATTTAGAACAATTGGTCGGATTGAAAAAGCAATTAGAAAAAAAGGTAAGTCAAAAGTAACGTCAATTATCGCGACGGATATTTTTACCGCCGTCTCATTTTACCGAACAGTTGGCCGACGCTTACGAGGAAGTGGAGGAGCAACGGCAAGTCGTCGGGCAGTGGAAGCGACGAGTTCAGAAATTAAACGGCGAGATGCACGATCTTAGATTGCTGTTGGAGGAACAGACCGCGAGGAACAACCTCCTCGAGAAGAAGCAGCGCAAGTAAGTCCCGCGGTTACGCCAATAAGTTAACAGAATTACAAGACTTTGCGCGAATCGCGCGCTCTGTCACGCTTCGAGATATACTTGCGCGTTTAATCTACGGCTAATGGCCGGCCGAGTCCGTGTCGAATGGCAGCTCGCTCTATTCTCATTTCATTCGTGGCAACAAGTGTCCCTGGCAATTCGCCAGGCCGGTGACGCCACCGAATGTACGCTACCCGGCGCGGTTCGGCTACGCGTCCGGTGTGTGCCTGTAAATCACGATTGACCGTTCGCGAAGATAGCTTCCTGTTAATCTAAATGCAGCACGCGCTCGCTGGCAGTTAAAGCCGATCTCGTTACAACGGTGAGATTGAATTTGTTCCCGAATTCTATTCACTATCGGTTCATTCTCCCGTACGCGTTCGAAAATTAATTCACGTTATAGTCAAAGGTAATATTCTATGCGGATAATTATTAAAATTTTTTATATCTTTTAAACACAAGTATAATTGTATAAAATAAAATAATTATATTAATTTGTGACGTATGTGTTGTTATTATTATTACGTACTTATTATGCTAATAATCACATTTAGGTTCGATTCGGAGACGCAGAATCTAATGAACGACCTCAGGCAAGAAAAAGCACAGCGAGAAAGATTAGCGAGGGAAAAGGAGATCGCGATCGCGGAAAAATTCACAGTGGAACAAAATCTGAGCGTGAGTGTATTTCTTTTTTTTTTTTTTTTTTTTTTTTTTGACACTTCTCATTGTTTCAGCTTAAAAAAAAACTTCAATGCAACATTATATACGTTATATTATATCATAATATATATTTAAATAAATTATTATATAGGACGCGAGATTAGAAATCGAGCTAAAGGAGGAAAGACTTCGCACTTTGACTCAAGAATTGGAAGAACTCACTTTCGGCGGGAAAACGGAGGAAGAAGTTGCGCAATTGAAAAAAGCTAAGCACGAATTAGAGAAACGCGCAAAGGACCAAGAGGAAGAGTTGGACGATCTGGCTGGCCAAGTGCAATTGCTCGAACAAGCGAAGCTTAGGCTGGAGATGAGCATCGAACAGCAACGCAAAGAAATGCGCAAGGAAATGCAACAACGCGACGAAGAGCTGGAAGACGTTCGCGGAAACGCGCACAAGAAAGTTAAAGCTCTCGAATCGCAATTGGAAAATGAACACGAGGAAAGAACAATTCTTTTAAGGGAAAAGCATGAATTAGAACGTCGTTTAGTGGCTTTAGAGGAACAAGATCGAGCCGATCGCGCAGCAGAGGCCGAAACGATGCAAAGGTAATTCCGCAAATTTTATATTTATTTTTATATTTTGCTTCGTATTTTATTAATTAATTTTATTTTATTTTTTTAATTAATTTAATATATGTGTGTTATTAAATAGATTAAAGAGAGACTTGAAGAGAACGAAAGCATTACTCAGGGACGCGCAAACAATGCTTGAAAGATCGAAGGGCGATTCAACGGGTAAAGCCGCTTTGCGTCAATTAAAAAATCAATTGGAAGACGCGGAGTGCGCTCGAGCAGTAGCGATTAAAGCAAAACAGGCGTTGGAGCAGGAACTAAATGAAACGCAAGCAACTCTAGAGGAAGCTATGCGACAGCGTTCCGAGGCGGAGGAACGAGCCAACGCGGCTAATCGCGAACGTTCAGAGCTCCTGTCTCAGTTAGAGGAAAACGAGGAAGAGCTTGCCGAGGTATATTATTTCATTCTTCGTCATTGAAAATAATTGATTAATTAATTTTCTCACATAATACGGGAAACTTATGGCACAGTAATTATATATACAACTTTTTTTTCAAAGAACAATAATTTATTTTAATAATTAATTTTTAATAAATTTCTCTTTTTAAAGGTCTTAAAGAAATATCGAGCTGCAGTACAACAAGTTTCCGCGGAACAAGGACAATTGCAAGAGGCACAAGTGCAAATTGCCGCACTCGAGGCGGAAAAATCATCGCTGAAAGACCAACTGGCAGAGTTAACACAACGATTAGAATCAGTGGAGCAACTTGGCGACCCAACGGCAAACAGTCTTGCCACGAGACGTTTAGAATTTCGTGCTAAGGAACTCGAAAGTAAACTTGAATTGGAACAGACCACGAGAGCACGTTTAGAGGTACGTTGTAATTTTTTTACCTTTCACGATTCGATTCGAGTAAAATAAAAATTTATTATTACGTCAAATGTTAATTGGAAATTTGTTTCAAATACGTGAGCTTTGAATAAATAAATTGATATTATAAGACGTTAATTATTTGGCTAATTTTTATTTTCGCAGACGCAAATAGCACGGTTAAAGGAAAGTGTCGACAAGTTGCAAACTGAGTCAGCCTTACTTAGAACGAAGGAGCAGACCGCCCAGGATGCGGCAAGAAGATTGCAACGATCGTTGCGCGACGCGCGCGACGAAGCTAGCTCAGCAATATCGCGAGAGCAGGAGGCTCTACGAGCTCGACGTGACATAGAAAAATCTCTGGAAGCTGCGGAGGCTGAGACCAAGGTGGCCAGAGACGACCTCAGACTGGCGCTTCAAAGGATCGACGATTTACAAAGTGCTATTCAAGGAGAACTTGATTTAGACTGCAGCGAGGAAGCTACTAGCGAAAACAGTGATAGGTAATATATTATAATAATAATAAAAAAAAATAAAAATATAATAATCTCAAATGCGTTTCAAGCATATTAACAAATAATTGGATTGCTATAAAAATTTTTTTTAATTTTTTCTTTTCAGTGATTGATCCGAGCCATCATCGGACCTCGAGTCCGATCAAAACGACGAAGGCACGACTGAATCGGGATCAATAAATCAGGTGGACTTTTGCGCATCCGAAGCATCGAATAGAACGTAAACCTACTGCCCACATAGAACGTACGAACGTAAAAGTAGATATCACAGTCTAAAGAGACGAAAGACTGGGGGGAAAAGAAAAAAAAAAAAAAAATTACGAGGGCCGGTAACAAACTCGCGATTCGCGATGGATTTCAATTTTATGGCTACTTGAACGCCGCTATTGAGAAGAGTTAGCGTTCTTTCTTCATTGTTATAGAGAATAAAGTCATTTCGAAGGTGAATTGAACTCGCACGGAGGAGCAAGCGGTTGACGAAATCAAATTTACGGAGTAACGGCCGTCAAGCTAACTAATTGCACGGCAACTATCTACGAGCGATGATAAACTTTTTAGGTGCTAACTATGTATAATTCCCTGAAAACCTCGATGTCGTGGCTATAAACGATGTGCACGCCGCGTCGTGCGTCCGCGGTGCTATTATCTTATCCGTTTTATTATTTTATTTCTTTTTTTTTTCTCTCTCTCTTTTTGTAACGTCGATGACAACGACGACCCTTTCCAGTCTTCCACAGAAATTCGAGCCATTTTTTCGCCAACGCGAAATGTGAATGTTGAGAATTGCTCGCACTACGCTATCGAACAAAATCAAACGCAACATTTTTGATACAAGTAAACAGAAAAAAAAAAAATTTTTCACGTTTCTCATTAGAAAAAGTACAAGAAGAAATTTTGCTACGAGATTTTCGAAGTGATTATTCCCGGTTTTGATACCGACGATGCAATAATTAAACTTTAAGCATTCGTACTTTTGTTCGACAGCGCACGTATGTCGCGCATATATATTTTCTCACGCGATAATTAGCTCGAGAACGATCTTCTACGTAGGAAAGGACAAATTGCGCTTTTTAACCTCGCGATTCACTGCCTTCTGGCTCGATTGTGTTTCATATCTATGTAAAAAGGAATAGAAGTAAAGGAAAAGCGCGAGGGGAGGACGAGAGATGCGTGCCACGACTCGATTATGGGGCTTTGGTTTCGTGTAAGGATTGTCGTGTAACTTATTGCTTTGTAAAATGCAGATCTCCTATTTAATTACACGAGAGTGTTTCTTTGCCGTACCGTATTTCCTTCGTAACTCCTCGTCCCTAAAGTTTGATCGGCAAAGCGGCGGACAAAAAGTTCGCGGGAAGAAGTCAAAGAGGAGAGGAAACAGAGATGAGAGACGAGATAGCCAGCGCGAGTTGGTTATCAAATTAACCATTACACATAAACTGAGCCGCGCATACACGCGATCACTTCCTCGTCCTCTTCGACTCTCTTCTTTGAACCATCAGACATTGATTTCCCGCGGGATAGCCTTGCTCGCCAAAGTTCCGAAGTAAAGTTAAGCTCTTTTCCTTCTGTTCACCGCACTCCATTCCCTCTCAGCTCGCCCCATCGCACTCTGTTTCTTCATCACTTCAACTCTCTCTCAGTTAGATGAATAAAGTGAAGGACGGCAATTAAATTGCGACTAAGTTGCTGTCGCTTCCATGACAACAACGAGAGCAAGAGAGGATGGATGTGCATTTAGACTGCGAAATCATTCTCTCGAGGTAAGTGCTTATAAGCCTATTAACCGGCGAAAATAATTAGAGTATAATGGCGTGGCGTCGTGAGTAAATTTGCATAAAGCGTAATTACTTAAAAAAAAAAAAACTTGATAATTCCACTGCATATATATTTTTTTTCTTTTTTTTTTACTTGCATTAAATTGCAGTGATTGTAAAAACTTTTGTAAAAAATTTATCTAATCAAATAACATGACCTTTAATGAAAAGTTATCATTGATTCGAAAAATTGGCGATAAGCAAAGGCAGGCTCGCATATTTCAGTCTTCTTGCATCATCGAGAAGTTTGTTTAAAAAATAGTTGGCGACATTAAATAATTGTGACTGTACGCGAAATAAATTTTAAATGGATAAATCCATAATAATAAAGTACTTGAGATGAATTGGATCGATTTGGCATGCGCTAATTTGTTGTCACGTGTTGTGCAGTTAATTTATATCTGTTCATTCACTAAATCGCATTGTAATCATTGATCAACGCTTAATCCACTATGCAGAAAGCATAAGCTGCACGCGTTTGTGAGCATTTGATTATAACGTTTAACAGTTTAGTCTAGCGTCTATCAATTCTGATCATAAATCAGTAAATTATTATTACGTTATCGTTGATTAAAAGCTTACAAAATTAACTAATTTGCTCGATCGAAACCAGCCCCGAAATGTAAAACTTAATGCTTCTACATTAACATGAAACCAGACTTCATTGTAATCACGTTTCATTAATTGTTAATTAATACTTCGTTATCAAAATTTTAAAGTTTCTTACAATTAATATTTGCATCGTTAATTATGTGAGCCTTGTGCGTATTATAAAGAATAGTAATTTGAGAAGATGTACAACTGAGAAAATATTTGCGCAATATTTTTATAAATAGATTTTTATTCGGCGCCGTTAAAGAAAAACCAGCACTCGGCAATTTAAGTTCTTTTTCTTCTTTCTTATTTTTTTCCTTGTAATCACCAATATCGTCAATAAGTGCTTCACACGCCAATGGATTTTTATAAAGCTTTATCAACAATTCGTTTCAATTTATCGATTTAATTACATAATGGACCAAATAAAGCAGACGAAATAAAGTGCTAAAAATAGACTGTTAAAATATCTACCTGCATTACAGTTTGTATCATAAAAGGTAGCGAATGGGACAATTAGAAATGGAATTTTAATATAAGAGATGTATGTGCCAGAGAGAGCTGGCATTTATTAAGTCCCGCCAGGCAATTCGCGAAAATTTACAAGAACGTACATCATGAAGAATGCACGTTGACTTTATTGCGAGAATGAGGCTCCCCCACTTTTTCGCCTGACGTTCAAAATTTTTAGAAAAATTCACCCGAGCGGGAACTTCGTTATGCGGCTTATGAAAAGGTGGATAATACCATTTTAAAATATTCATTATTCTAAGTAAATTATGTTTTTTAAATAACGAACCGGCAATTTCCCAACATTGTATACGGTATCCATAATTTTAATCCTATACTCCCAGCGAGCGCAACAATTATGATTCGCGTGACACAATGTCGATACGAATCGGGGGATTACAGGCGAAGCGTGTCTTATGTACGGCAAGCGTGTTACATACGCGTTACATAGCGCCTCATGAATTTTTCATCGCGTACATGCAGCCGTCTACAGGCCCGTGAAACGTCGAAAGTCATTGCTCTTGTCGAGAGATCAATAAGAGGGTGAAAAATCGCGCGTCTCAAAAAGATTAATGTCTTATATAATCCCGCGACGGCGCTGATTTATTTCGCATAATACGACGTACGGCGGACTCGTTACGGCGGGCAAAGTCCCCGCAAAATCGAAACGCGAGTCACCTGAAACCCGTGCGGAAGTTAAATTCATACCAATGCGAATTTAATCAAATCGGCTTCTGTACATTTACAAAGCGGCACCGTAAATCTACCGGCTGGGATTCTTCCCCGGATAACATACTTTTTTTCGATAAAATCTTATCGGCAAAAGTCTGTCGACTGTCGCGCGTCATGCTAAATGCTTAATGAACGTATCCCTTCCTTTACTTCTAATAATAACTTTTATCGTTTAATGTGGAAACAAATTTTTTAGCGGGTGCCTGGCTGCTCCGGATGGATAAATGGATTTATCAGTGAAACTGAGATACAAAAAAAATGAAAAAAAAAAAAGTAAAGGAAAGCGGGGGATTAAAAAGTCGATATTTCATCGAATTCGTTATATAAGCTTTGGGTGTCATTCTATATCTCGACATAGTTTGTTATATACTCTTGATACGCGAAACAATACACAAAAGTTTGTGCGATGATTCGCGAACTATGTGCGAAATGAATAAAAATAATATCCCGGTAAGTTACGCAGTCTTTCGGTCCTTTTTCGTATAAAATATATTATATTGTTGCAATCAAATAAAAACCGTCGTACGCAGTGAAGGATCGTTTCATAGATTTTCCTACAAATTTCTTTTTTTTTTTTTTTTATTAATATACATCCCGAAGAGAGAAAGAATATAATAGATTTTAATTATATTATCCACCGAAAAATTGTTACTATGCTGCACTTTGTTAAATTTTGCTGGGGAATAACGAACTCAGGGTATAACGTTAACGAACCGACCGGCAAATAAACGCGTGTTCTTTAGCTCGAAAGCCAGAGGAAAAAGTCAAAAGAGGTAGATCGATATTTTCGCCGAGCTCGTCTCTCGCCGTGCAAATAGCGTGCGCGCCACTTTAAATTTTAATCGCTCCGAGCAGCATGCATCTCCGCGCACGTTCGCCGTTACAAAGGTGACATAATAAGCGCGCAAGAGCACGTGGACTCCGGATCCCGGGGGCGGAAAGGGGGAGGGGGGGAGGAGGAAAGGTGGAATGCCGATAAACTGAGGATTACTTTAATTAACTTTACGCTCGCGACGTAACGACGCGGAGCCCAGAGCCGGCCTAACGACGCTTAAATCCGAGCAAAGCGCGATTCTTTGCCAGTACGCGCCAATTGCGCAACGTTCTGTAAGATCGAAAGCACTCGCTCCGCGTAGTCGACGTAGCAACCAGTTGTTGAACAGCAATGCCTGGGATAATGACAATTTACGTGATTATAAAGGACACAGAGTGAAGCAATTTGTCGCGAAATGCATTAAGTCGGTAAAGAGACTTGTCGTTACTTTATTTGAGAAAGTGGAATAAATTTGTCTAATTCCTGTATAAATTTCTCTTTCTCTTTTCCTTCTTTCGAGACTTAAAAAATAATTACGATATTATCTAAATTGAATTCTATCGTCACACGTGTTGAATAGAAAATCAAATCCGTTTGCAAATCGACAAAACTTTTGACGCAGCTGTTATTGTCAAGTTATCCTTATCTCATTGATAATAATGAAATTGCTTTAAATCGACTAAAAATTCTACTTCGAAAGCAGTTACAAGATGAAAAGCGATTTTCAGTAAGTAGGAAGATAGCGTTTACAAATATGCTTTCATGACGGTTTTATGCGAGTAATATAAAAGATTTGTTTCGCGACGGATCAAGCGTGAAACGCAACGATAATAACGATGTGATGATATCATTCAACGCATGAAACTTTTTAGATTATTAGAAATTATATAAATATGGACTGTATAGCATTTAAATATTAATAGTCTGTTAAATAATTTTACATTGTACAACTTTACGTAAATCTAAAATAATTCTTACATCGGCCAATTGAAACCAAAGCTTACATAGAAATTAATCATGGAGCAACGGCAACGTGACGTTCATCGCTCGTTAATAACATATCAAGCTTGATCCGTCAGTACTCTTGTGATTAATTAACTTGACACACATGTTAAACGACAGTCGGTCTTAGTAATTAAAAGACATAATTAAAAATCATATAAACGGTTTCAGCGAAAAATTGATATTTCTATTAACATTATGCTCCACTGTCGCGTAAAGAAATTTGATTATCGCAGAAATTTCACTGTTTAAATAAGTGAAAATAATGTTACGGAGTCAATTAAACGTGTTAACTTGTCAGAATAAATTAAATCTCTAAGTAAATTTGCCTTGCATATAGAAATAGCGAAGCAATCGAAATCTCGTCGCGTATGCATATTCGTAATAATTTTTAATTAACGAGCTATTGCGTCATTCTGTAAACATTTTGCATAAGTTCACCTTCTAACTACAGCAGCGGATCAAAGATTGCTAATGTGTCACGTCGGAATAAATTCACCGAATCATTCTAGGAACTTCTGCAAAGCCACAGCTTTGAAACGTCAGATTATCCTAGGTCATGCGTTCCCTATTCTAGAGAAGAGAATCGAAACTATCCGATCTGAAACGCAATCAGCTTAACTCCGAAACGCAATAAATCCCTTTGACGCATCGCATGCTTGTTGTTCCCGTTATTGAATCGCCGAAAGCGCACGATTAAGACCTTGATCGATTCCCTTTTTCGCCGCTAGAAGCGAAAAGGTTGACGTAAAAGGGTACCCTTAGGGCCTGCCTTTGCTTATCCAATAAAAAAAAAAAAAAAAAAAAAGAAAGAGAGAGAGAGAAAGAGAGCAAAGATAAAATTTCTATTGCCCGCGTTTCTTTCATTTCCTTTCCACGGTAATAGATTTCGACGACGCCAGACGCGCGAGACTCGAGTAAATTCGTCGTCGTTTGTGGGGACCGATTGACTTGGTTCAACTCGATGTTTGACATTTTCTCTCGTCGCGACAATTAACAATTACATCGTCGGTCGGCGCAGTTTGTTTGAGGATGCACGCATATCGCAGATACGCGCGACACGAGATAAACTGTGAGAGAACCTTCCCGAGTTTACACGAGTGAAAATATCAGGGGCCCACCCCGCTAAGATAATGAAGAACGTGCGTGAGATAAGAACGCAAAAGAGGAATGTTAGAACGCGCTCTCCTCTCCATGGATCGTGAACTGTATTCAGAATGCGGGAACGACGAGCGGCCGCCTATTGCTCGTTAACAATCAGTGAAAGAAGACGTGTGTCTCAAAGATTCCATGGATCATCGGTTGTAATTCCTAAGCGTGGTGGTACTAATTAATAATTAACGGTCGGATTAAGGCCGTTTGGACGCGAGGGTGAGTGGTCTGTGTCGCGATTCAGGAGCTGATTATGAAGTAACAGATGTATTAGATTGATCGAACCGCATCGATAAGACCTGGGCTAACTCGATCAGACCCCCGGCTTCGAGTTCAGAAGTTACCAGCGTTTAGCTTGTTAGTCGCTAAATAAGCGCGAAACAGTGAGGGAACGGTCACCTGAGTTGATTAATTAGTGACGGCTGATAATTAGTCGCTTAACGGCAACCTTGCGAAAATTTCGATAAGGCGGTATCGCAAAACTGATACGAATGTAAGGACGAAAGGATAAAGTAACAACAATTGCTGAAATTATTTCTAACTGCTGGTCGAAGTAAAGTGTTTCGTACGATCGCGGCAAGCACGCAAATAACAATAATTATTGATTTTAATTTACTTCATCGATTATGCACTTTAGAATAAATTAAGAAAAAATTTTTATAAAACAAAATACGAGCTACTGTGAAATTGTGAAATAATATTCCCCGATATTTTTCATCTCCGTCGATATATTTAAAAATTTCGATTTAATTGAAATATTTCTAAAAAAAAATTCAAAAAAAAAGGAAAGAGAGAGAGAGAGATATTCAATGACTTTATAAATAAATATTTACGATATTTTAAAAAGTTACGACCAAGTGTTTGGATAACTCAAAACTTGCCAATGCGAGTCGGACAAAAAGAGATGTACACGACCGAGTGACATTGAGCCGCGTGTGTTTTAATCGTGTTTTAAAAGTATCGCTAGCCGACTGACCTAAAATTAAAGGTATTCGATAAAGCTCGGCGAAACTACTTGTTGGATTCGCCGTTGAAAGCAGAAGCTTCGGAATAGCCGGAAGAAATAGGGCAGCTGTTCCATTCTCGTCTCACATGGCTACGAATACGAATGTAAGTGACACAGTTCCGTCGTAGCTGCATTGCGCTGCTTTCTCTTATTCTCGTGTAAACGAACAAAATCGAACACGGTAACGCACGTTACCGCGTAACATAATACTTGAATAATTTATTAACATATATTATTAATCGCACGCGTAACTATACCTACTTGTAACGAATTAATAAAATAATTCATGATATTTTAATAAGTAATGTGGTTTTATACTATTGTTGATTTGCTTTAAGTCAATTATTATTGTTAATATTAATCACGCATTTTTATTTATTCGCGGAATTCGTTTGTCATTCGTTGCATAAATTGATAGTGGTCGTGACAACTGCGCTCATTAATTACTACTTCGCTATTAGTTTCCGACAATGATCATAAAGATAATTTCACGTGTTAATTACGACTTGGAATCAATTTTTTTTTTTTTTTTTTCTTTCACGATCGGAACGACTTTGGTGAGAATCATCAACCGATGGCCTCCACCATCTTGATGATTATAAATATCACAGTTGGTAGAAGTAGGGATCGTGAACGTGAAACGTTCGCGGAGAATAATGTAAAAAAAGAGGGGAAAAAGCAGATGCAAAGAAAAGGAGACGAGCGATCATGTACTTACGCGAGCGTGAAAGCGGACGCCAAGTGTCGGCGCGTGCGCGTTTTCCCGACGTATCCGGTTGCACGTACCAAGAACGTGGTCGAAATATCAACAAAATCGCGGAAGTGGTCATCTCTGAGAAGAGACGCTAGTTAACGCGCGGCACATGTTTTCATAATTAGACCTGCACTTGCATTTCGATGACCGGAGCGGAGGTGATAATGGTAGACGCGACGAACCCGCTGGTGAGTATCGATTTATTTTCTTAGAGAGCCCCGCGTCACCTTTATCGCGATTTTTGAGATATATTTCACGGCCAGATAAACATCCCTTTTTAATTGAGGTTATACATAGGCGAGTGCACGAACGTATCCACGCACGCACGCACGAAATGCATGCAACGGAAATAGTATAGTTTCGCTTTCACGGACTCGTGCACGCGTGCATGCGTAAGAGCGAAGGTGATAAGCAAATGTTGTTATCTACGACCGAAGTTTTTTTACGGAATTTTCCAGTTGTTTTGTTTTTTCGATTTTTTTTTTTTTAATATAAAAAGTTATCGTAATTTTTTAACGTGTAATATTGTGAAATACGATTCTTCTGCAAAATCGTCCGTAAAAAATTTGCTTGCCGAAAATTAATTGTTAACAAAATATAATATTTCCAATAAAAGAAAGAAGAGTAAAAAAAAAAAGAAAGAAAGAAAGAAAGAAATTAAAAATTCATGAATTATAAAATTTAGATCCTGAGCGTCTCGCAAAGTCGCGATGTATAAATATGATAAGACTGATCGATCATACCGCGTTTAACGACAGAGTACTTAATAAGAAACGCAGCAACGCTGAAGGATGCGACGGGGCATTGACCGTCATAGCGTTATGTAACGCCATGCCTTGCGTTCCATTTTGCTGCATGGATGCACGCACCGTGTAACACGTCCGCGGCATGCTTTCGAAAATAAGTTTCGGCGAAAAATCGACAGGGCACCGTCGATTTCGTGGGGACAGATATGAGTGTACCGTTCGTTTTCGCTTTCAAACGCGTGGTGAGCAGGTGCGTGCGTGGTCTCCGAAACGTCGTGAAAAGGTGCGCGAGTACGTCGGTAAGTACCACGAGACGAACGCTAAGATACATTTACCGTCGTGCACGCTTATCGGAGTCAATGTTCTCGCGTGCGCCGGGAGCTATCGCGATAAGTTGGCGTAGTTGCCTTTGATGAGATCCAGCTAGGTTATGTCGTGAGCGAGCACGCGATCGCGAAGAGACGTAACGTGCTTTAAAAATAGCAGTACGCATGTGCAGGTGATCGTCGGCCTTATCTTGGCGCCACGCTCGATCGTAGAACGATAAACGTCGATTACACGGGACTAACCGTAGTTGGTGAACGTTATCTTATATAACATTTCTTAATAGTAAAACTGTTAAACTTTTCTCTAAACTATAATTCCATGTTGTTGGAAAAATCAGAGGTAATTTAATTGCACGCTGATAGCTCGCGAAGATTATAGAACCGCGGAATTTCGGGATCCTTTAGAAGAATGTGGTTTTCATTTGATTTCTTACGTGCTACATTAATCATTATCACCTGTTGCTTCGTACTTCAGAAAATACTTTTGCATTCTGTCACGCTCAAGAAGATGTACGCATGAGAATTCGTCGAATGCGCCGTCGAATCGACAATGACGTTCAAGCGTTTCGTAGAAACATTTTATAAATCGCAACTCGGTAATAAAAAAAAAAAGAAAAAAAAAGAAAAAAGTAGCTATTAATTTTTAATCGATAAAATTTTGTGTTTAGAAAAAAAAATAAAATAAAATCGAAAAGAGAAAGAAATCGAAAATAATCATATTTTTTTTAGCTCGTGCAATATAAAAGCGGTCGTGTTGCAGCGGAGAAAGCAGTTAATTCTTTGAAAAAGAAATCAATACGGAATTTTTATCGCAGATTGGCGTGCTAAAAGAAGCGAGACCAAAGGAGATCGTGACGCAAGTCTCGTCTTCCCAGGACAAGCGTTGCGACGGGCAAACGACGAAGCGCACACAGACACAGTGGCGGCAATGGCTAGCATGTATATCAGGTTTGCGTCATATTTCACGAGATATCGCGCCTCTTAAAGGTGACATGAAAATCAATTGTTCAATCAACCGCCATTAATCTTTCATCAATCTCAATTTTGCAGCGACTCTATCGATGGTGGCGGTCGGCACCGTTTACGGATGGACCACCACGTCGCTCTCGCGGCTTACATCTGGCGCCAGCGATGTTCCGGTGAAGATAACCGATGACGAAGGCTCGTGGATAGTGTCGCTAACCGTGATCGGTTCTATGATCGGCCCGTTTCTCGGCGCCAGCCTAGCCGATCGATACGGACGCAAGAGATGTCTACTGCTAGCTAGCGGTTTTTTTATCGTCGGCTGGATAATCGTATTCTTCGCTGAGACCGTCGTTGCTCTCTACATATCTAGAGTGATTCTCGGCGTCGGCGTAGGCATATCGTATACGACTAATCCGATGTACGTGTCGGAGGTCGCCGATGTCGAAATCAGAGGCGCTCTCGGCACATTGATCGCGGTGAATGTATTCACTGGTTCTTTGTTAACGTGCAGTATCGGCCCGTGGGTACCATATCACTTTCTAACGGGTGTACTTATCGCGATACCTATATTATTCGTGGCGTGCTTCTTCTGGTTCCCCGAGACCCCGGCCTTTCTCGCGGCCAGAGGCCGTAACGCGGAAGCTACGAGATCTTTAGCGTTCTTCAAAGGTATTCGCGATCGCGACGAGGCAAGGAGAGAACTAGAGTATACTTTACGTAACGTTTTTATCGAAGACGTTCGCGATAACATCCCGGTGACCGGTCCTGGGGCACGGACGGAGCCAGTTAAGCGCAGCTGGATGGCTAAACTGAAGCTTATGTTGTTACCGAGCAACACCCGAGCTCTCGGCATTATACTTGGCCTAATCGCGACGCAGCAACTTAGTGGAAACTTTAGTACTATACAATATCTCGAAGTGCTCTTCAAGAAAGCGGCAATCGGTATCGACTCTAACGTGGCTACGATACTCGTGCTAACGGTCGGTCTCATCTCCTGCGGATTATCAACTGCAACCGTCGAAGGCGCCGGTAGACGACCTCTGCTCATCGCCTCTACCCTGGGCTCTTCCGTTACTCTAGCGGTTCTAGCGATCTATCTTACTCTGGACGAAAGAGGCGTCGACGTATCGGCGGCGAATCTTCTACCGGTGATCGATGTAATTGTCTTTCAAGTGATCTTTCAAATCGGAATAGGCACTCTACCTAACGCGCTAATCGGCGAATTGTTCCCTACCGAAGTGAAAGCGTTCGCCGGAGCGGTGTCTACGGTTTTCGACGGCATCCTCGGCTTCGCGGTATCTAAACTGTATCAGGTGATCGGAGATTCGCTGGGCACGGACACCGTTTACTACTTCTTCGCGGCATCGTGTTTATTATCGTTCGTGATGGTGACGTTCACCGTACCCGAAACCAAAGGCCGGACCTTCCGCGAAATTCAGGAACTTCTCGGAGGCAGCGACAAGAAGACGGAAACCGCCGAGCGCTCGCAAGATCAAAGTGGCACGGTGTGACAAAAAGTAACTTGTCGCACTTCTCGTCGGACACGGTGTGAACTCATTTACGAGAAGGCGCTGAACATTCTTTTCGAAGTAACAAACTTTGAAACGGCAATTACTTATTCTCTACTGTACATATATAAAATATATATTTCTTGTACGCTTCTTAATGAAAAACCGGACGCGAAGAAAAAAAAATTGCCTTTGCCTCGCAGTTCGCGTTTACCGCGATTTTTCTCGTACTCGTCGTCGGGAAATAAAGTGGATTTTATTAATATCATCCCGTACGATAGTTTCGTTCACATTTTTCTAGATGTGAATATACTTCGCTAGTATTCCCAAGATTACGACCGTCACGAAATTCAACATTTATTTATTAAAACTCTGTTAGGGAAAACTGTCTTTATAGCTTTTCTCTTTTTTTCACGCCGGACACGTTAGGTAGATCGGATATTTAACAGGACGTCAGACTTCAGACTTTCTCGCGCATGAAAGATAAAATATTTAAGTGAGGAAAAACTGTGTGAGAGGGAAATGAAAATAAAAAGGACTGGCAAGTAAAAATTTCCAGTAAACACGCCGCGTCTCTTATACGGGGAGCGTAAAAATCATAGGCGACGGTTAAACATTGAGATGAAGAGAAAGAGGAAGAGACAATTGAAAAATCGCGGAATTGTTCCGCGGTGAAGCACAAAAAAAAAAAAAGAAGAAAGTGCAGTGGAAATACCCTCCCGAGTTTCGTTATTGTTAAGAGAGTAGCTGTAACCTTTTTCATAATCGCTGACGACACATGTATATTTTTACATGTTTTATGAACTCTTTTATATTAAATATTATATCTTGCTAAATGTAATTCCTTATAAATATACGTAACTTTTGATATTTGTGTCATGTTCTTTCAAGCAATACTATCAGCGGTACAGATGTATTTGCGCCATTACAATAATATTATAATTGAGAGAAGAATACGAGCTTGTGGTTATAGAAATCGTAAACGTGATGCTGCAATCTTCGCACGACTCTTTTTCTCAGGTAAGTTTTCTCAAACCGTAAAAATATCAGTTTATGGAACGTTCCGTATATGGGAAATTCGCACACAACTAGTTTCTCGTGCGACAGCGAAAGGTAAAATATAAAAACATCGTTTTTTTTTTTTTCTTTCAATCAGAAATGTAGACTAAAGCAAAAATTGACAACTATCACATTTCAATCGTGTTTTTTTGCACAAACAAAAATATAAAAAAAACACGTTCTCTTTGCACGTCAAATTAAAAATGAATATTTTGTTGCAAATTTAATAGGAAACATTTTGTTTACAGAAAACACAGATATTTCTATTGCAAAACCGGATTCTTACACGTAAAAAATGTAAAAGTCGACAAAGGATTAAAAGGAAAATTAAAACGTAGGAAAAGTGATTTGGTACATCAAAATAAAATAAATAACACAATCAATGACCGGATGGCAATAATTAAAAAAAACAAAAAACCTTTATAGCAAGTAATGTCTATTTACAAAAAAATATTTTTACAAATCGATTTTTATAAATAATAATTACAAATTTCAAATGCGCCATACATAGAGTATACATATGTCAGCAAATTTTCCGCCAAATTGTTGATTATAAATTATTAAAAAAATGCGCTAAAAAAAATTTTGTCAAATTTTATTCCCACCCAAATTGTTAATTAAAATTCAATGTTTAAAAGACTGTTTTAAATTAAACCGAATATTAATTCCTATCTCGCATTGCTGACTGGATTTCTCGTTTGATCACTCCTTACAACGAGAGTGAATGTCAGCTTAGTTTATTACTATTTTGTAAATTTTTATTTTACGTTTGAGCTAAATTTTTATTATTAAAATTTAATTTATTATACGTATTGTAAACGAATTTTTTACGAAATGCTGAAAAATCGAAAACATCAACTGCGACGCAAGTAAACGAGAAAGACGAAAGAATACGTCCTTCTATTCTCAAGCTAATTACAAGCAGCTACGTTTCAAAACTACGCTACTGCTACTACAAAGCTACAAACTTACAAGATGTAATTTATTTTTTAATTCTACAACGATCAATTAATATATCTCAATACATACAATAGACAATATACTTTCTTGTAAATTTGTCGCCTTGTTAAAAAAAAATCGACTTACATTCGATGCGATGCGGGCAGAGTTCAGCTACGAAGACCAAGGAAGAGCGATGATATTCTGTAACATAAATATAAAACTTACATGAAAAATATGCATAAATAAGTAATAATGGATTTTTAATTTAATTTTTATACTCAATTTTTATTTATTACTTCAAAAAATTAACTACTTTCCAGAAAAAGTCAAACAAAAATAAATTTCTTTTTAATTTTTAATCATTTTCTTTGTACAATTATTTCTTGAATTATTATTGGAGTGATCAATTGATTCAAATAAATAGAAAAAAATTATTATTTTAATTCAAATGAGATTAAATATTTACCCCAACGTTGCTCTGCCGATGCCCGAAGTCCATCCTGGACCTGGTCCTCCTCTCAGCACTCAGTCAGTTCGTCATCATGCACCTCATCTCCAGGTCACATCATCCACAGGTCACTCGCGACACTCGCGAATACGCGCGCGAATTGTTATACTATTCGCGCGAAACTGGCGGCTCTCCCGTTTAAAAAGTTTTAATAATTTTCGGACGCCCGAATACTTTAGCGATATTCGCGACGAACCCCGACCGTGGTTCGTTTATTCGATCGGCGACGAGCTGTAAGAAAATGTATGATATGGTTTTACCATTCATTGAGATTATTAGTTCTTTTTTTTTACATATTTATATTACAATATCACATATATTGGGTTTGAAAAAATATTACTAATTATACTGTTAATATTTCTAATCTAATCTACAAGCGTTACGCGAAGTACGCGGTAGTCGCGGAACACCCGAATTACGCGGAATACCGAATTTTTACGCGATTTTCCTAATATCCCGGTTTATGTGGTTTTTTTTTTTATTGAAGTTAGTAAAAAAAAAGTCATGCGACCTACTATTTGATGCGCCGCAGCGGAGGTTATACCTAAAGATGATCCTGCAACAAAAAAATATAAAATTCAATTGTAGAGATGCTATATAAATTAGTTTCTACTAAAAAAAAAAAATCACAAAAGATTTAATGCGTCTTTAATTAATTTATCAATAAAATAATTAAAAATAAAAGTTTCTGTCATTGAAAAATAACAAAACTATTAATATTGTGTAAAAAAAGAAGTGATAATTACCTCTGGGTTGCTCCGCCGGTGCAGGATACCCATCCTGGGCCTCCTCCTCCTCTCAGGATGTTCATCAGGTAAGGGTTCTCTTCCGACAAACGTAACCCAGTCCTCCTTCAGATTTTTGCCTGAAAAAGAAAAAAAAATTTATTTCATTAATATCTTCACAATATTAAATACAAAAATGGTATACAAAGTGTTCAAGGTAACTACATTTATTCTTTATTAAGTATCATATAGTTAAGTATTATATTCGTATCATATAATATGAGAATCATTAAATACAAGTGTTATGTTACGCGTACATGAATAACCTTGCGTTCGGTCTCCGGCAGGTTGGTCGGTCGACGAGGAATCTCAGCGCAAACACGTGAACGTGCCGTGTATACATGTAGCTTCTCACGCAAGCATTGCGGGTGACCGCTGTTCGTTCCATGCCTCTTACGCAGCAATAGAGCACGTTGTGTAAAAGAATCGTGGCCTTGAATATGCTCGAAGTACTCCCAACACACTTCTTCCGAGCTACTCCTATGCAGATCAATGGAAAATTTTCGGTAAGACGAAGGTCACTGCTGTGATACATAGTCACGTACGTATAAGAACGAAACTTACTTTACGAGGGAATGAGGCGATCGTGGGTACTCTCCGTGTATGGAGGATTGATGGGAGAAGGCATCTTGGGCGTCGAATTAAATCTGTCCATCGTAATTACGCGTATTTCAGCGAGCACGTGCGGAGCGTGGCGTAGTGCGTGTGAGCTTCTCGAACGTTGGGACCGAATGGAAGGGGAAGGCTCCTGCGCTCGCTCGCGCGCAGGCCACTGCCGCCCGCACCCCTCCTAACCCGCACCCACCGACCGATGGACCGACGAGGAATCCCAGCGCAATCACGTGAACATGCCGTGTATACATGTAGCCTCTCACGCAAGCATTGCGGGTGACCGCTGTTTGTTTCTTGCCCCTTACGCAGCAATAGAGCACGTTGTATAAAAGAACCGTGGCCCTGAATATATTCGTAGCACTCCCAACACACCTACGTTAATCGACGGAAATTTTTGATTAGACAAAGGGCACGACTATGATACGCAATCACGTACGTACAAGGACGGAACTTACTTTACGAGGGAAAGAGGCGATCGTGGGTGCTCTTCGTGTACGGAGGATTGATGAGAGAAGGCATCTTGGATGTTAAAGTATGTCTGTCCACCGTAATTACGCGTATTTCGGCGAGCACGTGCGGAGCGTGGGGTAGTGCGTGTGAGCTGCTCGAACGTTGGGACGGAATGGAAGGGGAAGGCTCCTGCGCTCGCTGCCTCTGCCGCCCGCGCCCCTCTTCCTCACCTACCCTACGCTATTTAATTTAGCGTGTTAGACGATTAAACAATAAATTGTACGGCGAATATAATATTGAATATTAATTTAAATATATTACAAAGAATATCATGACTAATGTACAACTGTATATTTCGTCTGAAAGAATTAAAAGTATTTAAAATGGCACATGAGATATATAAATTTGTGGTTTTTTCTTTCTTTTTATTAAAATTGTCACAATAAATCAGTCTTTTAATTTTTAACGTATAATAGAAAAAGAATAAATCTCGCGCTTGGTAAACGAGTTCTGTAATATCTATACCTGGCGGGAAACACTACCCTGCCTCTTAATTCTGAAACTTTATTTCCTCTCTTCTGCATGAATAAAGCCACACAAACGACGTAACTGAAGACAGACATTTCAATTTATTTTACTATATTACGCGCTAGTACCGATTATTATTTCGAGGTCGCAATATGCGCCGTCCATTTATTCATTACAGAGAAAATTAAAAAAAAAATTATATTATAAAAGTAATTATATAAGCGAGGAATTGGTAAAAAAGTATCATACGTACAATTAACCTACATGTCGGAACAAGGGCAGCGAGCTGTATATTTACTCGGCAAGAGAAAGTAAAGCTCAGCAAATGAAGGTAATCATTTCTCTTGTTCTCCGAGATGAAAAGCAATGACAAAAGAAATCATAAACGTAGCGAGGAGATACGGAATCATTTGGCAGATAACAGGGAATCCTCGCGTACACTTTCCGTATCGCTAGCAATGACCGTATCGAATAACGCAATTGTTGCAACGCTAGTGCTCTCACGGAGATGGCACGGCGTGCAGCGAATGGTTTCATCTTAAAATGGTCCGTATCTAGATCGATCCAACGTGCTGTCGGAATGGCGTATTATTAGATTTCAATTTCTGCAATATTTCTCGGAGGGATCGACCAAATAAGTTCGCGATCTGCAGTTAAATGACTACGAAGTCAAAGGGTCGAAGAACGTGGGAAAAAAAAAAAAAAAAAAAAGAAAAATCGCCGAGTAGAATTCCGAGAGCTCCGAGGATTTTTAATTTATCGAAAGTCGCGTATCTTGTACTTCCGGTTCGAGTATCACGGCGCCGCGATTCCTTTTTACGTTCGCGAAGACTTATGGCTTTCCTTTCTAAATGCTTGGCCGCGTGAAAATGCAGGTTTTCGGCGCATGAAAGATCGCGGGCGCGTATCAAAGGCTGTTCTCAAGAAACAATGTTGCTCGAGGAAACAATGAAGAACTCGGAGGAACTTAGTTTGAAACGGCATTTTCCGGTACTTTCGTCGACTTCGGAACGATTTACGCGCTCAATCGCGAGTTGTGGCTGCAAGGAATTAAAGTGAATTAAATACCATGACCCGGACACAGTTGAAACTTGAAAACGCCTCCGGGTACGATTCGCGCGGGGCGACCGATTTTTTTTCCACTCCCGCTGTTACCCCGATCTCTTTTTGCTGAACCGCTTTGTTCGACCCGTCGAAATGGCGAGCCCGGTGGAGAATTGCAGTTTTATTCTGCAGCCGGTGTCGCGCAACGATGGCGGCGATCGCCAAACGAAGAGAATACGGCGACACGCTGCGAACGAGCATGTAAAACGATCGGGATTTTCTCCGCACGAAGCAGATGTAACCTACAACGGCACGGTCTACGCTGTTTTTCGAATTTATGCCCGTCGATTTTTTCCGTAAACAATACCATGCGCGGTTGAATATCCGGCAGAACTATGAAATATGTATGATATTACTGTGAAGGAAAAAAAAAAAATATAAATGCGTGAGTGCGCAATGGGATTAGAGATATGCGAGCGTGAAAATAACTCAAGTTACCATCGCCAATCAACAATGCGATAGCTTTATCCGTTATATTTGACTTCTTTTTTTTTTTTTATTTTATTTCCGACTGTATTAAAAATAATTAAATATAAAAATTCAGATGTATTTAATAAATGAATTATTTTTCCAACGGTTACACGCCGTTATAAAATTTATAATAACTTTTTAAAAAATAAAATTTGAATAAACGAATATAGCTTAGTCGTGTAATAATAACCCTCAATCGTTTCTAATCCACATTATAGAGATTGGTGCCGCCGAAATATCCCTTCTATAAACTGCTTTCAGACGTGGTTTATTCCTCAGAGTAATCTAAAAATTCCAGACGCCAGTTATTGCGACGCCATATGACGCGTAAACTAAGTTTCATAAAAGTAAATTGCGGATATTTTCCGTTCTGGTCGACTAATTCCACTGTCGAGAGCCTCACGTAATTCGATTTATCTCCACTCGAGGTATCGATGCGTTATCAAATTGAAAAAATAAAAATAAAACTACGCTGTCGGAATCACGCGATTACTTCGTATCCGCGCTTGATTCAGGTAAAGTTCATTGTCCTGCCTCGCTGTCTCGTTTCTTTTAATACGCAAGCTACAAAAAAAGTAAATAAAAAGAAGAGCAGTAGACGCTCGCAAAAGCACTTTTTTTTTTTTTTCTTCTGAACCGCATTACAGAACCTAGCCCTTCGCGACAACATTTGCTCTCTTCTCATTATTTTCTCTTCGTTGAACAACGACGTAAATCTTTCTTTACCGGAACGCGGTTCTCTCGCGCTTTCTTCTTTTGTGGTATTCAATAAGCTCGTGAGCTTGTTACGAGACATCGCATTAAGAACTCGCGGCGTAAACACGTACGCCCAAAGAAACGCGAATTAAATTATCGTTTGGAAACAAAAAGAGGTAAAATATGTGGGAACATAGCCAGAAGGAAATATTATATAAAAGAAATGTCATAAATATCGAGCTCTGCTTCTTGCTAAAGGATATGTCGGAAACATGCAGCCACGGATATTGACGCAGCACGCAGGGCTGCAGGAAATGGAAAGGTATGTGCCCAAGTAAATAGTCACGTGGATATAATACGGGTTCTCGACGATTTTCACAAATAGCTACATGTGCTTGTGCCAAACTTTATACCTTCGTTGCGAGCGGCTCGATATATCAAAATTACCGATTTGCCATGTCGACGTCCCCGTCGTATCTGAATTTAAAAGCCTACGTAGGAGCCGCCGAAGGCACGACTATATTACACGTTTTCCTCTTTTAAGACGATTAATGACGAATCGAGAACTTTTAATGAAGTGCAACTTGTAGTTAGAGAAACGACACCGGGGTGTGCGAATAAAAGAAATGGCTTTTAATAAAACAAAATTCGATAAACTCGACAAATCACGTCGAGCGAAATAATTAAATTTGATTCGATCGAAATGCATTTCGTCCCTAATGACTTATCGGATTGTTCGCTAGTTTCTTACATCATTTGTAACTGTATAAAGTCCTTCGTTCTTTCTATCCCGTCTCTTTAAACCGTTAGTGCCCCTTTCCGTTCAAGTTCTCCCTTATTGCCACTCAGACTGAAGGTACGTATCAGCTGATTTTATCAACCAACGTTTACCGCGATCCTTAGGATCCGCGCGGGAAAAACGAAAGCCGATATCACATCGATAACAGAATATGTCGCCGCGAACAAATGTCCCGTTGGCCAAACAACGCCCCGAGTTTCTGTCTGGCCGACCGTAATTTCCGGCATACCCTTCTCTCGTCGTTTTCCTGTCTATCTTTGACAGCACCGTAACATTTATATTTTCACCGTCTCGACGGCGAAACGTGACTTGGATTCATTACAAACGATACTCGCGATATGACAGTGTTCGAGCCGACGTTGTACCCAGCGACTTTGCTACAATAATTTAATAAAACCTTTTTCTTTTATCCTCTACTTTCTTTTGAAACTTAAAACTGCTTTTAAAAAATTTCTAAGTACAAGAGAGAACGATTTTAAAAATTATTTACTAAAATATTAGTAATGGTATTTGTTCATTTAAATTAATAAAAAAATATTGCGCTCGATTGTTCACAAAGAATTCGGCCCTTTCTTTTAAACTTTCCATTATTTCTTCGTTAACCTCGCCCTTTGCCAATAAATTTTTGTAATGACCTCCCGTTATGCGAGCTGTAATATCGATACAACTTCATATCGAAGCAATATCGGCTTTTAGATTCCCGTCTACCTACAGCTAGAAGACACGCTCGTTTCCCGACACGCGAAGCAATTCGAGTAGCGTCTTTATGAGAAGCGTCGGGATGCATATTGGCGCGATATTGTAAGAAATTTGGATCGAAAAAGAGCTGCATCGATAACATAAAATAGTTTACGATTAGATCAAGACGAGGTATCCCGAACTCGAGACTTACTCGGCAAATAAAAAATATATAACGGTTACATAATATAAAAGTAACACGTTATATTACACATATTACTATTTACAGACTGAATAACTGTTTCAGACAGACAGTGATCCCTTTCGCAAGAAGGGACAAGATTTCGTCTTTAGATTTTCTTCAAACACAACTAATAGAATTTTCGGCTCTTCCCATAAAGACTTGAAGATTCTCATTGTGACAACGTTCTAAAAGTAAAAGGCTATCTTCGTCGAAATCAGAATCAAATGATAAAGCTCAATTTTGTTAAATCGCTTTGGTCGAGCGGAAGCCTGCGTTATATAAAAAAAAAAAAAAAATGTTTCACCTACGTCATTATCCCGCACGCGTGGAAATGATTCTTTTTCACAAAGTGCTCGCGGACTTTGCGTCAACCTTCAGAATCACTTTGTAACAGGCAGCCTTGTTATTTTCCTTTCCGCAAAGCTGCAACCGTTACAGTACAGTTTCCCCGTGTACTCGGGCGCAACGGGAAAGACAGAAGACACGAGACAAGACAAACGCGCGAGAGAGGAAGCCTCCTGAAAAGTTTCTACCGCGCCCGTGCGCGCATTCACCGCTCCGCAAATATCAAATGATCACCGTTATATCATTCCCGCTCGCCCTCCCTCCCTCCCACCCCTCCCCCCTTTTCTCGTTTTGCGCGCTTTCCAGGATCGATATTATCTCCGCCATTACCCTACCGTCTTGTTCACGTAGTTATCTTTCGTCGCTTAATTGCAAAGACTGGATGGGAAGTGCGACAAAGAGGACTTTCACCATGGAACCGTCGCGGCGAAGTTCCTCTCGAATGTAAATGTAAATGCAGTCATCGACATTTGCGCGATGGAAATCGTGACAAATTAAAGCGAGCGGGCACCGACTAACTGAATATTCCCTTTCGGTCTGTATCACAGACAGAATCGCGATTCAGAGAAGGATACGACGGATCGGAAACGTGCTCGCTTGATCCGAACTAGCCGTACAAACTCACTTCGCTTTAACCGAATTGTAACTAAATACGAGCGTGTTGCAGAGAGTCCTCACGGCACCAAATCGTAATTATCGTTACGTGAAAACCATATCATGTTTGTTAATACGGCGTAAAGCCGTACCCGGTCGTTCGGCGCGCTTCGGAAAATTCGGAATGCGAGATATTTGCCGCGCGGGGAAAACGCGTGCAGTCTGTAATATTTAGAATCCGCGGTGTAAAAGGGTACGGGCGAGTGCCCTAACTTCGCTCCCGCGTAACCTGATTATGTCACCTCGAATAATTTTGCCGCCCTCCGCGTGTCCGAGCTCTCACGTGTCTGATAAAGCGCGATAAACCCTGAAAACGGAGCAGTCTGACTATATTCTTGCCGCCTTCACTGCCGCCTTACCGCCAGCCATGAATCACTCGCTTTTACTTTCGGTATAACTTACAAACTCGCACGACGCGCGTAGGATTACGCTAATGGCCTGGATTGCATTAATTTAACGATAAACCCATTCTTTTGTGAATAATGTGGCGCGGAAAATATATCATTTATTTTGTATCTGACGTTATGGCGCATTATTAAAATATTGGCAGATTAATATTTTAATATTTTGTCCGTTGATTACTTCGTACATTTCGACAAAGTAAATATTTCAATTTCTTTTTTTTTTTTTTTTTGTTTTTCTTTTTACGGAAAAATCGATCGACTGGTTTTTACTTCAGTATAACCGTATTGCGCGCAAGTATCGATAGTACCATTATGGAAATCCCCTTACACGTAAATGTGCGTGCTCGCTTCAGTTGAGATAACTGTTTTAACGGCAATGTAGGGATACATGTATTGTAGAATAATGTAGATAACAGATTGGTAAAAGCGATACGCGAATTCAATCGTCGATTCTGTCCCATGTAAATTTATTGGATTACTACGTGATATACACCGCATATGAACGTGATTATGAGCCGAGCGAACGAGCTGGTAAAATTGCAGTTTGCACGATATCTTCGATTTTCCGTGCGCGCGGCGAGATTGTAACTCCGGTCTTGGCGAATAACATTTTGAAAATAGAAGCATAGCGGTTAGAAAGATGTAAACGAGAAGGCGAGTAACGAAGTAAGCTGCGGAAGGTAGAAACGAGAGAAGCAGACTCTTTCCGTAATAAGTGCCTTGCCCCCGAGCTGATGCGTCGGGGATGAGGTTGAAATGGAGAGAAACTTCCAGGACGTTCGCGCGGGTGAACCGTCTATAGGAAGGAAGGAAGGTGAAATAGACTGTTAATTACCGTGCGGGAACTTGGTCTCGATTTCTCGGACAACTCATTAATCTTAATTAGCACTGACGAATCTTTGAATGCCCGCGCACGTCGCTGCGTTCTACACGACACGTCCGTCTTAGGTATTATGACCGTTAAACGCATAAAACGATTGACGGAAGAACAGGGAGACGATATAGCTTTCGTAACTATACCGTAATCTATTCAGCATCTAATTAACTTAAAACTACGTTATCTTAAAGAAAAAAAAAAAAAAGAAAAGAAAAGAAAGGAGAAAAAGATATTTAAATGGAGTTTAAATTAGATCAAAATTAGATAAAGAATATAACTGGAATAATTTTTAATTTTTTCAATTAATAAATAATCTCTAGTAATTAGGACTAATATAATCTCCAACTAACATCCATCAGCGTCTTGGTATCTATAGGAAAGGTCTCGTTAGTATCGTCCGTCGTCTTTGTATCGCGCGTAACTCACGAGTCGATATTCCACGGCCCAGGAATTTCGGAATTTCGTGATCTAGCGCGAGCCTGCATATTTCATTGCGGCTTTACACAACGTATCGATAAAATATGAACCTACTGAACATCCCTATATATACCGAGGAAGAATGACGATCAATATTTTGCAGAGATAAACAAACATAATGGCGAAAGAGGAGAAATAATGTATAAAATATCTAATCCTGCCTCGGCTTCGGTGCTCTGGAAGGGATGAGGGGGGGAAGGAGGAGGAGGGTGGGAATCGTTAGCGGGAGTGAACAAGCCACGTACCGCGATATTAGGTATTTATGGGAGTATACACGGACCCCGAAAGCACGTAATTTCACCATCTAGAAATATGTCCCTTTTCCCTTGAAATAGAATGTGCGATCTCACAAAGGGAACGTAAAAAAGATCTCCGCTGCATCATTAATGCCCGTAAAAAATTCTCCGGTTTTATCCGCGATTCTATTTTTCGTTTATTAAATAAATTTCATTACTGCGCTTAACGTATAGGTACGGTTCATCATACATTTACTCGTAAAATTACACGAGCGGGCATATTCGACCCATTTCCAGATTAAATGAATGGGGCAACAGAACTGATATGTCACATTGGATGCATTCAACAGGGACAGCAGTTGAGTGGCAATTGGATGTGGTGATTGATATATACCTCTGGATTTCCACTGAATCAGGTTCGATTGTTACGCGGGTGCTATTCAATTTTTTTTTCCCCCCCCCCTGCTAAATGCAGCCATTCTTGCGAAGATTGATTTACGTCCTTGTGGATAAATTATTATTTCTCATTCTACCGGCAACGCCTACCCGATTTTAATAGCGTCTTGACAATTTAATGAAATTAACCTCCGAAAGGCAGACGCGGCGTTGCAATTAATAAATATTAACGCATATATTAATTATCTGCAATATGCTTTTGTATCGTCGTTATCGTCGTCATTAACGAAATAAACGAGCCACGATCAGGATTCATCGCGAATACGGCACAAATAGCCGGGCGCCCGAAAATTATTGTATGAATTAAAAAAGGGAGTGCCGTTAGCATCGCGCGAATAATTTTTATTAACAATACGCCCGCGTATCCTCGAGTGTCGCGAGTGACTAACAAACGTTTGGATAAATGTCTTTTATTATTATCTAAATGCATTAACTTTTGCGACCGTTCCTATTTTCCGAACAGTGCATTAGTTACATTTTAATGAATATCGTTGCACCTTATCTACCGAGAAATAGCTCGTACTTCCAACGAATGTACACGTCCAAGAAACGAGGATAATGCGCGAAGTGCGACTGAAAACGGGGTGATTTCTCGAAAACTGCTTTCTGCATCGTTGGACTCGGCGTATTTCGTGTAACCGGTTGTTTAATTAAATGATAAAGGGAAATAGAGTAATACAATACGCGGGCAAGTAAGGCTGGAAAACGAAGGAAATAACGGGACGCGAAAAGTCGACTGCTCTCTCGGTCGGCGCCGATTTCTATGCGAAAGATTCAACTCTTCTTCCTTCCGGAGATTTCTTTTTCTCCTTTTTTTTCACCACGAGCCAACGTTCCCCTGAGCACTGACCTCGTTGCGAAGCAGAAAGACCACCGTCCTGCGTACGTCGTTATCTGTACTTTGCTATATACAAGAAGGCATAACCACTTTAACGAGTTCCGTGCCGTTCTCGCAGAAATTCTATGCAAAAAGTCCAAGCGAACCGTCGACATAATAGCAGATTACACGAGTGAAATAGCCCGAGATCCTTTTGATCACCTTGAAAATTTTAACGTTTCATCTCCGATCCGTATCGCTTAATATGAATTAATCGCCTAGTAATACGTAACGTACATATAAATTTGTCGATACTTTTCGCCACATTTAGCATTATTATTACATTACGGAAATATATAATAATGCTCATTGTAATCTTCATTAGCATTACGCACATTAAATTTTTGTTTGTAAAATTAATGCAGTGGTGCGAATACACTGACTTTATTTTTTTCAATGCCGTTCTTTTCATATATTTTGCAATTAACAAGGCATTAATATCCGGGAAAATAATAGAAGATGTTTGAAGATGATTTATACACGGACGTACCGATTTATCTCTGGTCTCGTTTATGCGTATTAAATAATAATTTATCGCCGCGACAGCATATTGTGCTCGTAGTTAATTCAATCTGTCAGCGTATACGTCGGATAAGATTAAAAGGCTGGTAAGCCATGTGACAGAAAGCCACACAAAGCTTATGTACACTTTATAAATTTAATTTAAAAAAGTCTCATATCCATCACATAATTTTCACATCTCTCTCGTATTAAAAATGCAAATATCCTTTTTCCGAGTGATTATAATTGTAATAATAGCTGATCACGTAAGAAAATAACGAAAGCACAGGTAATTGTCGAAAGAAAGTACATAAGTGCAAAAAGTAAAGAACCGAACTTTTTTTTACCGAAACTATCAAGTGCAGCGTCTCGAGAGCGTTGTTACGTGTCGCATAGCTCGTTAATGGGACAGAAAAATTTTTAAGTGCTCAGTGTCTTTTGCAAAATCCGCGCAATATTCGACTCGGGCACGCCAGCCCCCAACAAGATAGTCGCGTAAGCACTATTTAACATTATGACATGAATAAAATATACAATTGTGGCTCATTTTACACAAAGTTTAAAATTACATAATATCGCGTATCACGTAGAACCCGTGCATTTACGTATAATAGCTTTTGTGTTTAAAAAAAAAAAAGAAGAAAAAAAAAAAACAACTCTAATTCAAAATGCAATACGAAGGAATATTTAATATCAGGGTTTATTTGTTAAAAATAATATATTTAACATTTCTTTCACGGCGCGACTAAGTCTTTCATCTCGAAGCCAATTCGTTCCGTTGCAGATGGGGAATCGGGGAATTGATCGCCCGTGTTATTCGCTCAAACGTGAACAGGCACGCGTGCAGTGAATAACGCGTTAAAATGTATTTTCATCTTTATGGCATGCGCGCGGAATAAATATAAGTAGGAGACGTCGTGGATAATATCGGTTGCGCGAGTGGGCGAGACCGGGCATAAATGTAAGTAAGTCTCATAGAAAATATCTTGGGCAAGACGTCTCGCGGCGAAAATTTATTTCCGCAGCACTCGCCGTTGTCGCGCTCACGGTTATAGCCGTAGTTGCGATAATGCGTATTCATTATTGCACCGCCGTGCCAGCGCCGGCGCGTAAGAATTCGATATCCGGAGATTCGCTCGAGAGGGGGAGGGAGAAGAAGTAGGGAAATCCCCGACAGTGATAGAAATCGTCCTGCTGATACCGTCTCGCGGCGCGAATCGCGGTGAGTTATTTGCAGGAAGCCGTTCGAGCGGACGGAGAATAAAGGGCGAGAGAGGGTTAGACGGAGAGCGACGGAAATTACAATAGACGTATACAGGTGGAGAAAGGAAAGGGGGAGGGGTGGTAGGAGGAAGTGGATGAGGAGGTCGTGGATGGCTGTTCAGCCATCGGCGGGGTCGAGGAGAGTGGATAACCGCGGAAGCGGAAATCGTTATTAGCCTAGAAGCGCCGGGATTTGGATATCAAAGGCCGCGGCCGCGGTCGGTTTATGCACGGTATCGGGCGTCATCAGATACAAAGAGCACCGCGAATGTACCTGCGCTACTGCCCGCGCTACTTGCTGCAAGTGTGGGACATTAGGCATCGGCGGAACAACGTTTTGGATAACATTTTTTTAATTATTTAAATACCGACGATTTTTCGTTTCATACGCGTTCATCGTAAATGGAACGTAGAATCCGTCGTGGGGTTTTTAGAAACGCTTAATTGGACACGTAACCGCACAAAGGTCCATTTAATAGTGTCGCGCGATTTAATTCAATATACTTTTTATTGCAGAATTATCTTTAGTGATAACCTACCGTTGCTGCGCATCAGCTGATAGGTCGCATGACATTTTTTTTTTTTTTTTGGAATCCGATTTTGCCGATACAGAACTGATATGGACCGGTGACAGAACGAATATGTGTAAATGGACCTTTATTCGAAATATTAATTTGCCAATAGGTGATAATTGCTGAGCTATTTGCGCTCGCTCGTATATCATTTGCAGTAAAAAGAAAATCATTAATAAATTAAAGTAGCTCGGTTAACCAATACCCACAACAATAGGCTAATTAATAATTCTGCTGATGCACTCGATAGTAATACGCCTCGATTTATGATTAGCTTACGAATTAAAGTAATTTAATTATTTTTCTGACAATTAACGTCGCACTGTAGGAGGTTTAACTGTTTTGTTCTCGCTAATGTATGCCTATCTAATAACGGATTTCGCATGTCGTGTTCTATTAACAACCCTTATGCCGCCCCGATTGTTTCTGAACGTTGTTATCAAACGTTGCAGCTGACCGTCATAGCGAAAACACTGCATTTTGGTGGAAGATAGGGAGAGAAAGAGGGACCGGCGTGGAATGAGAGCGAGAGAGATTAATTGTTGTATTGTGTCGCGTATTGTGTACCGCGTAGATGCGCCGTAACGATTGGCATTATATACAGTAATACGAATTATCCCAGTCTCGCCGAGTCGAGTTAGTTATGAAATCATATCTAAACTAAATTGTATTCAGAAACTCTTTGCACGCAGTGCGGACGGCAAATTAATTATTCACCACAGTGTATGCGACATGCGCGCATAGCGCGGTCGAAAGTTTCGACGGTCGAAAATTATATATTTCATCGTCCGGATTATTTTTGTACTTTCAATTTATACCTTTCTTCGCTGGGGTTTGAAAAAAAATTACTCTTTGCGGCGCAGACGGTAAGTAGACAAAAAGAAAACCGAAGAATGTAACGTATATGTATGTAAATTTCGTGTAACGAGTACTAAGCTTTAAAACTGCCTACAAATAAATAGTTAATTGTGAAAGAAATTTTTTAACTACCTCAACAGAATATTTTAGAGCACCTCTATTTTAATTAAAGTAATAAAACGTTTCTTTTTTTTTTATATATATATATATAAAAATGTCAAAATTGCAAAAGTTTTTGAATCGCAAATAATTAACTATTATTTATTAAATCAAATTAGTTAAAAAAAAGTTATCTCGAAAGAGATGCGGACTGAATATATTAAAAGCGTGTATCTTTGACGCACCGCGAGTTAAATCGTAAAAACCAACAATCTACACAAAACGTCGAACTTTGATAACAATTGCTTCACACGTACCGCCGGTCCGCGTACGTTCAGAGAATGCAATACGATAATCTGAACTGTGCCGAGCGTATAAAAGCGGTTTGATTAAAATGCAAACGCGTACAACATATCTTGAAAAGATCTCTGACAGTTATTTTTATCATCGTGCAATTTCACGGGATAATATCTTTGTCAAGCATTACCTTTCTGGGACAACGGGATCGGGCTAAGTGAAAGTTGAGAATTGCTACCGTAAAATTAATAAACGGTTGCGTTATCGTCGACAATAAGAAGAAGAAAGTTCAGATGTGGAAGCAAACTAATTTCTCAGGTTACATGATGAGATCGAAATGCTTTCAGCTTGATTTTATTGTCCGTTCTATCCGGAGTACAATCTCCATTTATTAAACTTATCGTCGAACAAGATAATTGACTATCGGAAGCTGTAGGTTCAGAGAGCAATTTCATAAGGCTATCATAAGAAGCTTTTATTATTATCGCGGAATAAGAACGTATTAGGCGTCGTAATTCTAGTTCGGGAAACGTTAATGAACGTTAATGAACGTTAATGAATACTCGGTACATCCTCGACTTCATTGCACGAGACGAGGGTGGTATATGTAAAGATATTTTTACGTAAAAAATAAAAAGCCCGACCCTGTTCCCATCGGCTGAGGTTACACGCATCATCGAATGGGTTTCTAGCTTGACTCTTCGTAATAGAGAGAGCATATTATATTACGAAGCGAAGGAATGAAAGAAGATGAATAGAAAAGAATGAGTTTAAAACACACCGACAATAACGGAAGAGATCTAACGAGAAATCTTACGCGAAAGTTAAATTGGTTTATCGAAGGAATCACGACGGTAGTGTATTGAATTTAATTTCACGTAGAGTGCTGCTGGCAGGCGCCAATTTAATAGTCTCATATCTTTACTCAAGGCAACGTTAATGTTTCGATATTTCGTTAAACTCTGCAGCTTTTTGATATTAACGCATGTCAAAAAGTATAATTGTGGATAATTGTGCTCTCTACAATTTTATTTGCAAGCTGCATTTCCGAAAATGATTTTACATATTATGCCCTAGAGCTAAAATTACTCGTGCAATCGAGATCACGCGCAATTACAATCACATTTGGCTTCGGGCAAGCGTGCAAATTTATTTTACATTCAAGAATGCATGTCATTCTATTATGCTTGTAGCAAAAAAGAAAAAAAAAACGTTAAAAAATAAGAACATTATTTTACTATGTAAAACATGTAACGACAATTGAGAAATGACTTTTAATATTTTATATACTTGTAAGCAGTTTCGTATAATATGACTGATTGTGAGACTTATTTTATCTGACATGATTCCACGTCTAAAACAATTTCTCAGCTATGATAGATAAATAGACAGAAACTAAACTTGAAAAGTGTACTAAATCTTTCATTAAAAAAAAATCACACGTTTAATAAGTATGATACAGTACTCACTTTGCAGTTGCTCCAGCGCTGCTTGATGCCTTTCAGGCTGCTTCCTCTTTTCAGCGTCCGTTGTCTAGGCTACTTCCTCCTTTCAGCCTTCGTTGTCAAAGCCACCTTCTTCTCTCAGCTTCCATCGTTGCCTCGCACAGTATAATACAGTTGAATACGCAGTCACTTATACTCCCTCACATTCTGTAACAAATAATAATGCGATAAAGCTGGACTCACCTTTCATAATTGTAAGAACATAAATAGAAATTTGCTCAAACAACTTCAATATTATTACATTAAAAAGTATACAAAATCTTTCATTTTTTAAAGCAAATCAGGAACTTAAGAAATGTAATACTTACAGTTGCTGTACTGTCGCCTTGTGCTTTCCAGGCTGCTCCAGTCTTTCTCAGTCTCTGTTGTCCAGGTTGTCTTTTTCTCTCAATCTTTGTTGTCCAGAGCGTTTCCTGCTTCCAAGTCCACCGTTGCTCGAGCACAATGAGGCGAATACGCAGCTGGCTACAATCCCACACATACTACTCAGTACAAAAGTCACACGACACTTGTAATCGCACTCCCGATACCTTAATCGTACGCGAAATACAATGCAGTGAATTAATGGCGAGCTGAGCTTTCTTACCGATGCTCAAGCAACTGCCCGATGTCCGGTGATCAACTCAGAGGTCACGAGATCGCGAGACCGAGCGCGGAGAATATGTACGTCGAATATTCACGCCCGCGTTAATGTCGCAGTTGCGAGAAAAATGCTACGTGACGAGTTTTCTCGAGCACACGGTCATACGTAGGTCGTCAGGACTGATCTGCGCGGCCCGGCTCTCTCGCTCTGCTCTCTTCCCCCACCCCTTCCTTACCGCACTTCATTCCATACATTTCTACGCGACTTTTCGAAGCCACTGAGAATTCGGATTCGTTTTGTTGGACCGTGCTCGCATTAAAGTACTCACGCGCGTTATCCGCGAAGTCGGTGGAAGATCACTACGCGACGATTCGGTCCGGATGCTGCGGATACGTGCTGCACCTTAAGAGAGTCGTTGTCGAGTGTCGATCGCGCGAGGCACTTCACTCCACAGTCTGTTCTTTCGGTCGTGACAACGGCAGGCAGCGAGAGATATTCACCCACACGTTAACGTCGCAATGTCAAGAAGAATATTACGTATTAATTCTCGGACCTTCCGTCAAACGTCACAGTCCCCGCGCGACTCGCGTCCGGCACTCTCGGTCTCGCGTTCTCCTATCCCCACCCTTGCCTCACTTCTCACTGCTCTTTCGAAGGACCTGACGGTCAGATGGCGCAACGCGGTACTTTATACGCTTCTACGCGACTTTTTAGTCACTGAGATTTCGGATTAGTTTCGTCTGACCGTGCTCGCATTAAGGTACTCACGCGCGTTATCCTCGAAGTCGGTGGAAGGTCCCTATGCGACGATTCAGTCCGGATGCTCCGGATACGTGCAACACCTTAACAGAATCGTTGTCGAGTGTCGATCGCGCGAGGCACTTCACTCCACAGTCTGTTCTTTCGGTCGTGACAACGGCAGGCAGCTAGAGATATTCACGCACACGTTAACGTCGCAATGTCAAGAAGAATATTACGTATTAATTCTCGGACCTTCCGTCATACGTCACAGTCCCCGCGCGACTCGCGTCCGGCTCTCACGGTCTCTCGTTCTCCTATCCCCACCCTTGCCTCACTTCTCACTGCTCTTTCGAAGAACGCGACGGTCAGATGGCGTTACGCGGTACTTTATACGCTGCTACACAACTTTTTAGAATCACTGAGATTTCGGATCAGTTTCGTTTGACCGTGCTCGCATTAAGGTACTCACGCGCGTTATCCTCGAAATCAGTGGAAGGTGACTACGATTCGGCCCGGGTGCTCTGGATAAGTGCAGCCCTTGAAGAGAGTCGTCGAGTGTCGATCGCGCGAGGCACTTCACTCCACAGTCTGTTCTTTCGGTCGTGACAACGGCAGGCAGCTAGAGATATTCACGCAAACGTTAACGTCGCAATGTCAAGAAGAATATTACGTATTAAATCTCGGACCTTCCGTCAAATGTCACAGTCCCCGCGCGACTCGCGTCCGGCTCTCACGGTCTCTCGTTCTCCTATCCCCACCCTTGCCTCACTTCTCACTGCTCTTTCGAAGAACGCGACGGTCAGATGGCGTTACGCGGTACTTTATACGCTGCTACACGACTTTTTAGAATCACTGAGATTTCGGATCAGTTTCGTTTGACCGTGCTCGCATTAAGGTACTCACGCGCGTTATCCTCGAAATCAGTGGAAGGTGACTACGATTCGGCCCGGATGCTCTGGATAAGTGCAGCCCTTGAAGAGAGTCGTCGAGTGTCAAACGCGGGACGCAGCTCACTTCAACAGTCGCTGTTCTCTCAGTCGTGACAACGACAAGCAGCGAGAGCGATACCCGAGCCCCGGCTGTCTTCCACGGCTTTCCAAGATCACGATTCTCTGTAAGTAGAAACTATCGAGATCACAGGCTCGCTCGGTTCAATTGTACTTGGGCGAGAATACTCACGCGCGTTAGCTTGGTTGTCGGCTACGAAAGGGTGTACGCGGCGAGTGGCAAGGAGTCGTCGTTCCGGACGTCGCTCGACGAAGAAGGTCACCGCTGCAACTTCATACCGACGCTCTGAAAAATTATGGGCGCCACTCGACGAAGATGGTCACCGCAGCAACTTCATACCGACGCTCCGAAAAATCATGGGCGCCACTCGACGAAGAAGGTGACCGCAGCAACTTCATACCGACGCTTCGAAAAATCATGGCCGTTGAGGAACGAGAGGTGACGAGAGCCGTGATTGTGCTCGTTACGATGTAAGTGTATTTGAGGGTAATTATCTCTCGCGACAGTGGTTAACGTTATTTTTGTACGGCGCAGGTGATTTCGTGACGGCTGGAATAAGAATCGGACGATTTTCGTGACGAATAGTACGAGAAGGACCTTGGTCAACCCGCCAGTGTTTGCGAGAGCCGTTTTGCACCGGGATTGACAACGATCAGTGAGGAGAGAAGGCCAGACGTTAACGAGAATCGTAGCTTGCGTGTTTCAGTGCGATGTAAGTGTATTTGAGGGTAATTATCTCTCGCGACAGTGGTTAACGTTATTTTTGTACGGCACAGATGATTTCGTGACGGCTGGACTAAGAATCGGACGATTTTCGGGACGATTAGTACGAGATCGACTCTAATCAACCGCCAGGGTTTGCAAGAGCTGCTTTGCAGAGGAATAACGATGGACAGTGAGGACAGAAAGTGACCAGAGAGAGAGAGAAGGACCGAAAGACGGATAAGCAACTGGATGCTGAACATATTACATTCGGTAAGTTTGAAATTTTTTTTCCAAAAATGAAAATCTACCGCAATAAATTATTTAATACGGCAATATTAAAAATGTTCAAGAAACATTTTTATTTATATAATATTTTTGAACAATTAATGTGTGAGAATATAATGTTTTTTTTTTGTACCAAATATAAATGCACAATTAACGTTTCGCGCGAATATAATAGGTCAGATTAAGCGACTTGTTTTTCGTTCACGAATTTCATGCTTTGGAGCTTCATGAGTATACATCAAGTACACTTTCCGTAATCCACAAAGTGTGTTATTTTTTTATATAAATTGCTTATTACAGAAACAGTATTACGTTTTTACGTATTCGCCACTAAGCGGTTTCAAGTAGAGTTATCGAATTTTTGATGCGTCCCAATTCTGTTTTAATCCGTTTTATTTATTTATGTACTTTGTATTATGGCGACAAATATTTAATTTATCAGATAATTCATATAGCTGTAAAACTAATAATACTGATTATTTTTGCAGAAATATTAAATATTTTTTAACATACGGCTCGCTCCTAAAGAACAAAGAAACAAGTTGAAGATCTGACATATTATACATTCAATTTTACGCAAAGTTATTAAATAACTTAAAACAAATTTACATAAAACAGTAGGTATTTTCAACAAAATATACCGAAGCACACGCGAAACACATCTGACAATAACAGTAAAGAGCCAAATGCGTTAAGTGGCTTTCGAGGTATCGAAACGCTTAGCCAAATCATTCCCATATTTTTCCAATCGTTTTCCATTCGTTTTTGCCATATGCAATTTCGATATTCCGCACGCGATTTCACGCTCACGCAACGATAGTATAAATTCAAAAAGTTCTCTCTTGTGTTCGCAAATTTTCATTGAATCCCACGCAGGAGCGATTTTTTTTTGTTTTTAACGAAGCATACCTTTTGTTACCGTCGCGATGTAACGCTCTCTCTATATCACATTGACGCGCTGTAAATCATTACACACATCTTTTTACGTGTTACACCGCGCTTAACTAAGGCGCAATTAACCTTTCCGCGTCGGAATTATGAAACCCTCCAGCGGACCGCCGAATAAAAACGCTGAATAAATTTCCGTCTGCCGCAGTACCTTACTAAGCATAATTTTCATGGCACAGCGTATATGTACATGCACAGAGAAATGCAGTTGCCCGGTCATTTCTTACGCGAGTTTTCCACCATCTTCGTTGAAATTACCATTTCTACGTCAACACGTTTTTTTTTTTTTCACAGTCCCGAACTCGCCTTTCACGCACACGGTCGACGTAATATAATTTCCGCGACATAAACGCAAGTCACTGGATTACCTACAAGTCCCGGCACTCCAAAGGACTTACGTTTACCTTGTGCTTATTTTTAAAAAAGCAATTGCAATTATTTAAAAATATATTGCAGATTATTTCGCGGGAATAGAAAATGTGTCTCGCGGCGGCGGAATAAATTACATTACGCACCGATGGTAGCTCGCGCGTTACATATCTGCGATAATAACGCTGCACGGTGCAATCTCGGTTATCATTCTGGAAGAAATCTTTTATCCTTCTTTCTATCTCGCGATAATTTTATTATTACAAAAGTAAATTTACTTTCGATCGCCTTAATCTCATTAAATTAATCTTTCGAAGAAGCTTCTGAATCGGCCGCGTCTATTACCTCTTATCGTGACATTAATTAAAAAGAGATAGCAGAATGCTAATCGCATAATTCTCTTTTAATTATGCGCATCAATCTACATCACATTTTATGTCTTAATCGAGATAACCGATATGTACGGTAATGTGAACAACAGATAATTAATAGCTCTCGTCATACATTATATTTTTCAAAACCTTTTTGTTGCTTTATATTTCAGGAATATTTTTAACATTTATGAACATTTATTTAAAACGTATAAACTATTTAAAGTACCATTAGCGAATTATTATCTGGTGATATTAACCATCTATTTTTTTAATAATTTATAAATCGTGTATGTCAGTTGAAACTTAACAGCACTTCCGTTTTAATAATACTAGATATCACAGGTCGCTCACAAGGTGCTGCTTATTACATATATTTTTATATATACGCATGGTTTTTTCCGAGTAATTAAAAAATTCGATTACGAAACTATCTATTCGCAAAATTCCTTTCGCGCACCCACTATGCGGTGAGCCGATATTTCAGATTAATTGAAAGCGCTCCTCGGTTAGCATCTATAGAGCTTTCGTGAGCTGTCGCGTCGACAATCCGCCAATTTATCCATCTCATCGAAAAGGCACGACTTCGTGCTTAAGTCGGGATGCGCTGATGAATATCGGGTTTGGATAGTTATTAATCAAGCGAAGCGACGACGATAACAGCCGATATCGATGTAGGTATCGGTTAAATACCACCTCGGGCGATAAAATGTCAATTAGACTTTCGTGTCAAATATTTCTTATTAACGATCGACACTTTGTCTTTTGTTCAGCTCCGTGGCAAGTATTTTAAAATTAGGTCTAAAACGACAACAAATTAGTTCACTGAGATAAATCAGTTTTTTTTTCTTTTTTCTTTTTTATTTTTTTTTATCTTTCTTATTTTCGTATACACAGAAAAATAATATTTTATTAATAGTATAATTTAATTATTTAAAAGTGATTTACATTGTCGTATTTATGTTATAAAAATTAAATTACATTAAAAAAATATATATATATATATATGTATATCGTTACGTTGAACAAATTTTTTAAAACCAATTTACATTTCGTAAATTTGTATTTTTATAAAAAATAATTAGTTGAAACAGACTTTGATAAATTATGAGGCAAATTGAGTTCCCTGTTTCTCGCGTGTCCTTAATTCAAACAGAATAAATATGAACTTAGCATTTTCCTGAAATTTGTATCGTAATTCAATATAGAAGGACCAATTACCAGCGTCCCGCTTAAGCTCTTCTCATTATCATACCAATATTGCCGCAGGTACCAACGTCAGTTATCAACTCATAGTTGTATTTACTAAGAGTCCTACATCAGATACCCGTAAGGCACAGTTATATCGTCGTTACTCGGCAATACATTAACGTCTTTCGCATGTTATATAGAAAATTTACTCCTAAATCTCATGCTAATAATCCAAGCATTCCCGCAATATCTATGTTAGCGCACATTATGCATATCTGCAGAAAATGTACACCGTAATATCTTAATCATTGCACTAATTAATTCCGGGCACGTGGTAGTTTCAACGTCACTGACTTCCTAGTTAAACTGTCTATCTCCTGTTAAGATGAAATCTAATATCGTTGTCATATAGATACGTCGTTCCTCGGTCAAAACGATGTATGACATCAATCACTCCGAAATTATTAAATTTTAGAATTGAAATTTTCACATTATCGTTAGGAGAGCTACAGAAATTCCTCCCGTAATTAACAATAATATTAGATTATTGCCGGATCATTACGTATATTGCGAGATGGCGCGTTCGTTATTTTATTAATTAGTCCGTGAGGTATAATGCAGCAGTCCCCTCGTTTGCTATATATGTTTTATTACTATATTTAGTAAAAAAAATCTCGTATCGACATTTATATCTTTTTCACATTAAAAAGTTTGCTGTATACGTATATTAATATTCGACATTTATCCAAACTGAACAAATTAATATCAATCAGGGCATTTCTACAGTTTTTAAAAGCTAAATTAAATTCACGAACTTGAATATTAATTTTTTTATTCTCTCTTTTTAATGTAAAAAAAAAAGAAAAAAGAATATTTTTATATAAAAATCGAAAAGTGAGAAAAATGACCCTCGGAAAACGTTGGGAACCTCATTAAACAACCATGCCCTTCCCACAGGCAGCCAGGTAAATGTTCGAACTTCTTATTCGTTTTTTCGATCGTTAAACGAACGACTGGAATAGATAAATTGGTATGTTTGTAGAACGTGTGATTACTTCCCGTAAAAACATGTTTTCGTTTAATTATATAATTATGCGCATAACATTTCTTTACTACAGAATATGTGAAAAATATTACTTTCAATTTTTAACACAAATAAGCGTTGATGCTCTTTTTTAATTTGTATAAAAAGAAAAAAAAACATAAGTATATGCGGACCAAAAATTCAGATTGATCCATAAATGCAAAACGCCAGGAATAACTCTCGCAACAGCTAGTAATTATTATTATTTTTTTTTTTTTTTTATCGTACACGCGAGACCTTCGAGCACGAGAGAGCTAAGCGAATTTTTCGCGTCGCATTCGGCTGGTTGCTGACCAGGTACGGGAGATAAATTGGTAGATTCGCGAATCACGGTTCGTGTAGAATGGAGACATTCTCGTGGGACATTCGTAGGAGGGTTAGTCGGTAGGGACCGACAATACACGCGGAGGAGTGGCAGGACCGAAAAGAAAAGTAGATATACCCCGTAAATTCCAGCATTTTTACCGTCGACCTATGTACGGGTCCTCGTCATTCGATTCATTCAGCATCGTACTTTTTTTTTTTTTCTCCCCGCGACCAACGGTATTCTCTACTTTTGGATTCGACCCGCTTCGATGCCCTCGAAGGCGCTGCCGAGCAAAATGTATGTACACGTTGTACCTATACAATACGACGAGAATAACGTTAGAACGTGGGAGAATCCACCGTGGAATCAATACGCAGACAAAAACGTATAAAAGCAAGAGTGCTATTAATTTTATTATTATTATTTTTTTTTTTTTCAATAACGATTTTATCGAATACGTGGAGTACCGTTTAAATAATTTCTTCTTCTCGTATTATACACATTGTTCAATGTTTAAAGATTGCCGAGTAATAATTAAAACCCTCCAGCATATCTTCCATAATTGACCATATTATAATATCATATTTCAGGGATTTAAATGTTTCGGACGTTAAAGAAATCCAGTGTTAAATATTTCCCCGTTCTACATTTATACAAAACGGTAATTCTTTAAATAAAATATTCTGGCAAGATTAAAATTAATTTAATTATACGAATTACGTATAAAGCTGCAGCAAACGTCATTACGTTACTCGCACGTTTGTTACATGTGCCAAGGGAGATATTAATTTGAAACTGACAAAATTGCATCGTTCAGTTCCGTCTTCCCTTGATTTCATTTTACAAATCTGTTCAATAAAATACTCTGATTTTTTGATGGAACGCGATAAAACCGACGTGAGTGTTCCGGCACGGTTTTAATTGTTTATATTTCAAACACACACGTCCCTCTGTAGGCAAACATGTCGGCGGTACCGTCCAAATTTACACGTTATTGTTACTGTTAATTGAACGTTCTATTCAGTTCTCATTCATTAAACTTGAAACTAGTCGATTAATTTAAAAATATTTGAAATCACATGAAACAGTACGGGAAATGATTACAGCTGGTATCGATCTTTAACCTTTTTCAATTCTCTTGACTTTTTCACAAAACGCGTGCTTCGCGCTCGTTATTTCGTCTTGTTTCTTCTCAAAAAAAAAAAATACATTTAATAAATTTTAACAATAAACTACGGATTATTTTACGTTATATTTTACATGGCACTTTAAAGATTTCTCATTTATTTAAATGTATTAGCAAATGTAGATATTAATGACGAAACAATAAAACGTTGCGGGATTAAAATATTCGCTAATTTGTATTTGTGAAAATAAGCATCTTTCTCTTTCATTACTGGATATTTACAAATGTACTTTTAAGTCTTCTCCATTAAATAAAACAGATTTATACATTTATACACATATTAACTGTCCAACGCGCTAAATTAAATAGTAGGTCAGATATTACAGAACTCTTTTTTCAAACGCGAGATTTATTCTTTTTCTATTATACGTTAAAAATTAAAAAACTGATTTATTGTGACAATTTTTAATTAAAAAAAAAAAGAAACCCACGAATTTATATATCTCATGTGCCATTTTAAATACTTTTAATTCTTTCAGACGTAATATACAGTTGTACATTAGTCATGATATTCTTTGTAATATATTTAAATTAATATTCAATATTATATTCACCGTATAATTTATTATTTAATCGTCTAACGCGCTAAATTAAATAGCGCAGGTTAGGTGAGGAAGGGGGACGCGGGCGGCAGAGGCAGCGAGCGCAGGAGCCTTCCCCTTCCATTCCGTCCCAACGTTCGAGCAGCTCACACGCACTACGCCACGCTCCGCACGTGCTCGCCGAAATACGCGTAATTACGGTGGACAGACATACTTTAACATCCAAGATGCCTTCTCTCATCAATCCTCCGTACACGAAGAGCACCCACGATCGCCTCTTTCCCTCGTAAAGGAAGTTCTGTCCTTGTACGTACGTGATTGCGTATCATAGTCGTGCCCTTTGTCTAATCAAAAATTTCCGTCGATTAACGTAGGTGTGTTGGGAGTGCTACGAATATATTCAGGGCCACGGTTCTTTTGTACAACGTGCTCTATTGCTGCGTAAGGGGCAAGAAACGAACAGCGGTCACCCACACGCTTGCATGAGAGGCTACATGTATACACGGCATGTTCACGTGATTGCGCTGGGATTCCTCGTCGGTCCATCGGTCGGTGGGTGCGGGTTAGGAGGGGTGCGGGCGGCAGTGGCATGCGCGCGAGCGAGCGCAGGAGCCTTCCCCTTCCATTCGGTCCCAACGTTCGAGAAGCTCACACGCACTACGCCACGCTCAGCACGTGCTCGCTGAAATACGCGTAATTACGATGGACAGATTTAATTCGACGCCCAAGATGCCTTCTCCCATCAATCCTCCATACACGGAGAGTACCCACGATCGCCTCATTCCCTCGTAAAGTAAGTTTCGTTCTTATACGTACGTGACTACGTATCACAGCAGTGACCTTCGTCTTACCGAAAATTTTCCATTGATCTGCATAGGAGAAGCTCGGAGGAAGTGTGTTGGGAGTACTTCGAGTATATTCAGGGCCACGATTCTTTTATACAACGTGCTCTATTGCTGCGTAAGAGGCATGGAACGAACAGCGGTCACCCGCAATGCTTGCGTGAGAGGCTACATGTATACACGGCACGTTCACGTGTTTGCGCTGAGATTCCTCGTCACCGACCAACCTGCCGGAGACCGAACGCAAGGTTATTCATGTACGCGTAACATAACACTTGTATTTAATGATTCTCATATTATATGATACGAATATAATACTTAACTATATGATACTTAATAAAGAATAAATGTAGTTACCTTGAACACTTCGTATACCATTTTTGTATTTAATATTGTGAAGATATTAATGAAATAAATTTTTTTTTCTTTTTCAGGCAAAAATCTGAAAGAGGACTGGGTTACGTTTGTCGGAAGAGAACCCTTACTTGATGAACATCCTGAGAGGAGGAGGAGGCCCAGGATGGGTATCCTGCACCGGCGGAGCAACCCAGAGGTAATTATCACTTTTTTTTTTACACAATATTAATAGTTTTGTTATTTTTCAATGATAGAAACTTTTATTTTTAATTATTTTATTGATAAATTAATTAAAGGCGCATTAAATCTTTTGTGATTTTTTTTTTTTAGTAGAAACTAATTTATATAGCATCTCTACAATTGAATTTTATATTTTTTTGTTGCAGGATCATCTTTAGGTATAACCTCCGCTGCGGCGCATCAAATAGTAGGTCGCATGACTTTTTTACTAACTTCAATAAAAAAAAAACCACATAAACCGGGATATTAGGAAAATCGCGTAAAAATTCGGTATTCCGCGTAATTCGGGTGTTCCGCGACTACCGCGTACTTCGCGTAACGCTTGTAGATTAGATTAGAAATATTAACAGTATAATTAGTAATATTTTTTCAAACCCAATATATGTGATATTGTAATATAAATATGTAAAAAAAAGAACTAATAATCTCAATGAATGGTAAAACCATATCATACAGTTTCTTACAGCTCGTCGCCGATCGAATAAACGAACCACGGTCGGGGTTCGTCGCGAATATCGCTAAAGTATTCGGGCGTCCGAAAATTATTTAAACTTTTTAAACGGGAGAGCCGCCAGTTTCGCGCGAATAGTATAACAATTCGCGCGCGTATTCGCGAGTGTCGCGAGTGACCTGTGGATGATGTGACCTGGAGATGAGGTGCATGATGACGAACTGACTGAGTGCTGAGAGGAGGACCAGGTCCAGGATGGACTTCGGGCATCGGCAGAGCAACGTTGGGGTAAATATTTAATCTCATTTGAATTAAAATAATAATTTTTTTCTATTTATTTGAATCAATTGATCACTCCAATAATAATTCAAGAAATAATTGTACAAAGAAAATAATTGAAAATTAAAAAGAAATTTTTTTTTGTAAATCTTTTTCTGGAAAGTAGTTAATTTTTTGAAGTAATAAATAAAAATTGAGTATAAAAATTAAATTAAAAATCCATTATTACTTATTTATGCATATTTTTCATGTAAGTTTTATATTTATGTTACAGAATATCATCGCTCTTCCTTGGTCTTCGTAGCTGAACTCTGCCCGCATCGCATCGAATGTAAGTCGATTTTTTTTTAACAAGGCGACAAATTTACAAGAAAGTATATTGTCTATTGTATGTATTGAGATATATTAATTGATCGTTGTAGAATTAAAAAATAAATTACATCTTGTAAGTTTGTAGCCTTGTAGTAGCAGTAGCGTAGTTTTGAAACGTAGCTGCTTGTAATTATTTTGAGAATAGAAGGACGTATTCTTTCGTCTTTCTCGTTTACTTGCGCCGTACTCAACGTTTTCGATTTTTCAGCATTTCGTAAAAAATTCGTTTACAATACGTATAATAAATTAAATTTTAATAATAAAAATTTAGCTCGAACGTAAAATAAAAATTTACAAAATAGTAATAAACTAAGCTGACATTCACTCTCGTTGTAAGGAGTGACCAAACGAGAAACTCAGTCAGCAATGAGAGATAGGAATTAATATTCGGTTTAATTTAAAACAGTCTTTTAAACATTGAATTTTAATTAACAATTTGGGTGGGAATAAAATTTGACAAAATTTTTTTTAGCGCATTTTTTTAATAATTTATAATCAACAATTTGGCGGAAAATTTGCTGACATATGTATACTCTATGTATGGCGCAGTTGAAATTTGTAATTATTATTTATAAAAATCGATTTGTAAAAATATCTTTTTGTAAATAGACATTACTTGCTATAAAGGTTTTCTGTTTTTTTTAATTATTGCCATCCGGTCATTAATTGTGTTATTTATTTTATTTTAATGTACCAAATCACTTTTCCTACGTTTTAATTTTCCTTCTAATCCTTTGTCGGTGAGAATAAAACTTTTACAATATTTTTTGAGGGGATTTACAATTTGGGAGGAGACATAGACTGTTTCTATGTATCGCTTTTGCGAAATAGACTTTGTATGCTCGTACTTGTAACAAGAAATTATTGAGATATTTTTTAAATAAGAAGTTCCATCGTATTGACTCTTAAAATGATATCTTCTTGATATTACAAATTTAACAACTTTCGTTTTGAATTATTTTTTATCAGATTTTTTTCAGAAGATATCATTCTTTCATTTATAATACTCGGAAATACCCATTTAAATGCCGTAATTTAATCTCGATGAATGTGTCACGTTCAGAGACGATCGATGGGTTCTTATCAAAATTCAATGCGTCAAGTGCCAGCGAAAATCCTGGAAATTCTTTCGGAAGTTCCGGCATTTAGCGCAATTTAAGTTCACCGCGAATCGTGTAACTGACGAACGAATTAATGATCCTTTTGAAAGTCGACGAGAATATATATCATCCCAATTCGTCGTTATAGGATAACATGAAAATTCATCCGTGAAAAGTTTCTCTGCTTCGTTGAGCGATTCAAAAAAAAAAAAAAAAAAAAAAAGGGTAGTCAAGGAAAACGATGAAGGGGGTATACGTCGGATTTAATCTCGCGTGTTCGTTCGTGTGCTTGTAACGATAAATTTATCATCCTCTGGTTGTACGAGACACACCGCGCAGCCAAGCTGTATAAATGCAAATCACGATCGCGGAATGTTTTACCGTTTCGGCTCCGCGGTTCGGAGCGAGTTTAATTGCAGCCCGTAAATGTACGATTGTCTTTCCATTTCTCTTCGTTCTCCCTTTCGTCTTTTTCCTTCTCAGAGCAGTCTCTTAATTATTGTAATAAGATTCACCTTGATCGAACTTCCACTTCGCGCTTCGTTGCACCGCGTTATAAACCCTTTTCAACGAAGTGTACACATTTAGGAAATTCCTGTTAACCGAGAATAACAAATTTAATAATAAAGTGTCTCTGAAACACGTAGGGTGTTTGCGATTGCGTAAATTGTTATAAAACTTGATACCGTGACCGTTTTTTTTTTTTTTTCTTTTTTACTCAACTCTTTATACAAAAAGAAAACATACGCGTCGTTACACCTCGTATAAATGGAGTTTGCGGAGATAGCAGGAAAAAGCCTCACAATTTCAGAAGTTATTTATGCAAATGCCATTTTGCGATTTCAGTTGCCAAACTTATCTTCCCTCTAAACTACTTAAACGTTGATCCTATTACTCCAATAAGCGAAGACTGCCAGTAAGGCGGCGTGGTTGTAAAGTACTTCTGAGGCTAATCAGTTACTGCCTCGGTAAAATGGTAATAGGGTAAATCGTAGCGAGGTATAAGTAAATCGTTCAATTATTGATCACTTAGGTATCCAGTGCCTTGATTACAGTAACTTATGAAAGTTTCATTAAAATTGCAATTGCGATTTATTCCGAAAGTGACAGAAATGATGAATTTATGTACATTATTAATCTCCATTTCTCTTACGAAAAGAAAATGTCAATTACCCGTTTTGTAAATTACGCGAATTAAATATCACGTTCAACAATGACGCCGGGGCGATGTACAGTCGTTTTTCAAAGTTTGCCGCAACGTCGGAATAATAACGTGCCCCGAAATAAATGTTGGACGGAAAAATGTATGTAGATCTCATAAATACAAGTGGCCAATAACTATGCGGAAGCCAACGCGATTTAGCGGGGCTTCTTATCGAGTCGAGCACCGCAACGGCAGCTGGGGAGATTGATTTTATCCGGCAGCCACTTTCCCGTCTGTGGCTTTTGTCCTTGCTTTTCCCACGTCGTATTTGCACTGTCGCGTCTCCGCGCGATACATCGTCATTTCATAAGAAATGGAAATTTCAACAATTGAATTATCGTACCCGGTGGGATTTCCATTTAGCTTCGCGTCGAGTAGGTAGCTGGATGACATTAAAATGAATTGCGCGGCAAACAATGGGTTCATACGACCCAACAAATTTGCTTTAGATTGTTAAGCATCCTCCAGCATCTCTCCGTCCAGAAGCGTCAATACTTGAATGATGCGCCAACTGGCTCGAAGTGCGGTATGGTTAACCGACGTCAACGTCGAAATGTTAACAGTTTCTATTTGCACGGACAGCACAACGGATCAGTCCTCCCTTCATTTAGATACGCCCTATACGTGTTATTAAACGCAATCCTCCTTCCAGAGATTCCGCTTTTAATGGTTCAGCCGTGAATAGCAGATTCTTGACAAGTTTAAGATCAATCATTTTTTTTTTTTTTTATAAAAACGTTAAATAAATTTATAGCTAATGATAGCCATCATCTACTACTGTTTTAACAAAATTTTTATTATTTTATATCAATTGCAAGTCAAAAATTGAGTAGAATAAAAAATTAATTAAATATTATTTTAATCTTTTTTTTTTTTTAAACCGGTATATCAAATGATACATTTCGCGACGCTGTAATTACTTTAAAAAAACGGAGAAAAAAACGAATAGGAAACGCGGCAGCTCTTAGAGCGAGCAAACGAATGCGCGAACACGTTGGATGCCGGAAGGGGCTCGAGTCGATTTTTGTTAGAGCAGCTCGACGATCTTCCTCTTCCAGCGATTTGACTTTCAAATTTCTTCTACCGCGGAAAAATGTACTCTCCACCGCGCCGTTGCTGCTGCTCGAGAGCATCTTCGAGGGACTACTACCTTACCGTTTCACCGTCGTCGCAACCCTCTCACGCGTTAGGCAAGCGGGCATAAAAATGATCGCTACGACGGGAACCGTCGGTTGCACGGAGATTGATTTGCAACACTCGGTTCAGAGCGGAAAATCGCTATCATCCCTTGCCTTCCGGGTAACCGCGAGATAGAATCATATTTCTGAATATAGCTCGCGCCTTCATCTCGCTGTTTCAACCGCAAGTTTCAAAAAAAAAAAAAAAAGGAAATTAGTAATAATTATCGATCGCGCCTTTAAATTCTCTCATCATATTTGACGCTGGAACAAACGACATAAACGCGAGACATTAACAGTAAACGACAGGCAAATCTGTTCCTCTCTCTTGCCCTTTTCCCGCCGAAAGACCCGGTGTCTATCGACCGTTGGTTTATAAGCCATAAAACGGCGACGATCTCGCGCCCCTATGAGGTCGTAACTATGAAAGGATAGGGAAATACTAGAGAATCGGCTCGCCGCGTGGCTATCGATCGTCCTTCAGCGCACAGACTACTTGCTCCTTCTCGGGTCTTCTTTGTCACTCACATCGGCCGACCCTGACTGTCGTTGCTCCACTTGGAGATAAATCGAGTTTACCGCCAGGTACCGCACTCGGGACAAAGTTATTATAGTTTCGATTCGATTACGGCGCAACTGCAACGACAGTTACGTGGGAAAGCCGAGAGCCTTGAATCCCGGCGTCACTACCTTTTTCGTACTCTTTCATCGGCCGCGATGATTTTTGCCCTAGATCGGCTGGATCTTTATGCCCTTCGAAAAGCTCTTCTAGAAAATTCTTCCGGGTAACTTTAGGGACCAAGTCGCAAACAATATACGTGAAATTGGCACACAGAAATCGCGTTAACGAATAATTTTTTTTTTTTTTTTCTTTTTGTAATTAACTCTTTCTTTACGTGTTACATAAAAAGATAATCGGTGAGGATATTTAAAACATATATATATGCAACTTGCAGAAAATTTTAGTTGCATTTTACAGCTGTTATTTATTATTTCCACCGTCGATATGAATAATCATAACATTCAGCGAAATTGTAAAATGGAAAGCATCTCTCGTCATGATTATTCATAGACTAGCGACAGAAACAATGTAATGTTTCTGTTTCAACGGTATCGGCATAATATGAGTAATGCCGTAACAAAGTTATTATTCTTAATAAAACAAGTTAATTAACGGGGAATTTAGTTACGCTGTTAATGGCGTCAAAGAGTAAAATCGCAGTCGGGTTAATAACGTGATATGTTTTACTTGTGATTCGATCATTTGCTGCAAAGGCTATTGTAGTGAACTCGGACACTTATTGGAACCCGTCGTTGCCAATCGCCATTCCCTGTAGCTTCCTCTCCCTTTTATCGTCTGTGTTACGTTGCCTTTTTACCCCCCCGCTTCACGTAGCGTCCGGTCCATCGTCCGCAGGACGAGCTGACACGTATCAAAATGTGGAAAAAAGGGCAAAGCCAGCGAATATTGTTGCGTACGTGTCGGGAAATCGTTTACTCTCCCGCCGTCTCTCAATAGAAAAAAAAAAGAGAGAGAGAACAAAAAAAAAACTGAAAGAAAAAGAACAAAAATGTAGAGTATATTGTTCGCATATCTGATGATTTCCCGCGCGCCACCATAATGCACGTTGTCTTTGCACATTGTACATACATATTCCATATATTTTCCTCTCGGTGAAAATGTTAGATGTCGAGCCACGAACGACGTTTGCTTTAAAGACTCCTTTTACCTCGCTACTCGCTCTACGAGAACGTCCCTTTCAAATTTGTCAAGAGCTTTTAATCGCGAGATATGATTTTTCGAGCGAGCCGCGTAAACTGCGAAAATAAAGATAAAACGGACCGTCGTCGGCACGGCTCTTCCGGCGCAGCTTGCGATAAACTCGGCGGTAACTAACAGACGTACGCGGCGAAGGAGGTGACGAGAGAGAGAAAGCGCGCCGTTACGGCGAAGTAGATACGTCCACGGGGCAATTCTGAAATATCGCCGCGACGTGTGTCGGTGAGGCCGCGGTAGGGCGACATTAATTCGCGCGATGTATTTCACGATCCCGCGATTGTAACTTTTCCCACGTACCCGCCGCTGTCAGACAGCGGCCCTTCCATTTCTCGGCTGCGCCGCTTCCGCGATCGGTCCGGGTCTCGCCCGGATGAGCACCCACCGCGATCACCCCCCCTCGGTCCGCCGTGAACGAAGTTGCACTTTCGCGGATACAAAGCTTTCACGAATAATGGAAAAACTTTAGCCGGGTGGGATGACAAGGGGAATATCGCGCGGTTCTCATTCTTCTCGGTCAGCGACGATAAACACGGCGAATGCGACCGCCGTTAGTAATACCGGGAGTTTCTGCATTCTTCGGTGGCGTTGACGGAGAGACGTAGCCGACCGCGGTCCGGCCAACCGCTATCCACGGGAAGAACAAGAGTGTCGCATAAAAGCGCGCGGCAGAAGTGACTCGCCTACTTCCTACATCGGAAACCACTAACGGCAGATGGAAGTCCAGTTTCGCCCTTGTATTTTTAACTTGGGAATATTTCCTACCGATAAGTTTACATTGGTTCAAGAAGTATCCAGGGGAGAAAATAAACGGACAGATGTAGAAAAAGAAATTGAAAGTACGATACTCGAATAAGTAGATTGTACGTACACGTATAGATTTTCTCTTATCGCGTCTTAATAAATGTTACACGTATAATGCGCCGCGCAACTATAATATTTTTTCCCCTCGCACGATAAATCGGGAAGCAAACACGAAGATGATAAATATCACCGCGTGCAAACTTCTCTAAATCGCGAGAACGGGATAATACTGATTTTGCGGTTTATTACCCGCGAGTTGCTATTCAGGGTTCATATACCGCGGTTAAGGGATAAATTTGCACCTTTGGAAACGAAATTCATGGGTATTTGAAATTCTAGATATGAAGTGGCGCGGCTTTCGCCGACGGAAACTGCAATGCGGCCCCCCCCGATCGACGGCATGCATTCCGTTCGAATTCTCCCTTGTAACTGTTGATCACGGTACTTTATCGTCTATTAGTTTCGCCCCACTGAATCATTCTTCCATTGCGAATGCTACATATAATCGGACGCTTTTTACGCCGTTAAGTAATGCAGCCGTCGCGTGACTGCAGGTGCCGAATCGCGCACTTTCCTCGATCGCAGTTAATCATGCGGAGTGAAACGACAAGCCCTCTTGCACCTTAATAGAGAACAATAGACTGCTCGTTATCGAACAACATCTAAATGCTCTTCTCTATATATTTTTTTAATATTTTTTTTTTCCTTTTTTTTTTTATATTACCAAATACCTTCGCATCGCACGGTATGTACGAACGCACTCCATGCATATAGATTGTCCTTTCAGCCGTTTCAATCAATATTTACCCTCGCTGGCCCCGGTCGCTCTTCTACGCGACTTCCGCTCTTGCAATCAGAATATGCACTTGCTTACGATATGGACTGTTCCATAGAAGTAACGAAAAAAAAACTTTCCTACTGTGTACATCTTAGAATGTATTTTTTTTAATTTTTTTTTTATTTGCGTCTCTCTCTTTTTCCCGATTGCGATATGATTCGTCGACTCTACGGTCGACTCTTTAGATTACCCGACCATTTATTTGCCGTTAAAAATGTATAGCCGCTATTTAAAAAATTACTCGCGAATGTTAAACGTAATCTTTTTATTATTTGAAGCTCTCTTGTAGATTAGATGCAACCGAATTTTACGTTCTAGATTTTAGATTAGGTACGATTAAATCTTTTCTGATTTTGTTTTTTTCTTTTTTTTTCTTAATCTCCATTACGTTAACTCAGCAGGATTTTTTTTTTTTAATAGTTTTTACACTGAATTAATAATTCAATTTTTAATACCTGTGGTTGAGAGAAAGTACGCAGCTCGTGATTTATTACGTGTCGGTATATATACAACTCGGATCGATAAAATTGTCTCTCATTATTTATATTTTCTCATTGTTTGCCAGCGAGCGTGCGGGAAAATATTTCTTGCGAGTTAAATTTAAACGTTTTATTACCATAAATATCTCGGTACAGTATCTTACACACAAGCGACCTATCGTAAGAAATATAAAATACATCTAAGTAAACGCTCTTGGCCGAGACTCGTGTATTTATAGAGAGGAAGTTAAATCAGATACTTATGTATAAGGGATATATTGACAGTCAATTTCTATTGGACGTATTTTTCGAGATGAATTCCATTCTCAGCGAAAATTTAATGGAAAGGAAAGAACGAGGAATTAAGTTTGAAGAATTCAGACGAACTTAGCTCTCCGACGCAGGCGCTTCATTACACTTCCCGCTTTAATTAGGAATTTCATTATCGAGAAATTTAATATAAAAAAACGAAAAAGAAAAATTAAAAAGCACCACGCGGGTCATCACTTATCGTGATTCGAAATCTTGAAATATTTTCGTTATAGATTTATCGTTAAACGTATTTTCTTTTATAACACTTGCGGTAGAGGAAAAAAAAAAACGAATCTGTCTCGCGATAAATTCAGGACCGATCGTCAAGCCGAGGACGATACTTGGCCACCGCCGGGTAATATATGTCCGATGCTAATCGCCGCGTTTCGACAAGAGGGCTAGAGAAGTAGTCAACGAATGGCCGTGGAGATATGATTGCCGGATAAAAAAGTTCCGCCGAGGACGATGGGTTTCCATCTCGCCGCGTGAAAAAGGCCGCGGTATTCAATAAAAACGGAATAATTAACGCCGTCGCAGCACGTGTGCACGGTGATAAATCTTCAAGTTATATTGGCGACCGGGAACTATGCGGATGCCCAAACGGAGTTTAACTTTAACGATTAACGCGCCAACGTGACTATTCGCTTCTGACCGAATGTAATTCGGGATCGAGTCATCAAGCCCGTCGGGGGAGGGTGTAGTTATTACTTGTGGCTTACACAGCGTATAAGAAAAGGGAACATAAGCCAATCGTACGATCGACTAACGACGTTGCGAGACGTCGGTGCAAACGTGGAAATAATGAGACGCTCGCTGAAAGCGCAAACACGAGGGAAAATAATTTTATTTTTCGATCGAGATCCGTAGAGAGTTATATCGCGCGACGCAGTTAGAACGTACGCGATATTTATCATGTTTCATTATGATTTTATTTACCTGCCCATTTAATTAAAACATACATACGTAAATTTGTTTTTTTTTTTTCTGTTTTTTTGCGCGAAAAATATGTCGTTAATTGAGGTATCGCGGAATTTAATTACGACGTAGACCTAATTATATTATATGTTATTTCGCGCTTATTTCATTTCGCAAATATTATTCGCCGGAAGATTTCGTGCATAGATACAGTTTCGGGGAATTACTACGATGGGGGGGGGTTCACTTATAACGAGGAAAGCCTAAGCAGAGCTGATGCTGCACTGCGGAAAGTATACAAACTCTGAACTATCACGTCGCATGTCATTACCCCATCCAGTTAGCGATGAGCAGCGTATGATTAACGGGGTGATAATCCTGTTTAGAAATTCTTTGGTAATTTGCGAGAGTAATTACTGATTTTAATGAGCTCGCTGTAAGTGACTAAAGACTAAAGCTTCCTTTGAAGGCTCGAGGCATGCCTCGCATTCTCATCCCTCTTCTTGTCCGTCTTTCCCATGAGCATTAGATAGCCATGCTTCTTCCGTTGCCACAAATATTTCGAGATACGAATGCGATATTATCTTTATCCCGCTTAATACAGCTGCATGGAAAATCGTATTTTTCCTCTCTCCCCCTTCCTAAAAAAAAAACAAGCATAAGACCGCGGAAAATAATGGCCGAGGTCCATTAGATCCCGTACCGAACTTTTATCAGAATAACAGCTTTTCTTGTCTGGGAAGTTAGTTAAATACATTAGAGTGGCAAAGGTTGCCCACGCTCGCCGCAAAAATACAACTAAAAGAACTCGCAATCAACTTTGAAAAATTTTTGTCTGGCGATAAGCCGTATTTACAAGTTGTATGTTAGGTTATTACGTTTAATTATACGATTATATTAATTATAAATGCTCTCGTTCGTCTTATATTCCCTCGATTCAGCGCGTAATTTCGATTTGAAATTGCTCATATAAATCTCCTAGCAAGGATGTGTGAAGCTAACATCCCGCATTTTTAATCGTGTTTTTTAAAGGGATTAATCGCCGGAACTTTTTTTTATACGTATGAAAGAAACTCCTCCTGTACTTATTAAAAGAAACCGGGAACGGAACTATGGAATTCAAATCTGCGGACGCTAACTTTACACACCCGTAGAAGTTAAGGTTTGACAGCGCGCCAAGCCTCTGTTGGTTACGCGCTCGCTCTTCTCAGCATCGCAAAACTTAACAGGCACTTGTCTGTAAGCTCGCATGTGCTATACATGTGTACTCGGTGCTCTCGCGAACAAACAGCGTCTACGACGTTATTAATTAAATGAACGGAATATGGAAAAATAGCTGGTTTTAATATTTGCGGAGAAAAGCAAGCAAACCTTTAAGTAATGCGATAGAAATTAACAAACATACATAAGTAAATAATTTAGTCAAATTGCGCCTTATTATATCGGAACAGTTAAAACGCCGCTCGGTTCTTTCGATTCTAACATTTATATATATATTTTAATTAATAACAGATGACTTATTCACTTTTCTGCAATTGAAAAAACAACTGAATTAGTTAATATATATATGTATCATGTGTATATGCATATAGAATGATGGAGTATACAAAAGTAAATAAATTGGTAGATTATTGCAGTTCATTAAATACAGCCTAATGTATATACGGAATGAGAATTGTTCTGTCAAGTATAATAATGATAATTATCCGCAAATGACATTGGCGCATAATATATGTATTGTGGAACCCGCAATACATATATCATATCAATGATTATTAATTGCGTAATAAGCTAAATAGTTTACAATATTATTTCAATAAACAAGCAATTGGCATTAAAATACTGTTTGTTTGCCGGAGTAATCCCTCGAATGTGATAAGGCTTAATAGCCGATTAACTCACCATTAACAAATACCCGGCCACAAAATATATGCGCACATAACACGGCCCACTAATTATTCTGAATTAAGATGACAGAGTAGAAAGCAGCCTGTGATGCTCGTCAAAATAGCCAAGCGATATAATGCGATCACTTTTGTCGATTACCTAGTGACAATAATTTAAAAAATCATGTCCGACGTTAATCAACTAATTAAAATATTTTCGATCATTATAAATGCACATTGAGGAATTTGTTAAATAATATAAATAATTATTTCTCTTAAATGCAATAGCTTCTTAAAATTAATTTATATATATATATACATATATATATTTGTTTCTAATTTTAATTTCAATAATTTTTTAATTTAAACTTGGACGATTTTACAGCACGGCTTGGCTCTTTCTTTTTAAATAAAAGCCGGTGTAATGGTTGTTGTATACAACGGATGTAAATTAACTGATTCTACGCTTTAAGTCAAATGGTAAAACGCGTTCTTCTTCTTTGCGAAATGAGACGTATACGTGGCAGGGCCAGGCATTCGCCTAGCCATTTCATAGACGCTCGCACTTTAGCTTTATATACGTCATAAACGAAACGTCTCATCTCGTGAAATCTTGAATAAAGGAAATGGACGTTTGGAGCAGGGGACTGTGCTTTTAACCAAGAATCTAATTTATCTTAACGATTATATACGCAGATATACACATGCCCCATATTTACATATATACAAATCTAGAATTTATTGTTGACGATACTTCAATCTCAATCGTACGTAAATTCCATGCTTCTTATCTAAATGTAATTTGACAAACACAAATCGTAATAAATAATTCTGCGGCAATTCGCAAAGTTAAAGAGAAAATTACTGGAAAATGCAAATGCACATTCGAGTATACAGAAACACCTGTTTATGATGTATGACTTTCCTAATGAGTTTCATTTTGGTCTTCGCTTATTAGAATATCATTTCGAAACCTGTTTATTTGTGAATAAATTATTATTTTTTTTTTTTTTACTACAAATATGTGCACGCGAAATAAAAATGTAACAACTTTTTAATGTATTTTAAACGCTTATTTATGTTTGCAAAATATTACTTGCGTTAGTTAAATGAAATGGCAAAAGCCATGAAAAAATTAGATCTTGTTAGTTTAATTTTTTAACAAGTCGTGTTTCATATACGAAGAACAAATCTTACATTTGACATTTAGAAAATATGTTTTAATTTGATTTCTATTTTTAAATTAAAATACCCGCAATGTTTTCTTTCACTGCTTCATCCTTTCGGTCTGCAACGCGACTTCATTACTGCAACTGTTTCGCTGTTACTCATTTCCTCTAACTTCCTTTTCCACTTTTGAGCATGTATGCATACATCACACTAGAGAATTCAAAAATAACAGTTGAACAAAACCACAATAATGTCCTTTAAAATACATTCAGCACCTGACAAAATAAAGTTAAAATAAACTTTACTCTCATAGCCGCCGAGGAATGTAAGAGAAACCCGTTCGTTCTAATGTGATTTGTGTGTTAAATTATGCATTACAAGAAAAGGAAAAAAAAAAAAAAAAAAAAGACGACAATCTCAATTCTTATTACACAGGTTTCGAAATCGTTCTTAAAAAAATTTTTTTCACTTGCAAATATTTCTGCGCGCAATGCATTTTAAGTAATAACAACTTTTTACGACACGAATTCAACTCTCTCGACAAATCGACAAACACGGAATGTGCATTATCACCAACCTGAATTCCGTAACGCGCGATCGTGTTACGGTTAGTCATGTCTTAGCGCGGTGACAAATAATTCCAGCCCTTCAATTGCTGCCTCCAGGCACGCCACGGTATATCAAACGTTCGAATGTATGCCCGCGTGAAACGGAATCCTTGAATAACCGCGCGAGTGATATTAGAGGTAGGGACGACGCTTAAGCGACGGTCGTAAACGTGTATCTATCTTCGTCCGCCCATCCCTATTTCTACCCCTCGCAGGAATAAATCCACGTCCGTCTAGCTGCGAACTAGCAGAAACAAACGCGTGATAAATGCATTTAGGGGAGAGAACAGGACCCGCGCGGAAAGCGAGGCAACGTTTTGGATATGTACGTATACATACGCGTATATGCATATACATATATCCAAAGGTGTTTGGCTACGTCGGTTTTGATAGAGATGCTGAGTAATTCAACGGAATTATGTTAATTATAAACTAAACGGCGCGCCAGCCACGTTACTTCTCGACAAATGTTTCGTTAGTCCCCGCCATTAATTTTGATACGCCAGCGAGGCGGATGCGATAGAAACGTGATTTCGAAAAATATTTCAAGCTGAATGTTTAAAAAATATTTTATATGAAAAGCTCCATGAAAGAGGGACACGTCACTCGCATTAATTATATAGAACTTAATACTAATGGAAAAAGTTTAGTTGCGCGCGGTAGAATTTGAAAAATTTAATTAAATCATCTTGACTCTTTTCGCCGACCGATGTTTCTCTCACGCTCTCTCGTGTATTCGAGACATCGTCGCTTGCTTTCAACACTCGTAATACGATAAAAGGGTGGAAAAAAAAGACGCATCTAATTTACATAGACTTTATTTTTATCTCTTTCTTTTATTTTTTTTTTTTTTTTTTTTTTGCTTTTTACATTTGCTCCCTACAATCTAGTTCGCGTAATGCGAGAAACGAGAGAAAGAAGACAGGAAAAGCTTCGCTTGAACGTTCGGGACACGTCTTTCTTTCCGTTTTTACGCAAAAATACATTTGTTAAGCGATGCTCATTGCTCGTAGATGCGCGAGTTATGAAAACGTAAATAAAACTGCTTCTACAAAGTTCTACAAGAAAATGTTTCCAACGAAGTATTTCTTTGTAACGAGACATTTATAAAATTAAAAAATAAAGATAGCGATATGCAAATTCGAAAATAAATTAATGGCCATTGAAATAAATTTCAAGGCAACGGTATTTCGATTCAGAAAATGCCTGTATAAAATATTTTAGAGATTAGAGGAAATAAGTTATATAACGTTCAGTATTTCTGTGTGCGTCTCTCTTTCTCTCTCTCTCTCTCTCTCGTCCCGCGGATAATCTTTTATCATTGAGATATGGAAATAGCGTTTCGCTCACCTCCGGCTTCTTATGCCACCGTCATTCCAACTATCCGAGGATGTGGATTAGGATGGGAAACGCGTCGTGCTTCCACGCAATCAGTCGTGAATCTACGACGGATATTACAAGATCGTCTCTGGGAATGCGTGGTGGAAAACGCGGAGATTCTTGGCGGAGGTGTGCGAGTGGTCCGTCATATTTGGTCGGTCGGTCGGTCGGTCGGATCAGTTGAAGGTGAGGGTGTTGTTCATACTTCCGGTTCGCACTCGCGGCAGAATAGTGTCCGTATGACGAATGTTGATCTGTACTACGGCCATATTACCGGTCAGGAATTGAGGCAGGGTCTCAACGCCAGCGCGAGCTCTGCGATCGAACGGATAGCCCATCGGTCGCGCGTCTGGATACTTGCGGTCCCGCAGGCCACAGAAGCTCACCGCATCCTTGCATCCGGTCGATTCGTCCTGTTCCACCTGTACGCGTCGCCGCGAGATAGGAAAGCAATTCTTTTAGCATGTTGTCCCCGCTTTTCTTTTTCTTTTTCTTTTTTTTTTTTTGCCCGGAAGCGAAGTTAACACGAACGCCTTCTCGTGTACCGGAGCGTCGCCGTTAAAAGAGCGGAAAAAAGCAAGGGGGAGGTAGAGGGGTGGAGGGAAGAAAGGTTTCCATCACCTGGCAGACTGTAAGCTCTTAAGCGCCGCGGGAGCCCGATAAGTATAAAAAGTACTCACCGCGTCACCGGTGTAATCGGATATCATGATGAAGAGGTCCATCGGGAATCCCTCTTCCTTGCCCTTAGGTACCAGCAAGTGCTGCGGCCAGCCGCATCCGCAGAAGTTGAACTGGTCCAGGGTATCGCCGCCGATCGGTCTACTGTCCTCGAGATTGCGGAACGTTCTCTCGAACGGTATAGTTACCGAAGAGTCCGTTGATTTACGTTCAATAGTATTCGGTCCTGGTCTCACTGTAAACGGGCGCAGATAAAAATTTCGCGAGATTTAGCACGAGCAATTCATTAAAGTATAGCAAAAAAAATTAAAGTACAGAGACGTTTAAAATGTAATTAAAGTTAATATAATTAAGTAGCTGGTTTTTTTTTTTTTTTTTTTTTTTTTTTCTTTACGACACTTACATAATACAGTAAACTTGTCCATTTCGATCATGAGTTCTTTCTGATCCCTGAACACGTAGGGCAGCCCACGCTCGTCTTGTCTGGGCCCGATGAATATGCGAACGGTACCTCGGCGCGGTGCGTTATTACGGTTATTAGCGACGATTCTATACGAGAAGTCGGAGTGATTCAGATGAGTGAATCTCGCGAGAACTGCCCCGCGTGGCGTGAAATCCAAACCGCGAGATAGATCGACGTCGCTCTTGGTCCAGAAGGTCGAAAGCTGATTCGGAGCTTGATTCGGAGTCTGCACTCCTATGTCCGTGATTACTACGCCGGGGAAATCCAACTTGAATTTAAAGAAAAGAGGCAATTAAATACCATTATTCTCTTTAACCCTTTCAGTTAAATTCCATGGTAAATTTTCATGTAAAATTTCTTTAAATAAATTTTAACCGGAGTTTAATTAAGAGATGCATTAAAAACAGAGGTAATTTAAAGCTACAAAAAAAGAAAGAAAGAAAAATTAAGAGCGCACCGAAATTATTATCTCCAGCTAATTCTCGAATTTCAGAAAAGTTTTTTCCTGTCATTTAAATACTCGAGTGGAAATTTATCTAGTTAATCTGATTTTGCAGCTAGGGGTTAGATCGCGCAGATTAAATATATTTCTTAACTAGTGATTATCTTCAAAAAGTAAAGTTGTCATTTACAAAAAAAAACAAAATCAGTCTGGTATCGGTCACTGATCTTGTCACTGTTCAGCGCGGACCATGTATCTAAATAGATATCTTTTTTTTGGCCTCGTACTTGTTTACTGTTTTGGTCTGACCTTACGCAACGCTCGCTCGACTGTCGAATTCGCCGGGCGAACTGGTCCTTGCTGTCCGCTGCCCGCGCGTCCTCCACCTTGCGAACTATGATTCTTGGAACGCGAAGGCTGCCGGCCAGATATAAACACACGCACGTACTCACACTACCGCGGCGGTCCGTAGGTCCGACGAACTCGGCCGTCGAACGCTGCGTAAGATCGGCACACAACAGTAGACTAGTACGCGACGAAAAACGTATAGATATCTAGCTTTTCTAGCTCGTTATTAACTAGTAATAATGTGTTACATTTCTGGCTCAGTGCTGGACAGTTTTGCTGGACAGCCACGAGACGATTCACAAATTGGCTAGCTAATTATTAGGTAACGGTGGGAATCAATTTCCACTCGGGTAGTCGTTTAATTATCAAGCTATTTTAATCTATTGTTGAAATTTACAAAATTATGTTAGCCAGATTTGAGATTAAAATCCGTTAATTATATTACGCCAATTAAATACATAGGAAGTGTCGAAATTCAAAGACTTTCTCCAAGAGATTGCCGTAGAAAGCCTCGAAAATATCCCGCGTATTATTTGCGGATACAGAGGAGAATTAAAGCCTCATTTGTCGAGTTTTAGCGTTTAACGAGATTGCTCGGTATGCAGGGAAAAAGATTGATAAATCCGGACATGTCCAGCGGTCCCGTTGGGTTAAACGATTTAACGGGCGTTTTTATCGTCGAGTGGCTTCGCGCATTTCTGAGCCACATGGTACGTGTACTTAGCGGCATTATATACTAGAGTGAACCGATGATATATCGCAGAAGCGAGACAGCTGTGTATACACCCACCTGCTGTAGGCTGTACTCGGGAAGTGTATTCTTGTGCTCCAGGAACACATCGTCGGTGAAAGCATGGAATCTGTAGAATATGGGATCTCTCATGGCGGTAGCCGGTTCCCCCATGATACTAAAAGTTTCCTGCGAAGGCAGAAGAAAATGCTTCCAATTTTTATTTCAATGTAGGCATGACTATTCGCGTCAATTTTTCTAACGTGAAAAATAAGGGGTTGTTTAAAAAGCGTATATTTCATTTTTTTCTTTTTTTTACACCGAAGAAGTTTTATGTTAAAAATATTATTTAAAAAAAAAAAAAAAAAAATTCGAGAGAATGGCAGATTTAACGCGCACAATTTCAGAAAGAAATTTTATTCAATATCGAAAAACTGTTAACGTTATAAAATCACGTGCCGATAAAAAAATTCTCCCAGCTCTCGTTCCATCGGCTCTCGCAATTATAATAGCAATTGAACGATTCGTTACCAAGTAGCGATGATCGGGATCGTGGCAATAAGAGATGGCGACGTGGCCGAGATTGTGAAGGTCCCCGTATACATTTTGGTTGGGCGAGAGTATGCTGGCCTCCAGGATGTTACCGAGCACGTCTATACCACCGAACTCGGTCAAAGGCACCCTTTCGCCGCGGGGGTTGATGTAAGCGCCGGTGTGAATAGCCTCGTAAACGCGATCGCGCCATCGCTCTAGATCCTGAAGGTCGAAGTTTAGCTGATCAACGGGACGATTAATATCTTTAAGAACGGCGCCGGCAGGGCGAGATGGCCAAGTGCGGCTGGCCACCAGCGAATCCAACTTAGGAAAGTATCCCTCCGGAATTGGCTCGCGCCAATTGTGAAAACGCTTCACTCGACCCAATCGGTTGCACAAACGTTCGCAGTTGTATCTGGAAAAAGAGAAATCAGGCGGAATCCGAATAATAACACGGGGACCGCGGAAATTCCCATCGACAGCGCCGCGGGCGATTCGATACCCGGAAAGATCGGCGTTCCGATATAAATCGCCGACGAAGACTTTTATACATTAGAAAATTGAGAAAGGTATTAAAACAAGTAGACAATCACGGGCGGGCAGCTTTTGAACAATAATAATAGTTTTGTTACCCGGAGTAAGAATGGAGCGCGGAGTTCACAATTATATAGCGAATTACAAAATTTTAAAGGTATCTCTTTGGAGCTTGAAAATAATTCCGCGTAATACCCTTTAATTCGCATCGCTTCTATTTTCCCGGTGTATTTTCATAAGTGTTTCAACAGGCATTTAAATTTACGTTTATTTCCAAAATTCATCGCGCAATAATTTTACCTCGCGTTATTTTACGCGTAAATGCATATTGCTTGTTAGCAAACATTGTTGGAATACTACGCAGAATTGAGACGAGTTCCTGGCGCGATAATAACGATCGAGATCAGAATGTGATCGCTTATAACACCCTCCCGCGTGATCCCGTGGCGCGGCAGAATAGGATATCCAATCTTATCGACTTACGAGCCCTCGCTTGCCTTCGCCTACCTGGCTTGGATCTGATGATGCATATAGTAGAATAGTTCGCCACGCCGATCCTTGTTAACAATCCTGATGTCGGTCTCAAATGGATAGACTAGATGCCAGTGCCAGTGATGAAGATTGACCCCGATATCTTCCCTCCAATAAGCCACGCGATGCTCCTCGTCAAGATCTGACGCAGTATAATCCCGCGGAATTTCGATGGGCACCTACGTATTACAAAGCGAGCGGGACAGTGCGGGGACAGAGACCCCTCGAGTTTGAAATTAATATATAATAAAATTTCCCTTTGTTAAATCGGCCGATCTCAAATTTATCGCGTTATAACGATTCGCGCTACGACTCTTTAGTTGAGAGAAGATTAATAGGAACGTGGAAAATTGTTGGAACGCTACGCGAATTTAACAGCGCGATCTAAAATATGATAAATTTTAGAAAATCACGGGACAAGCAAGCGACGCGCCGAACGCGTCTCTATGCACGTCCGCGGGATTGTATATCCGGGAGCTGATGATTAAAAAGCGCGATCGTTTTCGTTTTGCCGTCTCGCCCGTGACGCTCTTTAAAAGCTCGAAGCTGAAAATTGTCGCGGAGGCCAAAAGGCTCTTGACCACCGCGTTTACGTAATATACATCACCGTCATTCGGCTTGAGCTCAAAGAATGAGCTAGCTAATTAAGCTGCATAATTGAGTAACCAGCTTGTTGATAATTAATGCATCAGAGAACAAGTACCCTCGAGCCAGCCGGTACAACGTTCGCTTCCTCCCTCGCCCTGGCAAATATCCCGCTGTCGATGTACTTATCCGGGAAAATTTCCGACAGTGGTGGTATCGGTAGGTTCTTGGTGTCGGGACGATGCAGGATCGCCACCGAGAGCGCGTAAACGAACATCTCGGGATTGACGCGATCGCGACAGTAAACCGACACCGAAAGAAAGTCCTCGTACGTTCGCATACCTGTAACAGGCATTCGTAATTATATCAACCGATCGGCAGAGCACTTGCTTAAATCATATTCACGTAGCGGAGCGCCGCGTGATTTTAATATGCAATGAGTAGCGTTTATAATTAATTAAAAAAACATTTTAATTAGAATTGTATTATTAAAGGATTTAATGCTGAATATATATATTTATTTTTTAATTTGAGTCGCAAACAAAAGCACAATATTATAGAGCTCCGCGAATAAAATATATGAATAAAATATAATGTTGTGAAGGAAATTGAAAACAAACCCAAGAAAATGTCGATAAGTCGCGCGGCTAATTTGCGATGCTTCGGAATGAAAAGAGAGAAGGGTTCTCGTCGTCCAAGTTGAAGAGGGACACTCAAATCAGGCAGACTGATCTGTTTCACTTGAACTTTCGACTTAGTACCTTCGGCGAAACGATTCACAATAGAAGGAGCCATTTGTTGCCGTGATTCGGGCTGTAAATTTGTCGAAAAAGTTAGATGCACAAATTCGTATACGATAAAATTAGCATTAAGTAACAAAGAGAAACTCCTTTCTTGTACAAACTTTTCTTTCCATTCTCTCTTTATTCATAGACTCTCGCGCAACGTAAGGAAATAAATTTAATATCGTGGACTGCTTTTAAGAAAACTTACATTCGAGAAATATAGGAACAAAAGAAATGAAACTTGAGAAACTTTTTGTTTTACGCTGTAAAAAATTTTTTTTTTTCAATATTATGGCTGCCTTATAATAAATACATGCTAGACTGTCGCGCGTCACGATTCGAGGCTTAATTTTAATAGATAAAATCGAAAGATTTCAAGTTCGATGAACTTGCAGAGAGTAGCAGCGGACTGATGTCGCGCAATTCAATATTGATACTCAATAAGACCGTCAAGGATTGAGCTTACCAAGTAGTTAGGTGGTATATCGAAAGCGACTTTGTTCTCTCCCTTGGGCACGTACACCGGCTCCGCCGGTCGATCGAACAGGTACAGAATATCCGATTTCTTACTCCCCATGTTGACGGTCAACAAGTACTCGCACTAACTCGACAAGATCGACGATCCGCGCGATCGTACGGTTCGCCGTTGATACGAAAAAAGAAAACTGGAGTAAGGGCGCGGACGGTTGCTCTTCAGACAACGGTGCGTGGCAGGTCTTTATGTATCCAGGCGTCCTAATGCCGGTATTTATAGGAGAATCACGGAGGATACAGCGGTCCGTCGACGATAAACGGTCATCGTCGTCGAATAACCGCAGGATATCCGTTCGTGAAATACGGGACAGTTTATGTGTCCGAACGGAAAGCGACGAAACCATCGCGCGTAAACCGAGTCCGGTGTGTATATAGGTTTTCCTGTTTTTCGAGGTAATCGACAGAGATTAACGGACAGCCATCTCGCAAAATCCGCAAATAAGCCGGTATTATTTTGTCGACAGTATTCCCGATTTATGATACATAAACACACCTGCACTTATTATTATATTAAAAATTTATAATATTTTATCAAGAATTGTTTGTTGCGCCATATTGAAAAATGAAATATTTATTTAAACGCGTTCTAGGCCTGATACGCGCAGCATAGGGTTTCGAGCACGGCATCAATCGCAAACAGGCTAATTATTTACGTATTGATATGAAACATTATTACGTATGTATTATATAATGAGATAATCTGCGACACACGCGATTATGATGTTTATTGGCGTTCAGCCATTCGATGTAACGTAATTTAATCCGTTTAAATAATCAATGAGTTCCTAGCGTTAATTAAATCATTCCAATCGAACTCCTGTGAAGTTGACACCTCGTTATTAACGATCAAAAGATTGCGGTTTTTTTTTTTATTTATCTTTACGTTAATTCTTTTAACGTGGAATGTTAATTTTCATTAAAAAATAAATATATCCCCACGGTGGCGACAAGATTAATTATAAAAGCTAAAAGATTAAAAATAAAATCCTTTTTTTTTTTTTTGTAAAACATTTGCTATTAAAACCGTAAAATTAATAGGAAGGAAGAGGTATTTTGTATTTAATTAAATTACACCATAATCTAGATATGTGCAAGTGCTCTTTATTGACTGTGCTTTTACATTTTGTTCATTTCACTCGGAGAGGCTTTATTCTCTCGTCACGCCGATATGTTTCTCGTGAAGGGAAATGATTCCACGCACTTAGAGCCGCAAGTACTATAAAAATTAATATCGGGATTGATACGGAAATCGTTTGTGTATCATACGATATGTGTAACAGCTCGGGTAACGTGTAACACTTAATGACGTTAGAAATTATTCTCGAGACGTACAGGTATAGATAACGAATATTATGGCGAAGCTGCGAAATGCTGGAATCTAGACTGTGAAAAATATCGTTTCTTTCATCTCGTCGGATCGGTGCCGGACGAGTTTACAATAAGTGACAGCTTAAAGATATATCTCGTGCACATTTAATGCACCGAATATTTATAAGAAGCAGAAGAAACTATTAAAGAACGTTACGTACGAGGCGAAGTATCTCTGACCTTATAAATCCTCTGTCTTATGGAAGATATTTACGATAGTCACGTTATTAATAAAATACAATTATTTATGATTATAATAATGATAAAATTCTTTTTATCCGCTCGCTACGAATATATTTATGTATATTACTTTACGTCTATATCCGACAAACGTGTAGAATATATTAAATCGGATGGGAACTTAAGGGAGAAAAACAAGATAGAGGTAAAGTAATAAATTAATGCAACATGTATATTAGCAACGTCCATTTCTGCGGTCCCTTATCTACCGAGCGTCGCCACTCGGCAATTTATTAAACTCACAATCTGTGGATAAATCATAATTCCAACGTCGCCAATATCGATTATCTTGCGATTCCCTTCCAAAGGGAATAAGATATTCACTCTGCTCCCGACGGACGTTTCGCAAGCTCGCGCTAATGATAAAATCGATATGATAATTATCGGGATAATCTAGGCAATGGGTTCGTACGATTGCTACCCCCAGCCGGAGTAGGGAAAACAAAAGTAAAAAAGCGAAAGAAGTTAAAGTAGATTTTATACCACGTACTGCAACTTTAGCCGTCTCAGAAAATTTGACGCGGCACTGTAGCTAAACTGAATCAAGAGTAGCAATTAGGTAATTAAACAACGGAACAGATAATTAAATGTAAACTATTACGAATCTCTATTAAGTATCGGTATTAAACTAAATACGCAAGATATATCGTAACGCGTGAAATCTATATTCTATCTGAAAAAAAAAAAAAAAAATTGGTGTTACGCGTGGATTAGCGCTATTAGCGTTAATTAGAAAAAGTGAGCTTCTATGTTTACCATCTACCTGTAGCTTCGAAGCTTAATTTGCAAAGAGGTGCAAGGCTCAATTATAATTTTTAATCGATATTGAAATTGACCTCGATATTTCTGCTACGGAAAAATCAGATTTTCTAAAAAAAAAAAAAAAAAAAAGAAAAAAAAGAACATTAAAGAATTCGATCCTGAAGTATTTTCAACGTCTTACGATACATCTTGCATAATGATAGAGACAGGGGCGAGAGGAGGGAGGGAAAAGAACATCTTTTTCTAACGCCGACGACCCTCGTGGGGGCTGTGAGAGAGCTTCCAGAGAACGTTCACCGGTCCGCGACGTCGGTAGCCCGCCTTCTTCTTCTGCTTCTCTTCCGTCGTCTGCCTCTTCTTCGTCTTCTCGCGATTTTATCCGTATTGCTGGCGGCATTGCTGCCCGTGCCCCTGCGGCGTCGACCTCGGAAGAGTTGCGAAGTGTACGGTGACATTTGGCTCGATTGAACGCATCGCGGATCGTGACAGTCCACCAGCCGCGAGTCGCCGATCCATTTCCCGTGGCAGGCCGAATCGGTCGATCGGCTGCGCCGATTGCCGCTACCGGCAATATCGGTCGATAGCTTCCACCTGCTGATCCCCACGTATTTGTCCAGGCTCTCGTTACCGGGACGCTCCACGCAAATCCGCGAACCTGCGGTGATTTTAATCGCTCACCGTTTTTGCTTTCGGTCGACAGCATGTAAGTTTAATTATACCGCCGGATATGATTGCTTTCCCTCTTTCTCTAAACTCTAACGTGCGTTTTAAATTTAATCCCCCAGCTATAAAACTCGTTTTTTTTTTCTTTTTTTTCTTTTTTTTTTTAATGCCTGAGAAAATTCTAACGAAAATTAATGAAATATCAAATAAGCGTTATCTTGTTTTCTGCCGGAAATCAACGGGGAAGGGAGGTAAACAGATTAAATAAAGAGTCGCGAGGTGTGGAGAACCGGCTAAATTTAACAGCGGTCGCGGAGATAATAAGTAAGCCATCGTCAAAATAACTTGCCTTCGTCCGCAGATTTCCGCGCTTCGTGGCTTATCTGCGTTAGATACGTCCCCGGTAGGAAACAACCGTTATCTCGACTACCGCATCCACTTCATCCGGTCGATTCCTCCGCGATAACAGCCGCCGTGGAGCGGAGCCGCGGGAGCTACGCTCTAATTTACATGACGTTACGTCGCGCAGCCGTGGTACACGTTAATTGAGACTGGATCGAGTCGCTTCGTTTCCACGCTGCCGGTGCGATTCATCATTATGCGAATTTCGTATTCAGAATTTCAGGAGTTTAGATTCCGTTAAAACCGCCGTCTTATTATATCAACGCGAGAGATCCCTCGGTCCCCTTTGACGAAGGCCCGAGCGCAAAACCAAGAAGTGCATCGAGCGACGACTCTAACCGCGGTTACAAGACCGGCAGAACTTTTATCCGACTTTTTCGCTTGCTCAAGTTACGCCGGTTGTAATACTATCCCGCGCCCGTAAGCAGAGCGTAATTGCGTCATGCGTTTCAGTAAACGAAGTTATATCTTGATTGCGCGTGCGAAAGCTTGAATGGCGATTCTCTTGAAGGACACGGCCGCTTACTTTTCAGCAACGTATACGTTCATCAGCGTATAAACGAGCCTTTCGTGTTTCGCGCGATGTAAATGAGGATATCAGAAAGTTAAAATTAATATTGCAAGTTCGAAAGTTGCGCGGGCTAAGGAATTTCGCTTTTATCATAATGTCAGGCGGCTAAGAGAGAAGGCTCTCGCTCGCGCGCGCGCGGGGCGATAATTTTTCGCTCGAAGCGTAATCCCGAGTTTTACATACCGCCACGGAGACGCGAACCGTTTTTCGCAAGAAGACTAGTCTATTGTCTCTTCGAAGCATTATGGTTACAAAAAACTTGAACGCGCGGGGCAAGGACTTAACCGCGAAAAAGAATGGCTGGTATGCGGAGCATCCGCCGTTGTTTTTCCTCCTTCTCGTTGCAATATATATACTCTGTTTTTATTATAAGCTGCGCGGTGTTCCACGAAGGATCTGATATTCATTCTTAACGTGAAGACGTTCCCTCAAAGTTACGGATTTATTCCGACGTTCTAGGATACGAATTATTTACCATTTTTAATTTTGTAATATCAAGTACGTCTTAATTCAGAATTTAAAATAGAGACGCGATATAAAGGAAGTAAATGATCGATTGTTAATAAAAATCTGTATAATAGAAAAAAAAAATTGAAAATGTACGTCGAGTGATAAAATTCTGCAATTTTGACGAGAAGAGAAGTTAATTTTAATCATCGTAATAAATTTATAGATTATTGGGGAAAAAGGGGAAAAAGGAACTTGGAAGGATAAAAAAAGGGGAACCGAAAATATACGTCGAATGGTAAATTTTTCAATCTCGATTTAAAAAATCTAATTATAACCGGTATAAATTTGGAGCCAGGAAAAAGAGGGAAGGTCACGGTAGCTAAAAACGTGAAATATATTCTATTCGGATCTTCAGCCTAGATAAGAAAAATAGCTACTTGTTAAATAATACTCGAATCCCCGATTAAGATTAGGATCGGCTGTTGTTACATGTATGTCTAAGAGCTTCCCATTTACTGTCTTTGTACGTACCTTCCGAAAGTAAATCCGAAATCTTGCCGCAGCCCCGCGAGACCCGCACGATGGTGAAAGCAACGCAGCTGCCTCTGGAACGTGTAATATTGGTTTTTATATTAAATATCGCGAAAGCCTGCAACAAAACGTGCACGTTTCGCGGTATGTTTACTCGTTAGCCGCCGCGAATACACGTTACTGTATGACGGAGCCCAAAGGGTTCGGTTGCTCGCTGGCGGCAGTGCGGCTTGCTTTAGCTCTGCTCGACGTAACGTCACATGGGAGTCTCCGATATCGTGACGCGATGTTTGACTACGTGTTTTGTAACAAGTCGGAGCACGTGTCGAATTAGATCCCTGACACATCGGCGATTCTGTCCTGGTTGCGGCGTCCCGGGATTAAAAATATGTCCCCGGAGTGGTATCCCTCACTTGGGCGGCGGGAAAGCTTTTAATGAAATTGAATCGTGACGCTTGATCGCGCGAAGGGGTAGCGAACTTCGAAAATTAAGGACGTCAACTCGTCAGTTACGCGCGAACGCCTCGCGCCATTAATAACGCATACGAAATATGATTGAAGATTATTAATTGTGCCATTCGGTGCAATACGTCAGCGGCGGGGACAAGAGATAAATGCATTACATTAAACGCGTTATCGGGCATCGTGCTTCGCAGCAAATGACTCGGCAATTTATTTCATTTACTCAATTTGTCGAATACTTATCTAATAGTCATTTAATCGAATTGAAAGATTAAAAAACGGATTCCCCTCTATCAACGGAGGATTGAGTTTCGAAACATTCATTACGCGAGACAATTTTACGCTTTAATTTTCCTCCGGGTCCGCTCTTGTTTTATCTACTTTCGTGCCGCGCCAATCGAGAAAAACGGGAAAAGACGCTGTTCCGCAACGCGAATTGGGAACATGTGCGGCAAATCGCATTTCGCACCAAGACTAAGCGCGCGGGCTTGACCTACCTTTTATCGACGATCCTATCCTTGATCCTAACATCCGTACTGTTGCCGTCACCCGGAAAAAGCGCAAGAAGCGTCACACCTGCGGCAAATGAAAGGAAATCGTCTAAGATCGAGCAAGGTAGACAGGCGTCAAGAATTTCGCGTGACGGTACACTCGAAGATAATCCGGCTCCTTTTGCTCTTCAGAACGGAAAATGCTTGGGAAATGTTGCGCCATTATGTTTTCAAAGAAATCGCGTAGCGCAACGTAAAACAGACGTAAAAATAACATTTCTTTTTTTATCTCAGTTTTCGCCAAGATCGATTAATCATACACCTCGTCAATTAATCATACGATAATTACTGCGAGAAATAATTGTTAAACAAAAAAAAAAGATTTTTTTTTAATAACTCAACGCACTTATTCGATTAATTACAAGTCTAACGAGTCTAATTGATTAATTCTACGTTTGAAAATAATCCGCTCGAAATAAAATGCGACTTATATCTCGGTCCGGGGGAGATCAATCGGACGCTCACTTTTAGTGTGCGGCTGCGAGCGAATCCCGGCGTGGCATGTCTGGTAGCTGCGGCACGTTCTGACCTGATCCAAACGCGGACAGTGCTTTCCGCCGTTCTTTTCCGAGATCTCGATCACCCGGCTGCGCCTTTGAGTACCACTTCCGCATCCGTTATCACACAGGGTCCAAGGGCTCCATTCGCTCACCGCGCAGTCGACCACTATAAGGAGGGAATGAACGTGACGTTAAGATCTGGCCATCTGGTCGTTTCTCGCAGACGGTAAAATTGTCCCGAAAGTGCCGCGGTAGTAAAATGTAATCGACAAATCGACGGGACATTTCGATCTTCCATCACCCTTCGTCTCTTAGTTTCTATTCTCCATCGAATACCGATAATGCGACGAGAATATTACATGATATAATTTAAAAATGGTAACGTTAGACAATGTAATATTAACGTCGGAGACAGTCGTGTGCGCGGAAAAGGATCGAATGCGTTATTTTTCCAATATTTTACGCTGCCCGTAAAAGGCAGCTCGCAGAAACATGAGCGATTTACGAGCGTCCCTTCGAAACGCATTTCGCCTTGTTATTTCGCTATATCGCCGCGAAGACGAAAGGACATTTTGAGATGAGTAAAAATGCGATAAACGTGTCGGCAATCACCGATGCTTCTCTCCATTAAGGAGCGCGTAGAGCCCGAAGAGTGGAAATTCCTTTAACGTGTCGCCGTTCCATTTTGCCCGAGACGTATCGAGAACAAATGTGTCGCAACATTAAAAAAGAAAAATATAACGATCGACCATCGACGGCATTAATTAAAACGGGGATTTTTCTTTTTTTTTTTTTTTTAGCGAATAAAGCGTCTATCAGTAATTATATTACACGCTTGAAATTTTAATTTTAAGCGAAAGTCGAGGAACGATGAAGCGAAAGATATCTTGTTTTCTGTCGGACGATACAATTTGCTTCCACGTTCTTAAGATGTTGCCTCGCCATAATAGAACATCATTACGCAAGTTGGGAAAGCAATTAGAGAAAAGTATTTACATAAACGACACTTTGCGCTTTTATCTTTAAAACAGGGCGGAGGAGGGCTGCTTTGAAAAGACCTGACTGCGGAGTGAAATATATATATCGTAAATAGAACACGTAATGGGAAATATGGAAATGGCGCGCGTCGCGCGAATTAATAAAATTAAATTAAATACTTGATATACATTTTATATTCACATTTCATCGCAAATGGCATATAATTAAATGACGTTACCTTATTAATGTAATTATTGTAATCGCAACATTTGTACTTCTCGCACGCGCACATATTGATATATTAATGTAATTATTAGCATTTTCAATTTTCGCGGTGCGGCGAGCTCACTCCTCGCTTATGCAATCAGCGATAATTTAAAGATTTATTATACGATACCAAGCGGACAGTCGCGATTGCAAAGTTGGGGGGATATTTTGCGGGGGTAAGGGGGCGGGAACCCGGCCGCAGCCGCAGCCGCGAGGTTTCGAGCTGCATTTTGCATTAGGGTGCCGACGCAAGCGGTATAGATAACTTGTTTATTGTTTCTTTTATAGTTACATAGCATTTATAGTTTGCGGCCGCCGTCGAGCACGATCGCCGACCGGGACTCGGTCGTCGATCGATTGTATGCTTCGAACTGAATTATTTCGCGTGCCCGCCGGTCCGGTGGATGCGAATGGTCGAATGACATACGACGCTGGAGATTCACCCGGCGGTGTGGGAGGAAATAATGCACTGTCACCGGTCTATAACGATCAATATAAGATGTCGCGTGTAGGTACGGCTTGTCGGCCCTCTCGCCTAACAATAAACGAGGGATATTTCATTCCCCGGCTTCCTTCCCACGTTCTCTGGAAGATAAATTCGCGAAGTTACTGCCGAAGTATCATTAACCATGGTAAAACGCGTAAGGTGATCATTTTTCGTTACCCAAGGCCCCTCCGTCTATTACGTCGAAATATGTTTCGCGCTGCTTTCGCAGAACTAGCGCGGTGCCATCTTTTCCTGACGCGTTAAAAACGATAAGGAAAACTGCCGGCGTGAAGCTCACGTCGCGAACAGATCCGCGAACGTCCCGGATTATTCTTCTCTCGCGCGTGTAATCTTCACGTTTCATCGGGCGCGAATGGCGGAAGCGGAAGTCGACTGTAAATACGTCTCTCGGGATTCGTCACGATCCTGTTACAAAATATGTAAATTCACGTCGCGTTTCAAGCCTACGGCGAGAATGGGATTATCCTGCTTCTAGGCGGACAGACTTGGCGTCACACGGGAGACGGTTTCAGCCGCAACCACTCGCGTTACATCTTCAAGTCGGCGGGAGCGACGCTCCTCCTCGTCCGACAAGCGTGAATAATCGCGTCCCGGCGTAGCTCTTCAGCTTCGGCGAGTGCCAGGATCCATCGCAATTTCGCAAATCGCAGAAATTAGGACATTAAAGATGAACATTCCGACGAAATAAAAATGCAGTCAGACGCGGCAAATTTATTACCGTCTTCCGACGAGAGTTCCTCGCCTTGTATACCGTACGAGAAATATTTTGCCCTTTATAATTCACTTGTGGCAAACAACGGGCTCATAGACGTGGATTTTATTTGACATTGTTACCGTTGTTTAGCGAAACAATTTAATCGTATGACCGTCGATTATCTGCTAATTAAACCGGTAAAACAGGGCCATGTTAAACGAACGGAAATGTGAATTGAATAACATTAATCCCTTTGCTATTAACGGGCGCATCGTTCGGCGAGCCATAAAATTTCGAACAACTGTGCAGTAACGTAAAATAACACGACCATCCATTATGCACATACAGGCTATAAAAACTCAACGTAAAATATAAATCACCTCGTTGTTAACGGTGCTCTTTTTTTTTCTCTCTCTTAAAAATACAGCGGTTAAATAGTATAGTATAATTAAATATGCACAAAAAAAGGGGGGGCGAAAAGATTATTTTTCTTCAAGTATTTCAATATTATTTTAACTTTTAGTACATAAAAATTGGAGAATCCGCGCAGTTAAAAAAAAAAAAAAAAACGCCGGCGATTTTGGGTGTGAAAAGCTCGGTGATGTCATTATCTTCGCATTATGCCGTAAATCTGCGGAATATGAATAAGGAGATTCGGTCTAGAAATTGCGAGGCACATTTACGAAGATATTCTTTACTTTTCCGCTTTGGCGGAGCTGATCTCTCGGTCAGCGTTATATCGTCTTTACTTAGGCAATATAGCGGCAATAATTCTTCGGTTCCTTGCGGCAGGACGATTCCCTACAGACCATTTCTTCAAAACGCGAAATACACGTACACGCACCGAGAAAACCGTGTACGGTGGATATATATCTTTTTAATTACTTAAAAATTTTTTTATATTTGACTGCCATCTGATATTGAAAATTAATGTTTAAAACATTTAGAATAACTTTACGTAGCAAATAATTTCTGCAGCATAATTTAACTGTCTAAAAATATACATATATATATTATAAATACTGTGCTAGATTAATCAACGTTTAATGATACATTGAATACAACGTAATTATTTGAAGCGTTTTGATCATGGAACGCACGTGAACCTCCGTTAAATACATTGTATTAATGTTTCAGATTGATAATTGTTTTGATATTTTGTTTTGATTGATAATTGTTCGGTATTTGATTAAATTCTCGCGAAACACATGCAGCATTGTGTTGATGCTCGTAGAACGCAGCATCAGCATCTTTTTGAGCGGTCATGTGTGGTTGCTTTGATCGAAAATTGGAAGTGGATATTGATTTTGAAGGCATCGTAGAGAAAAGCGAATCGCATATCGCACGATGTTGATACGATATAAACAAAAAAAAAACAAAAAAAAATAGTAATGGCCTGGGCGCAAATAATAATTCTTCAATAAAATCCCGTCAGCAAAATTCTTCTCTCGCGATGCGATTTCTTGGGTCGAAAATTTTGAGATAATAAATCACTTAATAACCCAAGCAAACTCACAGCGTTTGCCCGCGTACTAAGATGCTGAAGTAAGTACGTTATTTATAGAATACGTCCTTAATCCAGTAATCCTACAAAATCTGAGACATGTTGAGTGTGTATGTGTTTAAGCGCATGCTTAGCGCGAATAAGTAGAGACTGTCCATCGCTTGCTAATTAATCAATGCTCTGTGCGATTTTCTTTTAAGATAGAATGGATTACGTTTTTCAACGTTCTTAAGTTTGATTAATGGATATATATCGGCTTCTTTTACTTTACACTTTAGTTTCATTAGATTTCACCTATAAATGATTATTTTCGCAATAATTAGTTCGCAACCGTGAAGACCTATTCGATTTTAAGTAAAAATTAATTACAAATGCACCTCTCTTATATTAGAAACAGCAATATCTATTATAAAGTTTGTTCGTTTGCATTTGAACGTTATTTAAAAAATTTATAGCACTCGCGATTTATTCTACTTTTTCGCGGTGGGGGAATAAAAGTGGCAATTTTTATTTCAAATGAATATAGGAAATTTAATCAAATCAAAAAATGAATTTCTCTGATCTATTACTCGCAACAACAGCAACAACAAAAAATTAGTTATTTAAAAATCGGTTAAAGGAGAAAGATATAAATGTCGGCTGGAGTAAAAATGGTCTCCTAGCGAATTATTATCCAATTTTATTCCCAATTTTTTTTTTTTTTTTAATAATCCTCCGTCATCGCGTAGAAGACTCTCCTTGAGCAAAATTAAAAATGCCGAGTACGTACCGCCGCAGGTTTCTTTGAAGTCGTCGCAACAATCGGCGAGCTTGAGACACGCGTGGTCGCAGTAGCACGGCTTGTCGCGCGGGCTCTCGATGATCGCGTTCGGTGATTCCTTCTGAATCACGCAGCCCGAGTCTCTGCCCTGGCAACAGAGCTTCGCGGAGCTGCAGCTGCCGGCGGCGGTCCCGTCAACGGTCAGGGAAATGAGCGTGGCGACGACGATCAGCCTGGCCAGCCTGGTCGCGTCCTGCCGCCACATCCTCCTCGCGATTCCGTGACCCTGACGACCCTGCTCTCACCGCCACCGGCCACCACGACGACCTTGGACCGTCGGCACCCCTCCGGGTAGTTAACGAAAAATGTCAGGGCACGTGCCGCGACGGTGATTCACGGCTCGTTAGCTTTACAGCGGCTCGTCACGCGCGCGATCGCTGGTCGGCATATCGATCAACCGGCCTTTGCGTTTCGGTGGAGTATATATCGGCACCTAATCTTTCCGAGAAAGTGACCGTTGAATTTCGACGGGACTCATGCTCGAAGTAGTTCGTTTATTCCAACGTTCCCGGTCGACATTCACCGGCCATTAAATCGCGCCGTTCTCTGCGAGAGCGCACTTTGATTATTCACATAGTCGGGAGAAAGTTTTTCTTAATTTTTCTCTCCTTTTATTTTTCTCTCCTTTCTACACAGTCTTGACAGAAATTGCAAGATAACCGCCGTCTCTCAATTGGGAAGTCTTAGAATTTCTTTTACGTACGTTTGCGCAGTTAATTAAAACGTTTTAATTAATAATAACGAACGTCACTGCGGACATTTTTATTCTCGCGAACGTTTAAGAGGCAAAAAAAAAGGAAGGGAAGGAAATTTACGAGCGCCACTTCGAGATGTATGCATTTGATAATTTCTTTCGCGTACCCGCAACCACGAGCGACTCCCTTTTTTTTTTTTCGCGCTCGACCCTTCGACGGAGGGTGTCGCAGTTCAACTGAGCTGAGTTTCAACCCCGCGAGAAGAGCGTAAACGAGGCGCGCGCTACGTTGCGCCTTCGCCGAGCCGTCGTCCTTGCTTTTCGTACTCTCGGCGCACCTCCCACGGGAAACGCAGCAGCCGGCACCTGGCTCGAGCGCATGCCCCGTCTGTTCTCACGGGACGTCACGATTTAGTACCTGCAGCTTTTAATGGAATTTAAAGGGCAACAATTCGTACCCCGTCCACCACGATAACGTGCACGGCGCACATCCCCCGGAACCGTTTCTCGTACATCTTACTTTCGCGTTCAATAGAAAACGACTTGTTCTCAGCAAAGGTGATAGATTTCACTGAAGAAACTCCCTATCTTTAGCATTCAAAAACATTCGAGTTCGCTAATTAGTTGCGACCTTTGACCGATTTAATAAAAGCATCTTAACGCGCACGAGCGATAATACATGAATGCATCTACTTTAGAGATATATATATATTTCTCTTATATAAATTATTTACAGAACTTTTATTTTACGCGAATAAATATTGCCCAAGTGTTGTAAAAAAAATTAAAAAATGTAAAAGAGTAGGAAAAATTATTTTAATACTAATAATAATGAAATAATAAAATAATAAAAATTCTGTGGTAAAAAATACAGATAAAGAGTAATAAAATAATAAAAATTCCGCGGTAAAGAATAAAAAAAAATTTTTACTAAAAACCAACGAACAACGGTGTGTCTCTTACATAAATCAAAAAGGACTTGATAATCCCCGTGTAATATTTTTTTTAAATAAAATAATTAAAAAAAAAATTTTTTTTTTTTTATTCTGGGTTAGATTATTCTGAAAATAGAATTATTTCTGTTTGAATTGTTTAATCACCGGGATAGCGCGAACGCAGTCCCGACTATCAAAAATTGTACGCCCGAGATATCCACATTAGGGATATTCGCAAGGGTCAGCTCAACCGAGGTGCAATGGGAGAGCCTCGCCCTGGAGGAACCGCCTTCATGATCACGGTAGCCTCTGCGCCAGGTAAGTATGCTTTGAGAACGAACGGTCTCCTATTTATATCCATCGACGTGTAATTTTAAACGCGAGCAAAAGTACCATGCCTGCGAAGTCTGGCGACGAGCTCACGAACTGTAGATACGCAGTCCACGCACGATACACACTCACACATGCATAGATAACGCATACACGTACATACAACAGCTACTGCGCGTGCTTGGCACGTACCGTTTCGATACGGCTCACCGTTGTTCGTTGAGAGAAATTAACTTCGTACTTTTAAAAAACATAAAAATTTTTTAATTAAATAATTTTGTGTTAATTAAATATTAAAAAAAAAATATATATTAATTAAATAATGAATTAAATTAATTTAAATATAAAATAAAATAAGAAATAAAATTAAATACATTTTTGACGCATCTTATTTTTATATTTATTTTTTTTTAGAATAATAATAGAAATATAAAATAATATAATAATATATATATACGTAGGATACACGATAAAAAAGTAAAAGAGTCAGAGGAGTGAATTATTACTGCTTATTATTAATGGCAAGTCATTGATTAAAATTACGCGAATCTCGTTGGTAGATGCATTTATGTAATGAAGGTCTGAAGAGGTGACATCCAAAATGACTAATATATATGCGAAAGCGGAGAGTAACGAGTAGACTAAGGTTAAAAAGCCACTCACGCCTTAGAATGCAGTCTGTATTAAGCAATGAAAGTTGGGTACAGATATTGCGAAAGTTTGCCGCGTGTTCTATAATTGCACGCCATTGCCGAGAGCATAATCTCCTCATCTCTTACTCCCTTCCCTCCACTTTCTTCGGCTTGTTTCTTGTTTCTCATTATCCGACCTTAGGCACGTGCTCGGTCCTTGGCTCTTCACGATGGGAAAAGTCCTGTTTGAGTTTTGTATGAATGCATAAAAACTTGCTGATGGTAATTTAATCGCGTATCACGATGCTAATGACTGTCGGTGCTAAAAAAAAAAAAAATATCCCTCAACGCGTTTCACACTATTTTCGTATCCACCATTACAATAAAATTCTTCGTCGACTAGGGCATAAAAGAAAAAAAAAAGAACAAGCGCTTCGTCGATTTTAAGTTTTGAGGCAAAACGGAAATGATTTCCCGTACGGTTCATCGTAGCAATATTCCGCTGGGAAGAGTCTTCAAGGGAGAGCCTTCTTGAAGCTTTTCGACAATAGAGTTTTCACGCTGGTCCTCAACAACTAACGAACGGGAAAGGCTCTTTTCTATTTTTTTCCCGTCTTTTTTTTTTCGGGAGGGCAGAGAGAGGTCCCAAGTGAGAGCGGAACGACCAAACGAATTGGATTCCCTCGGGGTCTGATATCGGAATGGCCGGGAACGTTGATTAATCGCGAGTGCAAACAACGTGTAACGCTGCTCGATATCGCGCGGTACCGGGGAAGAGATGGAACGCGCCTTTGGAAGACGACAATTAATTTTCCCCAATTCCGTCGGCCCGATGCTCGCCAGCTGTGCCGACATTAATAAGAGAAGGCACACGTGTATAGAGAAGATGTACCGTGAAAGCCGACGTACATCAAGGCTTCTTTCCGTTCCCTCGCCTTAATTTTGGTCGGTAGCGAGATGCCCTATTTAAGAAATCAAATTGCATCTTTAATTTAAAATGATACACGTCATTACGAACCGTATAAATTCTTCCGCGCATAATTTTTTTCCTTTTATTAAAAATGAATATTATTACTCGGTGCAGCTTGTGGTCTGATTTTTAATAACCGAATAAACTAAAACCGGCAGGCGACGCGGACAGTATTGGTATAAGCGTCATGTTAATTTTAATGCAACGATTATCAAATTTCCCCGGAAATTTTTCGTCTTTTTTTTTTATTTTATTTTTTCCCTCTCAAATTCTCGAGAGACAGTCGCGATTTTATTTTAAACACAATTTTACGCTGCGGGGAATTAAATCAGTTTTACGGTCAGCGATAGCAAAATCCTGTCGGGTTTCGCGGGCAAATTGACACGTGTGCCGGGATTACGGGCGCACTTTCGAAAGTCGGGCGCGAGGGTACACGCGAAACTCGATTCGTAGAGCAAAATAGGCGCTATGATAGCGCTAATATATACAAGTAACGAGAAAATTCAATTTACTCGCTGTCGGAGCTATCGGTCGACGAGGCAGAGTTTTCCGCGCGGACGTTAGCATCACCGGGCGAAACGGATAGGGACTCGCGCGGATGTCAACTCAACTCGCATCTCTCGTACAATTTCCCGACGAAATAATCGGATCCTCTCGTTTTCTCGCCCTGCTTGTTCTTGAAACGCACGCCTCTAAACTCCATTTTCCGACGCAAACTGCATTAAGCGCGTCTACACGTTATTGTATTGCGGAAACGCAACTCGGAGCGGATAATACTTGCCGCGTCTGATAAGTCGAAGACAACTATTTGTTTGATAAAACACAGCGATAGTTCGTATCACCGACGATTTTTTATCGCGAAGTCTCAAGGTGAATAGAGATAATTTTAATTTTTCTTTTAATTATTAAGTATTGGTGATTCATCAAAATTAATTGGAGAACATTGTCACGACCAATCGTCGATGGTTCAAACAATTCGAATATTAATTTTAATTTTAATAATCCTGAAATATTATTTTTTAATACAACACATTACGTGTTGAAAGGATATTTTTTTTGAGAAAATAATAAACGTTCAGCATTTACTCTCACGGCGCGATATGTGCCAGGTGAGAAAAGTTAATTAACATCGCGGTAAAGCGGCGGCGACGAAGTCGTGATAAGACCGCACGAATTTCGCGGGCGCGAGTAAATCCAGGTGACGTCACCGTTCGCACATATGGCATTATGGCCGTCGGCAATTGTTGACGACAGCCAACGATAGCCATTTCTCGGATCTGTCACACACACGCTGCCCGTTGGTCTAATTTCGTGGACGTTGCCAGTGAAATAGTTGCGTGTAATTTGCACATATAACAGTTTAGCAATGGGTTGCTGCGGATCCTGTTGCAAGGAAGCGTCGTCGTACGAGGATCTCACTCCCGATCGGGTACGTGTATAGGTTATGAGCGCATAATATAAATAAAGTTGTAAATCCTTGTGACACGCCTGACGATTAATATATTTTAATTGATATATTTTTCCTTCCATCGGATTCCGTCTGTCGTGTCTCGAAATTAATTTTCCTACTTAAATCATTTCTTCGTTACCGCGCAAATGTTATTGACACGGTGCTTCCTTGCCAACTCAGGAGACCGTACGCAAAAGACAGGCGGAAGCGGCTGAGAAAAGAATAGCTGAACAACAGCAGCGAGGTATAAAAGATATCGAATCGGTTAAGAGGCAACAGCAACGAGCGATGGAACTCGAAAAGCGAGAACAGGAAGCTGCAGTCAGCAACACTCAGCCTACTCTACGAGTAAAATTAAAGTTTTAATATTTAGTTAGTTATTTTAATGAGAATAGTTAAATTTTATATATTTATTTTAGTGGCAGGTACAATAAGGAATAAAGGAAGAGGAGAGAGAGAGAGGGAAAGAAAGGAGTAGGTAGCAACTCTCAAGCTGGAATTGAGCTTTATATTTTCTCGTTTAGAAGGTATTAAGTATAATATTTAATTAACGCTAACATTTGGCTGACCAAAATGCGAAAGACCTAACATCTCCAATGATGCTGTTATAGTCACATAAGTGCAATGTTGTTTTGTATAGTTTACATAGCATTAGAAAAAATAAACTTTAATATTTTAAATTTAATAAGCAACATCAGCTGAAATCAAGTGATTAATATGAAAATTTACTTTCAGCTGGCTGTACATTTTTTATCATATATTTTATATTATATATGTATATATACAGAATTGTGTGCACGCTCTTAAAAAAATGGGACACACTTCTAAATGTTGAAAATTTGCTTCTGCTTCAATTTACTGAATGACTGATTCTCTATTTTTTTACTAATTATAAATTATAAATGTGTTAATTTTAAATAGATTTTTAAAAGTTACCACTATATATACACGTAAATTTTAGGTAAAAAGTATACAGAAACAAAAATATTCTTTATGCATTGTTAATTTTTTTTAAATATATATTAACTTTTGTGATTGCAAATTTCAAATTTAGGATCTATATATGTGCCTACACTTAAAAAAATATATATATATCGAGAAATAAGACTAAAAGCATATTATTCATTGTAATATCTTATGCAAATTTGTATCTATTGAAATACAAATTTCATGTCTATACTGTTCAATAATCGTGTGATAAAAAAGCAATTGAATTAAATTCTGATAATATATTTATATCTATATATATATAGTATTGTATGTATAATATATTTGAGTAATACAAAATATACACTTATATTATTAGTATTATTATATTATTACATTTTATGTTATACATTGTATTATAAAATAGTAATATATGTAAATGTACAAACGTAGTATATCAGAAATTAAAAATGAACAAAAAGATGTTTGAATATATCTCATTAATATTTTTATATATTTCTTGTATTAAATTTTGCAAGTATTAAAACTCTATAATATACATAAATTAAGACTTAACATACATATAAATATATCTCTTTATATATATTTCTCTCTCTTTTTTTTTTTTTTTTTTTTTAATCTTGTACATTTTTGTCAAAAGTCACTCTTTGATTAATAAATTGTCGTAAATATAATCGTACAAAAAAAAAATTGAGATAAACATATGGAATGCTATTTAAATCTTGTACAAACGAGAATAATTATAAAAGATAATCAGCTTGCACATATATTCCTCGAATTAATTAATGAAAATTTTTATTAATTTCCAATGAATGAAACGCTGATGAAATTCACGTGTCGTTGAAGTTCAATTCTACTTCGAGAAAAAAGTTGAAAGATTTCATGAATTTATAAATGCACGTTAAATAGGTATACAACTGCAGTATTTCTTGAGGTCTCATATTTTTCCTATTCGATGAACCGACCAAGAACGAAACAACTTTTTCGACGACTTATTCTTTAGCTCTCTTCCGTGAGCGATTTGTACTTCCAGTGACGCGCCGTTATTCAATGCCAACCACGTGTGAATTTCGTCGGTGGCTGCAGATACGCCTGCGTATATAAAATAAATTATACAATATAATATCAAACAAATGAAAACTGTATCTCGTACTTAAAAATACTTAAAAAAAAAAAATCATACCTAGCAATTCGTGTAAAGTAATACGTCGACTGGCCAGCAGTTCTTTGCTGGCACTCCTGATTTCGAATATTAGCAACGCTTGTCTCGGTACTCCGTCGCCGTCTATATGGAAATCTATGCTGAACTGAGGATTAGGCATAGCTGGCAGGAGTCGCGATTTCGCGATGGTCTTACCGCTGTTAGGCGAGAGAATCTTATCCGGGCTAACGCACCTAAATTTTTTTTTTAATTTAATCATTTATGAACCACAAAACGTCGTCGATCAAAACTTACGTTTGAAGCTTTACTCGGCAGTACAATTGGGCGATGTGCGCTACGTGGAGACCTTGCGCTTGAAGAACCTTTCCTTCCACTCCAGAATACTTTTCTCTAGTGCCATTAACAATTTTTAAATCTGAAAATAAGACAATTCCGTTTTACGTCATGCCTCGGCATTTAATTCTAATACTCCAATCGTAATTTAATATATCGCGTATGACGTCGACGTTCAACTAACCATTTGGCCTCAATCTTAATCGCGGACTTGGCTGTCGTATTCTGCCCAGCATGTCTGGCTGCGACACCGCGTGAGCTAGACCGGATTCCGACAAGAGTTCCGTGGCGTCGGCCTCTCCGCCGCCTCTGGGCTCTAGGCTCAACGTGATACCCTTGTTATCGTTCTTATCTTCTATAGTCACTTCCGAACGGAATCTACGAAGTTTTAAACCCCTCTTCACCTACAATTACACGAAATACCTCAAGCTGATGTTTTTCGATCGTGGATAATTCACCGCGTTTACCTTCTGCTTCATCATGCGGAAGCTGTTGTATTGCGGTAACTTCTTGCCGAAGCTTTGTTCAGGGCTGGGAGTCAAGCTGTGATGGGAAGATCGCCTCTCCGCGATCACTTTCGCGGCGTCGGCCTCGTCGATAGAATTACCCGCGACTGATTCCGTGATTACTTTCGGAATCCAGAAACTTGACGTCCCGTTCACCTCGTTAGACTCTTTGCTGGTGATACTGATTTTGTCTGTTATATATAAAAAATACATGAAAAATTCTATGGCGATCCATATCGAGCACCACGCTGATTTATTATATTATATTATAATCTATAAAAATATTAAATAAATAATATATAAATTATTACCGGACTGATTAGACGTAGTTGGCTTTAAGAGGGTGACAGTGCGCGGCGGAGGTGGCGGTGGCACAACGGGATCTAAGTGTAGACGTATCTTAGATTTTTCCATCGAAGGTCTTCGTACGATACTCGACAATGAGTCAGGCTCGGTGTTTAGACGAAAAGAATTGTCGCTGACATTGCTGGTTGCGTACGTGCTTTGCGTCTAACAGAGATAATTTCAAACGAATACGTAGAGTAAGAATATATGAGAAAAATTAGAATGAAACTGCTGTTTCACGAATCTCACCTCGCATTCCTCCGACAGGATTTTAATTTTCAGCTCTATAGATCCCGTTTTGGTTTCCTTGAGCGAAAACCAATGGGACTGGTCGCTGTTCGACAGCTTTCTGATATCGTCGAGAGTCAGTGATACTTTTCCAAGGTAGTCCTTCATGCCGAAAGTATCATGATCCCATAATAACTAAAAAATTAAATTAAAAACAAAAATTTAAAAAAAATTAAAAAAAAAAACGTTACCTCTTTATTTCGAGATATGAAATTTTTTTTTAACAAGGTAAATGCGCGTAATTACGATATCTAAAGCTTCTCCAGTCTTCGGCAGGCCCATGATGGAACTCTCGTCCCAGCAAGGATTCAGCGTCTTCTTCTTTATACTGCTCTTGTATTTCGTCTCGTTGTTCAGTTTCAATTCGCAGAAAGGATCGCTGAAACCGTTCAGATCTTTTGCGACGAGATCCTTCGCGCGTAATAACGTCACCTCCATCAAGCCGCTTCCGGTAGACAGAAGACTGGATATGTCGGAGGCGGCGGGATCGGTATCCTTGTGCGTTAATAACAGCTTCTGCAAATATTTTAAGATTTGAGTGGGCAATCACACAGAATTTTTTTTTCTTTTTTTTTTTCCGATAAACATAGGGCTTTGTAACAGACCGCCTGTTGCATCCATGGCAAACTGTTTCGTTTGATTTTCGGTTCGTCGTCCAATGTAGATGGAACCAAACTACTTCTGCGACTATTTACCACTTGTTGCACACTTTTGATAGGATAAAACAGTACAGAGATCGTCATGTTAGAAGCGATATTAGAACCGCTGAGTGTGAGTTCCTTTCTGACGATCCACGTTGTGTCCTTGAAAAAAATAAAAAAAATTACTTTTTTGAGTATTTAATTTTTTTTACAGCATTGTAAAGAAATTAATTGATAAATCGAAAAATTTTTAATAGAAAATGTATTTCTTATTCTGCCTGATTTTCGTATCGAATTGTTCGGTTACGTCAGGAAACATTTGATTACCTGAGACAGAGATAGCATAGCTAATCCTAACATATCTGTATCCATCGATTTTACTATGTTCCACGAATAAATGACGAAGCTCAGCGACACTTGCGTGTAATCCTGTACCAAAAATTGTGCTCTGCAATCCCAAACCGGAGACGTGGTCGAGCGAACGTAGTGCGTTGTTTTTACCTAAAAATTCATAAAATATTAATCGATTTTATTCATATAATTAAAGCGAAGCAAATGTATTTGAAATAACATTACGAATTTTTTTTCTTACCTTTTTTCGATTATTAAACAGCATACAATAAGGATTACACTGAGCAGTGTCGCCGTGAAGATTCTCCGCGGAATGAATGTAAACCACCAATACCCCTGAAAATTACGATGTATTACAACGGGAATATATCTTTTATCTTCCGCACAAAAAAAATCTATTACAAAATCACGCAAGAAAAATTACAAGAGAATCATAGCTAGAGGCTTTCTACAATCTTCAGAAGAACAGACGATAAAGTTTGGCGTGCTATAACTGTACTGTCTGACGAGTCTTGAAATTAAAATCGTCAAGTACACGTTTTTACAATTAAACGTGACGTAAAATTAAATAACGTTGCACACAATCATGCTCTAATTTCACCACACGAAATTTCAATTAGAATTTTTACCTGCTTTGTGCGCTTTGTGGCAAGAGTCTCGCGGCACTGAAAATATTTCATACGATAATACTGATCGCGGCAAAAACGAAAAAAAAAGTTTGAACAATCTCAGAGCTACATTCGTCTCTGACTTAATATTAAAATTAATTAATTAAAAGTTGTCTTCTCTTATGCATATGTCTACGTTAGTATATTACGGCATTAATGTTTTCGTTAATGTACCTGCAAGATGCATATTATCGGCCGTAAATTCTGGCTGTGGCAAATCCGGGTCCAAGTGCGGTAAAGTGGTGTACTCTAATCGCGCATTGATGCTCGGAATGTTAGCGCTATTGCGGGTGGGTTTCTTCTGTTGTAACACGGTCTCAACGCTGTCGAATAGAAAACGAAATTAAAACTTAACGAGCAAGTAGCAGGCATTAAAAATCGAACGCGGTTAATCGCGTCCGAATAAATACTTTACAAAGTTTACTTAATAGTTGAACGTATAGTTAGAAATTTTACGCGAGGCAAAGTAAATGGCTTTATCGTAACGTGTATTAAATTGCTTACATTTGCGAGTTCTCCCAGTCGTAGACCCCTAATGCCAATTCAAATTGCGCCAGAGTGATCGTGCTAACGAGGCGTTTCGCTTTCAGCTTGATAGTAATTCTTTCGTTGTCTAACGGCCCGACTAAAAAAGACACGTCCTCGGTCCACGTTGAATTCAGGTTCGAGGTGATTCGTCTCTGATCGCCCACCGTCACTACGAGCCATCTCACCTCATCAGCGACGTTTGCTATTAAACGGAGAAACGGCAGTTATACTTTCTAACGAGTCTGTAATAATCCGTAATAAACGTTCATTATAAGATATAACAATTGCGTGTTTGATGGGAATTTTTGCAATAAGTAAAACCACACAATTTAACTACGCTGAATCACGCTAAAAGAAAATTTAACGGTCGATAGCGGTTTCTTTTCTTTTCTTTTTTTTTTTTTTCTTTTTTTTCTCTCTTTTTCTTTCTCCCCCCGAATCTTAGTTTAAGAGCACGGTCGCTCGTAGTTTTCACTCGAGGAACTTACCAGAACATCCATTCTGGCACAAAACAACGGTGAGCACTCCTTGCGGCATCGATATGGTCACGGAATCCAATCCAGGACCTGGTCTTTCTCGCGCCCTTAGATTAAGCTCCAAGTATCCCGGGTCGACCAGCCAGCTGGCCAGAGCGTCCGTAACCACCGCGTGAATCCAGGTCTTGATTAGCGGCATCTCCATCATTTGAACCGCTCGTAGTATTCTCACGCTGAACCAAACGTCTGGCTTTTCCAGAAAACTCAGGCTGAGTCCGGTCGCGTGAGGAAACGGCGCCGACGAGTTCAATGTTAAATTGACAATAATTGTACCGGACAGCGATAGTTTCTCCACCGCCAGGTCGATATCCATTCCCATACTATCGTTTAAAATCAAGATTTAAAGAGATTAAAAAAAAAGGCTAGTTCGGAATAAAAAAAAAAAAACAAAATCAGGAAAAAAATTATAAATGAATAATTTACAAGAAAGTAGAAAACATTAAAATATATTACGCAAAATTAATTTTTTTTTAATTAAATTTTAATCAATAAGCAAATTTAAATTAACGACATATGACATCGTGGAGGTAAATTTGAAAAAATGATATTCGCGTAAAGTGATGCCAATAGAATTTTAACTTTATTTAAAAAAAAAATTCTCGAAAGCTTCTTAATATTTAATATTTTCACGATGAATCTTTCGCTCCTTACCCTTTACCAAACAGCCGCGTGGTGATGAGCATGCGGAATTGCTCGCAATCCAACCGCAGGTCCGCTTCGATGGATAATTTAGTCTGACCGAAATAATCATTAGGAATATCGTCATCGCTGCAGCAATTGAGTGTTCTGACGCGCGTGATGCACGGCGTCTGCTCGCCGAGAGTGAGTTCGCGTAATTCTAACGGACCTGAAAAACAAGTATTCCTTAGAGTCACAATGGAGCTGCTAAATGACAAAGTATTTTAGAACCCTTCGGGTGGGTAATCGAGGGGGTCGATGATTAATTTCTTCAGCGAGGTTCTTTTTATACTTTTCTTCTTCTCTTCCCTCTCTTTCACTCGCAAGTTGCGAAACGTGTATTTATGAAGAGTGTCCTTACCTAATATACCAGGCTTGGCTTCATTAAGAAGAGGTTCCAATCGTTCCTTCGCCAAGGAAAATATACTGGCAGCGCTAAATCTCCACCTAGAAAGTAAATAACGTTTGACACTACCGGCGAAAGCTTTAAAACATTAATCTTCGCGTTCGGCACGCCAAAGATTTTAATTAAAAGTGTCTTATTGATTTTATTAAATTTATTACAACGCAGACGGTTTTTTTTTAATCAGCACGGAGATTTTTTTTTTTCTTTTTTTCTTTCTTTTATTAAATCTCCTTAATTCGAGAAGCAACGCGATGAAATGCCATTAATTAAATATTCGGTTTAATTAAACGAATGGCCAGATCTGATGCGCGATACGTCTTTCGAGCGCGAAAGACTTGTAGTGACGTTTTCGGCGGCGTAGCGGGCGAGGTATTTCCAGAGTTTATCGTTAACAACATCCCATTTTCGCTATCGATAAACGAGTTGATACGTATAATACTCGACAGCCCACACGGCTTTCGTGAATAGATTAAAGAACAGACAAGTAGATTAACAAGTACCTACGCGCGTGTCACTTTTTTTTCTTTTTTCGAACCTTTGGATAACATCTTACTTGCCATCTCATTTCAATCCAGTATTTCTAGGTTTTCCATTGTGAATTCCCTCGTTAAAGCTCTCTTGCATGATGTATCAAGTTTCTAAAATTACTCCCTGTTTTCTTATCAGCGAATTCTTTATTATTCGACTGCTTGATAACGTACGTCGCGTAATAAAAAAAAAAAAAGAGAGAAATTAAATTTAGCTTTTTTATTAATTAAATTAATTCTTAATTATTAAATTAATTAATCTTAATATAATTAATATAATTATTAAATTAAATAATCTTAATAATTAAATTAATTAAATTAATTCCAAAGTCATTGTACATATATTTCCTGCGCTCGCATATGATCAAACAAGCTCCGTGCGATCGTACCGTCGTTTTCTTTATCCGCGCGATGTGCGCAGCGCGTCGCGCTGAATTCATCGCTTTTTCCCCGCATGTAGATGTTCCGCCGGCCGGCGAGAAACCCGCAGCCGGGGCTGTTCAGGAATGCTCGAACAGGTCTATCAACTATCCAAATAAGTAGTACTCTTTCCACGCCTATAATATTACCGTTCGCCGTTTTCAAGCGCCAACAAACGAGAAAAGGATGGCGCGCGAAGAAAATCGCTTAGACGCGCACATGAGACCGTCGATGCATTCCTCTTTTTATATATAGATTCTTTTCAAATTCAATCGTGAATTTTTTTTTCATCGATTAGGAATCGATTCCAGAATTTCTAAAAAATTTTCCAGCGCTTTTATTTCCCAGCAAAGGGAAAAAGTCCATTTTTTTTAACAAGTCTCAGTTTGATTTTTAACAAAATTATATCTTGATTCTCGCGAACTCGTACGTATCGCGATTACTTGACCGACGCGATCTTGGGATCCTCTGATTTATTTAAATCACACGATCGGGTTCTACAGCGTCGGCAATTCCGTTTCGTTCGACGTGCGCCGGCGACGGTGACGGGCAAGGATTTTATCCGCAGCACGCGTACGGCAGAAACGTGAAAGGCCACATCTACACCACGTGCGTCAGGAATGTGGTATGTTTACAAATGCGTATATAGTACTCCGTTCCCGAACGAGAGGAGTTCGTTCACCCGCCCGATGCGAGGACAATCGCGCCGGTATACGTGTACCCACCGGCGTTACAATAGCGTTATTACCGCGAATCACAGGAATACGGAAGAGCGAGTCTCAGAGGAGGTCACGAGATATACAGTAATGAAAATAATATTGCTGTTACGTAAACCTGGTGCCATCGCCCTGCCTACACGCAGAGGCTCATCCTTCCGTCGGTATATTTCGAGTAATATTTAATACGATTACGTGAATCTTACGCGAGCCAATATCCGCGAAGAAAGACTTGCGCTCGTTAACAGGAGAATCAACTGTCGACGTAATACCGCGTTGCTTTATTAATAATCGTAATCTGCCTCTTGTAGGCGAGTCGCGATGAAAGGCCGCGATAAATGGAAATAGATTTTTCTTTAATCAATGAAAGAGATCTCTTGGAAATCTTGGGCTAAATTAATATAACCGACGCGTGCGTTGGCGTGTACCAGGTGGCACGCACACGGCGCATTCTCCTTTCTCCCGTGATCGGCTTCATCGATAACCGCTGAAAACGGTACTTGCCACTTGTTGAGGAGCAGACTCAGCCACTCGGCGGTCTCGTCTTTGTACAGGGCTCGTCTTCTGCGTAACCTCGCCAGCTCGTGCTGCAATTCCGTTTGTAGGAGCCGGGATGCTCTCGCTTTAACGAGGGTCGTTGCCAGTGCTAGGACCAGAATCAGCCATGCCAGGGACAGACCCGCCGCTCCTATTATCCAGGTGATCCCGAGTGCCACTCCGAGATACAGAGCGGTGCGGATTGCCTCTGCATCTCTCTGCGAAGGAGATATATTTTATCCAGTGCGTTTTATGCGCATGCATTTGCATGTATTTTAATATTAAATAAATACGAAACGGCTCGCGCGTTTTACACCTTTGCCGTTTGCGTGCGATTCTATTCGGTGGTAATGAAATCGCGTAACTATTGCGCCGACTATTGCATCGGCATCGATACTCCTCCGCACGGTCAATATCGACTAATTATATTTATCTGCGACTACGAGGTAATTAATTAATTCTTGACAGATTACGTGAGACGAAAAATATTTGATTGAAGCTTCGATCAAAGCGCTACGAAGGATATCCTTCACTCCCACTCGCTATCGCCGATATCTCGTGCTCGGTTGATTAAAAAATAATAATAATAATTAAAATTAAAAGGCTGAGATAAAATCGTCAAGCTTAAAAATATCAGCCTCGTCACGAGAGAAGGATTGTACTTCGAAAATAAATATCAGCTCGAATGAACCACTCAATCTTTCATCGTAATGAAATCTCACCGGCGTGCCTTCAAATATTAACGGGGCGCTTTTCTTGTTCAAGTGCCTCAGTTATTTTTACTTTATTACAGTTGCGCGGCGGATCCACGCGGCTTTAAAAATTGTTTAGAAATATACGCATGTAGCTCTTCTCAATTTTATCACGATGTACGCACGTGAAACTGAATAGTAGGCGTACCTGGTGCATTATGCGCAACCTTGCCTTGCCCGGCGTAAAGAAGCATAAAAGGAATATTAGCAATACAAAACAACCCCGGAATGACAGTCCCGCTCGTACGTCTACTCGGAGCGTATCATTAACAGCAATTTACCCCGCGAAGGAACGCCAAGACCGTGCGTATCGCAATCTCGGAATATTCTCGGAAAATCTTTTCGTCCGCGGACCCTTGCGAAGTGAAAGCGACGTCACGCGACACGTCGCCCGAGAAGTCATACCCTCGTACCTTGCTAGGATGTAGGACATGATCCCCACGTGCTTACACGCGACGTCGCGTGCTACGTCGAAGAAGACTCCCTGACGTCACCAATGAGCGTCATTAACCTCGGCGATTAAATAATAAATCTCGAATGCAAAAAAGTTTTACGATTTTCTAGCTCTTTCATAAATCTCCCTTCGAATAACATTGGCGAGGGAAAGTGCAAATAGCTGCTGAATATTCGAATAGGCGGACAAAAGATACACGAACGTGCCTAATAATAAAAAAAAAAATAATAAAAAAGATATTCTTATTAAAAATCAATTAATCCAAATAATAAAGTTTCCCGAATGTGCTTAAATAATTCTTGGCTGGTACGTTGAGCGATTGAAGCATTGTGAAACTTCTAGCTCGTGCAAATTGATTTTAAAGGAAGATTCAAAGGGGCGAGACTTCTCCCGCGCAACTTATAGCGCGAGATATAAAGCGCGCGTCGATCTTAAAATTAAATAGAGCGACATTAATGCGAGAGATGAGGTCTCGACGCACCTCCCGTTCTCGTCTCGAGGTCGCTCACGTTCTTGCTCGCAGACACGGGCCCTTGCGCAATAGTAATTCGACCTGTTCCATCAAGAACGTAACGTCTCATTAATTGGAAAGTTGTTCAACGCTAAGAGAAGCGTAGCGAGAACATAATATACACACTGGTCTCTCTGAACAAGCTTTAATAGAGCCGTGCGCTTCGTCGAGTGTTACATTTTCCGTATTTACAGAAATTACGGTAAAGCAAATATTATTTATGGGCGTTAATGGTTCAGTCAATGGCTCTTGCGTCATACCGTGTAGTATTTATGGAGAATGCCAATTTTAATTGGAGCCACTGTCGCGAAAAGAAAGGAAAAAAAAAAAAAGAAAAACGATTTCGAAACGCGATACGCATCGATTTCCTAGGAATTGTCAGAAGAAAAATACATTTTCTAAGAATTACTTTGGCGGCAATTAGATAATACAGCGAGATAATGGGTATGCGATATCCGGTGAAGATAAATTCAACAGATGTTGCGTTGAAATTTTGTAAAATGAAACTCGTCAGGATATTTACACTTGGAGGTTTTTCAAACGGCCGTTTCCTTTCCAATACAGCACGTGTGCGAAATTGATCTCGAAGGACTCTGCCTTTTAAGTAGAGTGTTAATTATTCTTGGCGGTGTAGAGCTAGAGAAGAGCGCGAGATAAAGATCGCTCGAGAAATCCCACGAGTTCCGTGCTGGAAAGCATTATTTCAGTGACTTCCCACGCAGATAATAATTTCAGTTCTGCATTCATAAATTTTAGACACCGAATAACAAGTTAGCATTCGTATACGGAGTGATTTGGTTTTAATTATTCATTTCTTGCGTTTAATGCGGAATCAATTTTTTTTTTTAATAACTTAATATCATAAGTGAAGTATTGAATTCTCGTCAATTCTTTCAAACTGCAAATTTTATGCCGCAATATTATTTTTGATTTTTAGACTGTACTTAAGTAAATGAAATTGTTTTGATTATTCCCTTAAATCAATTTTACTTTCTTGGAATTTTATTTCAAGATACGTGAACTTTTTGAATGATAAATGAACTCTTACATTCGGTAAAGATCTTATTAAATTAAAACCAATAATCTTAATGTACTCTGTATATACCGCACAATATTTATTATGCACCGTGCAAAGAATATTTAAACAGTTAGACCGTAAAAAAAATTTTTTTTTTCTTTTTTTAAATTTAAATTAATTGATACGAAATCCACAATCAATATCATAAAACTCAAAAACTGCTGCTTAATTTGATAGCCAGGCATATATATAAAATTCTATTATTACAACTTTAACATAAATTTCTCTTATTAATTCAATATTTTATTCATCAAAAGTACAAGACTTCATCGTTACGGTTAATTCTGCCTGTGAAATTTCACTCACGCTGCAGACGTTACCATCAAATTATAAATTACCTAGAATGCCCCACTAAATTAAAAATCCAAATTAGGCAGATCAGTGAATTCGATTCTAAATATACAAATCGGGATCAAAGCTGAATGCATATCTGAGTGTCGTTCGTTTTAAACGTTCCCACGTAACCAGTCAAGGGCTTTAAATGGGTCGACTTGGAGGCTTAAAACCGCAGAGGCGAACGTAAAAAAAATCGTTGAGTTCAACAACAATAGCCACAACGCGGCCAGCAACGTCAGTGAACGTTCAACGATGCGCACGAGGCATGCATCGCGAACGCCCGTCGCCGGGTCGTCACGGCTCTTCTCTTCTTCGTGGAGCATTGTGCCCGGTCGCTTTTACGGAATTGACGATTCAGCTCGCGTGGGCTCCTTTGAAAAGTACACACCGCGTACGGGAGGGGACACTAAGCATCGAAGCTATATGCACATGCACGCGCTCTCCGGAGGTGTTCCACGCGGGAAATAGATATTTGAGCTCTCGCACTTCGCACGATTGCCGCTTCGTAGTACGATAGAAACGCGTGCCCCAATTTTCATCGGCGAGCTCTATTATCGGATTTCAATATTTCACGTGGCATTTCATCCCTGCGCTCCACCGTACGTCGATCCAGCTCGATCCTTTAACGGTCAGTCTTCATTATGCAAAGCCGATCCTTCTCCGATTGCGCGCATGTCTCTCTTTTCCAATTAAAAGAAAAAAAAACAAAGTTATACGCAGCGTAACTTCCAATTAAACGATTCGAAGAACCGTGGAAGAATTAAATCTTCTTCTCGAATACCTCGTTTACACGCTAACGAATCGAAGCGACGAGTTTCTGGCAGAGGTTAATTGCGACGCGCGTACCAGAAAAAAAAAATAAATAAAAAGTGTTCACGAAAAGTTGGCCTATATCTCGATCGCTGCGTGTACAGTAAATATAATGGCTCGGCATATAGGAGTGCGGGACACGGGTTCTCCGGTTGTCGCGCTATCAAGAATTTATTATTCGGCACGAGCGAGCAAAAGGCCGATGATAAGCGTGAATCGTACCTGTGCCTTCTGCGTGACGGCGAGGGCGAATTCTTCGTCGGGCGCGGGATCGTCGGGTGTCATGTTGGTGCCCCCCGCAGCACCACCGCCGCCAATGTTACTGCCAAGGGGTCTTATCGGACCCCCCGTCGAATACGGCCAATTACCAGCAAGATTCCCGCCTCCGATGGACTCGCGCTTTCCTGGGGAAGAGAAAATCCACGTAACGTTATATAGAGACATACTATATGACGTGCAACATCTAACGGGGAGAATTCAAGCGCAGCTTCAAAAGATATTCAGCCGAGATAAAGCGTGAATTAAACGAGCTCATTTAGCGCGACGTACATGGTAGAATGCGGTCTTCATCTTCAATATCCACTATTTAACTATCCGGCGATTTCCGTATAAACGTGTAAAGGGACATTGATTAATTAAACGCGAGGATCTCGATTTTCCTCCGCTGGATTTTCCTTTGCTGGATTCGCTTCAAAGATAATTTATCTTTCGAAAGATTGAAATATGAAGGCTGCACTTGACGCGGTCTCGTCAAATTGTCGAGTATATAAATTCTCTCCCGCTTATTCTCGCTTAAATTCTCGTACGTGACTAATTATAATTTAAATAACTATCCACGTAGTACAAAAGGAAAAAAAAAATTGGAACGAGCCACCTTTATAACACTTGATCCACTTTTACTTATTTACTTTGCCCGTTTTATTTCCCTTCTTTTTCTGGATTTCGGGTATCGCCTGAGAATTAAACGAGTGCTATATTTGACCGAGGGAAAACGTGAATCTGTAGGTAGCAAATAAATGAATTTGCAATTCCGCGCGGCGCATATCAATCAGCACGCCGGTAAAAGAGCGAGGACAAATGTCACTGCGAGAATTATTGCTGCGGTGGAATGCATACGCGCCGATACATTTGCGTGACATATTCCACGGATATCTGCCAGCCATTTGTTAAGTTAACTGTCTTGGTTAATGATCGTTTCTTTCTTGACCCTCTGAATCGCGGGCGACTCCATAAGTATACCTTATGCTTTCGGAATGCATGGTAAAATTACGAACATATCCTTGAAATGAGTATATGCCGGATAGGAAAGTTCTGCTTAATACTTTTAAGTACAAAAAAAAAAAAAAAAAAATACAGCGTGCTCGCCGTTCAGCAGTTGGTTAAAAAAATATTGAACGTAGCTCGAAAATACGACTTTAATTAGACGATAATTAAAAGGACGTAGAAAATAACGTTGCGCAAATGTCAACGTTTGCGGGCTCTTGTTGATTTCAATCTGAATCTTGTCGTAAAACGAAATTTTATTCCGTGATTAGATCTCGCTTAGAGAGAAAAAAAAAGTAAAAAAGGAAAAAGATTTGACGTTTGTGAATATTTAAAAGCGACTCTTATCCAATCGATCTTATTCTAATCGACAATGCGACGCCAAAACTGACCGAGGCGGTATTAGAAGTATATGGATATGCAGCGACTGATTCCACAGCGAATCGGCCGCGAAGATAAGAGCGATAATTCAAGATGCGGCCTTGACATTATGGAGGCGGCATGTGGGGTGGAATTAGCGTGGCAACCTTTCACGCGGTTGACGTCGCGTACGTTTATGCCAGGAGTAATTACTTCCGCAGATTGAATTTGGCGAATCACGCTTCGTATTTCGAATGCGGCAGTGTAACATACGCCACGTGCGATCGTTGGCGTGCCCGCCTTTGGGGAAGCGACTACGGTAGGAAGAAAGGGGTTGCAACGCACGCTGGTTGACGAATAAAAATCGATAAACTAAACATATAAGTCCCGCGTGCCGCGTGTAAAACTTATATATTTAGAAATCGAAGAGTCGCACGGGCAGGAAAGAGAAAAAAAAAAAAAAAGGATAAAAAAAATGAAGGAAAAAAAAAAAGAAGAAGAAGAAAAGAGAATAACCTCGAGTTACGAGTTTCTTACGCGTTATAATCGGTGACCTAACCGATCCGCTGCATTCAGGCCGTGACGCCTGGGTTTCGATGGCACGGAAATCAGGTGCGCGCCGGTAACACGCGGCCTCTCCGGGGTCTTCGACGAAAAGCAATTTCGATGCTCCCGATGATCGCCGTACCGTACAAAATTGGTCACGAAGTATCCTACATCGCGTGAGCCACGCGCCGGCGGTATATGAAGGCATATTTTCCGTGGCTATCGATCAAATAAGTTATTAGATCATGCGCCCGCCCACTTCGCTTTAATATTCCATCGCTGCGTTCCACGTAGTCTCGCGTGTGGCTACACGTGAGGAACGCAACTATCCCGCTGACTTACAGGGCGACGCGTCGTTCACGTTCGCCACGGGGTTAACCATGATCGTGGGCGCTGTTCACCAACGCGCGGATCGTTAATAAAAGAAGCGGCCGTCGAAAGTTAAGCCGCAAGAATGGAAGCTGGCGCAGCTTCTTCCTGCAACGTAAAAACGTTCCCCGTAAGCGATAACGCGCCGCCACCGCGTACGACCCAGTACCATTATAGCGCATCTCGAGGTGTCCCACGATTCAGAAGTTGATCCCTTCGTGTTTACGAGAAGCGGAGGGTTAACGAGGCGTGAACGTGTGAGTTCATGCATGGGTGTTCTCTGTCCTTCCGCGCGTTTAGCAAACGTTTACCGACACGTTTACCTATCCGCTAAGGTGAAATTCGGAGCCGCTCATCTCCGGCACCGTGCCGGAGAAATTAGGGGAAACTTCTTATTAACGACCTCGGCCGCGACTCGTCTTTTCGCGCGTGAGATTCCCCGCGTGAAATTTTCCCCACGTGTTTTTCTCTCCCGAGGCTGATTAAAGCTAATTAACGTCACGTGGTGCCAGAGCGGGCGCGCTCATCCGCGAGGAGACGTACCTTTTTTAAAGGAGGCTCCTCGCTTCGTGTGTCGACCCATGAAGCTGGAAAGTAGCTGCATACTTTTTTTTTTTTTTTTTTCCTTCTCCAACACTTTCCACGCCCCTTAGACCGCGGTAATCCCGATAAAGGTATCGATCTCGTTCACCGGGTCCCGGAAATGCGCGCCGCTAATAGACGCGGTATCGCTACTTCGGAGACTCCAGTCTTTTTCCATATCATCGTCTCCCAAACATCGCGGGCTGTCACGAATGCTCGCGTTCAGCGGCTTTCCCGTTGCACGCCGACGAGCATCTCGTTCCACCGGTTTGCATACGCAAAAAACTCAGGCGAGGAAAATCTTCGCGTTCGCGATTAACGCACGAGCATCCTTCTTGAGATCGACTCGTGAAGAAAGATTCGCACGCAACGTTTTCTTATTTCTTTTTCCCCGTGCGAACATATTTTTGCGAACACTAAAGTACTTTTTTTTCTCTCGTTTATTTTATTTATTTTTCCCCTTCCCCTATAAACCGCAAAATCTTTTTTTTTTTTAATTAACGAAATAAACGCTTTCTTCCTCGCAAAACGCAAATCGTGTTAATATCGCTTTTTCTTTTTGAATTAACTACCGGCTTTTTAAATTATAAAACTCTCGAGGTGCGAAAATCCTCCCGAACAATTTACAAACCTCGTTCGATTGAAAATCGGGAAGTCACTCAACTATCAAAACTACGTCGTTGAAAAAAAAAAAAGAAAAATCCGTTCGCTATTTAAATAGCGGATCTAAAACGTGTGTCTACCCTCGGAACGAATATCGAACGCGCTCGATTAGTTTCATAATTCATCGTTGATTGATTCGTCAATTAATAGCCCAACAATATTACGGCAATTAATTCTCAGCTTCGTAAAAGTAAAGTCTCGTTAATCGAGCGTTATTATGATTAGCCGCGCTAATAAGCGGCCGTGCGATCTCGTGTCACGTTGCTCGAATATGTCGTTGTAATAACTTGTCGAAAGACGCGGCGAAGTTTTGCGAGGGCGCATTCTGCGGAGTCTCGCCCGCGACGACCACGAGTACTCGACGCGCGCGGAAGCACTGAGGAAACTTTGGTCTTTCCTCCCGGTAAATCGCCGCCGAACGACGGTTTCTCTCTCGCAGAGACTGCGAAAGTCCTCGCGCCTGCGCCACCCTCACGACCGCCATCGCGGAGCACCCTGAAATTTCATCCCCCGTGCATTTAAACACGGCGACCGCCGGTCGCGGATCGTAGTCTCTTCGCTTGACTCGAGAATTACATTTGCGATTTCTTTCTCGTCTTCTTTGTATCGATTGCGTGAAATATTCATTCGCTTTCGAATGGAATGTCATATTAATATGTCGAACAGTCGCATGTCGGATTACATTTGCATCGAAATTAAAGTGATAGGTACCAGATAAGAAAATAGAAACGAGCGTCGCTGAATGACATCTCGTCGCGCGCGGGATGAGTCCTTTCCCTCTAAACAGAGAATTATAAAATCGATCGGTGGAGATCGAGTTCATGGTCCAATCAACGGAAATACGCTTCTCAATTAATCGGGAAGCTGAGCGCGTGCATCGCGCCCCTGGTGCCGCGGCACGGTGCAACCTCCTCTCGTGCGATTAATAGCGACGGCGAGTAATTTGAGTAATGGGCCAGCGATTACGGCAACATTAAAGATCACGGCGGTTAACATCCGCGTACGACCGTTATCGTACCGTTAACTTGGCATACAGAATCGCGCCGCTTTGCAGCTGTAAGCGAGCGCGTATTGTGCGTGTCACTCTCTTAATCCCGTCGATAAATTCCTCTCGAGGTGCCGCGAGGAGGTGGAGAGAAGGCGAGATATGACCGATCGCCTTTACGGGGCCTCGGATAAAGCGTCTCTGATAAATCGATCGGCGATCCATCGACCGGGTAATAAGATCTATTCCCGGGGACGGCGAGGCGAAATGAATGCGATTATTTCTACGATCGCGCCGGATTATCTTCGATAACGCCGAGCCGGGGCCCTCTTAATCGGCGTTCACTTCGCGAGTTCGCGGAGAAACGAAAGCGGCCGGCGACCGCTGGGAAAGGTGCAGTGACTTCGGAATGCAAGCCCGGCATCGACCGGGTTAGGTTCGGAATCACGTGCGTGAAAACGCGAGCGCGCGATCTCGGTTGCGCGTTACGCTTCCGTCGCTAAGGAAATTGTTCCGTCGCTGTTAAATCGATGCAGCCCGCCGCGCTCGGACGACGATTATTTGCGATCACGTCGCGGGACAATTTCGCCGGGTACGGGAGGCGCGATGCACCGTTGGCTTAACGGCACCGTGAGTGCCCCGGCCGCCGCGAAATTTTCAATCCCCGCGAAAGGCGAGATACGCTGATCCTCCTCGGTTTTCGATCGTTTCTTCTTCTTCCGCGCGGTACAAAGTATATCTCGCGGGCACGCAAGAAAGTTCATCGGACGTAAGAAACTGTCGATAGAAAATTGACGGCGAAGGCAAAGTAAACTCAAAGCCCGCGTTCCCTCGGTTTCTTTCTTTTCCTTTTTTCCTTCTCTTTCTTTTTAATAGAAAGGAATGCGGGGGATCAGGTATGCTCCTCCACATTTAAATTGTTTCCTTAATTGCGCGCACGAAGTACGCCGCGTTCCCTTGGCCGGGTTTCTCGCTTTTACTCGAGCGATGCAAAAGGTAAATGGATGTGGAACGGCCACAGGCGGTAGCTTCGCTCGTCGTCGTTGTCGCCGCCGTCCCGCGTCATCGTCATCGTCTCGCTTCCTTTTCCCTCGGTTTTATTTGTTCCTTGGGACAACATCTGTCTTATGCCTTGGCGTGCACCGCCACGTTACGCCGCTACAAGCCGTACATATTGCCGGCGACGCGACGCCGACGAGTCCGGAGTTTATGGTGCAAGGTGCATCGCGAGAGAAAAAGATACTTAGATAGAGAGAAAGGGAGGGAACGAGAAAGAGAGAGAGAAAGAGAGAACGAAACAGAAATCAAGAGAGGAAGGAAAAGAAAAAGAGAGATGCAGAACTTCGGAGAATCATCTGGAGAAAAAGGACTTGGATGAAGACGAGCGGGGAATGCCGGGTGTCCGACGAGGCCGCGCCGTCTTATTATCCGAAGTACAAAGGCACTTCAGATTTCAATTTACGGGAATCGCAGAAACCGAAAGGGCCACATACTCGCCTCGCGCTTGGATATTATGCAACTCACGGACGATCAAGATAAACGCCGCGAATAGCGGCGATCTTAGATACGTACGCGCGCGAATCTAAGAATGCGAGATTCCTCCGACATACCACATCCCTCGGACTTGTAAATAACCCTTCTCGAAAAAATCATCGCTTGACGGGACCGCCTTCGGGTCTTTTTTCAAAACGCGACGCATTAATCTGAAACCTGCGTTGTCGTAATATTTAAGGCTTTAATAATCGCGTACATTAAAGCGAGGAGAAACGTATGAGATAATATGTGAAGGAGGTTCGTAAAAAGAGAAAAGGAAAAAATAAAAAGAAGGAGTCTTAATTAATTCTCAATCTTTTAACGGCTTCCTCGTAATTATCGCGCGGTTAATTCCTAAATTAACTACCTGCGGACAGCTAAGATCCGTCTGAAGACGATATATTCCGGAGGTTTTAGAAAAGCCGCCGGGAACCCGTTCTCGTTTTGCCGAAAGGAGCAAAGAGGGTCTCCCCGGCTGTTTCCATGTCACGCTTTACGTATTTACATATTTACATAGAAGCGTCTGGTCCCGCGCGTGGTATTCTTGCACCGAAACCAGAACTGTCTGCCGTAAGAAACACGCCGCGCGGTATGCGTGGGACTCTCGTAATTATCTCGGATATTACTCGAGGAGAAAATGAAAAGAATCGACAACGGAGACACTCAATTAAATTCTATCTAATTGCGAGCACGGCTAACTTTCACGCTGCGACTCCCGAGTTTCTGCGTGAGGAGAGAGAGAGAGAGTGAAAGACGACTTCCACGGTACGAAGTGTTCCCACGAACTCTAAAGTTACAGTAAATGTCACAAGGTCGAATCCCGAAGAGCTGGTAACGGAGATTTTCAGTGTGTTTAAGAATTATCGGCTCGCCGGAGGTAATTGGAGCCGGATCAGTTGAGAATTATCGACTCGGTCACTTCTTTCTTTCGCTACTTCGAAGGGGGGGGAAAAAAAAAATTGATGTACTTTGTGTTCGCCGTGTCTTAAAAGTCTCTATTACGCGAAGAAGTTCAAGATCAATGTTAACCAGACGCAGTAAGTATCAGAGCGAGAAGCGAAGCGCGATTCACGCGGCGTGACGCCACGGCCGCGACCTGTTGAAGAAAGGAAGAAGATATCGCGAGGTAGAGATGGGACCCGTGATCCTTTCCATCTTGTTACGACGAAGCGGCTTGACGTCGTGACGCTCCAAAAATCAAGCCGCGTAACAATCGACGGAAATTTGCATTTCCTCCGAGTATCGGGGCACGCAGTTACTCGAATAACGATAACTTCCGAGATAACGAAACCTGAATGCTTTCAGCATGCTAATGCGGATGGCATATCTTAGATTGTAATTCCGAATTTTTATGGAACATTATAATATTTTGAATACAAATTGGATTGTTTAATTTTTTTTTTTTTTTTCTTTTTTTGTCAATGCTACGCGCGGTTGTAAAATGTTCTCAGGTGGCAAGCTGATATTTCGCTTCGGCTTTGAGAAGTTAGTTATACGGCAATTGTATCTAACTATAGCGTTGGCGTGCATTCAAGAGAAGCGTCCGCGATAATTACATGAACACGTGTAATCCTTTTCTGAAAATGTTTTGTCTTCAAGTTTCGTTTAATTTGCGATTATATATTTCGATATGAGAGAGATTAATATTAAAAACTATATTTCAATTAATTTAAATCGAAATTTAATTTTCAAAATTAATAAAAAAAAATTAATTAATAAATAATAAATAAAAAAGGAAGACGCATAGACGAAGTTAATTCGCGCGTGTAAAATATTATCGAGTTACGTATTAAGCCTTTCGTTCCGTGGGACAAAACGAGTCTTTGAAAACCGGCGTGGGTCCAGCGGAGTCCGAGATAGCAGGCGCGTTCAACTAGACGGAGGCAAACTTAAGGTTCCATCGCGGCGGAAGGGTTTTGCCTCTCGGCGCGAGATAATCCCATCGCGTCTCGACGAAGAAACGGAACGGAAGAGGTACTCGGACCCTCTTCCAGCACCTGGTACGTAACGCATACCTGGTCGCAGTGGCGTCGCTTCTCGGCGGCGGTGGCGATGTTACTTCCCGGGGTCGCGTCGCGCATCGTCCGGGTCGTATGCCGCCGCCGGCGGGCACGCACTCTTCTTTCTGCTCGCAGAGGGCACGCGACGCCCTGCGGTTGCTCGGTCCGCGCGCACGATAGAGGCGATTGAGAGAGAAACGTTCCCTGGAGACGGTCCCTGACGGCCGTCCTCGGCCGCGAACGCGGCAACACTGACCTGCCACCACCGCGAGAGGGAGGAGAGAGGACCGCGACCGGATAACAGAACCTCTCTCCTCCAGGTTCCTCCGGCTGTATTGCTCCCTACTCTCCGCTCGCGCTTCTCTTCCTCTTCGCCGTTTTTCGCTTCTCTCCTTTCTCTCCTACCTCGTTCCTCCGGGCGGCTCCGGTGAGCGAGATCGAGAGGCCAGACCTCGTCGGCTCTCGTCTCTCAGAAGAGACCTTAGTCTTAGAAGAGAAATGCGGGAGTCTAGAAAGAGGGACGCGTGTATTTCTCATTTTTAGGGGAGAAGGGGGGGTCTCTTCGCGTTCCCCGCGAACGGGAAGGAACTACTCGTCGGCCCCCCTCGACTTCTAATTAATAATGGATTCTCGGGTTTCTTCACTATTAATCCCGTGAAAGGTGGACTTTCTCGCCTCGAGTACTTGCGGGAAGGCCGGAAATCCGGAAGTAAATTAGAAAGAGGGATATCTTTAGGTGATTTCGCCGGGGGGAGAGACGTGACATCGACAGAAAGAGGGCACCTCTCTCTTATGCTTGATATATCACTCTTACTCTTAAAAAAAATTTTTTCTTTTTTTTTTCTTGTTTTTTTTTCTTTTTTTTTTCCTTCTTTTATTTATTCATGAAGAGAAGCGGAAAGTAGATCCCGAAGGAGGGAGAAAATTGAGCAGCATCGACAGAAGGAGGACATGATTCTTTTTGCTTTTAATCGCAGCATTTAAATTTCTTCCTCACTTCGAGCCCATAAAGAGTATCAGAAGTGAAGGCTCCTCGAGTCGCGTCTCACGGAAAGACGGGATACCGACAGAAAGAGGGCACGTTCCTTCTTACTTTTAATTGTACCCTCTGAAAGTTTCTTCTTCATTTTAAGTCCATAAACAGGAGCCGAAGAGAGAAACTTCGTCGGCACGAGATCGCCAATTTAGGGAAAGACCGAAGTCGCCGAAAGATCACGCGCTTCCTTTTCCGAATGATCGATTTCTTAAAAAATTTCACTCCTTCGATTCAGAATTCTTTATTAATTCTTTATCCGGAATCGAAGGGAAAGAAAAGAGTGTCCACAAAAAAAAAATAAAGTAGTTTATTGATCGTTGTTCGGCTCGTTTTTAATATACGCGTGTATGTACCGCGCCGGCCGGTTTGCCGATGACTGATTTTTTCCCCGTTCTTTCATTCCCTGCCTCTGCCGCCTAGGATTACGCACTACGCTAGCCGCTGTCACCGCAGAAAACGTCATATCTGCATGCCCTTCGGTGTACCGTTTTGAAAGCCGTGTTGACGGAAACGTGCTCGATCTAACGTAGGAACGTAAGTGACTAGAAAACAGATGACCGATGAGGAAGTGTCCGATGAGACACCTCGCTCGTTGCCGGTAAAGCCTGAGAAGAGAGCAATGCCTGCGTGCGGATCATTGACTCGCGATAAAACCTCTTTTCTGCCTTTTTCGCAGTGACGTGTCACGATACACATACACACACACACATACATAGGAACAGATCTTTATAAAACCCGACAAGTCTTACAATTAGCTTCAGCATCAGCTCCGAGTTAATTAGCTTAGTTTAGCTGTCTAGATACTGTTATACGCGTGTAATAAACCTGAAATACTTTTTAACTTTACGGTTTTAATAAAGCACATATAAGATAAAAAAAAAAAAAAAAAAATCTGCTCATAACGGGCATCCTTAATCATTAAACTGACTGCGCTAATTTCGAGCGTCTTTCTTCATTCTCTCGTCAGAAAGAGAGATAAACCTTGAACTAGTTTAACTACGTACAAACTTGATGAGTTGAATTTCAAATCGATTTGCTGTGCGAGCTTCCACAAAATCGTTCATTAAGTCATATTAAATTATATACAACTCCGGAACGTATATTACGTCGACGATACGTACGCGTATCCAGCGTCGCTTATAAATATTCTACGTTCACCTAAAACTTAAATTCACCTGAACGCCGAAAATTCGCGTTGTTCCCGGTACACGTGAATACTTTTTAATAACACGCTCGCCACGGGATATCCCACGTGATTTCCGCGCCGGGCAATTTGTATAATTGCCGCCGCGTAGTGATCGCGTTAAAATCAAAAGCGTAACACGCGCGATGATCAAAGGCGATAGTACAACTGCTCCACGTGCGCCGGTTTATTTTCACGTTACCTGACGCTGTCTAACGAATCGCTAAATATCTGCTGGCAATGCTCGACCCGTACCCTACATGCGTGAGCTCGCTAGGTGATCTGGACCGGACGTTTCTCGCGCGATTAGCTCGCGCGTTAGCGTCGTGCATCGCTTGCAACCAGGATCGATCAATAACGCGCCGTGTGTTCCAAGTCCCGAAGCCGGAGTTATACTTGTTATGCGGCGCCATGTAAATGCCGGTGCCCCCACGTCCCGTGCATATTTCATTGTATATCGCGCATTTATTGCGCAACTGGAAACAGTAGCCTTACGGAAAGCCGCGCGGCGAGAAACCGACTGTAATCTATATGGAAATACAACTCCTCTCGCGGATGCGTTTCGCTAAGCGGGCGCGTTAAATCGGCGGATGCAGTTTGCTCATTCCTGACACACAATACTCGACCCTCTCCTCACTTCCCTCCCCCGCTTTGAGCACGTAATTAATTATTCCGCGAGGATCGCTTTATTCGATAAACCGCGTTCACCAGAAGAACGCTCGCGCGCCAGATCGCTAAACATCCCTCTCCCTCCCCCCTTCGGCGCGCAAGTCAATGATTCCTCGCCCACGGTATTGTCTCGCCCCCTCGCTTTGTATGACGTCTGACCTATTAATTTTTTCACCACACTTTTATTTTTATAACACTCGTAAAACGATATTTAATTGATCCCTCCGCAGCGTCCCGAGAATGAAACCGCGACGACGAAGTGACACGACGTAAGATTATTGACGAGCATCCCTCCCTCGTTCTCCGCGAGATTTAACATTCTTCTCTCAATATTTTTTATTTATTAATTTTTTTTCCCCCTCTTTTTTTTTTTCTTCTCTTCCGATTCAGTTGTAACTGTCGATTGAAGCAAAAACTTGTTTGTTTCACTTCGCACGCGATTTCGCGCGCAAGTGCCGCCCGTTCGTTCGGCGCCTTCCCGAAGAAGGAACCTACTGATCGCGTCCCACGCGTGAATTCTCACTCTTCGGCTGCTCGCGGGCTCCGGCAGGTTAAAGGATTATCAGAAGTAACTCACTCGATCGAATTTCACTCTTACCTGATGCACTGCGTGTCGGAGGGGGTTTCACATCGCGTTCCCGCGCAGCTGTTGGCTGGGAAACGCCAAACCCTTTATATCGGCGACGCCGTTTTATCGCGGCGGTTTTCTCCAGCCCGTGCGGGACATAGCGCTACCGTGCCACCGGGAACAACGCATTGTTACGTCCGTCAGCTGCTGCTTTGCTCCACTCCGCTTCGAGCCGGCACGCTCACCGGGGGAGCAAGAGGGGCGCGAAGCCGGCTTTATCCGGAGTGGAGAAGGGTACGAGGGAAACGATGAAGGCAAACCGTCTCGGCGAGAAGGACAAACCCGAGGGAAAGCCGCGATCGAGAAAGAGAAAGAATAGGGAGGGGTCGGTCGATGACGCATATACGAAGCTGGACCCTATCTCTCGCCCAATTAGCCGATTTCGAACGACGCGCGGGATAATTAATCGTTAGAACGCGAATGCCGTTTATTTTTATTTTTTTTATTTTTTTTTCACGTAACAACCGGGAAGAGAATTTAAAAGAAAAAGAAATAACGCCATCTCGTTCGGATTGGGTTTCGCCGCGGCGGGTCCATCGGGAGATAAGATAACGGACATGTGACGAATCGGCTAGAACTTTCGTCGGTAGAAAGTAAGGGTTTCAAGCGTACGAGTTAGATACCTTCTCGCAATTTCTGCATGCTTGTTTTGACGTCTCGCCGGCGCCCTGCTCCTGATGGTAGCCAGCGGCTTAATTAACACAGCTCAAATTGCGCGATACGCAACGTACAAACGACGCGGCACTCATAGCGCGATGTCACGCAGCGCGTGCGTATCCATGCAGCGTCCTAGTTCTCGATCTCGGCGTGGATTAGCCGATTAACGATAGAATACTGTACGTCTAATAATGAGAGAAGGAATTAAAAAGAAAAATCGTAGCAAAAACTCGTATTAACAGTATATCAACTTTTTTTTCTTTTTTTTTTTGCTGAAGAGAAGTATTATTACGATGTTTCTCGATCGACGAAGACGCAAGGATGTGTATGTGAGAGAAGGCGAACCTGTCGATGAGCACTTTTGCCCGGAAAGAAAAGAAAATCTTTCCGTTACGTCAAAATTAAAATTTAATAATATAAATAAATAATTCGAAAGAATATTAAAATTATAATATTGTAATATATGGGATTGCCGACGTCGACGTTATTGACAAAGGCGTAGTTATCGATAGGTTTCACTGCCTAGTTGTTAGCTGATGTAACGTAGAGATGGCCTCAGCTCTCTACGAGTTTGGGTACATGCGTAATGTCTGCGGACGTCAGGCATCGATCCATTTGTTTACCGAGGTCGTCTGCTAGCTTCTAACGTTCTCTGACGTTTTTCGCGAACGTTTGCGAATTATGCTGTGAAAAACGCATAGGTTTATGTGACTAGGCTAGGAAGCCAGGAGAGAAACGGATCCGCAATGCCGGGGACCGAAGTTAGTATAACTCCGCACAAGCTTTGACATTTCTGATATCAAGTCGACAAGTAACCGGAATAAAACTTCCATGACTCAGCCTATTTATTATTGATTATTTAATATGTACACGCAGTAATATTTTATGTGACATATTAATAACTGAGATTTATACAGCAGGCTAATGTCTAAATACGCTTTGTTTTTTTTTGTTTTTTTTTGTTTTTTTACAGCTAATTTTTACTTCTGTTTTCATTGAAAATTTTTAGCACCGCTGCAATAAGTGTTTGTTCTCAAAAGGTTCACATTTAGAATTAAGTAATGCTCTGTGAATCTAAAAATTTATCATATTCATATAATTTAGGACAGCACAACAGAGCTGGGAGAGATAGAAAATGTCAGGGTGGTGGTGCGAGTTCGGCCACTGAGCACCAAAGAAGTTGATGCTCACTGCAAGAACATAATTGAAGTGGATGCTTTGAACGCTGATATTACTATAGAGAATTCAAATGCTGCTCATGGAGAGCCCCCAAAAGTCTTCTCCTTTGACGCGGTATTCGATACCGATTCAACTCAAGTGGATATCTATAATGAAACTGCTAGGCCTATAGTGGACAAGGTTTTGCAAGGCTACAATGGAACAATCTTTGCATATGGGCAAACTGGCACTGGCAAAACTTATACCATGTCTGGTGCTAAAACCTCCCCACAAGCCAGAGGAATTATTCCAAACACTTTTGCTCATATCTTCGGTCATATTGCCAAGGCCGATGAAAATCAAAAGTATTGCATTATATACATACTCGATCAAAAACAAAATAATTAATTTAGTTACATTTTTTTTTTTTTTTTAATAGGAGCTATTCCTTGGACATTAATATATTAATGATTATTGTTAATAGATTCCTCGTTCGTGCAACATATCTAGAAATTTATAATGAGGAGGTTCGAGATTTGCTCGGTAAGGACCAGAATACACGATTAGAAGTAAAGGAAAGGCCGGACATCGGAGTATTCGTGAAGGATCTAAGTGGATATGTAGTGAACAATGCCGACGATTTGGATCGCATTATGTCTCTCGGCAATAAAAATCGTAAGTGATTAGTACGTTAGACATGTAATAATTTTAATAATTTATATATACAAACGACGAACAGTAATTCTGAACTCTCGTAGGTGTTGTCGGAGCTACTGCCATGAATGTGTCTAGTTCCCGATCTCACGCGATATTTACAATTACGGTCGAATCTAGTCAAATAGGTGAAGACGGAGAGCAGCATGTGAAAATGGGAAAGCTTCATTTAGTGGATTTAGCCGTATGTGCCATTTATATAACTTGTAAAATATATTTTTCATATATTCAAAATTTTTGCGGTACTCCTGAGTTTTTTCATCTGCATGCTGTTCTGTTTTCCTTGACTTTTAGGGATCAGAAAGGCAGAGTAAGACGAAGGCGACAGGACAACGGCTTCGCGAAGCCACTAAAATTAATTTATCACTATCCACTTTGGGAAATGTAATATCCGCGCTGGTAGATGGACAAAGCTCTCACGTGCCTTACAGAAATTCCAAACTGACTAGATTGCTTCAGGATTCGTTAGGTGGAAACTCAAAAACGTTAATGGTAAATGATACAGTATAAATATTACTTTACTTATTCTAGATTAAAATATTTACTTTTACAAATAATTAAATTATTTTATTTTTATGTACAATTATGACAAATATCATTAATCGCGGTTGCATTGCAGTGTGCAAACATTAGTCCAGCAGACTTAAATTACGACGAGACTATAAGCACTTTACGTTACGCAAACCGTGCGAAAAATATCAAAAATCGTGCGAGAATTAATGAGGATCCGAAAGATGCTTTGCTCCGCCAGTTCCAAGTCGAGATCGAACAATTACGTAAACAGTTAGAGGAAAATGGTGCGGAGCTGTCAGAATCTGAAGATGAATCAGAAGATTCGGAAGAATCAAGGGAAACCAAGCGAGATAAAAAAGCTCGACGTAGGAGAAGTTTAATGTTGTCGGTGGAAGAACTGGAAGATAGAGACACGGATTCAACAGAGAAAATTGATAAGGCCGAAAGAGACGATAAGAGTCCAGTGGATATAGACGTCATTGAACTGAAAAAAACTCAGTAAGTTTTTATTAAAGTCTAATTAATTATAAATATATCTACGTATATGTTAAACAAAATAATTTATATTATTTTGTTTAACAATTTTGTTTAACTACAAAGTGCATCGCTCTATATTTTACCGCGGAGTTTCTCGGCTCCGACAGTGATGCGAACTCCGAGCAACATCGGTGTGCCGACGTGTATGCGTTGTCCCCCACTTCGGCTCCGAGCAACATCGATGTTGCTCGGAGCTAAAATTCTCATCACTGGGCTCCAAAGTCTCCGAAAACGCTCGAGATGCATTAGGAGGCTAGAAGGAGTAAGTTGGTAGCACGGCCGTAGCGCCGTTTCCGCCAATTCTGAAGTCACACCTTTTTTATAATGGTTGCCGTTCGCGCCAACACTTTGACCACGCCTTTTTTGTAATGGGTGCCGTTCCCGCCAAGTCCGTGGCCATGCCTCTTTTATAATGGTTGACACAGAATTGGCGGGAACGGCACTCCGATCGTGTCACGAACTTACACTCCTTAACCTCTTAATACGCCTCGAGCATTTTTGGAAACTGCGCCGAGAAACCGCAGGATTGACAGATTTCTCAACTTGTTTATTTTTAAGTTTTTAATAAAATTATTAAAAAATTTATGAACAATTTTAAGATTAAATGTTCTAATTTCAGGACTGAAAAGGAGGCTCTGCGAGAAAAAATGCAGAATTTACAGAATAAAATATTAGTAGGTGGTGAAAATTTATTAGAAAAAGCAGAGGCTCAAGAACAATTGTTAGCTGCCGCAGCGGTTGAACTTGAACAGCGAAAGAGTCGAGAAGAACAGTTAAAAAAAGCCATTAAGGCGAAAGAGGCGGAACGCATTGACATCGAAGAAAAGTATTCCTCTCTTCAGGAAGAAGCGGCTGGGAAAACGAAAAAGTTAGCGCGCGTATACACAATGTTGATGTCTGTTAAAGCAGAACTATCCGATCTTCAGCAAGAACATCAAAGAGAGATGGAGGGTCTTCTAGAGGGTGTACGAGGAATTGGCAGAGAATTGCAGCTACAAAGTCTCATTATACATCAATATATTCCTGTTCAATACCAGGTATATGTGAAAAGAAAGATAAAAATTTAAATTAAAGTTTATAGATTACTTAAAATAATGAACGACAATTGAAAAATCTAAAAAGTATTAGTAATATTAATTAAAATTTTACATATTTTTTTTAATTATGTGTTGAAATACATTTTTGTATTATTTTACAGTTAATGATCGAAAGATACGTACACTGGAACGAAGATATAGGTGAATGGCAGTTAAAGTGTGTGGCATATACTGGGAATAATATGCGCAAAGCACAGACCGCATCGCCGACAGGAAATAATAAAGACGTGAGATTATTCACCATTTTGTTTTATTAATATGAAAAGTGAGAGTACAATTTTATATATCTAAAATACATGTGTAAAATTATCTTTTTACAGATAATACCGCCAGATATGTCGAACATATATCTCTCTTATAACATTGGGATAGACAATACATTTGTGCAACCAAAGAAAGTGCGAAGTCGTTCTGGTGTTCCCAGACCAACTACCGCGCATCGACGTACACCGCATTAAATGCAAAGATCTTCAATCATAGAATTAACACAGGTTTATCTTTTCTCACATTTTTTTAGATCTATTTTTTCAGAGATGCACACGTCCACATTTGCTCACGATTGCAAACATACAGGATATCTGCAATATACTCTTATCGGTGACTTGATGTGATTAAGTAAGTAATACATTCATTCCCGGTTTCGCGATATCTTGTATTACTTTTAAAATCTTGAGATGTATTTAAACGCTTTCTTTTTTTTTTTTTTTTTTTTTTTAATTATTTTAAAACAAATCATAGAAGATATTTTATTCAAAAGTATTTAATTTTTTATTTATAATATATATAACGTAGTTAAAGTATCGCAACACATTTATAGTGTATTGAAATATTATTGTAAGTACATTTTCGTGTTAACAATATGCAAGAGAGATCATTTTAATAACGTAGAAAAATACGAGTCCATAAAAAAAAATTGAAAAATAATGCTGTACCTGTTGAACGAGGAAAACTTGAAAATTTCAAAAAAAAAAATTACATCTATACAGTATAGGTAACAAATCATGAAGTCACATTTAAAAAATATTTATAGGTTTAATTTAATATTCAATATTCTTTCCAAAGGAATTTTATTCTACAGTTAGAAATTTGTGTATTTTTAACAGTCTTTTTCGCTTATACTCCCTACATGATTCCTTCGGACAAACTTGGCATATAAAATTACATAAAATGATAAAAGAATAAACTAGAAATAATACAGTGCATATATTTAAAATTAATGTCGAATATTAATGTCAAATAATCGCGATAACGTTAGCTTTTATTTATAATTTATATTTATAGAAAAGTAGCCATTTTTATGTGCTATAGTGATATTAGATTTGTGACAAAAGATTTTAGGTAATGCAAACGTCCTGAAAATTCGAATACTCTTACAACGTATTTCGAGGATCTTCGCGTTATCTAAAAATGTTTTATACTCTTATAGATCTTTTAGACTGGCCCATTTAGATATGTGCATTTATTATTTACTGTGATACCAAAATGGCTTTTACTTGGTATGTTTTTGATTGAGTTTTCGCCAACACTTTATTTAACGTTATAAGTAGAAGGCGACTCACGCCAGTGCAGAGTATTTATTGTTAACGCGGCGTATGTGTTCTGTTTTTGTACTTTTAATTTGAGAAATAAACAAAATAAATTTCAGTTAGATAATTAATTTTCGATAATTACTGCAGGCTTTTTTCATCTCGCGCGAAATTGTAAAGTTTTCTATTTTAATGAATATTCATTGATCCATTTCTTAATCGAATATCGATGGAATTTACGCGTTACTATAACACTGTATGGATCTTTATCGTTAGTCTTTCTTAAATCAAGATGATGTGCCGCTTCTGGCATCACAATCGAAATTACTGAGTCGGATAAATTACGCAGGACACCTCCACTCGTCCATGGATCGAGGAGTCCATTACTGCAACGTAAAGAATATTATTAAAAATAAAGTTAAGATCAGACTGATATAAAAATATGAGCTACGCAAAGATTTAAATATTTAATTCATAAATATTGTTTTTCTATACCTGAAAATAATGTTACTTGCGCCGGGAAATTTTTTACAACCATATTGCTCGCAAATCGAATAAGGCTGCGACGACACGGAATATTTTTTAAAACAGGTATTATTGTAGCTCGTAATGTCCCATTTCGCCGGCTCGAACATATCGTTGATACCGTTGGAGCACATTGGCATCACCATTTCCGTGCACGCCTGATAATCCCACCCTTGAATGTCCAACAATCCCGGTTCTGCATTCGTTGTGGAAATACAGTTCGTTTTACCAGTATAATTTGTGTACACACTAACAGCTTGATAAAGTGCCGATAACAGCGGTTTTCCCGTCAATGATGCATCTGTCAGATGTCGACAGAAAACCTAAGTGATAATAAGTATTCAAATAATTTACAATGTTCAGCAAAAAAAGAAAAAAATTATTTTATACATTAGAAGTGAACGAAAGTTTTCAATTGTAAAATGCTTACGTTAACTGGCTTGCCGGGTAGCGGTGCTAAGAAATTAGCCTCGTACGGATAGTTAACCATGGCCAGATTAACGTAGACATCTTGCAAAAAATCTTTTAGCGTCTTAACATGCTCCGCGGTTTTTAACGGTTCGCACAATTTCCAATTGTCTGACAGCCACTTTTTACCCTGATCTAAAACATAGAAATGACAAAGATCAGAAAATTGGTCGACAGACTGTTGAAAAGAATTGTTTCGTTACCATTTGAAGTTACGTTAGTTATCGTACTCCACGTCCTCTTAATAAGTTCCGGACACGTTGGATTAGCGGCACGATAATCCGAAGTTGTTATTCGGGTAAATGTGTCGCATTCTACACAGCTCATAAACTGCAGAAGCGGTGCAGATGATGCAATTGCGCTGCAACACATAAAAAATATTACATGTAGTGCGAGTCGCTATTTAGACGAACTTGCGTTATTATTTCAAAATAAGATAATTTTCTATTTTATATTAAGTATTTTTAGCATTTCTTTCTGAATTGAATTTATACATACAACAGATATATATCGTATAAACTAAATATGTGTCAAGATATATCGTTATTGGACTTAACTAACAAACAAGATATCATTATCATTTAGCGATAAAACGTACCCCTGAACTATGTGAGGATACTTCATGCGTATCCAAGCGCTGAGCATACCACCGTACGAACCACCGAAAGCAATAACTGGGCTATTGTTATATTGTGGTCGCGATTTCAAATGTTGAATAAGTTCCACGTAATCGGCTAGAGCTTGGTGGGACGTTAGGTAGCCTAGATGCCGCGGGTCCGCGAATGATTGGTTTCCATAAGGCAGCGATTCGCCGTAGTAACGATGCTCGGCGAATATCACCAACGCGTGGAATTGCGGCGCGATTTCCCATACGAAGCCCTGCAAAATATATTTAGCTTATTAAAAAGTGTCGTTAAACGCACATTTTTGGCATCGGTATTTTCCAACTAATTAAGTAAATAATACAATATCAAGTATCGCGCTCGTAAATCGCGAACCGTTCTTACCGTGTTCTCTGCGAAAGCTTCGATGTTCCCTTCGTTTCCAGTGTAGAAAAATATAGGAGCATCCTTCGTCTTTTGCCACGTATCGTTTACGAGGTATCTCAATTTGAAAGTGTCCTGTATGGCGAAGCTAAAATGATCCACCTTGAAAGAAATTACGAAATTACTGACAATGATTGAACAGGCAATGATTGAACAATTTATCCACATATGTTCCAGGCCGCTTTGTTTTTAATCATCTAGGCCGGTACCACGAGGTCGTAACTATTCTACGATTAATTAGTTTTATATAATAAATCAAATTAATAATTTTATAAAATACCTTGCAACGATATTAATTTAAAATCAAAGCATTAAACACCCGTGAATCGAAAAATTTCGTATATGTCTTCATATACAATTAATTAGTATTTCATAATTGATAGAAATTAGCGATAACCTTCGATTGGCTATTTCATAAGAAGTAAAAGTACATCCTCGCGATGAATGAACGTGAACAAATTTTTATGGCCAGTTAGAGCCAAACAATGACTGCGATAATTAACAGTCAACGCGGTCAATTCTAATCTAATATACGTGCGGCAACTCACGCGCACGTCGAATGTTTTGATCTCGTATTTATATTGACCGCTTTGCGACGATGTTAGCTGGACCGTCGACCGGCACAACAAGGCCGCGGTGCACAGCAACAGCTGCATCCGCAGGTACATGATGGCAGCCACGTGAAAATCCGTAATCTCACTGGCGTACTGAGCGCACGTCCTCTCTCTCCGCGTTGTTAGATCACACTCGCGTTTTACATGCTCTGTAGAATCTCTCTGTTTCGACTTCGCTGTTCCTGCGCAGCTCGAAATCAGTACATAAGGGGTGTCGTGGAACAAACGGATCAAGTCCTTAATGCAATATTCTGCTTGCTTATTTTTGCTCGTTGAACCATATATATATTTCATATAACGGATTTCACATTGAAACAGAAAAATGAGATTATTATATATAACACATGTTATGTATAAAATCTGTTGTACATATACAAATATATGTATATATACATATATATATATATAAATATACAAGGTGAATCTTAATAGGAGAGCCAGCCTTGTAAGCAGACTATTAAAATTGAAATTAATTAACTGGTCTGTTATGACAAAGTACTGAAACATTGGAAGGCGTATATATTAAGATTCATTTTGTATATAAAATTGTATAAAATAATGATAGACCTTATATATTTATCTATAAAAATATACACGTAAATAATATTTAATTATTATTTTATTATTAATTATTATTAATGGTTATTTATATAAATTAAGTTTTAACGTTAACGCCGTGAACTTTTTACATATAAAATTAAGATTGTTGAAATGAATGCAATACATTTCGACAGCGACATAAATTCTTTATTACAAAAAATAAATTAATTCACTCTACATACAAAAATACAATAACTAATTAATATTAATAATACTTCTCTATAACCAGTGACGCTGGTGAACTAATGTTTACCTATTTAATAAACGTACGACACGCAATGTATCGAATGTTGGAATAATCTTATCAAGATCGTCATATAAGAGAGATATACACAAAAATTTGATTTATATTATACTCCGCGATTCTTAAAAGCCGATACGTAATTGGCCATTCATTGAGATTGCACACAATTGCGTAATAAAATATGTAAATTGACAAATAGAGAGAAAGAAAGAGAAAAGTGTAAGATAAATCATCGGTTAATAGAGAGATAATTCATCGAGTTTCAGCGCTTTGTTCGTTCCAAGACGACAAAACGTTTCGTCAAAGTTTTATTTTAAAAAAAGTACGAACGTACGTTTCAGATCTAATTGTTACTTTGTTAATCATTTAAGACTTAAGATCTTCATGATTCAGTCCTGCTGCCTAAAATAATTTTTTTTTTTTTTTAATTTTTATGCATACAATCTGGATTTCGTTTAATTACAAAACATGTCATATGTAAAATAAATTTAATTATACTTTGTACAATCTCGATAATACTCCAGCTTCTTTTAACGCGCTCTTTTTAGTGTGCGTAAAATAAAAACAGAAGCCTGATTCTCGAGAATAAACACTGACAGAGCAGTGAAATAATTTTCAACTCGCTAAGCGAGAAAGAAAGGGGAAAAGATAAAAAAGACAGGGTGTGGAAGGGAAGAAAGATAAGAAAAAAGAGAGAGAAAGAGATAGAGCGAGAGAAAGAGAGAAATAGAAGAGAAAGAGGAAAGGCGAAAATTAAACATGTTTCTTATTCTATATTTTGATTTTCTCTCTTTATCGCGCTTACTTTCGTAAGTGGCAAAAAGAGAGAAAGATCCACCAGAGAGATCCAGTCTTGCATATTATGTCATAATAATGCTCAGCAGAAACCTGTGACTAAAGCTTTCTCTTTTGTTCGCGAGCTTGTGTACTATTTCGTCTTGCAGATTTGTAAAACTGATACAATAGAACATCTCTATTCCGTTCCCTCTTACTGCGAATGTTTTTCTATTCTAAAATAACCCTGCTTTTCCTGCATATATTTTTTCGTGTTAGATCCAGATAATTTTTTTTCAGAATAGAGATTCTATTGTACGATACTGATTAATATAAAATGGTTTCTTCCTACCGACTAATAATATGCATATTATTATATTACGATTAATTATTATAGATAATTGTACTTCAAATGTTCATAGCTTTAGAGCTACTTTAGAACTAGAGTCCGCCGCTTTGTCGGGACTCCAGATTGGCAAGCAAACGCGGTAATAATTTTACCGGTATTGTATGATTTACTTACATATATTGGTCCCTAACATAAAAACTTTGCTAATAAACTGTTGTACAATAATGTGCTTTAAATTAAAGACAAAAAAAAGGTATCTAGCCTCTGTAACTACCATTTTATCTTAACCGGAGGAAAGCTATATTGCATATATTTAAAGAATACTTATTACGTACTTCAACATTTATCTTTGTACTTCAGTCGCATTTGTTCCGTTTTTTCTGTATGCTGATGGTTAGGTTTCTTAGTTTTCGTATCGTACTGCTCGTCGTGCACCAGTAAATTTTGTTGTATTTCTTCGATGGCCTTTTTGTATTCTTCCTCAAGACGTTTACGTTCCCGTAATACAAATTTTTTATTTTTTGCCGCATAATTCTGAAAATTAAACATATCACACAATCACATCGAAAAATAATTAATAAACGTTGATTCTCGTATACGCACCTTGTAATTGTCTGCAGTCTCTTTCGCTTTTCGATACTTGCTTTTCACATGCCTCTGATTATCTATCAGGGTTTCGATTTTGCTGTTCAATTTTCTTTCAACAGATTTCAGCTTTTGTATCTCCTCATCTTTCTCCTTCTCCTTAGCTTTACTCTCTGTTAATTCAGCAAGCCATTTAGCTATTATTTCTGCCATGAACTCTCTATCTTCTTCGACTTCGTTCTCTTTTATTTTTAAATCCTCATTCAATTTCTCGATGTGCAATCTTCGCTTTTGCAACTCTTTATTGTAAATCTGTAGTTTAGCTCCTATAATCTTATTGATTTCCATTTTCTCAACCACTATCTGCTTCCGTAAAGTTTCCAACTCTTTGTCTTTCTCACTGCACTGTTTTTGCAGTTCTAATATAATAACTTTATGCTTTCCTTCTAATTCTTCTAATTCTTTTCTATTCTTTTCCCCGATTCCTCTTAGCTCCTTCGCTACTCTCTGCTCCATTGCTTCTCGCACTTCTTTTGCCATAACCTCCTTCATTTTTTGGAAGTCTGTATTATCGCCTCTACTGTGAAGAGATAGATTTAATTCTGCTGACACTTTATTCTGACTTTTAACATATTGTTCGAATTGTTTAGCTTGATTTTGCAATTTTAATACCAATTGGTCTCTTTCGTCTTTTATTTTCTCGAAATCCTTTAATACTCTGCTCAGTTTTTCATCTTTACTTCGCACATCATGCTCGACCTGTTGTATCTTCTCCTCCGTTGGTTCATTCGGGCATCCTTCTTTCGTGTTATTTAGTCTGGATAATTGTGCGACTAAATCTTTATAACGAGAAAGTTCTTTTTGTAATTCACTCTTTGCATTTTCACCATTTTTCCGTAACTTTTCTTCGAAACTACTAACTTTCTTTCTCATGTCGAAGAGTTCTGTTTCTAGTTCAGAGATCTTTTCTTTACAAATGTTTCTTTCATTGAGCAGACTGTCATACTGACTTTTCAATGCTTCATTCTCCGTTTGAAACCGAGCAATTTTTAATTTTACATCATCTGAATCTTCCAGCTTAGCATTTCGTTTCAAGTTTAATAATTCCGAATCTAATTTAGAAACTTTTGTGAGAAGATCCTTTTTCTCGGCGACAGTTTTCTCGTATTTTTTCTTCCACGATTCCTGCGTGATTTCCATTTGGGCTATTTTCAATTTTGCGTCGTCCACTTCGGTTTGATAATCAGACAATTTTTTCTGTTCTTGCATAGCGACTTGAAGCTTTTCTTCCAAACGTTTACAATCTTCTTCCAGCTATAATAGAACGAAATAATTTTATCTACAGTGCACCAAATTTTTTTTTTAAATAAATTAATTATAATAAAATCTTTGACATAATTCTTCATATAATTTTGTAGTTATATAAAATTTATAAAAATGCATACCTGATTAATTTTTTCTAGATGTTCAGAACAATGATCCGGTAAAAGAAAACTAATTTCTTGATTCGGGTGAGCGTTTCTCAGTTCGTGCAACGCTTCTTCTTTTGCTTGAAATAGAATATTAATAATCAAATTAAAACAAACATTGTGACATTTATTCAGTTTTTCTGTACACGGTACTTTGCCTCTAGTCTTATATTATTAAATTCTTACCTTTCTCTATTTCTAAATGTATTTTTTTCACTTGATCTTCCTTTTTTCTTCTTTCATTTACTAAATCTTTTTCCAATTCAATTATTTTGCTTTTAAAGTCTTCACATTCTTTAGTTAATTTATTACACAATTTAACCTGTATTTGTAATTCATTTTCCAATTTTTCAATGTCTTTCTGATGTGATTCCATTGTAGCATATTTATTTTTAAGTGTTTTAATTTCATTTTTATGCTCGTTTATTAATTGTTCTTTTGTTCCGCATACATCTATGTATAATTCTTTTACACGATCTAATTCTTTTTGCGTTTGCTCTAATTGTACACTATAAATAAAAATTTTATTTATACATTTGCGCTAATTCATCAATCATACTTATAACAAAAAATTTTATTAAATTATAGATAGAATAATTTAAAAAAGCTACCATAAAAGTACTTATACTTACGATAGTTGTACTATTTCCATTTGCGCTTCTTGTTTCACTCTTTCTACGGCTTTAGCGTGTATCTCCAGGTACTCTTTATTGTACTCATCGATAGTTTCTTTTTCTTGCTGTTCCAAATGTATTAAAAGATCAGTAGTCTTCTGATCTTTTTTAAGTTTTTCTTGATTAACCGCTAGAGCTTCTTCTAATTTCTGCTCCAAATTTACTTTTTCATCACGTAATAACTCGTATTGCTTCTTTATATCATTCAAACGATCTGAGAGTTTCTGTATTTTAGCATTTGCTTTTACAGCCTCATCTGTTAATACAGATCTTAATTCTTGCTCCAATTCGTTAGTTCGTTTAGCATATTGTGCTGCTTCTTGGCGGTACGTGTCAGTTAATGTCAAAGCTTTGTTTAACTCTTTTTCTTTCTGTGATAAAGTATTCTCCAAACGATTTATTTCTTTCCTCTTTACAGCTTGACCAGCTAGACATCTAAACAAAAGTAATATTGTGTAGAAAAGATAACACAATATTTAATAAGTATATTTAAATTAATTTAAAAGGTATTTACCTATGTAATTCATCTCTCAATTTGTTCGTGATATCATCAACGGGTTTCAATTTTGATTTATTATAAAGCTCGCCTAATTTCATTTGCTTTATCGAATCAGATTCTTCCTCCATAGTAGTAGCCAATAACGAATCATATTGTGCTACATCGTTTTTAGCTAGCTCCAGTTTATTCTACAAATAATTAATGCAATAAGTATCTCGTAAAAAAAAATATTTTTTTATAATTAACGTAAGCTTTTTCTTAGAGAAATTGGCATAAATCCTTTTTTTTTTTTTTAATTACCTGCAAATCTTGTGCATTTTTATGCAGTTCTTCTTTTTCTTCGATCAACATTTTTACTTGCGCTTGCA